>NC_072382.2:106980000-107621250 GCF_028885625.2 Pongo pygmaeus | reverse complement strand
AACAATTACTCAGTAATTTGAATCAAGCATTTACAAAATTATATTTGTGGCTGTGGTTTCATTTTAAGTGGATTTCCTATGGAGAACATATAGTTGGGCCTTGATTTTTCTTCTAACCGCCACCTCTGTCTTTAATAGGAATGTTTAGACCATTTATATTAAATATAATTATTAATATAGTTGTATTTAAATCTATCATCTTGCTAGTTGTTTTCTATTTGTCCATCAGTTTCTTTGTTCCTTTTTTCTTTTCATCCTTTCTTTCGAGTTTTATTTTACGATTCCATTTTATCTCCAGTAATAACTTATAAGTTATGCCTTTTTTAATAGAATTTATTTGTTGTGTTTTCCCTAGGTTTTACAACATGCTTCTACTTATCAAATTTACTTTAAATAATATTATGTTATTTTATGTAGTACAAGAATCTTAAAATAGTATAATTTCAATTCTTCCTTCCCATTTTTTATGCAATTGTTGTCATCAATTTTACTTTTACATATGTGTTAGACCCACACAGATCCTCATTACATGGCAGGTTATAAGATGCCATTCTTTTAGACTAACAGCAGCACATCTGTCTGATTTCTTGTTTTGAACCTCTAGAATTCGTTCTAAAAACTCACCTTATTAGGTCAGGCCCACCTAGGATAATCTCCCTTTAGATAAACTAAACTGATTAAGGACCTCAATATCTGAAAAAAATCTTTTCTCATAGAGCACATCATAATCACAGGTGTGATATGCTCTCATGTTCACAAATCTCACCCACACTCAAGAAGAGAAGAAGGGCTTGCATCATTAAAGGTCATCTTAGAATTCAGATGAAAGCATTTTTTAAAAGTCCCTGTGTTATAGTTTCAACATCTGGGTCTCTAAGTATGATTCTACTTATTGCTTTATTTCTTGGAAATGAGTTTTTGTTTTGTTGCTTTTCTTTTTCTTTTCTTTTTTTTTTTTTGAGATGGAGTCTCACTCTGTCTCCCAGGTTGGAGTGCAGTGGTGTGATCTTGGCTCACTGCAACCTCTGCCTCCTGGGTTCAAGCAATTCTCCTGCCTCAGCCTCCTAAGTAGCTGGGATTACATGGATGCGCCACCATGCCCGGCTAATTTTTGTATTTTTAGTACAGATGGGGTTTCACCATGTTGGTCAGGATGGTCTCAAACTTCTGACCTCGTGATCCACCCACCTCGGCCTCTCAAAGTGTGTCTTACTGCTTTCCAAACTTTTTAAAATTAAATATTGGACTTAGTAGGAGAAAAGCAATAGGGACTGAGGTGAGTACTATACAACACACACGTAAGTGACAATTCTCTTTTTTTGTAAGGACTTAGTTTTGGGGAGAGGTGAGTAAATCTAGTTAGTGGTTGGGCTGAGTTTGGGTTTTGTTGTTGCTAGCATCACTTTCAATGATGGCTTCGAAGTCATCTAGTAATAGGCTGTTGTTACCTTGTGCCTAAGATGGAGGCTGAATTGCAAGAGGGTTTTTCTCTTGCTCCTTATTCCTGCCTTCATTCCTGCACTCCTTTGCCACAGTGGAGGCCTCTATTCCGCTGCGCTCCTATCCCTCATTTCAGAAGTAGACAAGTGTTGTTTGTTAATCAATGCTGTGTTTGTATTGGAAGCAAGCTAGAATTTTCTGTTGTGCCTGCCCAGCCTCAGTCTTAGGCAGGCGGTTTTCACCTTATCCTCAGGGATGGGACTTTCTCAGTATTTCTACCCTTCCATCTCCTGGAAGGAAAACTGTGGTTGATCTTTGATGGGAGTTTTCTGCCTCTCTCCATCATAGTATCCCTCTGAATTGTATAGGTGTAGGATCTTGGGCCCATGACAGTTTCCTGCCTCTCTACCAGGGGTAGAGAATTTTTGCTTCTATTCCTTCTCTAGAGGCAATGTTTCCTTGTCTGTGATGTGAAGATGAAAGAATTTGTTGCTCCTTCTCCAGTAGCCTAAAAAGCCATCTACTTTGTGGAAGAGAAGGATCTGGGAAGTCAGGCATGTTGAGTATCCCAGCAGCTGCTATTGACCTCCTGCACACTTGCCCCTCCAATGAAGTCTCTGTGTGGTCTCCTACCCTGCTCCCAATCTTTCTTCTAATCATCCAGTGGAGGGTCATGAGAAAGAGCTTCCAAGTGAATTCAAATTCTCTTTGTTCAGCAGCCTCAACTGTTTCAAACTGACAAACTTGCCAACACTTGATCTTTAAGAATTTGTTAATATTTACCTGAATTATTCTTACCCACTCATGTTACTGCCAGTACAGCACACTTCCTTTCTGCTGTACCAATTGCAAAACTGTGTAGCTCATCTCTTTTTGAAGGGGTTTGTCCTTCTTTGGAGTTCAGTTTACTTGGTCACCATGAGCAGCGTTCTGATTTGTACCAAAAAATATAATTTTGTAGATGATTAGGCTTTTTCTTATTGTTAGGGCAAAAGTGACATTTTTGAAGTGTTTTATTTCCTAGAAGCAGAAGCCCAGGGCTATAGACAGAAATAAGTATAGTTTCATTTATTGAGCTCCTATTACCAGCTGCTATGATAAGCAATTTATAAACATTTATTCTCAACTTCACAGCAATATCAAATGCTAGGTATTATTGCTCCTATTTTGTATGTGAACAACAGGCTTTTTCCAGAGGCCAGAGAGTCAGTGTCAGGACAAGGATTCACATTTAGTTTTGTCTGATTCTAATGCTGATAATTTGTTCTTTCTGCTACTCATTGTTGCCTGTGGAACCAAAGAGTGAAGAAGTTTATAAAACAATCATGTAACAGTGGTATAAGTGCTATTATAGAGGTAAATGTAGGACCTAGGGAAATTTTTTGAAAAGGGACTCCAAACTAAGAGAATCAAAAATGTCTACCTGAAGAGGTGATTTTTAGAATGCTTCCTGATGAATGAGTAGAAATTAGGTGTAAAGGAAAAATGACATATGCAGCACTTTGTGCCCACTCAGCTTCTTTTGAATAATTTTCTGTATGTATTCCACATTATGGTTCTCTAGTAATAGCAAGTATTCGGTTTCCCTTTTTGCTATGTCATAGGCATGTGACCTAGCTCCACCAGTTAGATACTCCTACCTGAGGTTTGAATTGGAAAGAGACCATGTGTGGAGCTCTTTCCTGCGAAGGAGATAGAGTGATAGAGTACACTAGAGAGGCATCCCACTTACAGAGGCAGTAGAAAAAGAAGTCCTAGCAGCAGTGTTCTATGTTCTCATGTTCTATGTCCTTCCTGCCAACTTTGATATATGTGTCCACTATTAGTTGGACATGGCTTGGGAGCAGATCAGTGGCCTGATTTGAGTATCATTCTTGGCTACTTGGCCTTCAGCACTGATTCTCTGTCTTCACTCATCTGGGAAACTATCTCATTTCCTTTAACAAATTTACTTGTTGCTTAACTAAGCTAGAGTAGATTTTGTTGATTATAATTGGAAATCTTTTCTGAAATAGGTGCAATCCAGGTAGAGGGAAAAATTGGCAAAACTTAGAAAGGGGAAGAAGATGAAGCATTCTGGAACCTGGAGCTGAGAGTGATTTAATGTTATTGGAGTGGAAAGTAGGTGAGAGACGACAGTGAAGATGTTGACAGACCTCATATATTGGACATAGAGTTATTTTAATCAGGAAGGTGACAGGATCATATTTATGTTTTAGGAAAATTACTCTGGCAGCCATGTAGGAGGTGAATTAGAGGGGGATATAAGTGAACAAGAAGCAAGGAAACCTATTAGGAGATAGTTGTAGTAATAACGGTGAGATATTCTGAGTCCCTGAATCAAGTCAGTCATAATATGGATGACGAGTACGGGACAGAGAAAGGAGAGATGAAAGATAAGGGAATTTAAGATGTTGATTGATCAGATGTGTGAATGAGGAAGGAAAGAGGTTATGGAATGATTCTCATGCATTGGGAGATTAGATGAATGCTAATGCCACTCACTGAAACAGGGATGCTAGAGGAGGTGGGAATGTAGAGTGAAAAATGAGGAAATTTGATATGTTGTAATAGAGAAGTCAAAAAGAGATAAACAGTAGGCAACTGAGTATGTAAGACTTGAATGGAAGACACAGGTTTCGTTGTTGATAATGTATAGGTGACTGTAGACAGCTTGATAATAGTGACATCATCCAGGTGGAATATTCCTATGAGAAGAGAAGGGGACAAAGGGTGCAAACCTGAGTAATAGCAACATGTAAGGACTGGTTGAGGGAAATGGGGAATATAAAATAGACTGAGAAGAAATAAATAGAGAATTAGGGGGAATATAATAGTATCATCCAGCCAATACATAAAGAGATCAATTTGATTTTGTTCCATATTGAAATGTTTATTTAAATATGGCTACAAGATATTTATTGGTGATCTTGGGAAGAACATTTTGGTAAACTGACGTAGCCAAGTAGAGGAGTTCAATAGTGGATTAAAGGCCACTCTTTTCAGTCACTAGAGTGTGCAAGGAAGAAGAGAAGTGGGTCATCATCTGAAACAAGATGAGAAGGTAAACAATCACAAGATCTGATGCATTTCCTTTGGTGCAAATAGCATAGAGGCAAAGACCCATGAGAAGTCAAAGAACTGCAGGACTAAGGGTTAGATGAAGCATCTGTACAGACCTTGAAGTTGTTTAAGACGATAATAGAACTTGGAGTGCACAGGAAGAATAAGCCAAATGCCAAAATCATTTGTGAATGTGGGGCAATTACAGATAAGTCAGCAGGCAAAAATGGACAAAGAGGCAGTGCATTTTGACAGTATGATTAGATGAGAAGAAATTTTTTTGCCTATTGTCATGTTTTAATTTTAATTTTTAATTGACAATAGTTGTATATATTCATGAGGTGCATAGTGACATTTTGATATATATATAATTTATAGTGTTCAGATACGGGCAATTAGCATAGCCATCATCTCAAATATTTATCATTTCTTCGTGTTGGGAACATTCACGGGGAAGGATTTTTATATGTGGGCTGTAATTGTAAGGACTGACATTCCTTTTCCTTCTAGGCTTGTGGTACATGGAGTGGTATTATCAGGAGATGGGACAGTGCTCTGGGGAGAACTTCAGGATGTTCAGGGCTTCCTTACTTCATATGAGGGTCCTAGGGAGAATGGTGGCAGTCAGAGAGAGAGAAAAGTGGTGGGAAGATGAACGGTGAGAAGGAAGAAAAGTGCAGAAGAGTACTGGGAGGAAAATGTGGACAAGACACAAAGAGATTAATGGAATGATTTAGATGTGAAGCTGTGACCAAGGATGACATGGATATAGACCTACCGGGTCAAGTCCCAGGGTTTTCATTAAATCTCAAGTTAGTGTCACCCATTCCTGTGCAAGTCCCAATGAGCCTGCAGCCACCTACTTTGATGGTGGTCTTGGAAGCTTAAAGATGCTGGCTGACACTGACTGTGCTTAGATATAAAAACAGAATATTGGTGGGAAGTATGGTTCTGCAAAAATTTCAGGCAGATGGGATTTTAAAATGCCCTGTTTTAGAAGTTTGACACAGCATCAGTTTAAGGTGGCCAAAGGATTAGGCAAATCTCTAGATTGAGCCAGCTGTGAACAAAATTGTTCCAAATCTCTTTGTTTTAAAAAAATGCTGAAAGACTCCCATTTATGTTGGCAATTAGCTCTGAGGAGCTGGGAGAAGTTTTCATACAGGGAATGATCATAAAATTCTTTAGAGGGTCTTTATTCATTCATTTCTTTATTCATTTAGTCAAACAGTTCATTAAATCATTTATTGAAACATTGATTGCCTATGACTACAGACCTACCCAACTGCACAAATAATGCTCTACAGACACAGCTTTAAGCCATTACTAAATGTTTAGGAAATTCAGAACTGTTGGAGAAATGTACAAACTCTGAGAAGGAAATCATAATGGTATATTACTTGAACAAGCTGTCTTTATACTTGAGATTGTGGGACTATGAAACTCCTAAGTAACCTTTTCCTTCAAGCCATGTACTAGGCATTGTGATTTAACAAAAATTTTCTTTAGTGATATTACATATTTTCTGCGTTTTTTACTTACTTTGTTGTTCATGACACTTTCCAGTCAGTACAGCTGGCTAAAAAACAGGTATTTATGCAATGGAAGTTTGCTCAACCTACCATTTTCTTCAGATTCAGAAAAAATCAAATGAACGCTTGTTCTTTGCCACATGGAAGGAAAATCCCAATCTAGATTTATGCATATCTCTGTGGGAAGGAGACATATTATTAGGGTTATTTATAGGCTAACATCCATGGAAACATGGGACTTAGAATTTTCTCTTTGTTTCCCTCCTTCAAGGGAACCACAAATACCAGTCTGTGGCATGTAGGGAAACTTAAACTGGAGGCACACATGTCACAGGAAGATTACATTGAACATTCCACATCTTACAGTGTAGAAATTATATGTCAACTTTTCTGTTCTCTCAAGTCAACTTGGCTACCCAGGGGGATCCTATGGGCCTTTTACCAAGCTTTCTGTTTTCTAAATGTCTTCTTTCCCTTTATCTTTTACTTTTCTTCATTTTTTGGGTCTACTTTTCCCCCTAAGAAAATAAAGTCAAAGACAGACCAACAAACAGGCTTTTCTTATTTCATGGAAAACAATTGGGTTTTCTGTTGCTATTTGAGATATAATTTCTATGTCTTATCTCTTGCTCTTTATAATTTATCAAAATTTTTTATTGAAAAAGAAAAGTTATCCTTTGAAAAGACTACTGATATTAGCTGCTTAGAAAATACAAAAATATATCACCTACTATATTTGCATTTGGCTTTACAAAGGTTAAGTACTCTAGCTTGCTGAACTATCTGAAACTGAAATCCTTTTACGAACGTGTATGAAAAGGTACATTTTTCAAGCAGCATCATTTAAATAGGTATAAGGCAGATGAATCTGCACATTTTTGTCTGTCTTTTCATAAACTTTCTGGATGTCACCTTTCATTTAGTTCTTATTCCTATCACCACTTCACTGATGTTGCAAATTGGGATATTTTACTTTCTAGGAAAATTATCTGAATATTTTTTTCCACTGATACTAACTTAATATGTAAAGTTATGTTTATGAATTGACAAAAATATATTGAACAACTTCTCTGTGCTATTCTTTAGGGAAATTGAATGAGTTGGTAGTCTGCAAGTACATTTTGAACAAATAGTTATTGAATTGAGTGTAACAAAGTGGCTCTCTTGAAGGCTCTTTAGATCTTTCTAACATGCTCATTGTATGCATTTAACTAGCTGATCTAGCCTCAAAGTTGGCTTTAGCCAATATGTTCAGAATCAACACACAGTGATCTTGTTTGGTAACTGGGTTCTTCACTTTGTGGGACCAAATGTTTTAAGTGAAAAGTTAAATTTATGTTTAACTTAAACATAAATGTTTCAAAGTCATATTTCCTAGTTTTATATCATATCACCAGACTGGAATCCAGAGAGATAGCCCTTTTTACTGATGTCAAACTTCAAATTTTGTTTTGGCCACAATTATTCTTTACTATAAGAAATAACTCTCTAACTTCATATCATGAATCCACTCTGAGGCTTAAATGAAAGATACCTTTGGAAATATGACTAAAAACCACACCAAAACCCTGTTCTGTGTTAGTTGTTTTTTTTTAACAACAGTTTATCCAGCCAAACAAATGATTCCACAACTATATACAGTTACATGGAGTATAGTCTTATCTGAACAGAAAATTTATCAGATCAACTTTTTTTTTTTAAGCCACACTTTCCAGTGACATAGACAACACTATGAAATCAGCCAACTTGCAAGCTTCATTTGGCTCACCATATACATATGCTCCTCAACTTACAATGGGTTTATATCCCAATAAACCCATCTTCAGTTGAAATAGTATAAGTTGAAGATGCATTGAATACATCTAACTTGTTGAACATAGTAGGTTAGCTTAGCATAGCTTACATGTGTTCAGAACACTTATATTAGCCTCAAAGTCATCTAACACAAAGCCTGTTTTATTACTAAGTGTTGAATATCTCAAGTAACTTATTGAGTACTGTACTGAATACATATCATCATAAACTTGAATAATCATGAGTTGAACGATCATTCAATTGAGGACCATATTACCTAAAATATAGTCTAGAGACTGTTAATAGGAAAAGATGCTGTTTTTCTGCTTTCACTTAATTAAATTAATTCAATTCAATTCACTCATTCATTCAACAAATATTTATTAAGCACCTACAATATGCCAGGCACTGTGCTGGGTGCTGGGGATACAACTGTGAACAAGATAGACACAGTCCCTGCCCTCAAGGAGCTTACAGTCTAGTAGTTATACAGACGAGTACACAGGCAATTACAATGCAGTATGGTAAGTGCCGTGATGGGGGAAAGACATTAAAAAGGGCACCTAACTCAGTCTCACAGGCAGGGGAGTGGTGGATAGCCATGGAAATCTTTTCAGGGTAAGTAAAATTCAATTTGAGTATTGAAGGATGAGTACAAGTTACTCGGTAAAGAGGAGACAGGGAGGAGTTACGCACTGAGGAAATAGTCTATGCAGTGCTCCATGTGCTGCTTTGGAGGTTCATTTGCTGACGGGAATAGCTGGATAGAAGTGACAGAAGTCCTGGAAGAAATAAGCAAGGGCCAGGTCATGAAGGGGCTCATGTGATCTTCTCAAGAGCTTGGAATTTTTCCTGAGGGACCTGTGTGTGTGTGTGGGGGGGGGGGTGGGGTGGGGTGTGTGTGATTTATACTGTTTAAGATTGCTATTACTGCAGCACAGAGATTGAATGGGAAATGGGATCTTGAGAGTTGATGGAAGAAAATCAGTCCTTCAGCTTTTCCAACTTTATCTTCCATAATATCCCTGTGCTCTCACTAGCCCATCTAATAGCATTCATTCCTTAAATGAGCCATTGATTTGTATGGCTTTGGGCCACTGCTCACTCATATGGCTCTTAACACCTTCTCCTCCTGTTAAAACTCAATTCATCCTTCAAGGCCAGACTTCTGAAATCATCCTAACTTGTGCTTTCTGCCAATACCCTAAGTACATGATTTTTATCTGTATTAGGGTACTTATTTATTATTTCAAATGAACCAAACCTTCTTTTGAACCATGTTACTTTAATTCATATATAAGGTGATTTTTATAAATAAACATGAGTATAATTTTCTTTACAATTTCCAGTTGAAAACAAAGACTAATTCTTCATTTGTTATCTACCCCAAGCTATTATGAATGCCTTCATATGATTTAAAGGGAACAATAGGAATAAGGGGAGAAGCCCAAGAAACACATAATTTTATGCAGCAAAATACAGTCAAGTAAAATTTCAACACACAGTTACAAGGTATGTTGTTGTTAGGACAGTGATTCATTCCCCAACTCAAAGACTCCATCTTTGACAATTTAATCTGTTAATGAGTCAAGATCTGAAAAAGAGGGGTAGCTTAGTATGCAAAAAATAATGAGGGCTAGCTACATTTTCCACTATGGTCCACCACTAATACAATCTCTCTTACAGTCTTATAATTTCTCAAATAACTTTTATAACAATAAGAAAAAACTTTTAAGCTCTGTAGATATTGTAAGAACATCTGCTGTTTTATTCTTTTTGGTGGGTACAAAAACCACAATGTTGTACACAGAACGAGATTATAAATAATACCATTAACATGAGTGACCTGTCATCTCTTTCGAGTCTACACCGCAGACTGATGATTGAACCTAAACGTTTTCTTCCTTTTGCTTTTCTTCCTGGTTGTGAGACAAATGCAGTCAGTGAACCGACTCATGTGACATAGTGAAGGTTACAGCAAACAAGAAGATGACCAACAACTTTTATAAAAAAAAGTCTCTAAAGTTTATTACAGTGATGGCATTTATATCAATTATTGCAATGTATTGTTCCTTAAGATGGTTAGAAAAAAGAATTGTGTTGTCCTCTACTGAATTTACGTCAGTTAAAAAGCAAGCATGTTTCAGTATTTGTTTTCTCCAAAGTAAGTGTACATACTTCCTTTATTTTTTTTCCCACAGGATTTACATGTTTGTTCATTATTTTCTTATCACAGTTTAGTGATTTGTTTTCTCAGCTGGATTTTCTTCCATGGACTATATGGGTGTTCTAGAGACACAGGTTAGCATGTTCACGGACTTCTACAACTATTTCATCCTTTCCAGTGACGACGAAGGCCTTTCTGAGCAAGAACTTCACAGTTTAATGCGCTAACTCACAAGTATGATTAGTTTTTGAGTCCACTCGAATGAAATTTGTAGCTGTTAATACACCCATCCCAGATCCCTCCCCCACCCACTCCCCAAAAAAAACCTAAATTGTGAGTTTTCCTGATATAAAATCTGAGTTTGGGTTTCCGAGCTGAGCTCATGCACACGTTGCTGCTGCTGATGTCCGGCCAGCGCGTTAGGACGGACTTCCCGCTGTCAGCCAAAGGAATGGTTTAGCAAAGACCCGCGCGTGGCGTGTCCCTCAGGGCTGCGTTTCCACCAGTCACCAACAGTTTAATTAAGGCACTCAATTATTTTTTTGGTTTTTATGGTAGGTCCGATGCAATGACGGCCAATCCTGAACTTTGTCTGATTGCAGTTCCAGTGTGTACAGCCTTTGGGCAGTCAGGCGTCAAGACGCGGCCATTCTCTCCCACACTCCCAGTGATGGATAATCTGGCTTTGTTTCTTATGGCTTCGGAAAAGGTCAGCTGGGTTGCATGGAAAGGAAGCAGAAAGAATGCGGAGTGTTACCATATTTCTGTTTCTTCAACAATATGTTCCACAACAAACACCGAAATATAAATAATTAGACATCTGCATTTTTTTCCATGTTCTTTTGGTCATATGAAAACTGCTTATCCAGGGAAAGGAAAGCTTAACTACACCGAAGAATGAATCTGTCTAGAGTTTGTGGTCCTACCTGTAGAAAAACTAATTCTAAAATTATAATATTTAACTACTGTTAGTAAATCTGGGCAGGAAACATCTTTTAACTTGCTGCACTGTATGTCTTAGTACTTCTGGATGAGCTTAAAAGCTCTTTTATGTTTGACAACATTCTTTAAATAGTATTTCCTTGTCATGAAATGTCTTTACAGTGCAAGGATTAGACTACCAGAACTAATGAAGTACCTAAACAAACGATATGTATAGACTATTCATGACAGATCTTCCTGTTTTATAACACAGACCTATCCACAGACACTTCATTCATTCACACCAGTTATAGACATGACCCAGAACAGCACAATTAGTGACATATAGTTCATTCTATGCTATTATGGACACTAAGGCTCATATTTTAAGAACTGTATTTAAAAGGGGTGCACTGAAAAGGGATATGTTTCAAAGCCTACTGAATGGTCATGACTGGGGAACCTCCCATATTGAGGTTATAGAGTCAGGGATCTGAAATCAGTAAATTCCTGCTCCTTATCACATTACATAGCAGATAACATTACACAAAGGAGAAACAGGCACTGTTATTATGTTAGTCTCATTACTGTTCATTCACTGTCTAAATTCTTTCTAGTAGCTAGAATTATAACTTAAGAGGAAAATAGGGTAAAGGAGTGATTCCCTAAGTTTGTTATGACTTAGTTCATAACTCACAACTCAGCATGTATCTAATTCTCTGTTGTGAATTCAAGTTTATCCAAATCTTTAGGAAACTCTATCCCTGTGTTTATTCTGCCCTGGAGCTCAAATATTAGAAAAATTATATATTAAGTAATGAAATTAGTAACTAGTTTAAAAACTGGTGGAGTAAAAATGTTTACGGATCAGTTACTCTGAAAACTTCAGAAAGTTGAAGTCAAATTGCTAGTAATGACATATAAATGACAAAATCAAGGTCAATCTCACAGTTCTGTTTCAGTAAACAATCTTAAAAATTAATACTTATCATCATAATCAGAACTCAGGATATGGTCTTTACAGAAACTTGGACAGTTTTTATATTTAGAAATCATGGAAATATAACAAGGATTTTAGAGAAAAACAACACTTCTACCTGATTATCTTCTATTAGTCCGTTGAAATCAAAGTCCTTCTGTCTTTTATTTGGCATATAATAGGCACTCAGTAAATATTTGTTGAGTGGATGAATGACCCTATATAGGAAGATACTTTTTATCTTTCTTGTAAATGAAACTGATAGAATAATATTCTAAAATTATTCATAATTTATCAAACCTGCAGAACTGTACACTAAAAAGGGTAGATTTTATTGTATGTAAATTGTACCCTAAAAATGTAAATGAATACATTGCCCACTATTTTAAATTGATCAGAATTGAATTTCACTGCACCAGTGAGGAAGTTAGAAATGAAACAATTCAATTCCATTTGAGCATTTGAAAGAATCCCTTAATCAAGAACCTCACCCATATAGAATAATCTCACCAAGGGAACTAAAAAGTGTACATGGCTGCAATAGTCTTGTTTTTGAAGTGAGACTTTGGGGAGATTGTGTTACTGGAGGTGAATGTTTTCCTACTCAATATTAAAGTACATATGCTTTTGGGTGTGTGTATAAAAAGAAGTATTAGCAAAGCAGTACTATTTATATCAAGAAAATCTAGCAACAAAATATATTTAACAAACATAAGCCAAGACTTGGTATCAAGATGCTAAATAACTTTCTAGTGTAATCTTTTCCGTTTTATGTGTTTTAGATGGACATTTTGGGGGTCAGAACTCTTTAGTGAGTACCTAACTATATGGAATACTCCAGTTACAGCATTGGCATTTTCCATAATCTTCTAAAGAAAACAATTTGGGAGCAGATTTAGGAAGTTTATATTAGTTAGATAAAACCATATGCTGATGAAAACAAGAAAAATGAATATCCACGAGTCTAATCCAAACCAATGTATTAGCCCATCTTAAATCTTTGAAAGAGTCCCCAAACCACTCAGAGTCTCCAAACCACTCATCTCTTGTTTAACAAGAGATTTAGGAAAGGTGGTTCCAGAGAATTCATAGGTATCTACTAATCACCAAATTTAAACAAAACCAAAATCAAAGTCTGAATATGTTTCCTTAGATTCCCTTTCAACATTTAATGTTAAGTAAAATAGACAATTATTTGTTAAAATCCACTAGTTTAGCTTTGTTTTAATTTTTCTTCAAGAGGAAATACTAAAATACCATTAATAAAAGCATGTTAATTTTTAAAAAGTGTTTACAGAAAGCTTTTGCCATACAAATCTGTTTTTGTTTTCTTCCTTTTCTTGATCATGTTTGTGGGAAAAGGAAAACTTCCAAAGGTTGAAGAATTCTATATAATCTCAAATACACCCTCCTTTTTTATAGATTAATGCAATGAAGTGTATTACTTAATAAAACTTTGACTTATTTTCCTTTAAATCTGTTTTAGCATTTTTATTTCCTATACTTACATCATCTGTATCTTCCATAAAATGCCATTTCTATTCATCTTGATGTGAACCTTTTGAGGCTCCTCAAACTGGAAAACTTTCTAGTAATTTTACATATGGTCTGGGTTTTGTTGGATTGTTGTGGCTTATGTTCCCTTGAGGGATGATCACTTTTTACTAGAATCTACCATGGATTGAAGGTGTCAGTTTTGTTTTGGGATTCTGGGGCAATATTATTTTTGAATTACCCATCATTTCCATAATTATGGTCATAGAGTTTATGAAAGTTTTCCTTTAATTTGAGAGTACAATAAAAACTGCTTACTTATAAGTTTTGACAGGCACAGATTATTTCATTTATCCCGAATGCCACTGTCTTTTAAAATGTCCAATGAATGCTTCCTATTTATTTGAAATTTATTGCCTTAAACGTTCAAATCTACCTCTAAAGGAAATTCATGTGAGGAACTTCAATTTCAAGTTGTGACTCCAAATACAATGTTATATGTAAATTGTATGTATATGACGTGGGAATTTACATCTCCTTTTAATAACTTCCCTGAACTTTGAAATGAACTAGCATACACAGTATTTATTTCTAAAAATTTCTAATACTCTTTTTTTATTTGCTTTGCTTCCCCACCCTTGTACCTTGCTGATGATGGCTGGAGTGCCTTTGTTATGCCAAAGAAAAGTCAGTTTTAATGAACTGGTAACAAAATCTAGTAAGGACATCTTATAAAATTCATCTCAGAATTCAGTCCAAATAATTGGCTCTGAAAACTAATCAAGTATTGTTTTTCTCAATTTGAAAAAAGTCTCTCATCAACTCTGTAAACATTAAGATGAAAGCATTCTTCTAATGGCTAAGACACCTTCATATTATCCCACTTTGTAGTTTTGCTATTATAAGACATGCTAAAAATGTTTGGATCGAATGAATTGAGGATTTAGTTCTTAATTCTTTTTCACAAAATTAGGAAAGAATCATTTTGGAACTATCTATGTGCTATTGTACTCAGTCACTGATTTCTACATTATATTTATGGATGAAAGCAATTAGATCTTGATAAAAAGGGATGGCATTGGCTCTTTGCTTTAAGATACAAGTATTTCAAAAGCTTTCATATAAATAAATATAAAAATCAAGAGTGTTTAGCTGGTGTAAACTCAGATGTACATCTTACTGAAAGTATATCGGGTTTTTGACTCTAAGGTACATCAAGTACCAAATATCTCTTGGAAATTCAAAGACTCATTTATCGTTGTAATGAAACTGAGCAGCCTATTCAGTTAGCTATTATAGATAATTTTAGAAAATGGGTTTTAGAGTCCTGACTTTAGGAAGAGCAATAACAAATCCTTTCAGATCTTATTTTAAAGCTACTTCCTATTACTAGAGGAAAGAAGTGGACATTTAGATTTAAAAAAAAAATCTCCATCTCCTATATTTTACTGAATGCTTACAATTTTTTATTGTGCCATTATGAGAGGATGTGAGTAAGTGGGGCTGACCTGGATTGCTTAAAAGCAATGGAAATTAAAAAAAAATAGTTTATAATGACTCACTGTAATTTTTATCTTTTTCTGAATCTTTCCTACAGGACACAAATATTGCTGACGTCTCTGATGGAAAAACTGCTCTATTGCCTAAAATGTCTGTTTACCTTAGTGATACTTTGAGCATAAAAGTTGAATTTCATCTAATAAATGTGAATTGTAGTCAATATTCTGATGATCACTCTTCCTTAAAGGTCTGGCTCAAGGACTACCATCAGATAAATAAAAAGTGGGATTTCATGTTTTAAAAATGTAGAATGATGGCTAATGTGAAACAGATTAGAAGAGAAGCCAAAATTCATTGAGCACATACTCTGTACCTTGGAGTTTGTACATGTATTGGTCCTCAGAAAACAATATGACCTTGTCAAAAATAGGCAACTGTCTGGGTTTTGATCACTTGGAACAGATTTTGTGCTTATTTTTTAGCACCTACCCTAAAATTGAACTGTTACAGAAAAGATTTGCCCAGTCTACGTGCAAGGAAGCCCAGATCTAATTTCCAATTTTCCCCAAATTTCAGGTAGAATATACTGTTTAAATCATTTCACAGAGCAATTCTGGTTTGTTTTTATCTTTCCGACCCTTGCAATGCAGATATCTATTGGCAACATAAAGTTTCAAACAGTACATCTGCAGCCAAAGAAAACCGAACCAATTTGCACTGAAGTTTTCAAAAATATAAAGCTCTAATTAGAAGCAAGCAATACCACCACTGGACAGACAGGTCACAACACTGCGTTCACAGGATGCATCCCCCACTCACTGTAGTCGGGCCTAAGTCCTACCCCTAAATTTTAATACTTTCGGTTCCATATACGTTGTAACCTTCTCTATAGGTTGCTAAATTCTGGGTATTCTGCGAGGAAGTTGGGTTAAAAGTCTGTGCACTCTTTGCCACCTTCATTCTCTTCGCTTCTGCCCTGGACTTGTAACAGAACTCTATCAAAGCCACCAGCATTGCCAAGCCCAAGCCGCCAACCAGAATGTAGAAGACGCCTGCTACATTGCTCAGGCTCAAGGCACTCGTCTTGTCCTAGGGGGGATAAAGACACTTCAGTTAACTGTGGAAATGTCACATCCAAAAGGTAAAAGAACACATGAAATCCAAAAAGCCAATGAAAGTAAATGCTTAATTTAACCTGAAATTATTTACAAGTATAAGTCACTGATGGAGGCTAATGGACTTAAACATAAAGCTTATAGCTCTTGGGAGAAGTAAAATTATAATAGTTATCAACAAATTGTATCTAATTACATTCAATGAAATCGGTAACATTTTATCATTATTAAATATGCAACGAAAACCATTATACTTAGCAATATATAAGCATTTATATATTTACATAGAGTGGCAGAAGTGGGCTTATTATTGTTAAGTTTGAAAATGACAGGTTTAAAATCCAATTATGGGAGAAAGGGGATGTCTTTTGGCTTTGCTTCTATTAGAATATACTTTTAATGTTTGAGATTTCTCTTGAATAAATCCAACTCCACATTTCCTAGTTGAGCAACTAAGGAGTTGTTGAGCTGATGGTTTCACATTTTGTTCATCATTAATTTACCAAATATATGCAAATAATGTGCCAAGGTACACATTATTTGTTCTTTCAGTTACATCTACAAGGGAAATCTCATGGAAAATGTTACTTTTGCATATTATACACTGTTTAGAAATAATTATCTGTGTGTAACTCAAGTAATTTTTTAAGATAACTTTAAAAAATATATAAATTATTATGGTCAATTGAGAAATAAGTTATTTATGTATAGATGAATTTATAATTATTTTTATTAATTAAAAATACAATATAATTCCCACTTAAAAATGCTTAGTCCATTAATATTTTAGAGATATTATTCTTCAGAGCTTCAGTATACATATAATCTCATAATAAATCCAGAATAATCTCTAAGTCCTACTCTCATGATTGGAAGATACTAAAATTGTAACAAGAATTCAAAATTGTTTAATAAATTATAAATATGCCTATTACATAATATTATTGCGAGAATTATTTTGGTAGACTACCTGAAGGATGCCCTGTAGTCATTATCTTCTCAGCAGTATGTTTTGTGCAAAATGTGATTCAGACCCTTAACGAGTTTTATAGGAGAGTATTTAACTCAAAAGATGCACTATATACACTGTCATCTTAGTCACAACATCAACTGACTGGACCAAACATTTTAGGGTAACTTCATTTTTAAAATAATTACTCTTTAAGTATTTGCGCTTGTCTGACTTTACATCAGGATTTCAGGTAATGGTTTAATTATCTGGCCAAGCTTGTCTCATTCCACTCTGGTTAAAGGGCAGACAGAAATGATTAAAATATAGGGATAAGGCCTGAAAGGGATTCATTAACATTAGTTTGTCTCCTTAAATTAATTGAGGCTCTCCTATTTAAAGCAGTCACATGTTTAACATCTTAGAATATCCAGTAATTTGTTTTCTTTCTTAAAGAAGATACAGAAAGAAATAAAAGGGGATTCCAAGAACCTTCAGCTCTGGCTTTCAGGTGCTGTTACTATAGTCTATCAACTTGTGTAGGTATTTAGATTCACTGATAAACTTGTAATTTTTAAAAAAAAATAAAAACATAACTATTTCCACTACTTTTATTTGTACTCAACAGAATTAGGCATATAGGTTCCTGCATTTTTAATTTTTTTCCTGCATTGTTTAAAAAAGAATTTATGATTAAGAGATCTTAGAACTTAAGAATATTATTCATAAACATTGATTAATTAAAACAATTTCAATTGGGCAAGTAGAATTGAAAGGTTCACTCTGTTTATCTATCAGCACAGAAATATAATGGAGGTTCTTCAAACTAAAGTGGAATGCTCGGCACTATGGTGACAAAAGACTGAACCTCTGAGTAAGCATTTATTTAATATTTAGAATCTCCTTTTTCTGGTTTACTACTGATTTCCTGTTTTGAGAATACATCAGTTCTTGAAATAACATGATTTCATGAAGTCTTTGCCTCCAAAACAAACAAAAAAACTATCCCCCAAAACACTACTTTTATTAGTGGTACGTAAGTTTGAGAATAATGTAAAAGGAATTTTGTTATTTAAAAATTTTTGCAGTTTTAAGTTAATTTAAAAGTCTTAATATTGGGGAGCAGGTTGCAGTTTCCTGGAAAGACCATCTCTATGGTTGAAATTTATGACATTAGCTTTTAATTTAGGCAGTGGCTGAGTGTATAATGTTCAGTTTTTATGGTTTCCACATACTTTTGACAATTGCTCCCGTTTACTGCTTTGTGAACACAAGAGGAGGCCCCGAACTGCAGCGACTGACCTTGCTTCCAGAGTCCTTGGGTCCACATTCACCTTTATCGTACCACCATTTGTTTTTCAGCTTGTCTAAGACGCCTGCCTCACTGAGTTTCAAAACGGCAAGGTTTACAGGAGTTCTTCACGTGGAAAATAACATAAATAACATTATATATGTTATTTTATGTTATTCAAGTAAAACTACATTAGAATCGCATGGCAAAGTGACAGAGCAGAGGCCACAGTAGGTGCTATGTCTTGTACTGTAGGCCCAGGTTTAGAATCAGACATAAAACTGGGGCCTGCTCCATCGCTTTAGGTAACAGGCACATACTGCTAGGGAGGATTTTTAAATAAAATGTATGCAATTACTGTGAATCCAAAACTATTGGCCTTGGTTGGGTTTCTGAAACATTTACCATTTTCCCCACATAAATGTGGCAGTCATTCAAAATCCAGAAGCTTCTTTTTGTTCTCTTTCAAAATTAAGGAAGTGGCTGCAGGTTGACAGACTGAAATAGAAGCTAGGTAGGACTGATTTCATTCCTTGCATGCATTATGATTCAGCTCATGGTATTTGACTTTATGCTATAAAAGTATGTCTACAGTATCCATCATTAAATTGACTTCTTGACCGCTTTCATCCAAAACCTAATTGAAAAAGGTGGGTGATTTCAGTGTTACAAAAGATCATCTTATGCAGAGGAAGGTCACCAGGAGACAAATATGTAAATAATTATTTTAAAATATAAGCCCATGATGATACTTTCCTTCTAAATTGCAGTCTTTAACATAAATAATATCACCAGAAGCAATTTTCATCTATCTTGTCTATCTTGAATCTATCATCTATTTATCTTTTCATCTATCTTGAATCTTAAAGCATATTAATGTACTTTAAGTACAAGGTGAAGTGACTGTAATATATTCCACAAATTCTTAGCAACAAAAAAAAACAGGTTAGAGGTAATCAAGATTTTTCTGAATAGACAAACTCCTCTTATAAGAAGACTCTATTTATATTTATTAGAGACTCTATTTGTCTCCTCTACCATCTTTGATTCCTTCAACACTAAATATTGTATTAGGAGTTTCAGGGAGGAGGACATCAGTCATTACCTGGCATCAATATTCCAAGGAGTTTAATAATTCTTTCAGTTTTCACTCCCATATTACAATATGAAGGCTAAGATGATGAATGGAAAGCAGAAAGTTTCAGGATCTTTTGTTGTTACCATTTTGTTGGCTTATTGGTTTTTCATTTTGTCCCAAGACAGACTTTTCATATTCTTCTGGACATTTTGCCTGGTTGTATCCCCTAATGCGCCTCAGTTCTTCTAGGAAATGCTGAGTGCATCTGGAGTTACAAGACATGCGTTTATTGGGGATTCATTCCAAAAACCTATCTACACAACTAGGAAATGCATTAAGAATGATGGTGATCGTGACAGCTAACATTTACTGAGCATTTACTATGTACCAGGCACGGTTAAAAGCATTTTTCATGTACACTAACATCATTCACATTTTACAAATGAGGAAACCAAAGCACAGGCAGCTTAATTCAGCAAGTTATACAGCGAGGCAGTAGCCTAATCAGGATTCCTGATAGTATGACTTCATAGCTTTTGCAATTAAAAATATTAATAGCAGAAGACTCACAAAATGATGTTTCTAGTTAATTGGGCCTTCTGGTTAAACTAAAACCCATTTTTTTGTATGGTTAGTTTTGAAAAAAATTCTAAAATACAAATTTTTATTTTTGTTTATATGGTTTCTGGATATAATTTAAATTTTGTTTCAGTGTTACATTACTATGGCTTAGATTCATTGTTCCACTGAAGAAGTAATATACATTTGCCATGATCCTAGAATATTATGTTGTTTTTTGGATTAAAATCTGACATGAGCATGATTTAATACTTTCTACTAAAAGCTGAATTTGAGGGTGGAGTGAGTTGAGGATTATGGTTAATTGGGGTGCCTGGTTATTTTAAACCCAGTTAATCTGGGTTTTCCTATCCATACCAACCACTACTCTCTGCACCTGACCCCCAACCCCCATTTGTGACGTGATTGTTACAATAACCACAACTGTGGGTTTACCAGTGACCTGCAAATCCTTTGGGAGCAGAAGTCACCTGTCATTTATCTCTGTAAAACGGTATTTTCCAGAGTAGCTGACTCAGAGTAGGTGCCCTATAAAGTAGCTCAATTTAAAAAATGACAGAGCAAGATTTTTGAATCCAGAGCAAGCTTTTTTCTTGAACTGATACTCTAAGGGTTTTTAGGTCCCCAGGCAAGCTCCCCAAAGCCTTTGTAACACATGGGTGCTAAACTATATTATCCTATATTTCAGTTCTTGAATGGGGTGGGCTGGGAGGAGGAGGACTCAGTGCTGAAAACGGGAGGAAAGTTCGAGAGTTTCCTTTAAGTTTCTTCAAGAAGGGACAACTGAAGGCAAAATTGTGAATAAGATGAAGACTGCATTAGGCTTCTCTCTCCCCTCTTGAAGTAGTCTTTTCTCTTATGCCCTTCTTTTTCCCTCTGGCCTCTTTATCCTTTCTGCTATTTCACACCTGTAACCCGGTTTTAGAGGATTAGACTAACACTTTGAATATAAGATATTTAGTATTAACCATAATTAATGTTCAACTGGTGGACTATCAGAACAAGGAATTCATTACTGGGAGAGTCATTCTCCAAGGGCTAGATTCCTTTAGTGTTTTTTGTTTACTACAACTTTTTTTCCTTTCCATTTTTTCCTGCTGATGAATGCGTATTTTCTGTACTAATTCCATTATTATTGCATTGGTTGTCATGGCTGTGATAGAGGAAAGCAGCTTATTTGTAAGTATAGCATCTACCAAAGTCAGAAATGGGCTGTATTCTTCAAAGTGCCAAATTATCAGGAAGTGCACCACCAAATATAATACCTAGAGAAAGCATTATTTGATACAATCACACTTACAAAATAATTTTTATATGAATATCCACATTTATAAGTGTGCATATTTTACACATGTAGAAACAGAATAAAGTATAAAATTAACAGAAAAAATAATTTTGTAACTGTAATAATTGGTGATTGATGGTTGCAGCTGTTGCCAAAATTTCTAACTAGAACCAGGATTGAATAACTGGCATAAAAGTTGGCCTAAAATTTTTTGTATGGTTTGTGCTTTGACTAAACCATACTAGGTTAACCAAAGTGGAGAATACATTTTAGACATTGCAATCAATATTTTCAAATTGGCTCATTCATTGTCAAGTAGTAAATTTTTGCTATTTTATTCCCAAGAGTGAGTATGAATTTCTTATGACCATAAAAGAGGACCATATCTCAATAATATTAACTCATATGAACACTACCAAAGGATCAAGTTTTCAAATGAAGGAATTTGTACCCCACAAATCATGCATTTCTGCTTTAATTTATTTCATGTAAGATGCAGGACCCTGTTCTTCATATCTGTTGTTAATTTTTTACCTTTCAATGTGAAGCCTCTTGGCTGAGGACTGCTATGGTCAGAACTTCATAGCACTGAGAGTGGCTGTCAGGTGAGTGGGGATGCTAATTACTGCACGGCCTGGAGTGTGATAGGGAAGCTGCTGCAGTGACCCCAAATAGTCTAATTGTTCCTTATATTAAATCATGAGCTCCTTGAGGGAAAGAACAGTGGTAATTCTCTGTTTCTACACAGGTACTGGCACCTGGCCCCATTCAAACACAAGTTTAATAATTTGCTGCTGAATGGAAGGCTGGAGAGGTTACAGTCCTGTGAATGACAACTGAGTCAGCTCTCTCACAGAAACCTTTCCATGTGTGGTACAGGTTTCCATATTTCCCTTCTTCATTAGATGAGTCACTGTTGGGATAGTTAGTTTTCTCCTACGAAGATTCTGTATTTGAAGGTCAGCTAAGCCAGGATTTCAGCATGTGTGTGCTGAGTTCTCTGTGTATTTTCCCTTCTGCACTGAATTGGCAGCATTGGTCTTTTCTGCTTTAGTTTTACACACAAAGGCTTTAGAGTCAGCTGCATTTCTCACTTCAGGACTTTTTCTCCTTATTTTACCTCTTGTGGTGAAGATCAGGCCAAATGGGAGGGGTAAGGTAAGTTTACAAAGAAAATCAGTCACCTGAAGATGGTACAAAATGAAAACGAAAAAGCAACAACTGTCTCCTAGTAATTTATTTTGATTTAAGTTAGGTCAGGCCATTTAAAATATCATCTTTTATGGCAAATTCAGAGTAGGGTATTATTAACATTTAGAGTGCAACAATCTATTCTCTTGATAAACCTTAGACCAATATACAACCTATGTGGATTTTTTTTTGTATGCAAACACATTCCTGGAGGAAAAAATAAAACATAATATATTTCATTTTGGGAGAACATTTTATGTTAATTTTTTATAACATGTTGGAAAACTACTTGTTAAAATTTGAAATAGCACATGTACCATAAAACCTAAAGTATAATAAAAAAAAAATTTGAAATAGCATTCATTCTAAAACATTGTGTAGTTCATGTTTGGTGAAAGTAATGTCACTGCATAACCATAAGAAAAAGCAATTGGATTTTGGAAACTACAGGGTTAGAGAGAAATTTATTCTTTTGGACAACAAATATTTACTGAATGTCCATTATGTACCAAACAACGAGTTGGATACAAGCTAATTAAATCTGACTGAGTTGTCCAGTTCATTTCAATAAATTAAAACGACTTTTGTTACATAGATTTTTCTAACATATATGTTTCTGTTATGCTTGCTTATTTTTCTCCAGAAAACATCTTTAATGCACACTAAAATGGGACTTCATTATTTATATTTGTGGAAAATTTTATCTGTAAAGCAGTGTTTTACTTCTCTTGTATTTGTGATAACAATAAAAATTTGAAAACTAAATTTTTTCTAATGGAATAGAATATCTTTGTTTTTATTTTCTCTGGTGTTATTCTATGATATTTTCTGGTATTTCTAATTTGCATGAAAGAATGCTAGGTTATTAGTATAAAATTTAATAATTTTCTCTATGTATATATTTATATGTTTATGAAAACTATCAGAACATTTCAGACAGTTGGAGCTCCAAAATATAAAATAAGTTATTACTCCTTAAGACGGAGCCTAGAATGCAGACAAAAGTTTGTCCTCCTCCTGCTGCAATAGAACTAGTTATTAGATGGGAAGATGTAGGTGAGCTTAATTTGAAAGGCTTTTTAGATCGGGTGAGAAATTTCCCATCCATGAACTGTTTTCTTTAAGTCTAAAAATACTGATACATAGTGAAGAAGGGCTCTGGGACCCTAGTATATTCTGTTAATTTCCTACTTTTTTGTTCTTTAGATATTGCTTAGAAATAAAAAAAAACTATTATTTTAGGAAGCTGGAGTTAAGATATGAAGTGAAGAAGACAAAGCTGAGTTGATTTTGTTTTTGTTTCCTGATCATTTTGCAATTTGATCCATTTATGGAAGGCAAAAAATGTGTAGTTCATATGACAGTCTTTGATTTGTAGTTTAACTTGAACAGAACCTGAGAGTTTTAGATGGAGAAAACTTTTTAGTAGGCACCCTAGACAGGTCTATGTGGAGTCAGGTTATTGCTGATACTAAACAATATTTGGTAGAAGTTCTGGTAAAATAATGGTGAAAAAAACAAGACAGGTTTACCACCCTGCTCTCTCCCCTCTCTTCTCTAAATTGCTTTTTCAGAAACTTACATCCCTTCCTACTTTCCAAAACTGAGATTCATAGGCTTATAACATCTGATCCACAACCTCTTCAAAGGCAGTGATTGTCAGTGACTATTTTCATTAGGTTTGTTAGTGTGTCACTAAATTGATAATGGTTGCAAATATTTTTGCATTGACAGTAATTGCATACGTAAGTTTGTGAAGGGACTGGACTAGCAATTCGACTGGTATTAGGAGGTCCAAACCATCAGTCTCCCAGCAGATGCACCTATTACTTTACATACTGTTTACCCGCTTTTGGTGACATTGAGGCTAACCTTGGAGTCACCTCCCCCGCTGCCACATTCTCCTTTGTCGTACCACCATTTGTTTTTCAATTTGTCCAAGAGGCCTTGTTCATTCAGTTTTAAAACTGCGAGGTTAACAGCATTTCTTGAAACGATAAAACATATTTTGTAAGAAACTGCACAGCTGTTAAGATGTTAGAAGGAATGAGGACTTAAGCTCTTTATAAGCTTCTCCCAGACGCTAAATAAACCTCTCATTTTACCATCCTGCAGCCCCTTCCTCTGGACTCCAAACCAAAGGCAATTGTAACTAATTTCAAATGTATTAAACATGCAGTATTTGGTGCTGTTCACTTTCACAGTTCGTTTATTGTCAAATAACTGATCTCATTATCAATCAACTACATGGATTTTTTTTGGCAAAACAGTAATAAACTGGAATTTACTAGTAATTGAGAAAGAATTGTGTCTTGAATTCCTTTGCCTCTAAGAATGCCAATGATCCAAAAGAGAATGAAATTAAAATTCATTCCCACAAGGAAAAACAAAATGGCATATACAAACCATCAAACAAGCCACTAATTTTTCTTTACTGATTCCCTGAAAACAAAGAGTAATTATTACTCCCTTTATTTTTTATGTGGGTTTAGTGTGCTCAATTTAGTTGTTCGCAGAATCTAGGATTTCCCGATCATTTGCTTCATGGACTAGAAGCTACATGGTAGTCAAGAGACAGCAGCAGCTCTAGGGAAAAATTCTTACATCTAAATTTTGTGTTAATTCTTAAAGGCATTGAATGCTATTTGGAAATTAGGATTACATATCCAATTTGACGGTTTAAGTAATTAAACCCCAGGATGTCATGCTGCATGTGATACTGACTTTGCAAACAAACCCACTAGATTAGATTTCCTCCATGTTTTTCTCTAAAGGGAAATAGGGGAGCTTATTTTGGCTATTCTTTAAGAGGAATAAAAAATAGTGTCATGGGCCAGGAGCGGTGGCTCACGCCTGTAATCCCAGCACTTTGGGAGGCCGAGGTCGGTCCATCACCTGAGGTCAGGAGTCAAAGACCAGCCTGGCCAACATGGCGAAACCCTGTCTCTACAAAAAATACAAAAATTAGCTGGGCGTGGTTGTGGGCACCTGTAATCCCAGCTACTCAGGAGGCTGAGGCAGGAGAATTGCTTGAACCTGGGAGGCAAAGGTTGCACTGAGCTGAGATTGCGCCATTGCACTCCAGCCTGGGCGACAAGAGCGAAACTTCGTCCCAAAACAAAAACAAACAAACAAAAAAATATGTCATGGGCTTTTGCCTCCCATACATTTGGTTTCTTTCCTGCTTTCAAGTTACAGTTTTTAAATGGCCCAATAGGTATTTCAAGAGATTTTTCCATCATTTAATAAAATTTCTGTTAAATTTAAGGAGTGGCTTATATGCTGAGGGAATTTGGGTAACGTTTGTGATATGCTATTTTATAAACACTGAGTTTGGTGATTACTTAATGGCAAATGAATTATAGGTAAAATAAAGCAACCATATTATCAAATAGCAGTTGAATAATTGATTTGCAAGCAAAATGACATTTAGCCAACTAATAAAAAATGTTGCATATTTTACCACCAATTAGCCTACTAAAGTGTTTATTGTCTTAAAATTTGTTCATATTATTTCAGGTCAACAACGTGCTTTTCCATTTTGTGATGATCTGATCCACTTGGAGAGTAAACAGTTCTCATAAGTAAACCACACATTTAAGAGTTTTTAGTTTTAACTCTTCTTAAGAATTAGACTGCCCATTTACTGAATGCTAATTAAATAACTAGCTATTCCTACATTTCCAAGTAAGTGCCACATTAGTGGTGTAAAATAATGCATGTAATTCCTAATGTGACAATATCAAGTTGTTAGTTTAATAACCAAAGGACCAGACTGAAATGTAGGAATGAAGATAGAGACATCTATTTTTTTAAAAATTCTGCTGAGAAAAAAGGAATTGTTCTAATTTATTTTGTGTCTACGAGGAACTAAATTTGTCTTTCAATAAATTAAGGATAACTACTAAAATTCTCTATTTTGGAGAAAATTATTTTTATAATCCATTTTATTTTAGCCTTAAACATTCATGTTAAGATTTTTAAAAATGAAGTAATATTCCAATTATTTTCTGTGTTGGTTTAGACCATTCCTCTGATAAAACTAAAATTATTTCATGAGAGGGTTATTTAACAGGGTTATTAGCCATATCCAAAGACAGTTTCACAGCACGATAGAAAACTAAAAAGCAAAATAAAGGAATGGATAAGGAAGAAAAGCTTTACATTGAGAAAATTGTTTGGAATCAAGCTTTCTACAAAATTATTCTAAAACATTGTCTTTGTAATACCATCTAATAGGCCATGTAAAAACAGTTTAGTTTCACACTGCTATCCATATATGTGTGTAATTTTATACACTAGACCAATAGATAAGTTACTACCCAGTTCACAATTAATCTACATGTTTTCCTTCCAGAAACATGTGGTCCCTCAATAGAGTCCACTTAATACCATCATATATGAAATTTACCTTTCTTTAATGATGCGTAGTGGAAGACATTTCGTAATCCATATCTGGAGATAGTATTTCAAGATTTCTGTGCATGTTAAAAGTGTCTGTGGTTTTCTACAATTGTCTAACTAAAGATGTAATTCCCTCATATAATAAGTTTAGGTCTAAAGGCCTCCTTAGAATGCTATTTAAGCTTTAACATAAACCACATATATAATGACCATTTGGACATCTGTTCTATTTTATAGAATGAATCACTTCTACATGTTATTAATAATAAAAATCATCAATGACATGTATATGTATATAATTACTTCACTCATTTTACTGGACTAGGTTGAAAAGTACTTTTTGTCATGTTAAGAAGAAAGTGAAATCCTGAAGAAGTAATGATAAACAAGGCTAAGGAAGCCATAAAAAGTTAGATAAATGAGGGATGTAGAAAGCAGATACTCGCTGCAGCACATTTTATTATTGTTTTGAAATCCCCTTCAAATATTTCAGACATAGACTTCAAAATTGATGTCAGAAACTCATATTGATTCTAAGGGGTATTCTTGCCCTGATTAAATATATCAGTGTCATTGTAATAGTGACCTGCCAAGTAGATAAGTGTAGAAGAAAAATATTTTCAGCTATTTCTTACATTAATTATTCCCTTTATTGCGGAAATGTAGCTTTTGCAAAGTCAGTTGAAATGAATTGCTTTCCATTTAAAAATAGAAGAGGAGGAAAAAGCAACAAGGGACCACATTTTTTCTAGATGTTTAAACCATATTGGAGAACCAGATGTGTTGACAATGATGTTGCATAGACTGAAATAGGTTCAAGGTAATGTGTTTGCCTTTGCCTTGTATGCCTTAGCAAAAATCTAGGTGAGAAAATCCCTTTCCCAAATAGCTTTTCTCATAGTAATGAGATGACAGGGAATTTGATTCGGGCCTGGAATGAAAATGCTCACTTGATCAACTTCCAGGACCTCTGAAAAACTTCCAAAAGTTTTTATTCCTGGAATTTCCCTCAAATGAGTTAGATTATGAAAATCCATACTTTACTGACCTAGCACTTAAGACTTACTTTTGTTAATGGGAATTTTGTTGAAATGTCACATAAAACCAAAGCTTTAGTATGGGAACTAACATATGTAAATTTTTTCCATTTATTATTAATAATTTTGGGCACATTAATCTAGTGCAAAGTAAGATTTCCTTGTGAAAAGCATGCTTAATCCAGGCTAAGACATTTATTGCTTATTCTTTACCCCTCCACAAATAACTTATCATTAAATTATATAGATCTGGATATGCTTTTATGCTTACTTTTATGCCTTACTCATATTTACTTCTAGATCCTATTTCTTATAGTATGATTTCTCTGTTGGTGAGGTATTAAAGTGTATATCTGATAAAGTGTCAACCTAAGTAAACAGGGCAAATTTTAAAAGTTTTAGTAAAGTTTAGTTTTATTTTTCTGATTTCCTGGATTTGTGATTATTGTTGTAAATGACTGATGATACAACTTCTTAGATTTAGTCATTGTCTGCCCACAAGATATTCAGGACATATGTAGTTTGTAGAACAAATAATTTGCAGTATTATCTTTGGTCTGGTTTAAACACATTCAATTCCATCTCACTTAATAGGATGAACACTTTATTGTTGGCTATGATGGCAATAGTATATGGAATTAATGCAGTTTATCTGTCTTAACTACTGTGTAATTGTGTTAGTGGATTATTATCCTTATAAGAAGGTATCCATTAGTTATACCAATTGAGTATCCCTAATCCAAAAATCTGAAATCCTAAATGCTCCAATGTGCATTTCCTTTGAGCATCATGTTGGCACTTAAAACAATTTTTTTGGAAATGTTTTAGATTGCAGGTTTTCAGATTACGGATGCTGAACTGTTGCTAAGTGTAACGCAAATATTCAAAAAATCCAAAAAAATCTGAAATCCAAAACACTTCTGGTCCCAAGAAGGCCTGTGACCTCTTCACTGGAGTGCTCTCTTCATACTATATTATATAAAATTTAAATATCAAGTGTTAAAATGTTCAGAATATTTACCTGAATGAGGCTGAGAGGTTTTTTTCATAGTCCTAAATAAATCTTAATATAGTTTAAAAACACTTAAAAATTGTGTGACAAAAAGAAATTGTGTAAAAATAAGAACATTCTTTTAAAGTCGGCAAAAAACATGGATAGATAACTTATGCAGCAAGAAATATAAATCATATAAAATAATTCAGCCTTATTTGAAGTTAAACTAAAATCATATAAAAATAATTCTACCTTATTTGGAGTAAAACTAATGTGCATTAAAGCAATGCAAATTCATTTCTCACCATTCATACTAGGAAACATAAAAGTAAAGATATGCTTTGTATAGTTGAGGATTTAATAAGAGGAGCAGGCATTCTCATTCACTGATGATAGAATTAAAAACTGGAGATAGGATGGGCGGGGCCAAGATGGCTGACTAGAAGCGGTGGTGTTCAGAGGCTTCTATCGGAAAAAAACATAATACGCCTGTGAATCCTTCACAGGCAACCAAGGTATCCAGGCTCTCTCTCATCAAAATTGTCTAGAAGGCTGGCGTGACCCACTGAGAGAAGGAAGAGCAGTGTGGTGTGGTGGTCCACACCGGGAAGGGGAACCTCCTCTCCACAGCCAAGGGAAGCGGTGAGTGAGTATACTACCCATCCGGGGAAACTGTGCTTTTTCCCATGGAACTGTGCAATCCACAGATGGGAAGATCCCACTCGCGAACCCACGCCACCGGGGCCTAGCGTCCCAACCTTGGAACATGCAGATTCTTACAGCCTCTCAGCTGGAATCTGCTTGAACCTACCGAACTCCCGGGGGGATGGGCAACCAGCACCAGCTGCTGCTGCCTGCTGTCTAAGCCCTTTCAGCTCCTTGGGGGAGGGGCTGCAGCCAGCACTGGGACTCACAATTGCCTAACATGCTAAACTACCTGGGTGGGGGAAGGGCAGCACCCATTTCTATAGCTCCAGGCTGTGCTTTTCCTCTGCTGGAGCCAGGGAGGCTGGGCAGCTTGCTCCCAAGACTTGTCCCCACAGCCCAACACACCGGCTGTGGCAGTCA
Organism: Pongo pygmaeus; assembly: GCF_028885625.2. Taxonomy (NCBI): domain Eukaryota; kingdom Metazoa; phylum Chordata; class Mammalia; order Primates; family Hominidae; genus Pongo; species Pongo pygmaeus. The sequence continues at coordinate 107,591,369 of NC_072382.2, read as the reverse complement.
GCAGCCAGAGTGCCTCTTCAGGCCTAATCCCCACCCATTCTTCCTCAGTGGGCGGGGCTTCCCCGCAGGATCTCCAGTAACTCCCGCCAGAGGTTCAGGGACAGAATTAGCATCTCCCTGGGCCTGAGCTCCTAGAGGCAGGGGTGGCTGCAGTCTCTGCGGACCAGCAGACTTAGCCTCCCCTTCTAGTAGTTCTGAGGAATCGTGCAGCTCAGATGGGTGGGTTTACCCCCAGCAAAACACACCCTCTCCACCAAGGGACAAAGTGCTTCATTGAATAGGTCCTGCTCCCTGTGCCACCCAACTGAATGAGACCCTCCAACACGGGTTGTCAGACACCCTATTGCCAGAGCGATCCTACTGGCATCAGGTTGGTGCCCCTCAAGGTCAGAGGTCCTAGAAGAAGGAGCAGGCACCCATCTTGGCTGCTTTCCAGCCTCCTTGAGTGACATCTCCTTGCACAGGAGCAAATCAGATGAATAGGGCCTAAAGTAAATCTCCAGCAAACTGCAGCAGCCCTACAGAAAAGGGCTCTGATTATTGAAAGAAAAATAAACAGAAAGCAACAACAGCATCAGCAACAACAACAACAAAAAGTCCCCCACAAACACCCCATCCGAGGGTCAGCAGCCTCAAAGAATGAAACTAGACAAACTCATGAAGATGAGAAAGAATCAATGAAAAAATGCTGAAAACCCAAAAGGCCAGAGTGCCTATTCTCCTCCAACAATGTCTCTCCATAAAGGGTGCAGAACTGGATGGAAGATCAGATAGAGAACTGACAGAAGGAGGCTTCAGAAGATAGGTAATAAAAACTACGATGAGTTAAAAATGCATGTTTTAACCCAATGCAAAGAAGCTAAGAACCTTGATAAAGGTTAGAGAAATTGCTAACTAGAATAACCAGTTTAGAGAGGAACAGAAAAGACCTGATAGAACTGAAAAACACAGCATGAGAACTTTGTGAAGCATACACAAGTATCAACAGCCGAATCGACCAAGTAGAAGAAAGGATATCAGAGTTTGAAGACTACCTTACTGAAATAAGACATACAGACAAGAATAGAGAAAAAAGAATGAAAAAGAAGGAACAAAGTCTCCAAGACTTCATAAAAAGACAGAACCTACAACTGATTTGAGTACCAGAAGGAGATAGGGAGAATGGAAACAAGCTGGAATACACATTTCAGGATATTATACAGGAGAACTTCCCCAAACTAGCAAGACAAGCCAACATTCAAATTCAGGAAATACAGAGAACACTATTAAGATATCCCATGAGAAGATCAACCCCAAGACACATAATCATCAGATTCTCCAAGGTCAAAATGAAGGGCAAACTTCATTACGGGCAGCCAGAGAGACAGGCCAGGTCACCTACAAAGGGAAGTGCATCAGACTAATAGCAGACTTCTCAGCAAAAACTCTACAAGCTAGAATAGATTGGGGGTCAATATTTAACATTCTTAAAGGAAAGACTTTTCAACCCAGAATTTCATATCCAGCCAAACTAAGCTTCATAAGCGAAGGAAAAATATAATCCTTTCCAGACAAGCAAATGCTGAGGGATTTTGTTACTACCAGGGCTGCGCTGCAAGAGCTCCTGAAAGAAACACTAAATATGGAAGGGAAAAACCAGTACCAGCCACTGCAAAACCATACCAAATTCTACCAGAGGTACAAAGAGGAGCTGGTACCATTCCTTCTGAAACAATTACAATCAATAGAAAAAGAGGGAATCCTCCCTAACTCATTTTATGAGGCCAGCATCATCTTGATACCAAGCCTAGCAGACACACAACAAAAAAAGAGAATTTTAGACCAATATCCTTGATGAACATCAATGCAAAAATCCTTAATAAAATACTGGCAGACCAAATCCAACAGCACATCAAAAAGTTTATCCACCATGATCAAGTTGGCTTCATCCCTGGGATGCAAGGCTGTTCAATATATGCAAATCAATAAATGTAATCCATCATATAAACAGAATCAAAGACAAAAACCACATGATTGTCTCAACAGATGCAGAAAAGGCCTTTGACCAAAATTCAACAGCCCTTCATGCTAAAAACTCTCAATAAACTAGTTATTGGTGGGACGTATCTCAAAATAATAAGAGCTATTTATGACAGACTCACAACCAATATCATACTGAATGGGCAAAAACTGGAAGTGTTCCCTTTGAAAACTGGCACAAGACAGGGATGCCCTCTCTCACCACTCCTATTCAACATAGTGTTGGAAGTTCTGGCCAGGGCAATCAGGCAGGAGAAGGAAATAAAGGGCATTCAATTAGGAAAAGAGGAAGTCAAATTGTCCCTGTTTGCAGATGACATGATTGTATATTTAGAAAACCCCATCATCTCAGCCCAAAATCTCCTTAAGCTGATAAGCAACTTCAGCAAAGTCTCAGGATACAAAAATCAATGTCCAAAAATCACAAGCATTCCTATACACCAATAACAGGCAAACAGAGAGCCAAATCATGAGTGAACTCCAATTCACAATTGCTTCAAAGAGAATAAAATACCTAGGAATCCAACTTACAAGAGATGTGAAGGACTTCAAGGAGAACTAGAAACCACTGCTCAACAAAATAAAAGAGGACACAAACAAATGGAAGAACATTCCATGCTCATGGATAGGAAGAATTAGCATCATGAAAATGGCCATACTTCCCAGGGTAATTTATAGATTCAATGCCATACCCATCAAGCTACAAATAACTTTCTTCACAGAATTGGAAAAAACTACTTTAAAGTTCATAGGGAACCAAAAAAGAGCCCACATTGCCAAGACAATCCTAAGCCAAAAGAACAAAGCCGGAGGCATCACGCTACCTGACTTCAAACTACACTACAAGGCTACAGTAACCAAAACAGCATGGCACTGGTACCAAAACAGAGATATAGACCAATGGAACAGAACAGAGTCCTCAGAAATAATACTACACATCTACAACCATCTGATCTTTGACAAACCTGACAAAAAAAAGAAATGGGGAAAGGATTCCCCATTTAATAAATGGAGCTGGGAAAACTGGCTACCATAGAAAGCTGAAACTGGATCCCTTCCTTACACCTTATACAAAAATTAATTCAAGATGGATTAAATACTTAAATATTAGACCTAAAACCATAAAAACCCTAGAAGATAACATAGGGAATACCATTCAGGACATAGGCATGGGCAAGGACTCCATGTCTAAAACACCAAAAGCAATGGCAACAAAAGCAAAAATTGGCAAGTGGGATCTAATTAAACTAAAGAGCTTCTGTACAGCAAAAGAAACTACCATCAGAGTGAACAGGCAACCTACAGAATGGGAGAAAATTTTTACAATCTACCCATCTGACAAAGGGCTAATATCCAGAGTCTACAAAGAACTTGAACAAATTTACAAGAAAAAAATCAAACAACCCCATCAAAAAGTGGGCAAAGGATATGAACAGACACTTCTCAAAAGAAGACATTTACGTAACCAAAAGACACATGAAAAAATGCTTATCATCACTGGCCATCAGAGAAATGTAAATCAAAACCACAATGAGATACCATCTCACACCAGTTAGAATACAATCATTAAAAAGTCAGGAAACAACAGGTGCTGGAGAGGATGTGGAGAAATAGGAAAAATTTTACACTGTTGGTGGGACTGTAAACTAGTTCAACCATTGTGGAAGGCAGTGTGGCGATTCCTCAAGGATCTAGAACTAGAAATACCATTTGGCCCAGCCATCCCATTACTGCGTATGTACTCAAAGATTATAAATCATGCTGCTATAAAGACACATGCACACGTTTGTTTATTGCGGCACTATTCACAATAGCAAAGACTTGGAACCAACCCAAATGTCCATCAGTGATAGACTGGATTAAGAAAATGTGGCACATATACACCATGGAATACTATGCAGCCATAAAAATGATGAGTTCATGTCCTTTTTAGGGACATGGATGAAGCTGGAATCCATCATTCTGAGCATACTATCGCAAGGACAGAAAACCAAACACCACATGTTCTCACTCATAGGTGGGAATTGAACAATGAGAACACTTGGACACAGTGTAGGGAACATCACAAACTGGGGCCTGTCATGGGGTGGGGGGAGCAGGGAGGGATAGCATTAGGAGATATAACTAATGTAAATGACGAGTTGATGGGTGCAGCACACTAACATGGCACATGTATACATATGTAACAAACCTGCACATTGTGCACATATACCCTAGAACTTAAAGTATGTATATAAAAAAAGAGCTTCTGCACAGCAAAAGAAACTATCATCAGAGTGAACAGGCAACCTACAGAATGGAAGATAATTTTTGCAATCTACCCATCTGACAAACGTCTAATATCCAGAATTTACAAGAAACTTAAACAAATTTACAAGAGAAAAAGAGTCCCGTCAAAAATTGGGCAAAGCACATGAACAGACACGTCTCAAAAGAAGACATTTACATGGCCAATAAACATATGAACAAAACTCAACACCACTGATCATTAGAGAAATGCAAATCAAAACCACAGTGAGGTACCACCATCTCACGCCAGTCAGAATGGTGATTTTTAAAAAGTCAGGAAACAATAGATGCTGGCAAGGCTGTGGAGAAATAGGAGTGCTTTTACACTGTTGGTGGGAATTTAAATTAGTTTAACCATTGTGGAAGACAATATGATGATTCTTCAAGGATCTTGAACCAGAAATACCCAGCAATCCCATTACTGGGTATATACCCAAAGGAATATAAATCATTTTACTATAAAGACAGATGCACACATGTTGATTGCAGCACTATGTACAATAGCGAAGACATGGAACCGACCCAAATGCCCATCAATGATAGACTGGATAAAGAAAATATGGTACATATATACCACAGAATACTATGCAGCCATGAAAAGGAATGAGATTATGTCCTTTGCAGGGACATGGATGAAGCTGGAAGCCATCATCCTCAGCAAACTAACACAGGAACAGAAAACAAAACACCACATGTTCTCACTCATATAAGTGGGAGTTGAACATTGAGGACACATGGACACAGAGAAGGGAACAACACACACCAGGGCCTGTTGGGGGGTTGGGGATGAGAGGAGGGAACTTAGAGGACGGGTCAATAGGTGCAGCAAACCATCATGGCACTTGTATACCTATGTAACAAACCTGCACGTTCTGCACATGTATCCCATTTTTTAAAGATGAAATTTAAAAAAAGGGAAAAAAAATAATTAAAAACCAAAAAGAAAATAATTTGGCTTTATACAACAAAAGCTTTAAAACAATTCTCACCCTTAATTAAATAATTCTCCTTGAGCAATCAATCCTAAGAAATTAAAGGTGCTGCCAAAATGACTTATGATAAATCTCATTTTATATATATGTAACATTATACATATAGCATTATATATATACATATATATATATATAGAAAAACATTGAAAGCAATATACCTATCAAAAAAAGGGAAGATTAAGGAGATTTTGGTATACACCAGTGGTCTCAAGTTTGACTTGAGTATAATAACTGCCTATTGCAAATACTCATGCTCAGACCTAACCCCACTGTATCAGGTTTTTCTAAATTGGGGTACCATATGTTACAAAGCTTCTGGGGTTATAGTGTTGATAAGTACCAATGATCCATATGATTGATGTTTGATAACCATTAAAAAAATTTCAATGGCAAGAGGAAGTGCTTATAGCATAATGTTAAGCGGAAAAAGAAACAAGTGTGTGTTCATTTTGATCTTAGTCTGAGAATAAACTATACATTTATATATAAGTATATGTATATATAATGTTGATTGTTGAAAAGAATATGAAAGAAAATACAACAAATCACAATCTCTGGGTGTAAGATGATGATGAACTTAAATTGCATTTGTTCTTTATGCTTCCCCACACACCCAAAATTTTCTGGGCAGTGGAAAGTGATACTGTAATAATTAGTAAAAAACAAAGCTTTCAGTTATTTTGTAATATAATAACTTATGGAATTGTTTTATTCAAGCCAAAAAATATACTCTATTTTGGATTAAATAAAATTTGAGATATAAATTAGGGGTTATTCTTAAAGTTCTTAGAAAAACATTTATTGTTCCTGATTATGTGGTTTGCTTTGGTTCAGTTGGTTTTGTCCCTCTAGTCGCAGGCTGGAGGACATATGATGTATTTGGCTTCTATGAGGGCTCTACTTTATTTGATGGGAACAGGTCAGGCAGAGAAGTATGAGCAATGCATCAATTAGCAGACATACCCCATCAGACAGGAGCTACAGGAGGTTAATAGAACTCTCAGTGGCCTAGAAAGAAGACTTGCTGTTTCACACATTTATATAGACAAGGTGAGTCTTTTCCCTTAGGCTGAATTAAATGAATGTGACTGAATAGGCTTGAGTCCTGCTTAGTGGGCTATTTACAAAAAAAGAAAGAGTTTATATCTGTGTTTTCAGAAAAACAGATTTATGGCTAGCAACTATGTTCTTTCCCTAACAAGTATTAGAGACCCTAAGAAAAAGTCTTTTTTTTGAATTTGTTTGTAGGAGTTAAAAAATACAACTTATTTTTATATTCTATCATGCTACATATTTATTTTATACCTTTCTTGAAATCAAACTAAAATTCCAGATTGGAAAACTCATTTGATTTAAGCTTTGTTAGCAGCAAATGTGTGTGTGTGTGTGTGTGTGTATGTGTGTGTATGTATGTATACATATATGTGTGTGTGTGTATGTGTATACATATATATGTGCTACAGTTTTCCCAGAACCATGCTAATAAGAAAATAGTAATTTCATGAAATATGAATAACCAACTCTACATAGACTATTCATTCTGTTATTAAATATAGCTGCATTGTCAGTATTTTCACAAAAATTCTATGCATATTCCATATAACAAGGTGAAATAGGTAGAGAGAAGCAAATATCACATAGGATTTACTTCTGTAGTTTAATTAATGACGTCTTCCAGATAAAGGTGAATGGAGCAAGTTAGCAAAAAAGCTGAGAATTTACAACAACCCCAGAACTCTGTGTAAAGTCAATTAATGACCTACTGAGAAAAAAATGACTATTTTATTAATCAAGAAAACACAAAAAGTAAGTAAGAATCAATAGGCTGTCAAATGATGAAGAGTTAAGAACTAAATATGTCTAATTTTAAGGAATGGCTTTTGCATTCACAATTCTAGCCTTTATCAACTATTTAGCCTCGAAGAGTAGCCAGTTTTCAGCATTATCAATGCTCCACTAAGTTTTCAATTTAACTTGTAGCTGTGTTATTACTTTTCTTCCCAAATTATTCCTTCCAGTAGACAAGCACAAGGCTGTTTTTGCTTCATTGGATTTGTGCACTCATTTCCAAAGGCAGAATTTGGGCTGGATTGCTCTACATGTATATGCAAAAATTTTGTAGAAAAGATATTGAGTTTTTACTCCAGTTTGCCTATGCAATGACAAGTAAGATTTGCATTAAATGGTACTATTGATCAGGAATTTAATATTAAAATAAGGAGAGAAAAATTTTTGTAAGTGGAAAGACAATTCAGACCCAGCATGATTTGCAATGAGCTCGTGAAAACTACTTTGATAAGGAAGGATTTAGTGTCTTTGGTTTGGGTTTTGGATGACATATATGTAATTAAGTTAGTGTGGAAACCTTTGTATTCATATTCCAAGTTGAGTCAAGGAGAGCTGAACAAGTTAAACAGATACTTGTCTGGATTCCAGCAGTTGTCTCTAAATTGCACATTCATTGGAATTTGCATGATTAATTTCTAGTTGAGACATGGATCTGAGGAATGTTATTCCTTGAAGGAGCTTTGTGATTTTTGTTAGGATATCTCCCAGGAACTTAGCCAGAGCATTAGCTAGAGATTGTGATCAATGAAAATTTTAATTACATTTTTAGTGTTGAGTATTTTTTAGGTCATATTTACAAATATTTCATGAAGCTTAGCTTCATGATTTTGTCAATTTTAGGTCACAGAGTAGAATTTTCTTACCTACTTTGGGTCATGGTTCTCTTTTAGAATTCAATGAAAGTATAAATACTTTCTCAGGAAGAAATGCACAAACTTACAAAACCCCAGACTTATACATAATTTCAGGGGTTCACAGACCTTGGAAGGGCAACTTGAACACAGATTAAAAATATATCTGTTCTAAATTCGAATGACATTTATTTAAAAAATAGTTAGTGATGACTTCTAAGTCTGTCTATCAAAGGTAAGAGAAATAAAAACATTTCTATGACACCTGGTGGCTCAGAATTTTAATAGAGCAGAGGTTTTAAGACTGATTTATTGAGAAGGGATTTCCAAAGTACTAGCTTCAATCTATGATCATTGTACAGTTACATCATATGCAGAACATTTTAATTTTTTATTATTTTTATTTTTTGAGACAGGGTCTCACTCTGTTGCCCAGGCTGGAGTGAAGTGGTATGATCATGGCTCACTGCAGCCCTGACCTCCCGAGGCTCAGGTGATCCTCCCACCTCAGCCTCCTGAGTAGCTAAGATTGACTGCAAGTGCACACCACCATACCCAGCTAATTTTTGTATATTTTGTAGAAATGTGGTTTTGCCATGTTGCCCATGCTGGCAAACTCCTGGGCTGAAATGATCCACCTGCCTGGGATTACAAGTGTGAGCCACCATACCCACTCCCATTTTTAAATACTGAATGTGAAACCAATAAAAATTTTTAAAAAACTGTGAAAAGATGCTTTTAGTTATATAATATTGAGAAAATATCAACTATTTATATTTCATACCACACATTTTATTTATTTGTGGTGGCCTTAGGGTGTTTGAGACTATACTCAGTAAAGTCCCTGCCTCAGGCCACTCCCTTGTTGTTATCACTGTGCTCAAATTATACATATGAAAGCTTTGTTTCAAATGAGACCATGGCTAGCTAGTGAAGTTCTTCAAGTTATCTCTGAATGGCATTCATTTTTCAAGTTGTGATTATTATTATTCTAAAGTAAATTTGCTTTAAAGTAAGTAAAACACAATTTTAAAATATAAGAACTGGTCTCTGTTACATAAACAGCATGTGAGCTGTTCAACAGTACTGTGTCTTTCATGCAGATGCCCTGCCTGGACCATGATTTGCTGTGTGGACTCCCCCACTGTCTCTGACTCTTGATTTCTTCATCTCCTTATGTGATTTCCAGAATTCCATTCCATAGTCCACGGATCATCTTTACTTTTCCCATCCTTTGCTGGGTCTTAAAAACTTTCATCAATTGCTTTAAAGACTTAGAATCCCAGAATTTTTGAATCAAAATGTAGGTTAGAGGTTATGCCCAACCTTCTTATTAGGCCCCAAGATGCAGTCCTTGGGGCCTAATGAAAGTTAGGTGACTTGTCCATCAAAGCCCAGCTGGGGCACAGGTCTTCTGCCTTCTGGTCCAGTGTTCTTCCTACAGTACCAGGATACCTTTTGTTTCCTATCATGACTCTTCCCTGTATAGCTAAACTATATTCATCCTTCTATGACTCTCTGTGGGAAATTTTCTTTTTCCTGGGAAGTTTGTCAGACTTGGTAGGGTCTATGCCTGATTAAGTTTTGGAAGCCATTGTAAGATGGCAATTTCAATCTTCTCAGGCTAAATACTCCTTGAGCTGAGAAAAAACTTGAAAGGCAGGTGGTTTTGTCAACTGAACAGATACAGCCTAAATACCCAAGAAGGAAGAGTAGTAGATAATTTTCTTTGAAAAGCATTATCAATAATCTATATGAAATGACTTGATTTAACTAGACGGTAAGATTTTCTTCCAAAGTTAAAATGTCTTTTTTTTCATACATACAAAGTTCTTATTGATTTAAGTTCTAATCTTTTGAGACATGTAATCTTGTGTCCCAAGAACAGTACCATATAGAAGCTTCAGTATAATGGATTAGGAGATGTTACACAGAAGAAATAGGACTGTAAAAATGAATACCAAAATAACAAGGCCCAACCACAAAAACTCAGTCTCATCTTTGAATTTTCATTTCCCTTCCTTTCCTCTAGCCAATTATCCATTAAGAACTGTTTTTATGACAAGTGACTCTCATATTTATATTTTCATTTCTATTAAACTGGCATCACTTTAATTGAAGCCTTTATCACCCAAGACCAGATCCACTGGCTTTCTCAATCCGTTCTCTGCTACCCAGAGTCAGAATAACTTCGCTTCACTGCTTGTTTAGAATGCCTTGTCAAAAATCTTCACGAATTCATGATTGCCTCCAAGATATTATTCTAACTTTTCTGACATTCAAGGTTTCTCAACAATTCAGCTTACATACTCTTTTAAAATATAACTGTATTATATTTTATTTAGCCAGACACTGTGTGAAGTTCTTATTATTCTCATTGAATCCTCACAACAATCCCATATGGTAGAATTACATCTCCATTTTACAGACGAGGATAGTGAGGCCTAAAGTTGATTGGCTAGTAAATGGCAAAAGTGAAATAGGAAGCTGGGTTTGTCTAACACAGAAGTCTAGTCTCTTAATCAAACTAATCCTCCAAGTCGATTCTCTCTGCCTTCAGCCAGGTTAGTTTGCTTATAGTCCTAACTATATTTTATTCAGAACTGACTCCAAACTCATATTAGAACATTCACCAGGAATTCCTTTTTCCCCTTCTCTTAGCCTTTCTGAATTTCTTAACATTTTCCAGTAATCACTCACTTACTTATTTATTCATTTGCTAATATTTATAAACTAATACATCTGAATCTTCTTTATGAGGTATTTCGCAGATACTGTAGATGCTGTTTATCTCTTTCTTCTTTAAATGATAAGATCTAGTATCTGAGTACTCACATTTCCTTTGAGTCATACATTACTTTACAACACGATCTATGTAAATCTTTTTTTTCTCTTGGAGGCTAACAACTGTGTATTAGGGTACTTTATGCTATTGTCAGTCCTAATGCAGGGCAATAATTATAGTTGTTATGCAATAACTACATAAGAAGTGATATAACAGTGAATTAACCTCATGTGCTATTTTGCAGGCAACCCATTAAAATAAAAGAATAGTGTTCCAGCCAATGAAAGGGAATCCTTCAACTATGGCAACTAATGAATTTTGGGAAGTCCTGGTATGAAGTGTGTTTTAAAACAAAACACTTCAAAACTGTCTATTAAATGTTGGCAAGTGGACATAAAAATATTATTGACACTAGCTATCTTTATGAATAATGGCTGGCAATTTGGTCCACTGTATAAACAAAATAATCTTAAAAGATATTTCAGTGAGATTATAGATAGCTAAAATAAACCGGTTGCCATTCACTTTATGCAGCCAGACAAGGAAAGAACACTAAATGATAAAATCAAATGCAACTTTGTTGTTAATATCAAGGGAAATGTGATACTCCTAACTACACTTCAAGATAAAAATCCTCCATAATGGATTTTTATAAATCAATTCTATTCAAGTTTAGCCAAGAAAACACATCACCTTTAGAAAATTATTCTGTTGGCCGGGCGTGGTGGCTCATGCCTGTAATCTCAGCACTTAGGGAGGCCGAGGTGGGCAGATCACGAGGTCAAGAGATCGAAACCATCCTGGCCAGTACTCTACTAAAAATACAAAAATTTAGCTCAGTGTGGTGGCAGACACCTGCAGTCCCAGCTACTTGGGGGGCTGAGGCAGGAGAGTTGCTTGTACCCGGGAGGCAGAGGTTGCAGTGAGCCAAGATCACGTCACTGCAGTCACTGCACTCCTGCCTGGCAACAAAGCAAGACTCCATCTCAAAAAAAAAGAAAAAAAAAAGAAAGAAAGAAAGAAAAATTATTCTGTTACTAAATTTACTTCTTAGAATAATATAATTTATCTTTATTTTAAAAATTAAAAATTACATTTATGACCAACAGATATTAAGTGTCACCTGTGGTTTAAGATTTATTTCACTGCATATTTTAATATGTATTTAACTCACTAAATGTATCTATTTAAACTTCACATACAAAGACTATAAGTTTTCCATTAAATTCTTGAGAGTAAAAATTTAAAAATAAAAAGTTCCAACTTTCTTGTTTCATTTAAGATTTCAGGTTCCTTAGCAGGAGGCCAGTATTTTGATGTTGCTCTTATCACTTAAAATGTGTTTTAATTGATCTTGCTTAACCTACCAGAGCTTTTGGCCTGGATTTTGTTTAGGCTGACGAGCAACACAAATTAGAGAAGAAACTTGAGTAAAAACAGTGCTGCTTATATAAATAGGGATTACAAACTAAGAGTACTTCTTATAGAAACAGAGATTACAAGCTAATGAAAGGAAACTGAGCTTTTTATTCAAAGTTCAGATACATGGGGGCTCACATCTGTGAGAATATGTAGCTTTTCTGTTACTCTCTGAAAATAGTTGAAGCCTAAGAATTCTAAATCCATGAGTCTTTAAATATTTTAAGTTTATGAGATTCTAAGTGAAGATACAAAGCTGCTTATTTTGAAAGCAACAAGGCTTATAGTCATAATTCAAAATAGAAATATATTCTAACACCCACTGTTTAAACAACTCAAATTTTAAAAAGTGACAAAAAATTTAAATTCTTAAAATAGTCTCACCTACATTTGCTTCTATTGGTGTAAATACTAGAACATATTACACATATTACGTAGTCATTCAGTTATTTGCTACTTGTCAGAAGTTGGGTATCTTAAGCTATTAGTTTGGACACTTTCAGAACTATTTTAAATATACTTAATAAATTGAATGCAAGTACTATAAATCAATGCTTTTCACTTTACTAAGCAACAAAACAGAGAAGTGGTGCTTTCATTTCAATGTTCTGTTATCCAAAAGAGCTAAGTCACTGTAGAACTCCCACCAATTGTTTCCCTGAGTGAGATTTCTATGAAGTATTTTATAAGAATTCAAAGTACAACAAATCTTCCTGATGTAACAAATGTCCATGTAAACATCAAATTCTAACACATAAAGAGCTCACTAACAATGTTGTGACAATTTCCTTCTTTTGTATGACTGCTTCAGTGGAGAGTCCGTATGCGTGGCATCTTAAAATTCGGGATAAATAAATTAAGAATAAATAATGTGATTCAAATATATCCTGTACTTTTCATTAAAGAAGTCAGTGAGAGAGAAAGTCAAAATTAGGTTTTATCAGACAATCAGTCAACAAAATATGCCATGAGCTAAAAGTTTAACGCTTAAGTTTCTGGATTTGATGACCATTATAATATACTTATCTACATAAATAGATATTATGTTTTGATGTTAAAATGAATTTCTTATTTTGAGTGAGTCTTTTCATGTGAGTTCCTAATCACATAGCCACTATTGTTCCTGCTCAGAAAACAATGACCTCTAACAAAAATGTAACCTTTGGAAAGGATTTTCTTTCATTACATGCTCTAACAATCCAGCTTTAAGGATTTGCAAGGCTTCTAAACACGTTTGTAACAAAATGGTAGACCTGTATTACTGGAAGACGATGACTCTTTATTTTTTGGCAACAAATTGCCTGAATTCTCATTTTTTTGGTACACTTTTTTTCTCCCTTCCTAAAATTTTCTTCTTCTTGAATCCCAAGTGTCTCTGTTACCTGATCTTAAAACTTTCCTAAAATCTACTTGAGTCACACAAGATCTAGCTTCTTTGGAGGAAAATGATAACAGATAATTATTGCTGAATAGGATCTAGAAGGTGGTGCCTTTCATAATCCCTATGGTCTATTTTTCTTTTTCGATCTCAACTTCTAGATGTTTTTATTTATTTTTTAATTTAACTTTTATTTATTTTTTTGAGACAGGGTCTGGCTGTGTCACCCAGGCTGGAGTGCAGTGGCATGATCACAACTCACTGAAACGTCTACCTCCCAGGCTCAAGCAATCCTCCCACCTCAGCCTCCGGGGTAGGTAGGACAACAGACATGCACCACCATGCCCAGCTAATTGTTTTCTATTTTTTTGTAGAGACGGGGTTTTGCCATGTTGCCCAGGCCAGTCTCAATCTCCTGGGCTCAAGAAATCCACCTGCCTTGGCCTCCCAAAGTGCTGGGATTACAGGTGTGAGCCACTGCACCGTCCCTTTAAATTCTCTCACTTGTTTCTCCTCTTAGTTTTCCTCTATGGAAAGACCAATTTGAAAGAGAATACCAAAGTCAGGAAATACTAATGATTTCTATGGACAACAACACAAAAAGTGAGAGGTTATAGTGAAAACCATTAAAAGAAATACACAAGAGGCCTGGGAAGAGGGTGTATAAGCATGGAGAGATGATGCTCAACACAATATTTCCTCCCTTTCCTCCTATTTTTCTAACCACAGTTTTCCTATGGCACCTTAAAAATCTCATTAAGTTTGTATAGCTTCAACCCAAAAGTCCAGACTGATCATGTTTCCAAATATATATCATTAAAATGATATTAGTGGTTAATTTTATTATTTTTTTCTTAATAATGATATATTTCTGTATAAAAATGCTTTGGATTTTAGTTTTGATATTTTTGTGAGCACTATGGTTTGGCTGATAGTAACTATGTATATTTTACAAATAGAGAAATTAACAGCTGATAAAAATTTTCTAAGGCCTATGCAAGTATCTAAGCCTTAACGGAAGACTAGTACTAATATTTAATGAAGATAGAAAACATAAATGCATTAGCATATAACTGATATGACTTGTGTGAAAGTTTTTATTTTTTCCTCCTATACCATTTGTAAGTGAATGTTCAAATAACTATTATGCACAAGTGGCAAGCTGGTTTCCTTACGCTGATGGGTTAAAAAATATAAATGTATAAAGAAAAAGGGATTTAAAAACAGGTGGGGGAGGGGTTTCCTTCAAATGGATGGAAGCCATTCTTTTGAAAGAAAACTCCCCTCTTACCTTGGTCCTGGAGCTGGTTAGTTCTCCTCTGTCCTCCTCCTAGGGGAGAAATACCCAAAGTTAAACAATAATAGAACATGGTCTTGTATTAAAGTCAAGTTCAGTCTGGTCAACCCTTTCGTCAGGTCTCACAAGACACTACCAAATGTCTGATATACTGGGGCTTTCACTGAATTGAATTTAAAACCCATTGTAAGAATTAAGCCAAAGGGGAATGAATATTAGCTGTGTAAGAGGAAAAAAATATTGTCTGCCCTTCAGTCTGTCTTGCCAGAGAGCTCTAATACCTTGAAGATTGGCTTAGAGTAGGAGTTCACAGAAGGGCATTGCTTGGGTAATTTTTTCAGCTGGAGTGAATAATGGAGGGTGCATCATGGTGAGCACCTGGAGTTCCTTAGGAAGAAGGGGTATGCTGGGGTGTTCTCAGCTCATCTCCCTGACCTTCTTTTGTTTTTTGAGAGTAAAATGATAGTGCTACAAGCAGCATCATGACTGAAGCAATACTAAATCTGATATGAACAATAATTATTGTGAAAATAAAAAAGGAATTAAATGGTCATTAGTTGGGAGAGCTAGAAAAACATCTGAGAAATGGATATTATCAGACACTATGTGCTTGCATTTTTCACAATGGGAAATGGCAAGATGAATAAAGATGAGATTTTTTTTTTCTTAATTTGCCTCTAAGTAGGATTCTGTGACTTTGGAGAGAAACAAGGCAACATAGTGAGAGGCTCATGGGCTTGGGACCTAGACAGTAATGGGCTCCAGTTCCACTTCTGTCACTCATCAGCTATTTAACCCGAGTTGCAGCAGCAGCATCTGTCCAGATGAAGATAAAAGCAACAACTGCAAGGAGTTAGGGGGATCAAATTCAAGTATATATGGGCGTGCTACATAGTAGTTATTAAATTTTTATTTCCTTTTTATTTTTTTCATTTATGTAGTCTCTGATATGGTGTTTTCTTATTTGAATTACTTTATCTCTGTTGAGGCTACTATCTAATTAACAGAGCTTAGAATCAGGTCCTAGTTACCCTTTGGCATAATTTCAGAGATGGTGGGTGATTGGCTCCCATAAAAAACAAATACCAGACAATTGATTGAATTCTGTGAGACATGAAGGAGAGTGGAGACCAAGAATGAGCCTGAACCCATACAAGATCATGTGCTATTGTTATTTAACTTTGGGTAACTTATTAAAATTCTTCATCAAGTAAAATGACATCAGGTGAGATAACGGATGTACTTTGGAACCTCAGTTTGTCAAAGTATATTGCAGAGACATCAAAATGAGGGATGTTGTAATCATTACTCTAACAGCCATTATGAAAATGTGCAGGGAAAAAACACTTTATGGCAGATTCTATGTTATACAATGGTATCTTGTCTCCATCTACTGCTATTACCATTTATTTAGTATTAGATTTATCCTGTGAACTTAAATCATTTTAAAGTTTCATGATATAAATATGGCATGATATAATTCCTCCAACTATAATATATGTGGTTTCCTTTGTGTTCTTCCTTGGTACTCTAAATTCATTCACTGTTTTTAATAAATATTCTAAAAATGGCTATTTTGACAAACCAGCCCTTTTATCTATGAAACATTATAAATTCCTATATATATATATATACAGAGAGAGAGAGAGAGAGAGAGAGAGAGAGAGAGAGATTTCCTGTTTTTCTGAAGCAAATACCTGCAGAGATGGTAAAGCTGTGCTTAAAATGGGGGGAAAAAGTAAATTGTATTTTATGAAACACCTATTTCATCCATGGTAATCACTTATATGGCAGAGTTTTGAAGACAATATCTTTATATTTAGAAATGATCTGGGAATCTATGAATAAGAATAACTATAGGTATACTGCCTGGATTGGGTAAAATTACAGTGGCTGTGAAGTCTTCATGCTTCAGGGCATAAAGTGATTGCTATTTGTGATGAGAAAAATGAAAAAGAAATTAGGTAGTGATGAAGTTGTTAGGGTTTTTATGATGCCCTTGGTAATCACCTTCTCAAGTATTTCATATTGAAACACCACAGGCTACCACATTATGTGGATCAATTTTTAAAATCATACCTAGATATGGAAATAGAAGTTTTGTTCTAAAAATATCAAAACAAGTCCTTTTATAGGCCTGTGCTTCACTTTTGCTGTTTTATTCCTCCTTTTATATAATCTAATGAATTTTGTCAGATTTGTACTGTGCCAAACATTTGATGTCAGCATACAATTTTGAATGTCTGTTTTTACAGGCATACAAGACCTGCATTTATTTCTAGCTATGTTGGTTCTAACAGAGGAGTGCTTTCCTTAAATAGTTTTCCATTTCACAACAAAGATATGCTGCAATAAAAGCAGCTATTTAGTAAAGAAGTGACTTACTTAAATTCCAAAACCAGCTGAGCTTTTATAGAAGTTCTGAGAGTGAATTTTTTCTCAATCTTATTAAGTGTCTGCAACTTCAAAGAGGTATGGGAATTTTGTTGTTTTCCTAAAGAGAGCCTAGGGTAAGACTCAGAATCTCAGACTCTCAAAGTGGGAAGGAAATAGACATGTCAACATCACTGTTTCCTGTCCAGGAGATGTGAGAATCTCTTCTACTTTTACTTGAACAAGTTGGATGTCGGGGATCATAAGCCAATTCCCCCCCATTTTTGGGAAGCAGTTTTAATTGTAAAATCTTTCTTTGTGTTGACCTGAAAGCTACATAATTTTTTCAACTCAACAAGAGTTTATCTAGTTTTTAAAATAAGCTAAAATTTATGGAAGTTGAACTCTATGTGGATATTTTCAACATGCCTTGAATTTGTGTGTTGCCAAAACTGCAGCATGAAAGCATCACAAAAACTGTTTAGTAAGTTTTCAGAGTGAATCTATGTTTATACTAAAAAGTCCTTTTTTGTTCTCTTCCCTTAAGAGCACCGGAGATTGTCAGAAGATCTCATTTCTAGTCTTAGCTGTAGGACCGTGGGCAAGTCACGTAAGTCTATTATACAGTGCCTTCCTCTATAATAAAACGACATCATAAGAGGGTTTAACACACCATGTGAAAAAAATATATATATGTGGAAGTGGTTCAAAAACTATAATGCTGAACTGTGCTATTATTGTTTCACTTAAATATGCTGCTCTGTAATTTTTGGTGTTTCTATGAGCTAAATTTAAGCATAATCTTTTAAAAGTGGACAATTTGGAAGGAAAATTAAATGATGTATTTAAATAATTCTATGGCTTATACAATATTATTACTGTATCACTTAGTAGAAATCAACTCTTTTATTTTTTAGTCCTATGCCATTTTTCCTCTGGGAGACAATCTAAAGTCAACTTTTCCTGGATCCTATTCAATTCTATTTACCTCTGACTAGCTTCAGATATAAGCCAAAGGTTAGGGGACTGTCTTAGGACTCTGGATACATGGTTTCATTTTAAATTTCCTCATGCTTTTTAAGAAAAAAATTTACTTTTTATGCTAAAGGCACTAGCAATGCAAAATAGCTATACTTGCTGGTAATGCTTTTATGATTTTTTTTTTTTTTTTTGTGGTTCTAGTTGCAAATGCCTGAAAAAGACGAGAATTTAGGGACTAGGGAGCTGATGATGTCTTTTCTTAGTTACTAATAGGATTTTGGCCTGTTACTATTTCAAAACGAAATATTCAGAGGCCACATATCTATCAGGACAAGGACCAAATACAAAACAATCACTCTTCTATAACAGCAGAGGCCCTATTGGTAGCTCTTGCCAGTTTTTATATAGGCCTCTGTGTAGCGAAGCAACAACAGAAAGGGGGCTATATACTCTCATATTGCCTTTGAAAGTCGGAAGCTGTTTGTGTCACATTTGTTTGATTGACTCCAGTTGAATTCTTATTCTGGCTAACTCCCAAATATTTAGCACTTAAAGAAAACAGATTGAATTTTTAACATTTCTGTAAAAACTTAACTGTGGGTCAATTTCTTCATTGAGTGCACCAGAATTAAAAAAAAAAATAAAGAAAGCTCAGTAAAATCTAGTTTACTTCAACAGAATAAAATATGACTTTGTGTAGTTGATGGTATTTAAAATGATAGTTTTCTCTAATGCTTCAGTATTGCGTACGTTGAAAGGTGGAGTTAGATACTAGGGATGTTGTTGTGTCTTTAAATTTTCTTTATTCTTGAATTGTGTGATGTTAAAGGTATATATTAAAATGGCTTCACAAACTTTTTGAAAGTATATTTCATTCTGTGGACATCTGTTAACAAATATTTTTAGATTTTCATAAAGTATGAAATTTGTCCGTTTAAAAGAAACCACATTCAATCATAAAAAAAAGACATTTTTGATGCTAGGGAGGATAAACAATATTTTCACAATATTTCTAACTTCTCTTAATATAAAAATTATTTACAAAATCTTCTCATAATCACATAATGCTTGTTTCTGAGAAGGCTCAGGACTAGGGTTAGGTTTTTTGAAGAGCTGAATGGCAATTTTCTATTCAGATGTTGTCAGGTGGTGTACGATACTACATATTTGTGTCAGTTATCTCAGATGTATGTTATTTCATTTTGAAAACAGAGTTAAATGATTGATTATTTTGGAGAGGAACAAACATTAAAATAAATGAGCTACAGTTTTTAATTTTTAGTGAAATTAAAATGGAATATAATTCTAAACCAGAGTCATTGCTATTCTCCAGCTCATTCTAAATGACTACCAAACTATTTTATCTTTTTTTTTATTAAATGTGAATCATAAGCTAGCCCCATCTTGATTGATGCTATCTTTAGAGACAAAAGGAAGCTAATGACACCTAAAGTTGTGGATGAGTGCTTTCCCATATGCTGTGCTGAAACAAATGAGTACATTTTCAGTTTTGCAGAAAACCATTATTTACTTATGATGTACCAAGTAAATGTTTATCATTAGCATAAAACTG
Organism: Pongo pygmaeus; assembly: GCF_028885625.2. Lineage (NCBI taxonomy): Eukaryota > Metazoa > Chordata > Mammalia > Primates > Hominidae > Pongo > Pongo pygmaeus. The sequence goes on along the minus strand of NC_072382.2, from coordinate 107,571,564 downwards.
CATTAAAGCATCATCATATACAATTTTTCACTGAAGGGTAGATTATATATCCACAATAAAGTGAGCTATTTATGGTATTGTATTATAGGCATTTTGGATTTTTATGGTAAACCTGATTACCATAACTCCCTCCAAAGCTCTGTGTTGTGTGCCTGCATGTGTTTGTCTAAAATATTCTCCACATGTCTACCTATTGCAAATATAAAGAGCTACTTCCTCCCTCTATTCTTTATTTTTATTTTTTTGAGACAGGGTCTTGCTCTGTTGCTCAGGCTGGATCTTGTGTTGCCCAGGCTGGAGTGCAGTGGTGCAATCTTGGCTCACTGCAACCTCTACCTCCTGGATTCAAGTGATTCTCCTGCCTCAGCCTCCCGAGTAGCTGAGACTATAGGTGCACCACCACGCCTGGCTAATTTTTGTATTTTTTGTAGAGTTAGGGTTTCGCCATGTTGACCAAGCTGGTCTCGAACTCCTGACCTTAACTGATCTGCCCGCCTCAGCCTCCCAAAGTGCTGGGATTACAAGAGTGAGCCACTGTGCCCGGTACCTTCCTCTGTTCTTCAGTCCTTCTGTACTCTACCACCACGCTCTCAGCTAAGAGGGCCCTGGGATCATAAGGGGAGGAATCCACTGCAGTGTGATTATAATGTTTCTCTTCTTGGCCTGTTGTAAGAGTGAATGTAAGAGTTAAGGTCTCTCAGAAGAAGGTAATCGTTCCTCCTTCTGCTCAGCCTGTGCTGAGGCCGCCTAGGATGCCTTCTTCCTGGCACTCTTTCCTTTAGGAAAGTCAATCTGGAGAATAGAACCCAACACAAATGATGTGCAAACAACAACAATAGTGATTATGTCACTTGACTTTTGCTGCTGTTCTGAAGATACATTGAGAGCCACTCATGAACTGAATGTAAGCCACTTTATAGAAGTCATGATCCTATAACCTGAGATCCTATAGTGGAGAGTAATTAATCTGACATATTTTCTTTAATAATTTAGTATAGACAGGGCTGAAGAGTAGCTTTGCCACCATGGTCAGAATCTATAGTATGCACAGCAGAAACAAAAAAAAATATCTTTCTTGGGAAATTTAAATATGGGTCTAGAGAATGCTTAGAATGAGGAAATCAAGGCCAATTAAATAGAAAGGGAATAGCACGGAAGCTTTATGCATTCATATGTACTTTGGTTACTTGTAAGTAAACTGCCAAACATTTTGGTAGCGGTTTCATCTTGTCGAATTTGATCCCCTTTGAAGTGGTAGAAACTAAAATGGCCACAAATTACTCATTTTCTCAGGAAAGTTACTAAAATACAACTTCTAAGTGTAGTGGTAAGGAGAGCAAAAGCTAACCCTTGAATATAGAAACTTTTCAATTTGGTGTTACCTACTCAGGCTGCTATAAAGCATCTCAAGAATGAATGACTTAAAAAATACCGGATAAATTCTCAGTTGGAACCCACTCAGGAGTTATTTGTTGAATGAACTGTCATTCAACAAATGATTGAGGGCAAATCATTTTAGCTTTTTTTTTTAACTAATGGGAAGAATCACAAACATGTATAATGCCTTGTGAGTCTTAAAGAAATGTAGAAAAAAAGCAACATTTGTTTCCTTCTTCATGAGGAGCTGTAATTTTAGTTATCTTTTAATTAAATAGGAAGGATTTACATGAAAAATTCAGAATTTAAAATGGACCTGGTAAGTTTCATCCTTCCTAGTGTACTGAACATCTGGAAAGAGAGGAATGCAGTATATAGATTCTACTGTGCAATTATTTTTCTCTGGGACACAAGTAGCACTGATACCTTTACCATGCGATGTCTTAGTTTGTAAATGCAAAATACTTGGTACACACAATAAACACCAGTATACTTAATAGCAAACTAGGTAGCTCTCGTAAGCATATCTCAGAAAAGATTTATGTGTGTTTGTGTGTGTATGTTGAGAGATGCAAATGATTTTTGTTGTGTGTGTTTGTCTAATCCTTAGCCCAACAGACTGTATCTCAAAATATAATGGGATTACAAAAAATAAGTTATCTATAGCATCTTTTAATATGGCGCTAAAAATGAAGGGTATTCATAAGCAAAGATATATCTCTTTTCATAATAGTTAAAATAAATGTGTTTGTGTACCAACCCACTGCAACTAATTTCCACAAGGCACGTTAAAAGTTTCTTCATTTGAGGCCAAAGGATACTCAGTACTCAGCTTTAGATTTCTGTACGTTTACGTTTTTCTGGTATTTACTTTAAATACTATCAGTTGACTTGCTTATAATACCAAAAAAAGACTAAAATGTTATTCTCACAAAAAATATCCAGCAAACTGCTTTTTCCTAAACCATCTAAGTACTTCATAAACCTTCTAAGTACTCCTGAACTAAAGTATATATCCCACAAATTTTATATGTGAAAGTAGCTACTTAGGATAATACATTTTTCACACATGAATTTGCATACTAAGTTTAATACACCTACCCCAGCAAATTCTCCAAACTGGAAGAAAAATAATTTGACCTACATAGAACTCTACTCACTCCAATGTAGATCTAGGATAAGGCCAAGTGTCTTATGAAGTCAGTAGTTTTGTTCAATACTGAAAGGAAAAGTCCAATGAGAGATGTGGTATTCTAATTCCCATGCTGAGTACTTCCTCCCCCTGCCGTGCTATTGCTGTGGGGCTCTGAGTTGCCTGTTGTAACCTAAACATGATGTGCTTGGTTTCAATGGATCGGTTCCTGTTGCCATGGGTTCCTGCAACTTGGCATTGCCAAGTACAACTGGGCCTCATTTTTTCCAGGTCTCACCCCCTGATGCAAGTTCTATTGGAACTGCTTTCTTTTAAAGCATCTTTTTATTTTATTTTATTTTTCAGTGACAGAACATTTGTTTTACTTTAGACACAGTTCCACAAACCTCTTTAGAGGAGGCAAAGTTTGAATGGGAATTATCACTGTTGAATAATAAAAGTATAGGTGACTAGAGTTTTTTGTTTGTTTGTTTTTTGTTTTTTTTTTTAGGCTTTCTCTTTATATTTTATTTGATTGTGAAATATTCTACTTGCTAAAATGGTGGCTTAGAACTTGATAGACAATACAAATCAGTGAAGAGGAATTCTCTGAGTCAAGACTAGAGTTTTTAACTTGGCTTCAAATATTAGGGTCAAGTACACAAATCATTCTAAGAGCCAGAGGAAGTGTTCAGATATGACCCACTGCTTTGTTGTCCGAGGTATTTACAGACACTAGATACTATGAATATCTTTAAAAGGGATATTCTCATCTAACAGCTACTTAATAGTAAATCTATGTCAACCGAAGGATGATTCGCTCCAAAGAACCTTTAACAGGTTTATTTATTACATAGTAAAGGCAATAGTCTAGTAACCAGTGTAGTATGGATACTGTGGCAAAGTTGATAGTATTTTGACAGTAACGTATGCAACTTTATTATACCATAAATACTATAGTATAGTAGATGTCTATATTATAATCAATTTGTATATTAAAGTTGATAGTGTTGATAGTATTGAGAGTAAAGTCAAAATAAATATACTTCCTCTTTCTTCTAAACTTTACATTCCATTGCAATGCCATCAAAACTGTATATTTTAAGACAACCTTTGGACATTTCTCAGCCAGAGAAAGATTTTCACAATTGTTTCGGATTGCCAAGGGGACTGGGAAAGGGAGGAGAAAGAAAACCATGGCACTGATAGAAGTATAAATTGTACTGTGCATGTGAAAAAAAGATTCCAGATCAATATACCTGGCATTGTTCTGTCACTTGAGAATTGGAGAATCTATATCAAAAGACAATAAACTAACAACTTCTGGCCATTGTTATTAGTAAGTGATAAATCAGTGGTTTTAAATTTAACTGTGTTATGTCCAGCAAACACTAGTCTGAAATAAAGTCTCTGAACAGTAAAGAGCTCTGTAAATCATTCTCTACTGTAAAGACAGGTGCTAGTCATCAGTGCTGTGATATTTTTCAGTCCAGTTACAGATCTACTCTTCGAGATGATCCTTATTGCATTTGTTTTAAAGTCTGCATTAAAGACCCAAGTCCTAATTTTCAATTCTGATTATATATCGTATTCTCTCCTCTTTTCTGTGGCATTTTTTCTGAAGCACTTTAAACATACAGCAAGACCTGGAAATTTAAAACTCCCTAGACCAATGGAACATAACTAGTCATTTGTCTGCATTCTCTTTTTAAGTGTAAATAGGACAGATTACTGTTTTCTTTTGCTTAAAGTCTCACATTGCCTAATGAATCTGAATAGCAGAGTTTGTGAGAAAGCCATTGTTAATGACAATGCAATACAAAAGTCTCACTACATCCAGAACTATTAACCTAAAGACCTGATTAAAAAAAAGATAGATTGTTTTGGAAAACAGACTTAAGTCTCTACAGAACTGAATAAGACAGAAAGGTTTCAAAGAATTTGATACAGGTATGTCCTCTTGACCTTGCTCTGATGAATACAATTATTTTGAATTTGCTTCTACAAACTAAATCATTTATACAGAAGATGACTATTAGTCCATCTCTGTATTAGTTTGCCTCATTGGAAACAGAAGAATCCTAGTTGGATAAGAATGAGAATTTAAGCCTGATGAGTCTCCCGCTTAGATGGCTGAGGATGAGACAGAGAGGAGGTGGGGTGAGGTGCATGCTGGTCAGCCTTCAGTGCCCTTCCAGTGTTCTCAAAGGCAGGACAAAATGACTGCGGTTTTGGCATGCAGGAGTCAGCTTGCTCAGGAAATTGTGGCATATATAAAACAAAGTGCATAAACAAACTCTCCATCCAGGAAGCTGAATTTAACAATTGCCTCATTAACAAGGTCCAGGGAAGGACAGGAAAAGAGGGGGAAGCCAATGGGTGATTATTATACAGTTCTGGACAGATGAAGCCCTTCAGCTTTTCCCCAAACAATCCCTGTAGTGTGGATTTGACAAAGTGGCACATTTAAGAGGGAGCTCTCTTGCCATTAATGGGAGTCAGGCGAAGCCGTCACTGAAGGCCAAATTCAGTCCCTGAAGCTTGACTTTATCAGTAGACACAAGACAGAGGACAAGGCAGCTATATCCACAGAGAATTAATTAAGTGCAAGAGAGACATCCAGTGAATGTAATCAATAGTCCGAACACTGATCTACATATCAATCACCATTGCATTCTCCCCTCCTATTTTTAAAAAATTATTTACACTAAGGTGCTCTCAAAAACCACGCCTTCAACAGAGATTTATTTACTACTTGGCTTCATTGAAATTACATATTCTTCATATTGCATCACACAAAATAAACCCTCAAAGATGAAACAACCTGATGCCAGTTTAAGTTTCTGAATGGTTGAAATTGTTTTTGGGTAGATATATTACGGATAATTTATTTGTTTGGCTTTCTCCCTGCACATTTCTTCAGTTTCATATGGAATGTATGTTAATAAGTTTGACTTCAGAATTGCCACAGTCCATAACCAAATTTGTCTTTACTGGCTAGTTTTGTTTTATCTCTTTTTAATATTGTACTCTTTGTAACATACCATAAAACCCCTCACTAATTATTACACTGTTGCTTGCAAACACAATATACTGGTTTAACACAACCTTTTCCATTACTGGTGTTTGTTTCTTATATCTCTCTCAACCCTTCCCAAACCAACACACTTATCAAAGCACATTGTAGTTGCCCTTTTGAAACCAATGAAAACAATTATAATATTCATATTGCTTTCATTTGTACTAGGCAATAGTACAGGTCTCATTACCTTCACTTTTCAATGGCTTACCAGAGGCATCACTTTTTAAGATCAGGTTCTTGGTTAAGTCCTTTGGCAAAGATTCTGATTTCCTCTTGAATCTGTGCTTTGTATACATTTCTCCTAAGCAGCACTGAGACCAGAGTAATTTGTCGATCATCACTTTTGATGGGATCCAGCCCCATCAATTCAACAGCAGCCTTTATTGCTTAAGGAAAAGAGGAAATTCTGCCTCCTGGACATAAACATGTGAATTTTCTATGTCCAGGACCAAAAGGATGAAAAGGGCAGATTTAACCAATGTTTCCATAAGAATGAAAGTCTCACTTAATCCACACGTGTAATGGTTTGCTCATTAACCACATTTCAGGGGTCTATCTGTAAGCATTTTTGGATTGCCATTGGGTCTAATTTTACAGATCTTACTTACACCACACTCCCTTTAAAATAGGCAGGAGTGTGACTTGAGTAAGCACTATAAAACCAGAGCTCATTTTTTCATCTATGATTGCCTTTTTAAATAGATGTAATTTCAAACTTAGCATGAATACAACCTCAAGATAATCTCAGATAGAAAGATGCCATAATAAATAAAATATTGAAATGGAAAAAAAGTGGCTTGCTAGAACGAGGTTAATTTCTTCTTACTCAGAGACTAGTGGCCAGGCATAATTAAAAAAAAATGATAAAATGTAGAATTATCACTGACATGATGATAGTGTAGATACTGGTGGCCAAAAAAATTTGATGAGATATAAAGAAGCATATGCTACCCATGCCTTAGGCCCACTGGAAGCAGCTAGTGTTCAACCAGTTTGGTTTTTATATGGCCTTCAAAGATATATGTCAACGAGGATTAATTATTCCAAAATTAAAAAAAATTACCTGATTGTTGACCAAAATATATGAAATGGAGAAAAAGAAAATAAACAAACAAACAAACATACCATGTTCACACACAAAACAAAATAATTTTCTCAGGCACATCAGGGAAGGTGGAATACTATAACAACACATGTTATATTGTTATACTATTCCACCCACCTTAATGAGGAACCCTTGGGCGTTGCTACTCCATAGCCTTTGGAATCCAGATTTCCTCCCACTTTCATCGTGTCACATGGCTTTCGCTGCTCAATGTATTCATTCATAGTGGACTCCAGGAGAAAGGCAAATTTGCCCTTGGATTTGCGGACACGAGCTACTCCCTCAGCTGTAGTCCTAGTGAACACTGATGGCTCTGCTGATCGCATGTAGGTCCACATCTTTTCATACACTGCTATTTTTGATCTCTGGAGGAAATTAAAATAAAATTAAATACAGGAAAGAAGGGAACAACATGTTAATATTCACTGAACCAAGAGAAGAGTAAAGCGTTTTAGTATCTTTCCATTGCTCTCTAACTCCAATTTGCCATAGAGTAACATAATAGTAATATTATTCTTTTCAAACTGGAAAACTGCCTTTTAACACTGTTTAAGGAAATCATGGAAATGATAGACATTTAAAAGTGATATCTGAAGAAGCCCAAACCTCTTGCCATAACAGTTACCACACTCACCTGCTTCAATAGTAATCTATTACTGTTTTTTTTCTATGTAGACTGCAATGAAGAGACTTGAACATTTAAAATCATGTTTTATATCACATTCATGGTAAACTTAAAAAAAGCTAAGATTTTATTTCAAGTCTGTAAAATTCCTTTTAATACTGTATTTTAGTTGTAACAAACAAGGAGGGTTGTTTTATTTTTATTTTTTAGTTTTTTTAGAGACAGGGTCTTGCTGTGTTGCCCAGACTGGAGTGCAGTGACATGATCATAGCTCACTGTAATCCACAACTCCTGGGCTCAAGAGATCCTCCCGCCTCAGCCTCCTGAGTAGCTGGGAGTACAGGTGCATGCCACCATGTCCAGCTAATAAAATTTTTTTTTTTTTTTTTTAAGATGGGATCTTGTTATGTTGCCTAGGCTGGTCTCAAACTCCTGACCTCAAGCAATCCTACTGCCTCAACCTCCCAAAGTGCTGGGATTACATGTGTGAGCCACCATGTCTGGCTGTTATTTTATTTTTATCTTTTTTCATGCCCCCAAATTTTAGTGTACATGATTCTAGTAAGATATATACAAAAATACAGTCCATATCAAGTCAGTAATTGAACGCCAAAGGAAGAGGCAAAACCTGATATAGCTTACAAATCAAATATCCCTAACACAAGAATCAAACTCTAGGTTGATTGAAACATTTTTAGACTTTTTCTGAGAAAATTTTCAAATAGAACATATATTGAACTTTAAAGAGAAGTGATTCCTATTTTCCAATTTTGTGTTTTAGGGAGTTGGTCATTCTAATCCCCTTGACTCCAGCCAAGAAACTTATTTATATTTGTAAAATACTTCTGTCCACTTGAGCTCTATCTATTAATACGTTACTCTCACTACTTAATTCACCCAGGTCCTTTTTCTTGTTATCTACATTTGCATTAAATTTTTCATTCACACATTTTTAGTGAACTCAAATGTCTCCAAAATATATATTTAATAATATAGAAAAGCACTGGCCAGGTGCCGTGGCTCAGACTGTAATCCCAACATTTTGGGAGCCTGAGGCAGGTGGATCGCTTGATCATAAAGTTCAATATATGAGATCAGGAGTTCAAGACCAGCCTGGCCAACATGGTGAAACCCCGTGTCTACCAAAAATACAAAAATTAGCTGGGCATAGCAGCGCATGCCTGTAGTCCCAGCTACTAAGGGGGCTGAGGCACGAGAATTGCTCAGACCTGGGAGGCAGAGGTTACAGTGAGCCAAGATCATGCCACTGCACTCCAGCCTGGGTGACAAAGTGAGACTCCATCTAAAAAAAAAAATTAAAAAAGAAAAGAAAAGCCTGAATCTTGTCTGGTGCAACTGCATTTGTTTTCACTAACAAGGGGCTGCAATTTTGTATCTGAATCCAAAAAAAAATGAAGACCTCATTCAGACTTACGTCTTTGTGTGAGGCTCAGTGCTGAGTAGTGTGTACATTTATTTACATTGAGCTTCCTTTGTTTACCAAAATATAGAATTCAACAAGAGGCAGTTCTTTACTAATCAACATATAACTTGAATACCTGGGCAAAGACAAATTATTCAGGTGGACAAAGAAATAAATGAATAAAAGTGGGATTCAAATTTTTGATTTCATAAGTTCGGAAATAAGTAATCAATAAACCTAACTAATAAACCACACAATCACTGATTTGCAAACTTGAACACCAAAGAAAAAGATATTTTATGGTAACTATATTCATTTTTTTTTGAGGGGGAAGATGGAGTCTTGCTCTGTCACCCGGGCTGAAATGTAGTGTCATGCTCTTGGCTCACTACAACCTCTGCCTCCCAGGTTCAAGCAATTCTCCTGTCTTAGTCTCCTGAGTAACTGTGATTACAGAAACCCGCCACCACACCCAGCTAATTTTTGTATTTTTTTAGTAGAGACGGGGTTTCATCATGTTGGCCAGGCTGGTCTCAAACCCCTGAGCTCAGGTAATCCACCACCTCGGCCTCCCAAAGTGCTAGGATTACAGGCATGAGCCACCACACCTGGCCAGTAAATTATATTCAAATGTTGACAGATATCAAGATGGGAAATTGACATCTTTTAGTATTTTTTCTAACGTTTTTATGCTATTAACACTTGAAAAAATATCTCATGATATGAAGATTGGTGTGTTTGTGTGTGCGTGTGTGTGTGCGTGTGTGTATTTAGGCAATGACAGGTTACTTCGGCAACAGAATCCTCATATTAGAAAATTTCAATGATTCTATGTCCTTCCAGGACTGGTGAGTACTTGGCTTCCAAACCCTCAAGTACAGAATCCACTGGGAATGCCATGTTGCCATGCTTCATTTATTCCATCTCTAAAAATAAAGTTCTGTTCCAGAGAACAAACTCTTTCATTTTACAAGTTCTGAAAAATATTACCTCTCTGAATCACTTGATACAGGTTGTCCCTCAATATCTATATTGATAATTTTAATTTTTAGAGAAGTACTGATAAACTTCCTTTAAACATATAACTACTTTTTAAATATATTTAAATCTTGACTTGAGAGTTTCACCCAAAAAGGTATAGAGCTCCACATACGTTATATACTTTACTATGTACACAACATAGAAAACAGAAGAAATAAAATCAGTGTGAATATTGTTTTAATTGAACTATTTTATGGAATTTATTAAGAATATGAAAAACATGCTAATTACTTGGCAATTTTCCAGTTACAAATAAGTGGCTTATTAAAAGAATAGAACAGTTAAACCAAACTAACACAGCAAAATGGAAAAAGTGTGTTTTTAGGATTTGGTATTTGTAGAGATCACTTAACTATAGAATGCAGCATAGTATTAAAGCAAATAAATCTTTTTAAAAAGAATAAAGTATCTTTGACTTTTCAATAGTCCATTTCTATATATTAGTATGTGGAAAATTACTGCTGCATTTGTTTAAATACATTGAATTATGTATACCTTAAATGCAAAATAAGTTGAAATAATCCCTCTAAAATCTGGAAGAAAGAGGAATCCACAGAGTAGCTATGCTAAATATAAGAGGGTTTAGGTACACTATAAATAAAAAAATATAGATAAAATGGAAAGATAAAAGCAAGTTTTTGAAAAAAGAAATTAGCCTGGTTTGTCACCATGCTAATCTTTAGAAAATCTTATTCTGATAAGATCATATATACAGGACAACGGGACGAAGGGGAATCAAGAGGCGTAGGACTGGAAGTAGTAGCCCTGTGCCTTATCTGTGACTGCAAGAGAGTGATTGCTAAGGAGTGAGGACAAGCAAATATTCATAAATTTGATGAGACAGGCTAAAATGAAGAAAATTTCTGCAGATCCAGCAAGCTCAGTAGATCTCTGTATCAAATGTCACTGTATCAAGTACAATGATAAAGGAACATTTAAGTCCCTAAAACCTTCAACTGTAGTATCTGTTTAAAAACTGTGGTGTGGGAAGTTAAAAGATAGAAGTCATTATTTTTTGAAATTAGAAAATTAATCTCAGATCGATTTATTTCATCTTTATTGTGAAACTCAAAGCATGGGGAACTATCTGATCTAAAGCACTGTTTTATTGCTTAAAACAATTCTTGGAATTAAAAGAATGTGCTATCCTTTTACTTTTCCCTAAATTAAGTATTCCACCATTTCTGCTTCTAATAGAAACTATGTACAAATGTCATCTGTTATAGTTAATGTTTACATTGCTATCCGGTGAATTATTTTCCCCTTCTAGTAGCTTACTTGGCAGGACTGATGTTCTAGTGACAGCTCATCAATGCATTATTTGGTAATATTATAAACCCTGAGATAGTAATGCACATCATTTATGCCTTCACAATTTCACTGATGACTGAGACAGGCACAGGATAAAACTGCATTGAAATGAAAATCACTGTGTTTAAGTCAGGTGTGTAATAATGTGAAAGTACCAAAACAGCGAGGCTGGCATTAAGTGACAAGTACAGACTCTTTAAATGCCTCTATATTTAGGCTTACCATGGCACACAAAACATGAAGTATATAAAGTTTCATAATGGGGCAAAACCAAGGCAATAGTTGAATTCAGATGTAGTTTTCCCCTGTGGCTTAATTCTTTTTTCAGTTGATTATAACTGCGACATTTTTTTGAAGCACTGAGTATAGGTCATTGCCTGAGGCAGCCTAGTGGAGCTGATAGATGTACCATTATTGTGTTCCTATGAGAAAAGGATTTTGACGGTACAAAAATACCCTTCACATTCTGGTTTCCTCAGCCCATCAGACAAATGGTTTATTTAAACCAGGTCAACATGTATGGGAGAGGAGGGAAGCAAACAGGGTAGGAAATGAATGAGATTTTTATCAAAGAACCCAAATTTATGCATTCCTGAAAGCATGCTGCCAGGGGAAATTATTTTCTTGTCCCATTAGAGTTCAGAATGTTCTGCAACAATAAATACCTATATTATAAAAATCTTCCAATTTAAAAACTGAAGTTGGGTTGGAGAGAAAGGAAACAAGGAATGGTGCTTGCACAGTTTGTATGGAAGACTCTATAAATCTAGGAAGCAGGTTTCCCCATTCTTATATTTCTCTTAATATATTCTCTTATCTACCTCACCAGTTCTTTGAATTTAAGCATTTTTAACTTTATAAAGATTAGAAATACACATTTTCAGTGTGCTTAATGCTAAAGAGCTTTACAGTGAGTTACTTTTGAAATATTTTCAGGGAATCAATATAGCATTTCTTCTTCCCTTTATCACTCGAGGCAGAATGGTGAGCCTGCAAATAATGTCTTTATTTAAATGACAATCAGTCATCAATTTTCAGTAAAGTGCAAATGATAGCACAAACTTGTATTTTATTTTGGTACATATACATAGTAATTTTTAGGTGAAATCATTAAATTTTACCTGCTTACTTATGGATGGGAGCAGTTATAAACCAGCAGCACAGTACTGAAATTATGCTGAAACACATTAGAGTAGTAATGTTTCTATTATTAAGCTGTAGAAATAGGGATGTGCTAAGTAGGTTAAAAAAAGTTAGTTTAATCAAGTTTATCCACAGACTATTGTTAATCAAATCTACTGTCATGAATATTATTTACAGTTTTAAGAAAATCTATAAGTGTTTTGTAATTAACTTATACATTTTAGATTATACCTAATAATACTCCAAATTGTTGACAAGTACATTGTTCATTGTCTGGTTTCTTTTCTAAACAATGCCCAAGGATGAGTTTGAGTTTTTGAGTGATTTGCTCTTGATATGATATTATGTAAACATCTAAAGTATATTAGGATACTATAATCAAATTTTCTTTAAAAAGGATAAATATCTTACAGAAATTCAAGTATACAAAAGTTAAAGCTGGCCTAAGGAGTAGCACATTTTGTTGTTTATAATTGTTAAGCTGAATTAAGTGAGAAGATTATAAATAAATACATTTAAAATGGAAATGTAATCTCTCAAGTGCTGTATGTAGGCACGAACAAAGAACTATTATTACTTTCACACAAAAGCTTAGAAAGTAATAAAATATATGTTCTATCGTCTATGCTATTAAATATTCTAATGTTTAAACAATTGACATAAATATAAAATGTGTTCGTTTTTACCTAGTTCGATATTCATAAAAATGTCACTGGCAACTTTTTAATTTTTGGGTTTTGAAGTCACAAAATGAATGCCTATCTGTTATCAGACATTACCAAATGTATAGCTCTGGATTTAAAAAGAGTAGAAAAAGGGTTTTTTGATAAAAAAATTCATTCCCATAATGGAACAAACACTAAAAAAAACTAAAATAGAAACCTCTATTGTTCCGATGGAAGGTCAAAGGGACATACAATGCAATTACATCCATATATATTATGCAATTATACATGTATCCATATATGTAATACAATTATATTTTTATCTGCAAAGCAGAGAAATCAGCACAAACTAAATGCCATACAATGTCCTAGAGAAGTGCCTAGAATGGAAAAGTTCTTGCTGTTATTACCTTGTGAGAAAGTAAATATGTTGCTGTGAAGTGCATTGTTACAGAATAAGTTATAGAATAACATAACTCACATAAGTAGTATAATCTGCAATTAAGGTTTTGTGTTTCAAAGGCAGCAAGTTGAATGTATTCTTCAAAAGTCAAGTTTTCGTTTTTACCCTCTCAGCCCAAAAGCATACATAAATCCAATCTTACCAGATCCAATATTATCATAGCATTATCAACATTGGAATGTTTTGGATAAATTATGTTATAAAGTTGTTTTAATTACCTTTTCATTGTTACTATTCCTTAGAGAGTGTTCCTCTTGCAATATGAATAAGTCAATTACCTTTTGCAAATTAAAGTGATTATAAAATCCAGTTAGAAGTGCTAGCCTTAAACATAGCTATTACTATTGTGTTTGTAAACCTTATAATAGCTAAAGCCCATGGTATAATTGTTGGAAAAATTGCCTGAATTTCAAAATGATAAACATTTCATTTTTAGTTTTTCCCTTAACTTACTCTGAAGAATTCTTTTGTTGACCCTGAATCCAGTGTTCCATAGGCAATTTCTGTTTGTTTGGCTAGGTCTTCTGCACTTTCTATGGGAGAGACCATTCGCTCAACCGTCAGGAAAGCAGCGAGGTTAGCAGTATAGGATGATATAATGATGAGTGTAAAGAACCACCAAACACCTCCAACAATTCGACCTGAGAGGGATCTAAACATGGATAAAATAATGCACATTTTCCTTTCTCTAACCAACATAGAGAAAGAAAAGAAATACCGTCAATTCACCATGCATATTTAAAAATAACAATTGCAAGTATTGTTTTATTTTCTGAGAGTCTGCTCAAGAATGATTCTGGATTTCTGTATAATCTGATGTCTTTTATGGTGTATTTATTATATAAATGCCACTGAAAATATGACAACCATTTCCTTTTTATTGTTTAAAGAAAATGGCGGAAATGTAAAACGTAATAGCTTTTCTTCAGCTGCACAAGGGGAGTACTTAGTTGAATTCATTAATACTCTCCTGCCCTCATTTCTTAGCATCTCTGAAATTAGGATGCAGCCTATGGTTGATGAGATAAAATATAGTATCATGGTTTAATTGGCAGCATTGTTTCTCTCTTTGTGGTACATAAAGTAGCAATACCTATGAACAGTGACTGCAGTCTTAGATTTGGTGCAAGTTGGTAGATACCTTTCTGACACTAAAGGAAAGAACTTGTTTTTACCTTCAGTCAGAGCCCTGCCAGGATGATAGGACGTAGGCCAAGGAGAGATTGGACCCGATGAGGGTCTAGAATTGGTCTCGAAGTGACCATAGTTGAGGCTTTTTTTGTTTGTTTGCTTGATAGTCCATTCCTGAGCTAAGTGGAGGTTGAACCAGGTCTCAAAGTATCTTTACACACTCGTATACGATTTTCTCTCTTCACTCTTTCTCTGGTATCAAGGATGTGTGGGTGAGTGTGAGTGCAGAGCAAATGTGAGAAGGGGGTGAGTAAAAAAATTCAAAGAATGTTCATCATTAAACTCACTTATTGTAACCATCAAACTACTTAAAATTCCTGGGGCAAATTGTTGTAAAACATTTGTTTTAAAACTTGAAGAATGATTTCATATTTTTCATAGCATTTCCAAAGTTAAAATATTCCCTTATTATAATACTTGCTATTATAAAAGAGACACCTATTGGGTTTAACTTAATATTTGCTTAATCCTGGCTTTTAAAAACCATTACTTGACTGACTTTGATTTCTTTTTAGTTCATTAATTGAAAGTTTTCAAGTCAGATTCCTATTGGAATTTAAACAATTTATAATTTTCCTAGGTCTTAAGAAACACAAATTGCATTGTGTCCACAATGCCTCTTTTTTTAAGAAAGCATACATTTCTAAAAAGAAAGAAATCCATATATTTGTGATGCTAATATATAGTCATCAATTAAAGTAAATACTTTTCTTCTCATACCTTCAGCTACTTTCTCTATGAGAAAAATAAGGTATTTTTTCTTGCAAAAGAAGCCTGCATTTTTGGTGAATAAAATGGTTAAATGAAATCTTAGTGGCATCCAAAGGAAGGGAGCCATGACTCCACAGATACTGAAAAACATTTCCATAAAACTAGCATAGTGTTTACATGGTTGGCTTTTTGCCTATTGCTTAGCTAATTTATGCATTGCTATATAAAACAATGTATATCTGGTACCTACTATGTTGACTCAGGTTCCAGGTATCTCCCTTAAGCTATGTGAGATGAGAATTAAGTCCAACATTAATTTCTGAAAATGAGCAACAACAACAATAATAGGAAAAAATTGCAATAATAGCAAAAGTGTTTGTCTTTTAAAAGGAAACAAAATGGAAATGAATTCCTATTCTAGAATTTAGGTTCCAGTTTCCATTTGTCAAACCAATGAATGAAATATTAATACTAAATTATTTTTGAGAGTTCTGATGGATTGCATAGTTTCTTTGCTATTGAGAAAGTTAATGTTTATGATATATCCCCATTTTGTGCTAACTTGGAAGAAATTGCTATTTGGGAATGGCAAGTCTTTTTCTGTGTTTCAAGTAGTCCTCTGTCTTCAG
Organism: Pongo pygmaeus; assembly: GCF_028885625.2. Taxonomy (NCBI): domain Eukaryota; kingdom Metazoa; phylum Chordata; class Mammalia; order Primates; family Hominidae; genus Pongo; species Pongo pygmaeus. The sequence continues at coordinate 107,555,666 of NC_072382.2, read as the reverse complement.
GAAAAGAACATGTAGAGAGATAATCTGCACAACATTTAGAATTACTGGGAAATCAGTGAAGAACTTAAGAGATTTGGAACTAACCTGGGTGAAATGTCACATCCTTGCTGCATAAAAGCACCCAGGGAAAACCAGAGGCTGTTAAAGATGCCAAACTCATTGGGAGGCTGGTCGCTGGGTCCTTCCTTTCCATCCTCTGGCTCTTCTGTGTGCCACTCATATGGACTAAATCTACTAACTAGGAATAAGACCACGCTGACACCAATGTAGGCAAAGACTATGCACATCCAAATCTCATAGGCCAGAGGATCCAAGAAGGAAAACACTCCTGGTTTGGATTTCTGAGGCTTTTTGATCATGATAGATATGCCCAAACTCATGAAGGGCTTAGAAAAGTCAATGACCTCCTCTCGTACCAAAGTGATTGTCAGAGGGGCAATAGCAATCTCTGCTTTCTATAAGAGAAAAAACACATGGAGACACATAGGTTAATGAATTTCGTGAAGCAATTAGCACTAGAATGATCCATTTAAAGCTAACCAGTCATGCGTTTATTCTACATTTATTTTTGGAGTGCCAACAATGTATAAGCCTAGTGATAGATACAAAAATGAATAATAATTTTTTCATATTACTTAAATTGCACAAAACATTTTTATAGGTTCCAGTAATTAGATAAAAGGATAGAAAACAGAGAAAGAGTGGATAAGCAAAAATAACTTGAACTCAAATTACTGTATTAGTCTTTAAGTATCTGGGACAGTGCAGAGGAGACTTGACAGTCTTTCCATATGGCTGAATTTGTGAATTTCCTGGCCAGGAACGCTGCTATGTTGCAGCCTTTTCTGTTTCATTTGGAGCATTGCCACTGATTCATTACTTGGCCATCCCTTAATATTATGAATTGCAAATTTCAAACAGTCTTTTCTTTTTTATTCCTTTCCAGCTATGAGAAAACAGATCATAAAGCCTGTGCTTGTATGATAAAAGAAAATCCGTTGTTTGACGATATTTTCCAATTCAGCACACACACAAAAATCTGGAAATTGGCATTTATTTCTTGCTATTCACATATTTTGATTTCTTTACCTTCATTTAAAAAAACAGATTTTGAAAAACAGTAGGTTCAACTAGCCTCCGTTTTCAGAGTTCTGTGATTTTGAGCAATTTTTCTGAGCTTGTTTATACAGCTATAAAATGAGGATACTTTTTCCCTGTTCACCTCATAACGTTATTGTGATTATTGGAAGCCTTAATAAGGTAATAGTGAGCATTTATTGAGGGATTCTGTGGCTGATGCTGATCTGATGCTGATCTAAATATTTTGAATAGCTTCTCTTTTACTCCTCATAAGAATCGTATGTTTATCATTGTCTAGATGATGAAACTGAGACTCAGAGAAGGGAGATTCACACATCATGGCAGCTCTGGGATTTGAGCCTGGGCTGCTTCTATTAAATCACCACCACCTCTAAAATCAAGTGAAATAAGGTGTAGAGTGTCAATCACCCCACCTCTAAAATCAAACGAAATCAAGTGTAGTGTGAAAACTAAACTGTTGAATGATCTACAAATAAAAGGGAGTTTTGATTATTTATTTTAAAAGGAATATACTTGACATTAAAATGGAATCAGAAACACGCTCGGACATACAGATTCTTACATAGGGCTGCCACTCTTGCAATGACTCCTACATATCCTCAGGCTCCTGGTTCTATACAGTGGCCAAGGGCTTGCTACAAGGGCAACTGGGGGGTTAGAATGGGGAAGGTACATTTTAGTCATGTCTCCCTGGGTGACTGAGAATTGACCACATATGCCTTCAAGAGAGAATAAACTTTGTTCACATCATAAAAGCCCATATATACAGGAGTCAGACCATTGCTGGAAGGTTATTATTTTCTCCATAGCTATCATTATGTGTATAGTTTTTGTTACATAAGTGATATGTGAACTAGCTGTAGAAAAATCAGTATATTTAAATTATTTTATTAGTATGACCCAGCCCATTAGGAAATGTTATCTTTATTCCCATCACCTACTCTTGTTTTTTCTTTCTATATACTCTGAGAGACTTTGTTCTATGAAGAGTATTTTTAATTTCTTTTAAAAAGGAATAATGTAGAACATTATATCTTACAATTCTTTTTCTCTTCTCAAATAACATAATGAACACTTTTCCATTTCGGTATACAAGTTAAAGGTAAGTTTTAATGATTGCAAATGCTTTATTGGAAAAATGTCAAAATGTACTCAACCATTTTTTAAGTTTGAGGGATATTCATATTGTTTCCAGTTTTACAAAATTTAAACGGTGAAGCTATGAACATCTTTGAGAACAAATCCTAACACATGCTTTAATTATTTAAGATAAATTTCTAGAAATGGAATGGCCGGTCTAAGCAGTAATAATCTTTTTAATGCTCATAATGTACTTTGCCCAACTTTTCTCCAGAAAGATTATGCAAATTTCTACTGTCCCCAGCACTATGTAAAGGCATGTTCAGTCTTAAACCTCAGAAAAGCTCTGTTTACTTGTCTTCACCAATTTTCTGGAAGGAAATTAGATCTCCTTGTACTAATTTGAATTTGTTATTATAAAACGAACAGCTACTTGTTCTTTTCTGTATTACTATCATAATCTGCCCCCACTTTTCCATATTGAGTATTCATTTTTTTGCTTCCTAATTCGTGAGCACTTTAAAATGTATTTAAAATATTCACTTCTATTTCCCGTATGTGTTGCAATTTTTTTCCCTAATCATCAATTGTTTTGTTTCCATAACTTAATTCAAGGTCTTTTCTTGCAATACATAGGTTTTAAATTTTGTTGTAGCCATATAAAATTTTTTTGTGTGTGTTTTCAGCCTTTGGTTTCATGTTCTAGAAAAATCATTTTCTTATCAATATTATTTATTTTATTCTAGTATCTATAATTCTCCTATCAGTTTTTGGTATCTTCCATGATGAAGTGTTAGAAAATTGTTAATTTTCCAAGTAGTCATCCTCCTGTACCAACAGGAATAAATAAATAACACATCTTTTCACTTACTTGAAATGCCTCCTTTCACATACTACATTGTTCTGTGAGGTATCTTCTGAAATTTTTAATTTACACAAGTTCCCACTAGTGAGGGAAGAAGCCTTAAAAAGACACATGAAGAGAAATACAGGTGTTTTCTGAACAGGAAACTAAGTGCCATAGAAAGTGAACATTGGATGAAGGTGGTGACATCCATGTCCAATGAGGGACACTTTCAAAAAGTTAGAGATATGTGAGAGTCTAGAAAGAGACTAGTAGAGATAGGTTACACATGGGCTTCCTCTGCCAACATCGAGGATGTTGCATGTGTGTTGTTTCATGACCTCTCAGTAATTCCCAAAATTGGGTGTGTAAAATGTCTCTACAGGTAATTCTGGTGCTAGTGGACCATGGAATGTGCTTTGAGAATTATTCCCTTGGACTAAAACACACACACACACACACACACACACTCCGCCAAGTGTGGTAGAGGCCAAGGAAATGAACCTGAAGCGGCACACTGCAGGAAATCAGGGTGAACTGGCTTTAGTGCACAGGCACGGTAGCAAAAGGGACCTGAGTGTGAGAGAGGTTCTGGGCTTCTGGGTCTCACACATGGTGTGTTGGATAACATGTAAATGCCTCACAGACAATCTGTTCATTACAATTATAGCAACAAAGTTTACAAGGAGTAAAGTAAAAAAACATATTGAATCCAAATTTAATAATTTTGCAAAGTTAATCATCTAGATATAATAGACTTTGTTCTATAGAAGAGAATGGATTTAGTTTTACCTAGGGCCCTGGGAACCAGGCACTCATGTATGTGTTTGCAGTAGGAAAACAAACAAAAAAAGACGTTGAGAAACAATATAGACTTTGCAGACACCAAAATGGAAAGTACCTAGACTGTGGAGTGTGTAAGAGACCTGGAATAAGATTCCTTTTGGGAAAAGAGTGGACAACTCAAGCATCAGAGATTGGAGTCTTTAACCCTTGCAGACTGGCTGAGGAATGAATATGAATATAATATTAATAACCATTATGTTATCTTTTGTCTCTTTGAGAACTGCATAACTTTGGGACTTTTTGTTATTGTGACATGTATAGGACTGACATAACTTTTTCACTAATTATGCTACTCCCTTCATATCCTTTGTTTTCATTATTTAAACAATCTGTCCTGAATGAAATGTGGTCAGAACACTTGCAAAAGAGTGAGTCTGGACTGCCCAGTGGGTAGGGACTCCAGAGAAGAGATGTATGACAAATGCCCCAGAAAGTAACTCATGTCATTTATGCTGTTCATAACTAACTGGTAATCCAAGTATGATTTTTTGAGATGAAATATGCAAGAGTGTTTTCGAAAGGAAACGAATTACAGTAGTTCCAACAAGTTCGATATTGTTAACATCTAAGGTATGCTTACTGTATCAAAAGTTTAAAATATTAACCAAAGAACAAATGCTTTAGAAACCCTTTTCCTTTGGAATTTAAAGCTCAATATGAAACAGTCGATGAATTCTGCGGTAAAATACATTTTGCTATTTTTTAAACTGCATTTTTTTTTCTCATTTAGGGTCACCTAAGCAGTCAGCAATTCTTTCCTATGGATATAAAACTAACTGATTCATAATGTCTAACAATTTCCTCATTCTGCACAGGTTTTAGCTACTTTACTGTACTGTGCAAAGAATGTTCATTGCTTCATAGTCTAAAAGGCAAGATGCAGAATCATCTGCCTTTTTATCAGAAGGCAGTTTTGCCTTCTGAATTGCAGTTTTGGCTTGGAAAGTGAGTCCCTCCTAGGACTTCAGTTATGTTCTAAATCTTTCTATCTTTATTGTTTTCTGAAGAAGATGACTCTCTGTGTAATTCTCCATTTCCAAGGGGTCTTGTGAGGATTAATCAGACTACATTTTGAAGGTGAAATATAAGTTGGCTTTTAGGAAATTTCATATTACATTTCAAGTATATGTTACTTCATTGGTTACTCAATGAATAGAGTTTCCTACGTGCTACAGATTTGGTTTCTGGACTTCTAAAATGTGCTATCACTAGCATGTGATAATTGCCAGTTTGATTTTGACATTTGCAGTGGTAGCTGAAGACATTGATCTTGATATTGCTCTGATTCAGGCAGGAACATTTATGTTGTATTTGCCCTCAGCTATGAATGTGTACACTCAATATCAGGTACACTCAAGGGAGGAGCATAACATGCTTTCATGTGAGGCCCACTTTGGAATAAATTCTGGCTTTTGTGTTTTGCTATGTATACTAGTATAAAAATGATGGCACTGCATAAAGTTTAAATTTACTGTGTTCAGCAGAATTGTAAGAATCTGACATTATTGATGAATATTTAATAGAGGATAAAGTAATATAGTGATTGCTCACCAATTACTTAAAAGATATCTATGAGTAATTACAAACAATGGAGGTATAAATAACTATCTAAAATAACGACCATCTTTATGTTGTTGAAGGAAACCTGTTCCTACAGTTATCAAATACAAGATTACTATTATATTTGTTTTGTAGTTCTATACATGGCAGCATCAAACTTAAAAGAATAGTCATTCCAGATCCTGAAGTCAATTAAAAAAACTAGGATTGTATATTCTGAATTTTTATCTTCCTTCTGATTTTGATCTTATCAAGTGTCAGTTTTTCTCATTGTTTGTGGATTGCATTATTAATAAAATAGAGAAAGATTTAAACACTGTATATGCCTCTTGGAATGTAGCTGCAAATTAAACAATAATAGACGTTTAAAAATTGTTATGTGCCCAAGGGAAAAGAAGTTTCAGGTATATGTAAGTAAATTCTTCAATAAGTTGATTTGCTTACCCCATAAACAAGTTCTCCTACCATCCCATTCCAGATTTTTGTGTCTGCATCCCTTGCTCCATATTTTCCATCAGGGACAATGGCAATTTTATACTTGATACCAATATGTTTTGCAATTTCAGATGCCAAATCTACACAGTATCCTTCATACTTGTCATTTCCTTCAAACATTTCATGATTTTTCTTGTACATAACATATGGGGATTCCTATAATGAGAGAAGTAGAACTGTAAAGGAGAAATTATAAAACATTTGAAAAACCTTATGTAACTTTCCAATTTCAGAATTTGACAAAAGATTGTATTTAGTATTGGTACACATACTGATTTGGTGTAGCTAGAAGTCAATAATAAAACAGATGAATATATAAGTATGCTTAGAAGAGATTAAATTGCTTTGCATTGGATACTAAAACTGAAATCTTTAAATTTCCATTTGAGAAAGTATTAAAAACCTAGCACTATGACTGTGATGGGAGAAGTGTCAGTTAACAATTATCTAAAGAAGCATAAATTATATTCTTTGGCAATGAAATGAGTATTTCTAAAATATTTCGTGAAATTAAAGACTATTCAGTAGTCAGCTTCACCTAATAAAAGACTAATTCAAGGTTACAGGTTTCCATATTCTGTGACTTATTCTGCATCTTATTTAGCCACATTCAACTGTGACTTCCTTTAAGAAAAAGGTTACATCATTTTTCTTTGATCTCTAGTGTTTGGCAAGATGCTTTTCTCAGAGCAGGCACTTGGTACACTATCATTCAAAGAAAAAATGAATCAATAGTTAAAAAATTCTTAAATGGTTATTTGCATTAAATCTGCTTTCCTAATGTTGTCCAATATTTTGGCTTTAAGCATGGTTTGTGCTCCATGAAATTTAATTATATTATAAAACATTTCCCTAGTGATGCTGATAATTTTCCTCCAGTTGTAATGAGCATACACTTGAGGTGATATTCCCATTTAGTTTTCTAAGCAAGTGAGACAGAAAATTTGATGAATAATTATGGTGAAAACCCTGATAAAATGAAAAAGTTTATCAGTGGCTAATAATTATTGGACAGTTTTCAGTTACACACACACATACACACACACACACACACACACCCACCCTTAAACCAAACCATTAAAAGACATGTACTAAAAAGACATTTTAGCAAAAAGCACTTGATTTTGTAAGTGGCACCTAAAGCCACCAACCAAAGATAGACCTGGTGAACATATAATATGGAGAGAGTCCCTGGTCACATCTGAGTTTTTCCAGTCATTTGCAGACAAGGAGTGACCACCTTTGGCTACAATATTATTGAGCTAATGTATTCATATTTTATAAAATTGTACTGTAACATTTATTTGGTAATCTGTCATAAAAGTATTTTCTTTTTCCCCAGAAAATTCATAATTGGGGAAGTTGAATTTGCTCTTAAAACTCTATAATAGAAGGTAATTTACTTTGCATGAATAACATGGCAACCTACACTAATTCTGATTTTGTTTTTAAGTACTTCATAAATGTAGAACCCCTTTTAAAAATTTAATAAAACGTGAATTATAGGACATTTTATTTTCTCATAGAGATGCCCTAAATAATTCCACAGTGGGCAGTTGTCCAGGACTGGTCCTTCTACTGTGTTCTTAAATCCTGCCTTAGGTTGGCGTGGCCAAATGACCCAGAAACCTCCAACTTTTTTGAATTTGATGAATATTCTAACCCTGGAATCAGGTAAAAAGTTCTTCCACACATAAAAGTAAGGCAACCAATTGCCTCTTCTTTAGATAGATGAAAATTATGCAGTAGTTTATGGAAAACATTGTGAAAATATAAAGAGTTTAGCAAATGTGGTTATAAAATTGGTGAATTGTGATTATAAAATTGGTGAATTGTTGCAAAGCATTATTTTCTAAAATATACTATAAAATATTAATAGTTATTAGGAGCTAATTCTTACATTTTCTCTTTTTTTTTTTACAATAACCTTTTTAAAATATGGAAGAGTACTTAGAAAAAAGCAAGAGCCACATATATGTAAAATGCTTAAATTCAGATTGAAATGGCTGTACAACTATTATCTATAAGTGTAACAAGTTTAAGAGTTTTTCAAAAGGGGTATAGCAAAGGCTCCATTTGGTACTACGGTTGAAGGTCAATTCACAAGTGTCTGCAATATTTGAACACATTAATTTTTGTACTCAAGCACATATATTACTGTATTACCTTGTGTGTGCAAGTTTCTCTAGCTAGTATTTATAATCTAATTTGCTAAATGCCCCCTACATTATATAATGAACAATTTACTTCAATAAAAGCTACATATTTGTTATTTAATCAAACATTTATTAAGCAGCTACTGTGTGCCAGTCAGTTTGCTGGGTGATGGGGACACAAAAATAAGTAAAGTATGCCCCTTGTTCTCTTGCAATCGAAGTCACTATAATTTTTTGTAATAATGGCAAAGGAGTATAAGATGTGGGGAACAATAATAAAATATAGTAGTGAAAAACAATGGTAGCTCTTACTTATTTAGTGCTTACTGTGTATCGGGCACAATGTAAAGTTCTTCATGTCTTTTCATTTACTTTTGACACTGGCACATTGAGGTAGGCATTTCCCATTTTGCAGATGGGACAATGAAGACTCAGGGAGGTTAAGCCAGTTGTTCAATTTCACAGAACTAAAAAGTGAAAGAGGTGGGAGCTGACCCTGTATTTTGATATTTTGTTTTGTTTTTGTTTTTGAGAGACAATCTAGCTGTGCTCTATCACCCAGGCTGGAGTGTAGTAGTGCGATCTTGGCTCACTGCAACCTCTACCTCCCGGGTTCAAGTGATTCTCCTGCCTCAGCCTCCCAAGTAGCTGGGATTACAGGCACACACCACCACTCCCGGTTAATTCTTGTATTTTTAGTAGAGATGGGATTTCACCATGTTGGCCAGGGTGGTCTCGAACTCCTGGCCTCAAGTGATCCACTTGCTTCGGCCTCCAAAAGTGCTGCAATTACAGGTGTGAACCGCTGCTCTTGGCCGACCCTACATTTTGAAATATCTGGAAATTTTTGAAGCTATTTCATTTATCAAAATATGTGCAATTAATTGAGATTCCATATGACTTAATGAAATATCTGGAAAATTTTGAAGCGCTTATTGCATATATCAAAATATATGCCATTAATTGAGATTTCATATGACTTAATGAGAGAGGGAACAAGATTAAAGAAATGCATTTCTGCGTTTTTATGAAATTCATTTAATGAAATTCTTCATATGATCTTCTATGTAAACAGTGTAGATAAAAACCTTTCAATGTATTCTCATAGTGTCTGGCATATAGAAGGCACTAAATAAATACAGAGATATCCTGGCCTATCAGTGTTTCCTAAATAGCAGTGTCTTTATAAAGTAATTTTATTAGAAATTCTGATTCAGGTTTTCTAAAGGAAAGTAAATATTAACAAGTGCTAGGTTATCTCTTCTGAAGCAAGCCCGTGTCTATTTGAGTAAAATATATATCTAATGTCTTCTTTCATTTTTTCAGTTTTTTCTTTCTTTTTTATTTTGGACAGCAGGGGTCCATCAGGTCATTGTTTTCCTGCCAAGCAAACCAATGAAGACTAAAAAAGGCTTCAGTTTACTGCAGATGTTGATTAGAAATGTAGTTAGATTTTTACCTATCCAGGGGCATAAACAATTACTGAGATTCAAGATGAGTGATGCAGACAGCATAAGAGAAATGACATGATCGCACCCAGGGAGGTGGGGAGGTTTAAAGGAGAGAACAGCTAGGCTTTCCTTGAACAATGTCTCTCATGGTTGCTCAGCTCTGCTGTTTCTTTGACTGTGTTTCATTTTGCTTTGCTTTCCTTTCATGTCAAGTCCAAAAGAGTAGCAAATACTCAACATTCGCCCAACCTCCTCATTTCCCCCATGCTCATTCTGGCAAGTTGTCTGCAAGTAGCTCTTCAAACACTTCATATTAGAGTTAATACAAAGTTTGGGGGCTACTATGGGGGAAGAAAATACAAAATCTTTTCAATATAATAAATAAATTCTGGCAAATCATTAAGGAGGATTTGTGGGGTATCTTTGTAAAACAGCCTTATGAATTCTCAAGTGTTCGATTTTGAATAAAAATGGAATGATCAGAAGGATAGAGTAACCTCTTTTTTCTGTCTTATGTATACAACCTGCCATGATTATTATCAACTACTGTGCTTTGCAGGACAGTAATTTCTTAAAAGTTATTTAAAATACATTACTTCTTAGTGAATATGAGTTGTATATTAAGGTAGTTTCTCTAATGAATGGGGTTCTACATCTGCTCTGCTTTTCAGGAAAGAAATCACTCTCTGTTTAAAGCTGCTACATTAGGGCTTGCTTATGAAAGTATTTATGTAAATTAATTAAGATTATTTTTAATCAATAAAATATAATTTTCCTACCAAGGAAATTTTTCTGGATTATTTGTATTTAGCAGAAGTGGAACTATCAAAACAAAATATTTATTAGAAAGGCTTCAAAATTTTCTAAATATCACAAATATAATTATTACAATTACTATTGAAAGTTGTTAAAATAATGAGATCAGTGTTAACCAATGTTGTTTCCTATGTGGATATTTGGTTTTCTCCAAAAAATCTTAATGGATGTAGATAATTTATCCCATGGATAAAATTCTTAAAAGTGAAAATTAAGATATTATTATTCAATTCAGAAAAAAATGAGTAAATCCAATGGCTGAAAAAATTTAAATTTAGCCAAAATTATTTACAAACTAACTGATTTATAAGCTCTTCAGTGAGTGATGTATGTGAAATAGGAAAATTAATATTTGGTATAAGGAAGAAAATACATTTTAATTTTCTGTATGTATGTATATATACATATAATACATTTTATATAAATATGCATGTGTATGCTGTAATGCACATATATGTGTATAGTGCATCTACAGAATTTTACATAGAGAAGAAAAAATATCAAATATCTTATAAAAAGTACAAAAAGTAACCTCTGGAAAGATCATGTGTGATAAGGGTAATTGCTTTTAGGTTTGTAACATAATTCTGATACTGGAGTGAATAAATTTGGTTTTATGGAAAATTTGCCTAAAGGATTGTTGTGTTCATGAGATGGTAAGAAATACCTTTGTAGTTGAGCAATGCATCATAAGCATCTCTTAACTTCAGTAGTAAAGCTTTGGGAAAAAAAGGAGCTTGTCTGAAACATCACTGTATTACCTCCCCTTTTCCAGAGAGTTCAATAGCCAAGAAAGTAGTAAGATTACAGAGGAAAACACCACCCTCCCTTCTCCCAAGATCTACTGTAAACTGCTTTTCCCTCAATTGCCATATTTATCCAAACCACATGGAATAGATTTGGCTTCTTTGGGTTATTTGCAGAAATGATTACTTTTAATACAAAAAGTTAAATCAATATGGTCACAGTCTTATAAATTTTATTGATTTTAAAAAATTTTTAGTCAATAAGACTTAAAGATAAAAATGATATTAATTTTATTTTCTATTAGATTTTGCTGTGGTATATTCAGTATGATTATATTCAGGTAGATTAAATTCATTATTAAAATGAAAATCACATTGTAGATATACAACACTGTTACAAGAAAAAATAACTTTCAACAGCCATAAAAGCTAACACTACATTATATTTAATAAAGATAGCTAATATAATTCTTAATTATGTTTCTGGTCTGCTTTCTCTCAATATATTATAAGTTTCATTGAGTGCAGGATTTTTGTCTGTGACATATCCCCAGGGCCTAGAACTGTGCCTAGCACATAGCAGACGCTCAATAAATATTTATGAATAACTGAATTTCTCAATCAATTTTATTTAGCAGTAGCATATAGTGTTACAGTGTATCAACATATAAATAACAACATACACAAAGGACAGACAACTGGAAGAACAATAACACCATATCAATTTCAATCAAAATGAATTATATCCAGTGCTCACTCTCAGCCTTCTTCTATATCTAGATATAGGTATCACATATATTAAAATGTCTAGCCAATTCCATCTGTGTTGGGAGTTTTCAGTTGAATCTGGGGATAATTACATGCAGATGTCAATATCTGTTTATCTACAAGGGTTTTCTTTCATAATGAATGAAGTGGAGGGATATCATAGGTCCTGGACTACCATTTTCAACAAAAGCAAATTGAAGGAACACTTTCAGAAAAAGGATTCTAGTATGTCTTTTTGAATTACTGAATGATTATGCAGTTGCAAATACCAGAGGTATTATTTATATAAAGATTACATTTTCATACAAAAAGACAGATACTAGTATTATACTATTTTGATAGCAAAAATATTGATGGCTTTACTGTCAAACAACATATAACTTTGCAGAATATCCCATATATATATATGACTGAAGAAATCCAACTGAGATATATATATATATATATCTCAGTTGGATTTCTTCAGTCATTTTTAGTCTTTTTTTTTTTTTGATAGCATGCTTCCTAAAAACTAGCCATGCTTGCAAAATTAATTCAGTATTTTGGTTTTAAGAATTATTTGTCCAGTCCCTTTAGTAACAGGGATGGAAAGGAGATTCTCTATATCATACCTATAATGCACATTAAAACACTTTATTTCACACAGAACAGGCAAAATTCCAAGAGATCTTTAAAGAAAACAAGTGTATATATTCAGAAAACAAGCACACAAATTCCAAGATATTTACTTATAGAAAATCTACCCTTGGAAATGGAGTGATATAATTCCATCATTTACGTACAGTGACCTCATTTCAAGATAGGGGAATTGATATGTCAGAATCGCTAAGTGATTCTTTGTCAACATCTATTTCTTGAGAAAGATGAAGATTAATTCTTCTTTTGTTCTAGGATCTCAGAAAAGTCACAGAACTTAAAAATTTTTTTTTTCTGGTAGTCCAGAGTTGGTCATCCAAGAAGAATCCCACATGAAAAATAAGCTTAAATTTACTACACTGGAGAACAAGACTTGAGCCTTAGTTAGGAATGGTCGAACAGCGCGGAACTCTTTTCTTTCTTGATCAATTTCTTAAAATAGGATTCTTCATCAGAGGCTGAAAAGAGGAGGACTGTACTGAAGTATGACTTTCCATTACTGTGTCTTTTTTAGGAAAAGAAACATATATATATATATATATATATATTGCTTTTCAAGTCCCATGCAAATATTACACAATTAAGTTAGAAGGTTTACACAAAAACTGCTGTTGGTTGGTTTGCTTTCTAAAATCATAAACTTCTGCTGAAGGCTTGTCAGATTACATTAAATTGCTGACTGGTGATGCAACACAGTTAAAACTAAGTGCAACATATGAAGGCTTCTCTCTGGCATTTTCATGCTTTAACCTTAATATCGCTTTTGGGGACAACTCAACATTACTAAAAATCTGAAACTAAAATGACAAAAGCTAAAAACTAAATTACATAAAATACTTCCATTGTATTTAGAGTAAGGTTTCCATAAATATTGTAAAATATGTTTTGCCTAAAGAGACGTGAGCTGAGTATATATAACTTTAAATGAGATAGAAAAGGTCACCGATTGTTGATCTCTTTTGACTAGCATTGACTTTAAAGGGCATGTTTGATTTTAGAAGAGAAAAATATATAAGATATTCTATTATTTAAAAGGTAATTTCATGAGAATCTCTTTGAAAAAGCAGCCTTAAAATTTAGAGGATTTTTCATTTTTTGATGTGGCCAAATGAAGCAATCGTATTCTTCTTAATTTTTAGAAGTTCAATAAACTATAATGTGTACTTCTCACTGGTCAATGAGAAAAATAATCGGTGGAAGAAAACCCTTTTCTCATTCAAAATAAAAATAAAACAAAATTAATTCCTAAATCATTTAGTTATATAAATCATGCTCATTAAAATCTTCACAGTCACATCTTCACTATTGTAAACAGACAATACAAATCATTATCCGATGATTGAACTACCTGAAAATTATAATTTTAAACACTATTAATTATTATTACATTGACTTTTTAAAAACATAGTAACAATAATAATATGTTTACTACTGGATATATTTATGTGATTGGTGGTTGACCTTTGGCATGTTCACTATTTTGTGCTTTAGGGTCTTAGCATTTCATACATTTCCAACTAGAGTTTGACAGTCTCAATTTTTAACATCTGAGCATTTTTCCAAGAACAACAATGTGACAAAAGATAATACAAATAAAAGTACTATATGTACTCAAAGCTTAGGATGAACCTATTCAAAGCCTCAATAGGCTTTTGTGGATCAGAACACCCATGTCACCATTGCTAACAGTCAGCTTTGCCCTCCCTGCTCACCATCGCTGGGGAGTTAAAATTGCCTGTGGACAAAACGGAACACCATAAAGCATAGACCAACACTTACCATAATTGTGGTTACAACCACTGTTCTGTTCTCGATAGCAGCTGTGTCATTGCCAAGAGTTGGTACATCTTGAATCAAGACTAACTTATCCATATCATTCCAGTAACCAACCTGCCAAATAGAGAACATGCTTGAAAACATATTTTAGAAGCATTTACTCTAGTTCTTCTTAGAACAATGAAGGGTATGAATAGGTAAGCAACCAAAACAAATGTAAGCAAACAAAACAAAAGCCAATGGAAAAAAAAGTGGTTGGAAGTGTTCTTACTTGCTCATGAGCCAGTTTTCCTGGTATTAAGGATCCTGTCTTGTTACATGTTTGGCAAATTTACTGTTTACAATAGTGGAGTGGCCAAGAGATTGGGAATGGTGATTCCAAAAGGAATATGAGCACGGTACATTATTTTATGCAGATCCCCTCCTCTAGTGAGATAGACTGGTGCCCCCTAAATTAATTTGTGTGACTTTATCAATAAAGTTACAGGTTGTATAGTAAGGGGAATAGCCAGATTTATAAGAAGAACATGTACAGAATATTTTCAAGCAAAAAAAACTTGTATATTTTTAAAGCAAAACAGGAATGGTTTTGGGTTTGATATAACCTAGCCACTAGGTAACAATCTTACCATTTTTTGAAATGCTAACTACATCAGAGATGAATATTACTGGTCAATGTTTTCGCTTTCAAATATTACATTTAAATTTGTATTTTTTTCATTTTAAATTTTTTTTTTATTTAGAAGTCAAACACTTTTTCCTAAAAATGAATTAAGTAATTACTTAAGTACTCTGAAAAGTAGTAAGCTACAATGGGATCTTAATGGAAATTTAGGATTCTTTGTTTTTTGCAGACCATTGAGCAATAATAATGGCTATTACATATTGAATGCTTGCTGTGAGGCAGACAATGTACTCAATGCTTTTTAAAAGTATATGTCTTAAAGTTAATACACATACCAAGTATGGAGTAGGGGCAGTTATTATCCACATTTTACAGGTGAGGATTCATTTTAGAGAGCTAAACAAATTACACAGAGTTACACTTTAGTAGGGCCTGAATTCAAAACTCAGGACTATATGACACCAAGTCTACATGCTTTGCTATTATGCTACGCGACCTTCCAAAAATGGGTATTCATTTAATGCTTGACAAACTTCTTTCTTGAATTTCTTGATTCAGTTGATAAAACTCATGTCTCCAATAAAATGTATGCATTTGCTCACTGCTCTGTATTCACTATTTGTTCTAACATGTTTTGGAAGTCTCACTTGCCTAATCCAAGTTTTTCAACTGCCATGTTAGTATTTATGAGCATATTAAAATAGAGTAAGCATTAACATGTCAGAAAGAGGCACTAGATTATTCACAAGTGTTGCATATATAATTCAATAACAAAACAGATGGAGAAAAAAACTTTTTATTAATACGGCTTGCTACACTTCTTGGTTTGATCCAAAATTATAAGTTCAGCAAGTTTTTTCAGTAGTCCATGTGAATCAATCTCTGGTTGACATTTATTAATAATTATGCGAAATTTTAAATCTAAAACAAGTATATATTTGAGACCCACCCTCTCCTCAATTCTTATGTGTACTTAAGTCAGTTGATTCTTGTTAACTCTGCTTTCCACATGACAGTTATGTGACATGAAAAGGGGTTTTACAGTTTAGCACTCCATTAAAATGCACCCACCCTGAAGATCTCATCAGCCAGTTTTCAGGAGAGACAATTTTTCTTTATTAATGAGTCCCACAACAGAAAGAATCACAGATCTGGGAAACATTTTTGGAAAGTACCTAGATATTGGCAAGACCTTGACATTTTGCATTTAAAAACTAAACCATGGGTTTGCAGTTATTCCCCTTTTAAAGATAAATGATTCAGAAGTGCCAGCAAATTAAAATAATAAGCAAACTTTAATTTTTTTGCCTTATACCTATATGCAATTCTGGTTAAAAAAAAGAGAAAGTCATATTTTGTGATATGGGACCAATTAATGGTAGATTTCATGTGGACCATGGGCTTATTTAGAAGTAAGTCCACATGAGGGGTAAGTTCTTAAAGAAAGGAATCCTAAAGTTTGGACCCAGACCTCACAGAAGATGGAATTTCTCTCTCTAGTCTTCACAGCATTTTGCATTTTATTAAGAATGTTTGCCATGGCTGATTTCATTTAATTAGACAGGGAAATGGATATTTTTCCTATAGACAAAAAGTGAGTGAAAAGTGGTTTTGTAATGCTAGAGCAAAAATATGGAAGCATTTAAATCACTAAATTGATAAAGGATGTCAGAAAAATATTCACCTTCTTTGGACTACTAAAGGTGATTTGTATGCAAATGTAACTATAGTAAGATATGTGAGAAAATGTGTCTGTATTTAGGATGGTCTTGGCCTAGAACATAGAGAACAGACAGGGACTGAGCGGCTGTGAGGAGCTCCTGTTCTACTCAAAGTTGGTTCCTTGGAGAGCTGCTTTGATCAGACCTGCCCTGAAAAATCTGACCTAATTCCCACACCAGCCCTAAACCCTTATAGGCAATGGGACTGATGATGTTTCAAGATCTTGAAACCTGAGTCAAGATCTTGAGTGATGCTCTAGAGCTGCAGGAATTTTGGTTTCTACTGCAGCCCCACCTCTTTCTAGCTGAGCATCTCTGAGCAGGTTAGTTAGTTTCTTTGAACCTTACTTTTCGATAAAAGGAGAAAAAAATATATATCTTATTTTTAGGTTGTCATGAGGATTGAATATAAAAATGCACATCAGTTTTCCATTACAGTGTCTGACATATAATGTGCTCTCAATACATACAATTTTTACAATGAAAGATTTCTGAAACCATGCAACTCTGGAGCATTCCCTCTGGAGCCCTGCATGGGGGTCACTGGAGTGATGAGAAGATTCCGCTGTACTTAGGAGGTGGGACTTCAGAAAGAGCTTTGTGGCTTCTGCTTAATTGGACTCTCAATCAGTTTTCCTGTTGCTGACAGACAAACTGATGGGTTGACTCTCTGATCTGTTTTCAAAGATAGCTCCCTTGCTGGCAAGTGTTCAATTTACAAGAATGATTGCTCACTTCTCAGACGTATTGCCTAGTTTCACCAGCATAGTGTCTCTCATGGTAGCTCATTTTTTAGTTTAATATTCCTGACACAATGCCCGAGTTGATCGTTGCCACGGAAAAACGAAGATAGATGAGTCTACACCATTTTATACTTCATATTTCTTTTAAGAGCCTTAGATGAGTGTCAGCTGGGTGTGAAGATGTACTGTTCATCACTCTCCCAACTTACTCCTTAAGTTTCTCTTTGAAAAGTCTTAATTTTTGTTACCATCATGGTTCAATAGGCTATGAAAAGATTCAGTACTATGAATAGCCCACTTTGTATTACTGCTAGTTAGTACCAGCTTTCTTTTTCCACTATTCTTTCTCTTATAGAGAATGAGTTGACGTTCTGCACTTACAGTTTTGTAAAATAAGTAATTGTCATTTGCATTTTAAAATATTCTGTTTAAATGGCAAATTTTGCAAGGTCTGGTGTGTGGCAAGGAGGTAAGCCAGTCTTACCTTTGTCCACCTGTTAGCATTTAGCATTGTCCACCTGTTAACATTTTTAGGGGCCTGTGGAATATCTATCTGCTCCCCAGCTAGCAGAGGATCTCTAATTAAAACTTGCCTCTTTTTTGTTGCTGGCTGTGTGCTGGTAGAGTGGGCTGTTCTTAACATCTCCTTCCCTTGCTTCAGTCAATCTCCTTAGAAGAGCCTGCCGTGAGGTGCAGCTGGGGCCCCCGGCTGCCATCCATCTCCTGCCACTCCTGATCTGGATCAGGTAGTCTCCAGCTTACCATGTATTAGCTGGCAGCCTGCACGTGGGCTATGCCATTAAGAAGATGGAAATCTAGAGATGGTTTTCATGGCAGCTCCAGACTTCTCACAGGTATAGAAGCACACCCATATTATAGACTGAAGCAAAACACAACTTGGAAAGCCTTTGCCATTTTCTGTATATCACTTTAACTTTAATGGTCCTGCCCCCAAGCCTTTCTTCGGTTGTTGCCCCTTCCATTTCATCCTATCCAAACTCTAACATCCTGGCAATTTTAAATCCCACCTCCTCCATGCAGCCTTCCTTTATTTGTTTTCCTCCAGCAGGAAATCATCTCTTCCTATGTAGGTGAGTAAGGGAGAAAATACTAAGAGTAAAATATGTTTTCTCACTTACAGGCTTTGGATAAGATAACTTATTGGGCCATAATTTTCTCATTTGAAAAAAAGAGAAATACTACTACTCAAATTATGGTTTGTCACGAGGATGGAATCATGCAAAGCACCAAGTCCAGTGCTTAGGATACAGCAGGCATATCATAAATTGCAGTTATCATTACATAAAAGCATGAAAATATATTTTGGAAATTTTTTAAACAGCCAAATACAGCTTTTAGATAAGGTTAACTTGAATATCTGTTTCCCTGAACATCCTAGTTCCTTGATAAAGGGAATGTTAAAAATTACATGAGTTAGCTATAAAACACTTATAACCAATTACTGTGGTGGGGCTGTATGGTTGCACTGTATAAAGTACTTCTTGAATGCTGGGAAGACCACTTCTATACCTATTCACATCTTACCACTAGCAGAATTATCTTCCCAAATCCAGGAACCTAGCACCAGCACCTTCCTGAACAACTTAGATGTTTCTCTCCCTCTCAGCCTAATAATAATCTTACCATCCATCTTCTTTCTCTTTTGGTCATTGAAATTTATCTAGTTGATTACTTCAAAAACACCAGCCTATTCTAAATATGTTCACCCATTAGAAGTAGTTTTTTTGTGCTTGCTCTAATAATTTCATAAATGACTACCTTGAGGTACGTATGTCTCTTTACTGCTTTGTGTTCTGTTCTGCAGAACCAATTTTGTTTTGTGGGATTCTTTTTGCTAACCCCACCCAAAATATTGCATCCATTTTGGATAAGGGATATAAACAGTGTATAAATTAGTTTGTTTCAGCTTGGGCACACTACTAAATATCAATTACACGACACACACATTTATCTCAGCATTGATTATAAAGAAAGTACTAAAGTATTTGTAAGTACTCACAAAAAAAGGAAATGTTCAGCCATCTTTCTTCTGTACACCTTTAAAATGTTACATACAAACTAAGAAACAGAGAATTCTGTTTTTCAGTTTGATCATGGCTCACCTTTCTAGGTCCTGTGCTTTTCAGCTCAAACACATCCATTGTGTAATTGACTCTACGTCCGTAGTGGTCAAACTGAACATTCCCTGTCAGCCCTTGAATTCGAACCTAAGTGAAAAAGAAAACCACACGTGTTCACTTGCAGTTTCACTTATAGGAATTTTAACTTCGTCTGCTGGGCTTATAACTACTTTAAAAAGTAGAACTATCAACTATAACCAACTAACTGAAATGCCATTAGGTATTTGAGCTATTGGGATAGAATCTGAAATAAGAATATCAAAGGGATATATAAGCAATTTTGCTATACCCCTGGAAGAGGAATATGTTTTATTTGTTTTTACCATTATAAAGTTTCCATTTTTACTCGAAGAATCCTCCCTCAATTATAAAGTATTTTTATAGGAATGACAATTTTTTATGGTTACTTTTCAGTTTTATCTATATATCCACAAAATAGATTAAATAACCCTGATACTTATGCCAGATCATATTCTCACCTTGCTAATGTTAAAATTAAGATATAAGAAGCAAAAACGTACAAGAACATTTTTGAAAATATTGAAATATATTTTATTCCAAATTTCCTTTTAATTTGTTTTGCCTATGTTTTGAACGTGTGACATTTCAGAACATTTAAAATGTAACATTAAATATGTATATATTACCTTAATTATTTGAACAAATAGTGTTAGTATAATTATAAAAGAATAAAATAAACTGACTACTTAATCCAAAGTTACAAAGCAATTTAAAGATCTCCAGAAGTAGTCATTATTTCTGGTTCTGGTATGTCCCAGGACCCAAGTGGGCTTATACTTCCTGAACCCGTTGTGGTTAGCTAGGCCCATGAGACTCCTTCTGACATATGAGTTGTAAATAGGCAGGACAGGTGATATTATCAAGCCACAGAATTTAATTGCCAATTTGAAACCTGCCCCCAACTATCCATTTCCCTTTGCAGAATTCAAGATGGTAACTGCTCTGCCAGCCTATGTCCTCGAGTGATTACAATTAGCCAAGTGCCCCTGCTAATCTAGCATGTGTCTGAATAAGCAAAGCTCCTTTGTTGTTTTGAGTCACTGTGATTTGGGTTTTTTATTACTGCAACATAACCTAGCTTATCCTGATTATGCATCCACATAAAATGTAAACAGCAAGATTCTACCTTGTATTTTATCTAGAAATGTCCCAAAAATGATGGCTTGATATATTTAAGTAGCAATTGTAATAAGTATTTGTGCTTGGATAAATTAGTCTGTTTTTTGAAAGTCCAATTAAAACAAGACCATGAAATGAATTGAACTTAAATAAAATTGTGAGTTACCTGTTTGAGTGTCCTCTCCATGTCAATTCCCTGGCCCCATGGAGCAGCAGGATTTGCCAGACAATCCCCAGCATTTCCTCTCCTTGAGATATCAATTTTCTGCCTCCTAAGACTTCGGAAAGTTTCAGCCATCACAAGGACTCCATCGTAAGTCAGAGCAGAGGTGTACTAACCAAATGAAAATGAATATAATGGTAAATGTTAAAATCTTATCGAGTGCCAGAAATGGTCTGGGGTCTTTGTAAGTTTATGACATAAAGCACCATTCTGTCTGAAGGATGGTTAAATTACTGATAATTAATTGACTCTGGCTTCAGAAATTTCTATTCTTGCTTTAATATAAAGCCTGTATACCAAATCTTATCATCCTGACTTAAAAAGGAGAAAAACTATTCTGAAAAATAGAAATTCTAATAAAACAGTTTTCCACCAATTGGGAGAAGAAGGACCCTTACTTAGGCAAGGCCTTTCTGTTGTGTCCCAGTACAAATAGCTAATGTATCAAAGGCTAATGCAGCTTTGTAATCTGCCTTGTAGTTGGTTTCTGTGGTTGAACCCCAGGAGGGCTGGGCCTCTTAATCTTTTCCTGCTCCAAAAGGCCTAGCAAGGTTCTCTGAGATTTAATATAAGTTCATGGACTTGAAGTATCTATCTTTGTTCAGTCTCCCAGAAGAATGAGTGGAATTGTTTATTATTGTTATTCAGAAATATGATGCCAGAAATAATGTCTACTTATCCAACAAATGTGTATGCATCAGTGACTATGCTAAATAGGAATGGATATTGCCACACCACACCCAATGCAGGTGCACAGGAAGGCAAAGTCATTTCGTTAACCTAGGATCAAAGTTTTCAATGTAACCTAGGATCCAAGTGGAGATGTGAAGGATAGACCATCTGCTTCTCTTTGAGAAAAGATGAGCTCCCCCCACCTCTGAGAAAAGATTATTAAGGTTAGGAGAAAAAGTGAGGAAAGATTGAGATAAAAATGTAGTTTTCTAAATATAAAAATAAATCAACATGGGATCGCTTTTGGTAGAGATTTATTAGAAAATTCCTGAACACATGGAAATAGGGCACAATTTTCTTGAAGCAGGACAGATCTACTTATTCAACAAATGGGTATGTACTAGTAACTGTGCTAAATAGTATCAACTACTAACTACTAATCATGGCAAAAACTACATTGTCTCCTTTAGAAATTCCATATGGTCAGTTCCTTATAATTAACACCTTCCATGCCTGAATGAGCAGTAGGTTTGTGCTGTAGAAAGTGGAGGATGATCTCCTTGATTTTGTGCTTTCAAATGAAGAAAAATCATTTGAAATTCCAATTGTGGAAAGTAAACTTAGGGCCGGGCATGGTGGCTCATACCTGTAATCCTAGCAGTTTGGGAAGTTGAGGTGGGTGGATCACTTGAGCCTAGGAGTTCAAGAGCAGCCTGGGCAACATGGCCACACCCCATCCTTACAAAAACTGCAAAACATTAGCCAGGTGTGGTTGTGTGCACCTGTAGTCCTAGCTACTTGGAAGGCTGAGGTGGGAGGAGGATCGCTTGAGCCCAGGAGGTCAAGGGTACAGTGAGCAATGATTGTGCCACTGCACTCCAGCCTGAGTGACAGAGAAAGACCCTGTCTCAGGGAAAAAAAAAAAAAAAAAAGAAAGTAAACTTAGGCGGCACGGCCATGAGACATAGCAGCCACCATTGTAGGGAAGAGAAAAACTAAAACATGGATAAAATAAGGAGCATTAATTCTAACAAAGAACTGTTCAATAGTATAGGATATAACTCTTGTATTAGACGGATTTAAAAGAACCATGTAAATTAAGAGCTTTCCTATATATTCCTCCAGGACATGATAAAACAAGCTTCTGGATAGACGTGCCCTTCACAATTGATTGGGATGGGGTAGCTGAGAAAAATTAAGGTGTTTAAGCAAGGTTACACCAAAAATGAATGTGCTCGTCCTCTGCCTGACCCAACACATCTTTGAGTAGAGAAAGTCATCAAATCATCTTTTTTTGGTAAGGCAAGAAAATAAAAATGAGAAATAAAATGAATCTTGCTTAAGTCACAAAGGGCAAGAGAAAAATGCAATGCCAGTACTTGAGGACCAAAGGAGGAAGAAAAGAAAAATATTGCCACTTTTTCAACAGGAGGAAAGAGGCTGAGAAGAGATGGCACAAAAAAGCAAATGCGTTTGCTGTGTTTTAAAAAGTCCATTTATTTTTATGAAATATGTGAACCAGAAAAAAGAGCAGGTATCACACAGAGTGGTGCAGAGCCAAGGAGACATTCAGCCAGAGTGGCAAAGACCTGGGATTTGACGGGTCATAGAGCTGATAGATGGAAAGAAGCAGTAGTTTAAATCAGTTTTACCTTTTCAAAAGATGTAGTTCTTTTCTATGTGTCTTATTGTGCTATAATCCAGGGATGCACAGTTACGGGCTGACAAGTTCTAGGTGGCACCTAGAAAAGTCTTACATAATCATTTCATCTTTAGGCAGGGTAAATAGTGCCCTATAGTTATTTACTGCTCTGATAAGTGATTAGAATGATGAAATGATTTCTATTTACTAAGATTTATAGATAACAAGACAGAATTGGGCAGAATCATAGTGCAGTAGAAAAATTTTGGGCTTAGAGAAAAAAGAACCGGGATGAATTTTAATTCTGCGACATAGGTTTATGGGAATGTGAAGCACATTTTTTTGGTTATGGAGTATAAAACAGAGCAAAATGAAATGAAACAAGATGATAGTGACTCTCTATTGTGGTTATTATAAGGATGAAATTTCATATCATATCTGAGAGCTCTTTGAAAAATGTAGCAGACTCTAGCTAGGAATCATGAAGACTACAAAGATGAGTATTTGATGGTTACTGCCCCGGAGAGTTTATAGGAGTGAAACAGTAAGTGTGCAAATAATTATATTAACTCTCTGATGAGAATTGCCCAATGATATACTTATGGAGATTACAAGGGGGAAAGGAATCACATTGACAAAAAATATATATATATACTTTTAATTCTTTTTAAATGTACAGTGAGTTATTGTTGATTGTAATCACCCTGTTGTGGTATCAAATACCAGATCTGGGCCAGGCGCAGTGGCTCACGCTTGTAAGGCCAGCACTTTGGGACGGATCACTTGAGGCCAGGAGCTCGAGACCAGCCTGGCCATCATGGCAAAACCCCGTCTATACTAAAAATACAAAAATTAGCCAGGTGTGCTGGCGCAGGCCTGTAATTTCCAGCTACTCAGGAGGCTGAGGCACGAGAATTGCTTGAACGCAGGAGGCGGAAGTTGCAGTGAAGGGCGAGATCGCGACACTGCACTACAGCCTGGGTGACGGAGTGAGACTCTGTCTCAAAAAAATAAATAAATAAGTCAACCTGAAAAAAAAAGAAAAGAAAAGAAAAGAAAAAAGAAAAGATTTCATAGAGAAAGTGGAATTTGAGATAAAGCCTTGGAAGATGGTTGGATTTCGACAGGTAGACATGATGGTGGAGGACTTTTGAAGTAGAAGTACGTGCACAGGGAGTGATAAAGGGTGGGGAAATGCAGGGCAGCTCACATTGGCTGGAGCATCAGAAAGGAGGCAGAGGATCATGCACTTGGAAAGGCCTGATTGGCCTATAGAATGGAAAACCTTGATTCCAGGAGATTTTTTTAAAGCAGGGAAGTGACACGATCAGAAGTCATGCTTTTAATCTTGGTTGAAAAATTAAACACTTAGACTACACTTTAATTAATTATAATCAATCCTCATTATTTGTGGATTCTAAATTTTCAAATTTTCCTCCTTGCTAATATTTATTTGTGACTCTTAAATCGATACTTGTGGCACTTTTGTGGTTATTTGTGGAACTGTATAGAGTGGTGAACAATTTGAGTAACCCAACACACAAGGTCCCAGCTGTGGCTGAATAAGGAAACACTGTTTCCTTGTTTCTGCTCTCATACTGTAAACAAGTGTCCTTTTTGTGTTCTATTTAGTGCCATGTTTTCTGCAGTTTTGTGCTTTTTGCTGATGATTTCACTGTTTAACATGGCCCAAAAGCATAGTGTTGACGTGCTGTTTAGTGCTCGCAAGTGCAAGAAGGCTGTGATGTGCCTTATGGAGAAAATGCGCATGTTAAATAAGCTTCATTCGGGCATGAACCATGGGCTGTTGGCCAGGAGTTCAATGTCCATGAACCAACAATACATTAAATAAGGTTTCTTTAAACAGAAACACGCATAATACAAGGTTATGTACTGAATAGTTGACAAAAAGTTTGTAACCAGAGGCTAGCAGAACTTAACCCTATATTTCCCCTGGAGCAATGGTTCTATATTTACTTATTCAGTATTTAAAGAGACTTTATAGAACATAACTGTTGTGAATAATAAGAACTAATTGTACTGCATTTATTTAATAAATGGCTACTGAATGCCTAGCATCATGCCAAGAGTTGTGAATGATGAGAGGATTATATAACAAAGAGGACGAAGCTATAGCATAGACAAGTCTAGTTGGATATAATCAAATAGGAGACATTAAAATAATTATATCCTGTGTATTCCATGAACCTGGTCCCTGACTCAAGGACAGCCAACTAACAAATCCATTTAATAATTCGCATGTATTTATCTGTAAAATCAAAGGATTGGACGACAGTGCTTGACACATAGTGGACATCCATTTAATGTTCTGTTTTGAAATTTCTGTGATTTTATAAGGCAGTGAAGATGGTATGCTGAGCTGGCCAAATTCCAGTATTTCAGAGAAGAAATGGACATAGCCAATATGAAATATTATAATTAGAAAATAGAAGCAGAGCTGAGACCCTCTATCCTTAGATCTTGTTTTTTCTAGGCTTGAATTTCCAAATTGTATATACAACTTTTTACTGGAATACCCTGTAAGTAATAGATTAGCAAATGATGATGATGGTGCCTTATTAGGTAGGGGCTCAAACCACTAAGTTGGAGTTTAAGAAACATTATGCCATAATTTAACATGAGGTCTAAGAAAGTCATCTATCTGTTTAGTTTGATCAAATATGCTTATGATCAGAAATTTACCAGCTTTTTCTGAGCAAATATTAATAGCATACGTTCACAATATCAGTCAGAAAACAATGAAAACAACCTGATTTTTCACTGTTAATTTGAAAAAGAACTTTTGCAGAAGCTTGTATATTTTACATTTCTGCTAATTTCCTAATTTGCCTACTCATTTTAAATCACTTCATGAAGATTTCTGTGTAAGAGAAAAATTACGGATGCTCTTTCACATTTGAAGTATTTAGTTAACAATTTAAAAAAACATATAATTCTGAAAGGAATTTCATATGTATAGTACTGTAATAATAATAGTAAACTGCTTGAGCTAATGTCTAGCAACTCTACTCTTAAATACAGAAATTTAGAAATTATTAAGAGCATGTGCAAGGCAGTTATAAGGACAAAATGCTTTTTTCCCATGCCATACTATGTTTGGCAAAATGTTAATGGAAAAACTGTATAATAAACTTTTCATCTTAAATTTTGAAACTATCAGTAATACAGTAGATAAAAATAAACAAATACCTTTGGAGGAGTCTCAGATCCTGGATACTCTCTCTGATCTAGTTTCTTCCAGCGATCCATTAGTTTGATTACCATAGGTGTATTAAAATCCACCAACTGGAATCCAGTAACATTGGCTCCACCATGTATAAACCTCTCAAGAGAAATATCCTTGAATCCCTATAAAAATTGATACAAAAGATTGTTAAATTAATTTATTATATATGGCAGCTCTTCAATAGTAACATAAATTAATAACCTATACATATTAAAAGATTTTTAATAAAGCAATGGCTAAAAATGTGGAAAATGATAATAAAAGGTGTGGAAAATCTAATTGTGTCTATTTAGCTGTTAAATTCTGTAATTCAAAATCCAATACATGAGACAAAGATATGTTTTTATTTCAGTTCAAATCAAGTATTTCTTGAATGCCTCTGATTGCCTTTTATGAAGTATAAAGGGGGATACAAGAGATAAATATGATTGCATCAAAAAGTCTCCTGTTTCTCACTAACTCATTCTATGAAACTAGTATCATACTGAAACCAGCATTTGGCAAGGACACAATAAAAACGAAAACTACAAGCCAACATCCCTGATGAACACAGACATAAAAATCCTCAGCAAAATACCAGCACCCCAAATCCAGCAGCACATCAAAAGATAACTCACTGTGATCAAGTAGGTTTTATTCCAGGGATGCAAGGATGGTTTAACATATGCAAAGCCATAAATGTGATTCACCAAATAAACAGAATTAAAAACAAAAACCATACGATCCTCCCAACAGATACAGTAAAAAGCATTTGATAAAATGCAACACACTTTCATAATAAAAATCCTCAACAAACTAGGCATCGAAAGAACATATCTCAAACTAATTAAAGCCATCTATGACAAACCCATGGCAAACATCATACTGACTGGGTAAAAGCTTGAAGCATTATTCCTAATAACTGGAACAAGACAAGGATGTCCACTCTCACCACTCGTATTTAACATAGTACCTCCAATCCTAGCCAGAACAATCAGAAAAGAGAAAAAAAAGGCATTCAAATAGGAAAAAGAGGAAGTCAAATTATCTCTGTTCACTAATGACATCATCCTATACCTAGAAAATCCTAAAGACTCCTCCAGAAGACTACTATGTCTGATAAACAATTGCAGTAAAATTTCAAAATACAAAATCAATGCCCCCAAATCAGTTGCATTTCTATAGCCAACAACACTGAAGCTGAGAACCAAATCAAGAACTCAATCTTATTTAAAACTGCCACACACACACACACACAAAATATCCAGGAATGCATTTAACCAAGAACGTTAGAGACCTCTACAAGGAAAACTACCAAACACTGATGAAATAAATCATAGATGACACATAAAAATGGAAAAACATCCCATGCTCATGGATAGGAAGAATAAATGTCATTAAAATAATTACATTGCCCAAAACAACCTACAGATTCAATGCAATTCCTATCAAATTACCAACATTATTTCTTGCAGAACTAGAAAGAACAATTCTAATATTCATATGGAACTACTAAAAAGCTTGAATAGCCACAGCCACTTAAACAAAACGAGCAAAGCCAGAGGCATCACATTTTCTGACTTAAGACTATACTATAAGGCTATAGTAACCATAACAGCATGGTTTTGGTACAAAAATAGACACACAGATCAATGGAACACAATAATGAAACCAGAAATAAAGTCACATACCTACAACCAACTGATCTTTGATAATGTCAACAAAAATAAACAAGGGGAAAGGATACTCTATTCAATAAATAATATTGGGGAAACTGGCTGGCCCTATGCAGAAGACTGAACTCCTACCTTTCACCATATACAAAAATTAAAATAGATTAAAGACTACATAAGATGTGAAAATACAAAAATCCTACAAGAAAACTTAAGAAAAACTCTTCTGGATATTGGCCTAGACAAAGAATTTATAACTAGGACCTCAAAAGCAAATGAAACAAAAACAAAAATAGACTCATGGGACTTAATTAAACTGAAGAGCTTCTGCACAGCAAAAGAAATAATCAACAGAGTAAATAGCCAACCTACAGAATGAGAGAAAATATTTGCAAACTATGTGTCGGACAGAGTACTAACATCTAGAATCTATAAGGAACTTAAATCAACAAATAAAAACCAAATAACCCCATTTAAAAAAGAGCAAAGGACATGAACAGATACTTCCCAAAAGACAACATACAAACAGCCAGCAAACGTGAAAAAATGCTCAACATCACTAATCATCAGAGAGAAAATTAAAACCACAATGAGATGCCATCTCACACCAGTCAGAATGGCTATTATTTAAAACTCAAGAAACAGCAGATGTTGGTGAGGATGTGGAGAAAAGGGAAAAAATAAAAACTGCAACTGTTGGTGAGAATGTGAATTAGTCCAACCCCTATGGAAAACAGTATGGAGATTTCTCAAAGAACTAAAAATAGAACTACCATTTGACCTAGCAATCCCACCACTGGGTATATACCCAAAGGGAAGTAAATCATTTTGTCAAAAAGACACCAGCACTCATATGTTTATTGCAGCAGTATTCACAATAGCAAAGTCATGGAATCAGTCTAAGTGCCCCGAGAAATGGTAGTCCAGAGAAGAGAGCAAGATAGGCCTTTCATGGGCTCCTGTGTGGTAGGAAAAAAGATGGGGTCCACCAGATGGAGCGAAGAAGCTGGGAAGTAAGGATGCTATCCCTTCTTGCCTAGAGGTAGTAATCAAGGAATTCAAAAATTCTGGACAATTATTTATTTTCTCTCTCTCTCTCTCTCCCTCCCTCCCTCCATCCCTCCCTCTCATCTATCATATCTATTGTGTACACATTTTCTATATTTATCTATCCATGTATGTATGTATGTATCTATATCTGTCCATTATCTATCATGTATCTATTGTCTATCACCTATCTACCAATTATCTGTCTTTTATCTATCTTCCATCTATATATCTACCCATTTATCATCTTTGTTTTATACCTGGCTCCCTTTTATTGCCATGTATGTATGTATGTATCTATATCTGTCCATATATCATGTATGGACATGATAATATCATGTATATACATGATAATAGATATCATATATCTATTATCTATCACCTATCTACCAATTATCTGTCTTTTATCTATCTTCCATCTATATATCTACCCATTTATCATCTTTGTTTTATACCTGGCTCTCTTTTATTGCCACTATTTTAGGTACCTTGTAAAAATCCACACTCAATAAAAAGTGTAAAACAGACAATAGCAAGAAGAGAGCAAAAAGCCTATTAAGGAAGTGAATTAATAAAGCCATAGGTATTAGCTCAAAGAAAAGTAAATCACATACACACACACACACACACACACACGTGCATGAGCTTGTAGCTTTTGTAATTGCTTCCTTTTTGTTTTCTTTTAGTATTTAGTAAAGGTTCTTTTGCAAATATGAATATGCTTCAATTTGCTGAGGGAATGAAGGAGAGTGTTTTGTTTATTTTTTGGTGGGAATAAAATGTATAGCAATAGTCCTGCAGTTAGAGTAAGAAGTAATGAGGACTTGGAGTTGCTTGTCCTTCTGCATGCACCTTGGCTATGGTTTTGGGATCTTCAGATTGCTGTTTGGCTATCTAAGAAAAAATATATCAGTCTACTGGCAACTGAGCAAAAATTGCTGTCAAAGAGGCCCAGGTATACAAGCTAACAGCTATTATATGCTGAGCTTATTATATGCCAGGCATTGTGCTAAGCACATTACACAGATTATTGATCTAGTTCAGTTTTCATAACAAGGTTATGAGATAGATCCTATTATTGGCCTTATCCTAAAGATATGAAAACAGGCTCAGAGGGGTGAAGAAGAACTATTCAAAGCCATCCAGCAAATGTATGGTAGAGCTAAGATTCCAGCCATACAAACCACCTCTTGAGTTTGTCTTTTTCACCTTATACTCCTGCATATTCTTACACAGAGGTGTTTTAAATTTTATTAATTATCATAGTATCTATAGGAAAGGCAGTGTAATACTGTTTCCCCTCAAAAAGCCCACACTTTGAATTCCACATCTGTTACTTTCTAACCTTATACCTTCCACATTCAAAATGAGAATGAGAATGCTATGGTATCCAGCACATCTGGTTTGAATTCAGTAAATGATCACTATTATCAATTAATTCACTCAACAAATATTTATTTCATGCCTATTAAATGCCCACTAATTTGACAGCTCATCAGTAACATTCTCATTTTGTCGATAAAGAAACTAGACACCAGAAAGTAAACCTATGTTTCTGAAATGGGAAAAACACTGTCCATCAATCTCCAGCTAGTAAAATGTCAGTTGAACATTTGTTTGCTTCTATCAGAGTATAGGGCAGACCCACAGGCAGGCAAATGATTCCAATGTTTTCTAAAAGCCACAGTAATTCAACTATTGCATTAGTTGCTAATTGATGACATTATTATTTTCTTTCAACCATGGCTGAAATAGAAGGTCTGCCAAACCTTCTTTCATAGCATTATCCACAGCTGCAACATAAAGAGGCAAAGCTGCAGCCTTCAGAAAAATCATCTGATGTAAAGTCTAGCTGATAAATAATAGTTCACATTTCTCGAGTCCATCCTGTTCTTATGCTGAAAGTAAAGGGAAAAACTGCCATGTCTGATTATAAACCACTGTCAGTTATGATTTGAATGAATGGTGGGTGGCTCAGTTAATTTCAGCTATGTCTGTTTTGAGTACAGGCAATATTTTTCATATATTTTCATACATATTTTCTTACATATATTTTCTTTCATATATTTCTTTCATATATTTTCTTACAATTTCATAGAGAAAATTGATAGGATCTAGACCGTGAAGCAGTTTTCTCAGAAATATTTATTTTGGTGGCCATTTTGATTTCAGTTTTTATCCAAAGAATACAGTGGATCTGAGAGTTCCTGGGCAACATTGTAATAAAATTATTCACTCCATAGTCAGGAGGAAATGAGTGAAGTGACTTAAGTAAATAACGTCTCAGGGCAGGGGGAGATCAAGGGAAAGGCTTTCTACTTGTGAAAATGGGCCACTACTTTGCTTGAATTTCACAATGGTTAATTACCACTCTAGATTAACGTCCAACTTGGTTTTTCTTTAATTTCTATTTGTAGTTCATACATCTTTTGGGGGAAAATAAAATGTTTAAAATTATAGGTATCAGATATCCTGATGACTATTTATGTAAATGTACAGGTCTATCATCGCTGTTTAATAAATGCTTATTCTTTAAGTTCTACTTAATTCAGGTAACATTTCTGCTGTATTTTGCATTTCAGTTTCATAGGTTGACTAAGTTATATTGAGATAGCTCTGGTGCAATTAATGGAAGGAACATCAAATAGAATGGGGGAATTGCTCGCTTAGCGTGTTGTAAAAATTAGTTAAGAAATTGACTTAAAGTATGTACTTTTCATGTGCATGTAGATAGATGGTAGAGTCAGACATGCTCAATGCAGAAAAGTTAAAAAACAGGAAGCACAAAAGTAAAACAATGTCACCAAGTTGATGGAATCTTAACTAGGGTCACTGCACTTCAATGAAAATGTGCTAGACTGCAAATTTTGGGAAGCATGTCTCCTCTCCATTCTGAAACTAACCAAACACCTAAATATAAACAAGTCACTTTGCTCTCTGTATCCTAATGTTTAATTTCCTTTATGTTCTGAATGAGGCGTGAGTGGTGTATGTGTGTGAGATGGTGGAGGATAGGTAAGAAATAGGTTCAGTTCATCTTTAATTATATATCCAGAACATTTTGAAATTTTATATCTTTTTAATGATTGAGCCAGGTGTTCTCCTAGATGTAAATTAAATAATACTTTTTAAAATAAAAAATCTAAATGAGAACAAGATTCTAAGAATTTGTCTTGCTAATGGGACAAATGTCAAGCATTCCTTTTGCTATTGGTGGCCATATTTAAATTATTTGACTGCTAGAGGAGTGAATATCAATACAGAGCAATGTGTTTAATATTAGGTCCCCCTGACAGGTGCTGTGGGAGATGCTTAAGTAAATGGTCACTTGGTGGCATTATTCCCTAAGTTATTTATTTATTTGTGTATTTATTCTTTGCAATCAGACAGGCCAGAGCTTCAAACTTTTCTTTGAGAATTCAGATCTGCGAGATCTTGGGTAAATTACACTGAACCTCATTTTTCTATCTATTAAAAATCTTTTTTAAGGCCAAATTAAAGCAATTATAATAACAAAAACAATTACAATAACATAAGCTGGGTGCTAGAGGATAAGCAGGAGTTCAACAGATAAAGAATAGGGATAAGGACTCTTTTATAAGGTTAAAAAAAAAAAAGGGACATCGTTCCTGCCTTCAGTGAGCTTGCAGTGTTTTATTTGCAGTTGTGCCATGGGATGTTGGACAGTACTTGTTACAGAGGGGGTATAAAATAATAATTTGATAAATGAAAAAACAAGAATAAGTTCTATACTATGAGTACACAGGGTAGTTTGAGAACCCAGAGGAGGGACTATCAAAGTGGATATTTAGGGATAGCTTTCTAGAAGTGACTGTAACCACTGACTAGGATTGGGTGGGGTAAACACCTCCTGATAGAGATAACAGCCTAAACAAAGCTGGGAAGAGGAAAGCAGCATTAGGTGTCTGGGAATCAGTTTGGTCTGAAGAAGGGATAGTTGTGGGGTGGAGTGGGAAAAACTGTGGGGTCAAGTACGGATAAAATCTTAAAGGGCTTTGTGCATTAAGTTCAAGAGTGCAAATCCTTTTTCCTAAAATATTCAAGTAGAGCAGTGCTTAGGTTTTCAATGCTTACTCTGGAAGATGGTGGTAAAAACTGGGGCAATGACTCAAGAGTTGGGACAATGTGTCAATTGGAGAGACATCCAAACTCTGAGGAGAAGTGAGACACGTACTAGCAAGTAAGTCTGGAAAACCCATGGGGAATCAGGTCATGACAAATCTGATGTCTTTTACTGTATTTTCAGCCTGGGGCCAATAAAAAATTTAAGCAAACGATATCATCATTCTTGTCTTTAAAAAATACCTGGCAGCTAAATGAAAGAAGAACTAGGAAAGAGAAAGTCTAGGGGCAAATTAGGGAAGCAATTTTCTTACTTGAATCTCTAAGAAACAGACTAGGATAAACCAACTGACAGATAAGGTTTTCCTGCCTCTACTTCTCTGGGAAATTTTTGGAACAGACCTTAACCTATTGCGATATCATACACTTTCACCAGTACCTGTAGATGATGGGTTTAATAAAACATACACGCACCTACATACAAATCCCATATAGGACATAGAAAAGAAAAAAGAATCGCAGCAATCTTTCATTTCTAGCAAGTTTTATTCACACTTAATGTGCAATTGTTAAATATAGTGGCAGAGATAATCACAGAGAAATTTCAAGAATCAGGGAGGGGCATGCCCATTCAATTAGATATCAGGCATAGCTCATACTGTTCAGATGATGTTAGCTCCCTGTGGCCCCTCTTGGACCTTCTGCAGGTTCAGGCTTGAGTATTAAGGGAAAGGATTTCTACTTCTTTTGGCCTGGTTGGAGGTGAGATGCCAGTACACTGCAGTAGCTCCAAAAGCTAAGATCAGAGGGGCGTAGCATACATCAATGTATTCTCATTTTATCAGGATAGAATGATGAAGGAGATTGAATGGTTGTTAATTGAAGAAGAAAAGTTCAACTTATAGATAATGACAAGACAATTTAAAATAATGCCAGAGAACATTCACAACCTATTTGCATCCTTATTCACAAAGAAATTCCCTATTATTTTGTTTAATTACATGAAATCTGCTTTGTGTATTTCAGCCAAAAAATTTAAAGACCATTATGAAGCCAATATTTCAGTGACATTCCTTACTTTGTTTGTTGGTTTAAAAGATTATCATTTTTAAAGAATCTAAAGAACACCTATATTTAAACTCAGTTTCTCCAGGGAGTTAACCTTGTTTAAATAAGGGAGGTCCTTGACTTTTACAAAAATGCATGTCTGTAAATTCATGACCCAATTTCATGCATCACATATTGATGTCTGCTAAATTTCATTGTTTTCTTTTTGGTAAATATGGGTTGGACTTTATACCTTCTGCTTTTATATTCTACATTGTGACTACAGAATATTTTAAATATTCTGGAATATTTGTAACCATCCAATCACAAGTAAGAATTGTTATTGTAGACATCAGTTTTTTACTAATACTGTTAAATTACCCTTGATGAGTTGGTTTAAGTATAGCAGTTCCATTAATTGTAAATTGTAATTGTAAATTATCAATGAAATATTTTCTTGGTTTAATTTTTAGAATATTATTGCTAGTATATAGACATACAATAAACTGCTGTATATTCACCTTGCATTCTGCAACCCTGCGGAACTTATTAGTTCTACAAATATTTTTTGATTCCTTAGTATTTTTATATACATATAATCTTCTTCCTTTTCAATCTGGATGCCTTTTATTGATTTTACCTAAATATCTGTAATAGAACCTTCAGTACAACGTTCAATAGAAGTGGTGAGAGGGGACACTCTTATCTTCTTCCTGATTTTAAGAAAAATCAGTCTTTCAACCTTAAGTATGATGTTGATGTAATTTTTAATTTTGATTCTGGATTGACTTCACATTTGAGAATCTTATGCACATAGCTCTCAAAAATAGTTGTTGATTGGCTCAATAAAATAAAAACTACTCTAGTGTTATAAGTAATAGTCCTTTAGGGATAAATGAATAAGTCAATAGAATCCATATTAATACATTATATTATAATGTATGTCCGTGGCAGCCACTGATCTAATCATGTGTTACAAAGATATCAACCACATATAATAAAAGTTGCTGATTTTTAGTGAAAGTGATGGTTCTAGTCCCTATTGCAAACAAAAATGGTTTTCTACTTCATATACCGGAACTCTAGATAACTTAAATACACTGCCATCTCCTAGGGCTGTTTACGATATCCTTTGGAGTATTACAAATATTAATTCATTCCATCTTGTATTGATTTATTTATTTTAATTGCCAATGTCAGCAACTCATTTCTGGAATGATAATCTACATATAACACATTGATTTTTTTCCCCTTAATTCTATTGTTTGTAAGAATAGATGACAAAACCTCCTATTTGCTATAAAAGTCATTAGAGTCTCATTGTACAATTTCACTGTACTTAGTTATCTCGTAATCCTAAGTTTTTTACTCTCATAGTAATTAATACCAGAATATATTTGTCTTAAATTTTATACTTTTATAAAAAATAGTGAAACACTCTACTAAAACAGCCTACTAAAAGCAATGAAAAAGACAAGTCAAAATTTCTCAGTATTTTCATGATAATCCATTAAGTTGCAAGATTATACTTTATCTAAGAAACACAATATAATCATGGTTCACAGTATTTTGCTGTATTTTAATATTTCAGATCCACAACCAAACCCAGTTCACTAAAGACCGAAAATTCCTGTCTCAAAGTGTGACAGTCCACTTGCCATACGGAAAGAATGGGTAGATCTGAATCTTTTTTGCATCCTTTAGTTTCTTTCCTGTTTCAAGCGCAAGATAGTCATTTAAAAAAAGTGTCATAAAAATAGAAAAAGGAGAAAACATCCTTAACTTCTCCAGTATAAATCACTTTGGGAATCAGGCCCTTAGGGCAAATGGTACTCTATAATAAAGCAAGAGAGGCTGGGCTGCTCCATACACAATCTACCCCTACACTACATGGTTAACAAGACGTATTCAATGAGCCTTGCCAAGATATCGGAAAGGATTTCTCTCAGACCTTTAAGAATTTCATAAAAATGTATGTATCTTGTTTGTTAGCCATTTCTATATGATATGTGAAAAGTTGACATAATTTTTAAAAATTTGGATTACTCTCATTTAAAAGATTTGCTTATATAGCCATTATATACAGTTATTCTTAAAATTAGAGAACATAAGCTATTAGTTTAGATAATTCTTGTAATATCCAAATAATGGCTATCTTTATCTATAAAGTAGCATTTATCATTTAGACAGAGAAAATTATTTAATTTGACAAGTGGTATCATAGCAAAGTAACCATTATCATTTCTTTTAAAGGTCTCTTTAGCAGATACCAAGCTAATCTGCATAAAAATATATTGAATTCTACTTATGAAATTTAATGATCATTGTAATAAAATATCATGTGTTATTAAAAGCTTAGTAAGTAATGTACTCTATTTATTGAAGCATTATTTTAAGGCACAGTTAAAATAATCTTGTGTGCTTGAGCAATTCTTATGAAAAGTAGAAAATAAGAAGTTCTTACCAAGTTTGCAATGATATAATGGTAACCTTTAACATGCTTTCCAACACTTACAATCTGTGAAGATATAAGCAAATAAGAGAAAATCAATTTTAATTCACTGAAATATTATTTTAAAATTATTATCTATTTTAGCATAATTCCATGTAGAATCATAATGGGAAAATGATAGTTTTTTAAAAAATAAAAGTCACATATTATAGTTAGAAGAATTGATAAGCCATATTCAAAATAAGTGGTAAAAAGTACCACTTTTATTTAAATCACATTCTATCAACCTCGTTCAGAAAATTATTATAATCTCCTTAAAAAGGATGACAATGCTATGAACCAACATTTATATATATTTCTCATGAGAGTACATCAACATAGAAGCTTAAAATGATTTTCATCCAAAGACTTTAGACGTACTTCACTTATTGATAATTTATAAAAACGGAAGATAGGCTGCTTGGTGTCTTCATAGAGTAAGAATAATCATCTATGAGTAGACTGAGTAGCAAGCAAGGTTTTTTAAGGCACAATCTCTGTTTATAGACATCTCTAATACCAGAAAATATTTAGTGAATTCTCACCTGTATATGAATGCAGTAGTGTTTTCTTATAATTACAAAAAGAAAAAAAAAAACTTCAAAAAGCTTTTCTCTCTGTTGGATTCTTTTTTTTTCTGAGAATGTTTTCAAAAATGTTTAGGAAATTAGAAACTCAAACATCTTTTAAAAAATTCTAGAGATCTTTTCAAAGTTCAATTTTATTTTTGCTTTAGAGATTACAACTCTCATTCTCTGAAAAACTGAAAATTCCTTCAACAAGAGAAAATCTAATTTCAGTTACTAATGAGCAGCTTTGTAACTTCACTGGTGTTGTCAATGAAAGCCACAATTTTCAGGTATGTTCATTGTCAAAGACAAAAATTAAATTATTTTAAGCATTTTATTATCCCATAAAAATAATTCTGTGTAGTTGAGTGACTTATGTATGAAATGTAGGAAAACCCTTTTAAAATCAGAATATATGATGGACATAGAGAGTAGAAAAATGGTTATCAGAGGCTGGGAAGGGTAGTGGAGGTGGGAGGGAGGTGGGAATGGTTAATGGGTACAGAAAAAAACAGCTAGAAAGAATGAATAAGACATACTATTTTATAGCACAACAGGGTGACTATAGTCAATAATAACTTAATTGTACATTTTAAAAATAACTAAAAGGGTGTAATTGGATTGTTTATAACACAAAGGATAAATGCTTGAGGGGGTGGATACCCCATTCTCCATAATGTGATTATTACTCATTGCATGCCTGTATCAAAACATCTCTTTATAACACAAAGGATAAATGCTTGAGGGGGTGGATACCCCATTCTCCATAATGTGATTATTACTCATTGCATGCCTGTATCAAAACATCTCATGGACCCCATAAATATATATACTACTATGTACCCACAACAATAAAAAATAAAATAAATAAATATATAAATAAATA
Organism: Pongo pygmaeus; assembly: GCF_028885625.2. Taxonomy (NCBI): domain Eukaryota; kingdom Metazoa; phylum Chordata; class Mammalia; order Primates; family Hominidae; genus Pongo; species Pongo pygmaeus. The sequence goes on along the minus strand of NC_072382.2, from coordinate 107,517,462 downwards.
AGATCAGAACATATGAATTGTGCTGGAAAAGAGTTTTGTATACATGGCTATTGGTGAAATAAAATTTCTGCTGATCTTATGTTTTTGTTTTGATTGCATTCAAGACCTTCTTTCTATTTTTAATGTTCTCCAGTTTCAGTACAAGTTGTTTAGATTTTTACTTTTTAATTTCTGTTCATATTGTTTAGGATTTGTTGTACTTCCTGACTATGAGGGCTGATTGCCGTTTAACAATCCTGGGAAATTCACTGCCAATATCTCTTAAAATAATCCTTCAAAGATGTTTTCCGTTTGCTTCTAATAGATACTGCAATGTTGGTATCACTGGCCTGGGGCCACTTTTATGATAAGTTCTCAGCTTCTAGATTCCCAGACCACAGTATATGATGTAAATTCAAAATACAATCTGTCTCAAGAACAAGGCTGTGACGACAGATTCTCAAGGAAGATATTTTCCTCACCACACTAAGCCTAGGCCAAGGCAGAAAACACTTAGTTGACTCTGTACAGGGGACAGAATTTTTTCAGCTATACCCTTTTATTGGGCTGTTGCCCTTCACTGGTCTGGCTTTATGTGTTGACTTGACTGAACCCAAATCTTCTGTTCTTGGGAAAGCATTAAATGCCCAATCAGCCTACCCAATCTGGCAATTTCCTTCATCACAGCTGCCTGTCATCTTGGCCCCTGAAGATTTTCTTTACTTTCTTGGAAGTTCAGCTATGCATTTATAATATTTTACATAACCTTTCTCTATGTTTTATATTGCCAGATTTATCTAGCCCACAATTTATCTAAAATAGAACTTTCCTTGAGAATCTTACCATGAAGATGAGGACAAGCAACAAATAGATGGGATTGTGGAGAAAGCTCGGTTTATGAAATAGCTGAATTAGGTGTCATATTGGGCAATCTAGACTTGAGTGATTTAACATGGGTGGAGCAGGATGGAGCCATCTTATTTTCTGGGAATCTCCAGTCTAGCTTGTGCAAAAGATAATTATCAGGAGGATGCTTGATTGTACTCAGCCACGAAATGGCATATTGGCATATTCTATTATGGAGTTTACTACAGATTCCTGCTATTAGGCTACAGCAGGGGTTGTTGCCACTCAGCAATCCATTATTTATCTCTTGCTGATTCACTATACGTTTTTCTGGTGTGGCTATTTAAGCCATTTTGCACTCTCGCTAAGCCCCTGTCCCCACCCTGCCTCTTATTTCCTAACACTCTCAGCTTGTGATTTCTTTGTGACTGCAGTCAAAAATGTGTCAGTTTTATTTTAAAAATCCATTTTAAGTGCAAATACTTGTAAATGTTAAAAAGATGTGGAACCAGTAAAAATTCTGCGCTTGGTGTCTCCATAAAGAACTCATTGTCCATTCAAGATTGTTTAGCAAAAAACTATAATAAATTAAAGCTTATACAACGCATTTTCAAAGAGTGAGGACTTATAATACCACAAGGAACTGAGAAGGACAAAATTCTTGGCACAAAAGGTCTTGCAGAGCTCCATATGCATCAACATTCTGGTAACTGAGAGCTTGGGGAGTAGGGATCTGGAGATTTATTTACCTGGCTGGTGATGCTAGAGGCATCAGTATCTCTGCTGAGCCAGATCCTGGCTGGGAAAAAAACAAATGTACTGCACAAACACTGTGAAGTTCTCATTGCTTTAGTTTCTTTGTGAAAAAAATTCAATTTACAATCCATTGAGTGGTGTCCTGTAAATAGGGTGTTGTTTATTTTTAAATGATTGTGTAAAACTGACAGTGTCATGGTTGTGGTTTCACATGGCTTTCATCATCTCAACAAAAGTGAAGAATATCTTCTGTAAAGAATAAATTTGAATGAGTTGACTGTGGGTGCAGACCAAACCTTGTATCTCCTATGTAATTGCTTTTTAAAAAATATATAACTAGGGAAAAGAAACAGTTTGAGTTGAAAGATAGGAATATAAAATGGCACTGTGTGCACACAAGTGTGGTTGGCTTAGTTGTCATGGGAAAACAATGCCCAGGGTGAGTACTTGGTTGCAAAATTAATTATGGCCTTTCCTAAAGACAGAAAAATGTAGGGGAAGACAATCTGTGTATTTTATATTTTTAAAAGAAACGGTGCTTCCTGACTTTTTAGTGATCACCATTCTAACTGGTGTGAGATGGTATCTCATTGTGGTTTTGATTTGCATTTCTCTGACGGCCAGTGATGATGAGCATTTTTTCATGTGTCTGTCGGCTGCATAAAGGTGCTGGAGAGGATGTGGAGAAATAGCAACACTTTTACACTGTTGGTGGGACTGTAAGCTAGTTCAACCATTGTAGAAGACAGTGTGGCGATTCCTCAGGGATCTAGAACTAGAAATACCATTTGACCCAGCCATCTCATTACTGGGTATATACCCAAAGGATTATAAATCATGCTGCTATAAACACACATGCACACATATGTTTATTGCGGCATTATTCACAATAGCAAAGACTTGGAACCAACCCAAATGTCCATCAATGATAGACTGGATTAAGAAAATGTGGCATATATACACCATGGAATACTATGCAGCCATAAAAAAGGATGAGTTCATGTCCTTTGTAGGGATATGGATGAAGCTGGAAACCATCATTCTCAGCAAACTATCACAAGGACAAAAAACCAAACACTGTATGTTCTCACTCATAGGTGGGAATTGAACAATGAGAACACTTGGACAAAGGAAGGGGAACATCACACACCAGGGCCTGTCATGGGGTGGGGAGATGGGGGAGGGATAGCTTTAGGAGCTATACCTAATGTAAATGACAAGTTAATGGGTGCAGCACACCAACATGGCACATGTATACATGTGTAACAAACCTGCACATTGTGCACATGTACCCTAGAACTTAAAGTATTAAAAAAAAAAAAGAAACTCTGTAACTAGACTAAAAATAATGATCATCTGTTTAGAGTTCTGTAGAATAGGTTAGGAAGGATCAATTATACACTCTCAATGATGATTATCCTTACCAAAATAACGTGTTTAGGAGAAGTGACTAGTTGATTCTTGTCATTACTTTTTTTTCCCTGTGTGTGGTGTTTTTTTGTTTGTTTTGGTTTTATTTTTGTTTTGTTTTTGTTTTTTAAGAAGCAGAGAGTTGTTTAGGAATATCCATGGTGCTGGTCAAATAATTAAGTTCTATAATCAGGCAATCAGGCCTATGCAAATTAATAAGGTGAATGCCAGGTACAAACATTATAAATTTTAACTGTTTTATTAACAAATTATTGCATAACCAATCTTCAAGAATGCAACTTCCAAATCCTTAGTCTTTGATGGAAGTTGGAGAAAATGAATCAGGACACTTTTCCAGGTTGACTTCACTTTTCAGTTCAATTTAGTTCAACAAATGTCAGTGGAGTACTTCCTACCTATACATTAAGGCTAAGAGATTTAAGGATTATAAAGATAAGTCTGTCAGTGCTGCTATTACGAGGGTGTTTATTATCTCATAAGGGGATGAGATTCACAGAAATGGCCAAAATACAGAGCCAAATAAGGGGAATGCAGTGGGTTTCAAGAAGTGATATCACTTGCTTAAGAGAACAAGGCAGACTTTTAAGAATGAATAGACACTAAATAAATATTGATTCAAGGAATGAATAAAGAAGTTAATCAAGATATAAATGTCAAAAACACTAATATATTAAGGTCAATTTGAGAGTTGCAAATTAATGATAGTTTGGCCTTTAATCCACAATCAGATGTTATATTAATCCTTTACATATCAATGGTTTATAAAGTACTCAGGGGTCCTTCTATAAAAGTTGCTGTATATTATTTCTAACTATTACTACCAGGCTGTGATCATTCTATTGAACATGGTCTTCCAACTAAAGACATGCAATGGCACACTAGAATAGAAATAATTGGTTTTTCTCTTAATTTGTTCTTATTAGTCAACTGGAAATTCCTCTCTTGGTTGTGTTCATGTTCCAGAGAATTCAGTGACATGGAGAAAATGGCACAACATATTCAGAGGTGTTAAGGCTATGATACTGGTAAATGTTCTAAACTTATTGTCATGAGGGCAGTCACTTTCACTAGTCCTCTTTTTCTGTAGAAATTCCAGACTCCCAGATGTTCCCCAAATGTTGATTTTCAAAACGCTTTAAAATATTTTACTGCAGATAAGAACAAAAGCTTTAGTATCACTTCAGTTCCATCAAAAGAAAAATATAAGGCGAGGGGCTTTTGCAAACAAACAACAGACTTAAACTACAACCTTGTAAGATAACAGCAGGACTTCAGTTTCAGGGCTGTGATGTAAAATGGAGTGGGAAAAATAAAGCACTTCAGACCCCAAAAACTAAGGCTGTTTAGTGTGAGATGAGATTTAGGAGGAGGCTAGGTAATGTAAATTCTTATCAGATATTTTAAAGGAAATGATATACCAAAGCACATAAACATTTGTGTGTGGGTCTGTGTGTGTATATGTGTATGTAGGGGTGTGTGTGTGTGTGTATGTGTGTATTTATTTTCTTCTATACTTGGAGACGTCAGAAATTATGGAAGTTTCTAATTAGGAAGAACTCTTTTTTGGAGGAAGGAGAGAGAAGAAGAGTTTCCCATAAAGGGAATGGCTGCCTTTCAGAGTAGTGATCTCTCTGTCACTGGAAGTTCCTAGCAAAGTCTGACTGACTTTCAGTGAAAGATGTTGGGATAGGGTGGTCCTTTGGGTGACAGAGTCCTGTAAAGCCATACAGGATGTCTCTATGGTCAGTCACCGTAATAGACACTATCAATGTCTTGCCTCGTCTCTTCCCTTGTCATCTCAATGCATACTTGCTCACCTTCAAACTGCCAGCACCTGAATTTCCTTGCCTCAGGGTTTTCTGTGGTCTACAGAGCTGACATTGCCCTCAGAGAGGGAAGAGTTTAGAAGTGCCAGATCATTAATGCCCTCCTTCCCAGCAGCCCACATACAATTACTGACAGGAGTTGGTGCGTAAGGACTCCAACTCCCTTGCCCAACAAATGACATGATTCCTAAGTGTTCTACATTAGCCTCCTCCAGTAATTAGTTTACACTCATTCCAAATGGGATTAACCCCCTGTCACCCAGATGGTAATTTGCTTGATAAATGCACCTTTCATTGACTGCATTTCTCTACTCCCCTTCCAGCCTGTTCTTTACCTCCCAAACAAACTGTGTGCACACAAATCTTTGTTTTAAGGTCAGCCTCTGGGGGAAATCAGCTATGACGGTCTCCAAGTAAAAAACTGAACCAATGTAGCAGTAGAATTGATAATGTAAAAAAATACTTTTGTTGGCTAATGATCCCAAGCTTTTCATCTCTGTATCATAATATATTTATGCTATATTTAAATACTTACTCTCTAGGTATAATTAAAAACTCAGGTTGCATAAGATACCATACCTCTATTTAGATATCTAAACTGTAGAAAAAGGTTTACTTTCTCACGTAGGCTAATAGGAATGATTCAGTGTCTTTATTTAGTAAATTATTTCTATTTCTAACACAATTTTCACCTTCAAAATGTCTTCACTTGTGAATATCCATTCTTAGTACTGTTTTTTTTTTATTTCTTTTTCTGACTTTATTCCAAATGTTAAAAAAAAATGACCTTCAGTTCCATCCTTTCAGGTCACAGATTTTAGATCACTTTATATGCACCTCTCCCCAATTTTATTGATTAGCAAACTGAGTGCCCTACAAGAGATATGGTTTGTATAGGGTCCTAGAACTATAGAGTGAAAAGCAAGTGCTGAAATTCAGCTGTTTGATTCCTGGTCCCATGTTCGTTCCATGCCACCCCTTTATCCCACCATGGAACTGCCAAAGGCTATTGAAAAGCACTTGTAGAGTATATCCTTCTCTCTGCCTATCATGGTGGTTCTAAAATTCTATATCTACAAGCCTTGGATAATAAAATTCTCATCATCTCAACTATGAACAATTCTTAGCACAGCTCCATTTTGATTTAATAGCATTTTAATTTAGTGATTTAAAATATTTGCTAAGAGGTATAAATGATTGTATGGCATTTGTGATTATGAATTTGAAGCACATGTAATAGCTTGAAAGAACTGTTAGAAGCAAGCTCTTTTTAAATTAAAGAGACATTTGCAAGAAACAATATAAATATAATTCTAATAAGATGTAGGTGGAAGGGGTAATTCCTTCCTTTCATAAACAATTACATTAAATAAATATAGTCATTAAATGATGAAGCTGGAACTCCAGCTAGGTCTTTTGACTATAGTTTCCATACTGTTTTCACTACACCCTGTTCCCTTCTTTAGACCACAGGAGTTCAGACTTATTTTTGGCCAATATTAATATATCTTTCATAAGAGAAAAATGAACAAAATATATACCTGTGAGAATAACATTGTCTATCATATCAGATAATTGATGAATACCAAACTTGTTTATGAGAAATCCAAGCTTTCTCATAATGAAACAAAGACACAATTCTTTTCTTACAAATAATCTCCTGTCTGAACATATTGCTTATTTGAATAACAGTATATATACAAAGTGTTCCTAATTCCATTTTGTATGGGGCTAAGACAGGGACACACAGGTGGAGAATTATTAGGTAAACTTTAATGCGTCCTAGTCTGGGTTTGCAGTTGCTTCATATATGCATAGTAAAGCAAATTAGCAGAAAAGCTTAACTTGGATTTATTTTTGTGTAGCTTGTACTTTTCCAAATGTATATTGAAAATGACAGTTCGTGTATGTATCCCAAATGTAAGGCAAATACAACTCAGTCCAATAGATAATTTTATTTATGTAAAACAAGCTCAAAGTAATCAATTAAAAATTGAAATACTGGGGACCTGGGCAAGATGGCCGAATAGGAGCAGCTCAGGTCTGCCACTCCCAGCGACATCAACGCAGAAGGCGGGTGTTCCTGCATTTCCAACGGAGATACCTGGCTCATCTCACTGGGACTGGTTAGACAGTGGGTACAGCCCATGGAGGGTGAGCAGAAGCAGGGTGGTGTGTCACCTCACTTGGAAAGCACAAGGGGTCAGAGAACTCCCTCCCCTAAACAAGGGAAGCTGTGAGAGAATGTGCCATGAGGGATGGTGCATTCCAGCCCAGATATTACGCTCTTCCCACAGTCTTCACAACCTGCAGACCAGGAGATTCCCTCGGGTGTCTATGCCACCAGTTCTGGGTTTCAAGCACAAAGCTGGGCAGCCGTTTGGGCAGACACTGAGCTAGTTGCAGGAATTTTTTTTCATACCCCAGTGGCACCTGGAATGCCAGTGAGACAGAACCATTTACTCCTCTGGAAAGGGGGGCTGAAGCCAGGGAGCCAAGTTGTCTAGCTCATTGGATCCCACCCCCATGGAGCCCAGCAAGCTAAGATCCACTGGTTTGAAATTCTCGCTGCCAGCACAGCAGTCTGAAGTCAACCTGGGACACTCCAGCTTGGTGGGGGGAAGGGCCTCTGCCATTACCTCACATTGTAAACAAAGTCTCCGGGAAGTTTGAACTGGGTGGAGCACACCATAGCCCAGCAAAGCTGCTGTAGCCAGACTCCCTCTCTAGATTCTTCCTCTCTGTACAGCACATCTCTGAAAGAAAGGCAGCAGTCCCAGTCATGGGCTTATAGATAAAACTCCCATCTCCCTGTGACAGAGAACCTGGGGGAAGGGGTGGCTTGTGGGCACAGCTTCAGCAGAATTAAACATTCCTGCCTGCTGGCTCTGAAGAGAGCAGTGGATCTCCCAGCACAGTGCTTGAGCTCTGCTAAGGGATAGACTGCCTCCTCACGTGGGTCCCTGACCACCATGCCTCCTGACTAGGAGACACCTTCCAGTAGGGGCCAATAGACACCTCAAACAGGAGAGCTCCAGCTGGCATCTGGCGAGTGCCCCTTTGACATGAAGCTTCCAGAGGAAGGAACAAGCAGCAATCTTTGCTGTTCTGCAGCCTCCACTGGTGATACCCAGGCAAACAGGGTCTGGAGTGGACCTCCAGCAAACTGCAGCAGACCTGCAGAAGAGGGTCCTGACTGTTAGAAGGAAAACTAACAAACAGAAAAGAATAGCATCAATATCAACAAAAAGGACATCCACTCGGAAACCCCATCTGAAGGTCACCAACATCAAAGACAAAAGGTAGATAAATCCATGAAGATGAGGAAAAACCAGTGCAAAAAGGCGGAAAATTCCAAAAACCAGAACACCTCTTCTCCTCCAAAGGATCACAAATCCTCACCAGCAAGGTAACAAAACTGGACAGAGAATGAGTTTGATGAATTGACAGAAGTAGGCTTCAGAAGGTGGGTAATAACAAACTACTCCGGGCTAAAGAAGTATGTTCTAACCCAATGCAAGGAAGCTAAGAACCTTGAAAAAAGGTTAGAGGAATTGCTAGCTAGAATAACCAGTTTGGAGAAGAACATAAATGACCTGATGGAGCTGCAAAACGCAGCATGAGAACTTTGTGAAGCATACACAAATATCAATAGCTGAATTGATCATGGAGAGGAAAGGATATCAGAGATTAAAGATCAATTTAATGAAGTGAAGCATAAATACAAGATTAGAGAAAAAAGAATGAAAAGTAATGACAAAGCCTCCAAGAAATATGGGATTATGTGAAAAGACCAAACCTACATTTGATTGGTATACCTGGAAGTGATGAGGAGAAGGGAACCAAGTTGGAAAACACTCTTCAGGATATTATCCAGGAGAACTTCCTCAACCTAGCAAGATAGGCCAATATTCAAATTCAGGAAACAGAGAGAACACCACAAAGATACTCCTTGAGAAGAGCAACCCCAAGACACGTAATTGTCAGATTCACCAAGGTTGAAATGAAGGAAAAAATGTTAAGGGCAGCCAGAGAGAAAGGTTGAATTACCCACAAAGGGAAGCCTATCAGACTAACAGAGGATCTCTCTGCAGAAACCCTACAAGCCAGAAGAGAGTGGGGGTCAATATTCAACATTCTTAAAGAGTAGATTTTTTAACCCAGAATTTCATATCCAGCCAAACTAAGCTTCATAAGCAAAGGAGAAATAAAATGCTTTACAGACAAGCAAATGCTGAGATTTTGTCACCACCAGGCCTGCCTTACAAGAGTTGCTGAAGGTAGCACTAAATATGGAAAGGAAAAACTGGTACCAGCCACTGCAAAAAACATACTCAATTGTAAAGACCAGTGACACTATGAAGAAACTGCTTTAACTAATGGGCAAAATAACCAGCTAGCATCATAATGATGGATCAAATTCACATGTAACAATATTAACCTTAAATGTAAATGGGCTAAATGCCCCAATTAAAAGACACAGACTGGCAAATTGGATAAAGGGTCAAGACCCATTGGTGTGCTGTGTTCAGGAGACCCATCTCATGTGCAAAGACACATATAAGCTCAAAATAAAGAGATGGAGGAAGATTTATCAAGCAAATGGAAAGCAAAAAAAAGTAGGGGTTGCAATCCTAGTCTCTGATAAAACAGACTTTAAATCAACAAAGATCAAAAAAGACAAAGAAGGGCATTACATAATGGTAAAGGGATCAATGCAACAAGAAGAGCTAATGAGCCTAAATATATACGCACCCAATACAGGAGCACCCAGATTCATAAAGCAAGTTCTTAGAGACCTACAAAGAAACTTCAACTCCCACACAATAATAGTGGGAAAATTTAACACCCCACTGTCAATATTAGACAGATCAAAGAGACAGATAATTAACAAGGATATTCAGGACTTGAAATCAGCTCTGGATCAAGTGGACCTAATAGACATCTACAGAACTCTGCACCCCAAATCAACAGAATATACATTCTTCTCAGCAACACCTCACACTTACTCTAAAACTGACCACATAATTGCAAGTAAAGTACTCCTTAGCAAATGCAAAAGAACAAAAATCATAACAAACAGTCTCTCAGACCACAGTGAACTCAAACTAGAATTCAGGATTAAGAAACTCACTAAAAACCCCACAACTGCCTGGAAACTGAACAACCTGCTCCTGAATGACTACTGGGTAAATAACGAAAATTAAGGCAGAAATAAATAAGTTATTTGAAACCAGTGAGAACAAAGACACAATGTACTAGAATGTCTGAGACACAGGTAAAGCAGTGTTTAGATGGAAATTTGTAGCACTAAATGCCCACAGGAGAAAGTGGTAAAGATCTAAAATCGACACCCTAACATCACAAGTAAAAGAACTAGAGGAGCAAGAGCAAACAAATTCAAAAGCTAGCAGAAGACAAGAAATAACTAAGATCAGAGCAGAACTGAAGGAGATAGAGACACAAAAAACCCTTCAAAAATTAATGAATCCAGGAGCTAGTTTTTTAAAAGATTAACAAAATAGATAGACCACTAGCCAGACTAATAAAGAAGAAAAGAGAGAAGAATCAAATAGACACAGTAAAAAATGATAAAGGGGATATCACCACTAATCCTAGAGAAATACAAACTACCATCAGAGAATACTATAAATACCTTTTTGCAAGTAAACTAGAACATCTAGAAGAAATGGATAAATTCCTGGACACATACACCCTCCCAAGACCAAACCAGGAAGAAGTAGAATCCTTGAATAGACCAATAACAAGTTCTGAAACTGAGGCAGTAATTAATAGGCTACCAACCAAAAAAGCCCAGGACCAGACAGATTCACAGCCAAATTCTACCAAAGGTACAAAGAGGAGTTAGTACCATTCCTTCTGAAACAATTCCAAACAATAGAAAAAGAAGGACTCCTCCCTAACTCACTTTATGAGGCCAGCATCATCCTGTTACCAAAACCTGGCAGAGACACAACAAAAAAAGAGAATTTCAGGCCAATATCCCTGATGAACATCAATGCGAAAATCCTCAATAAAATACTGGCAATCTGAATCCACCAGCACATTAAAAAGCTTATCTACCACGATCAAGTCGCCTTCATCCCTGGGATGTGAGGCTGGTTCAACATATGCAAATCAATAAACATAATCCATCACATAAACAGAACCAATAACAAAAACCACATGATTATCTCAATAGATGCAGAAAAGCCCTTCGATAAAATTCAACACCCCTTCATGCTAAAAACTCCAAATAAACTAAGTATTGATGGAACGTATCTCAAAATAATAAGAGCTATTCATGACAAACCCACAGCCGATATCATACTGAATGGGCAAAAGCTGGAAGCATTCCCTTTGAAAACTGGCACAACACAAGGATGCCCTCTCTCACCACTCCTATTCAACACATTATTGGAAGTTCTGGCCAGGGTAATCAGGCAAGAAAAAGAGATAAAGTGTATTCAAATAGGAATAGAGGAAGTTAAATTGTCTCTGTTTGCAGATGACATGATTATATAGTTAGAAAACCCCATCTTCTCAGCCCAAAATCTCCTTAAGGTGTTAAGCAACTTCAGCAAAGTCTCAGGATACAAAATCAAGTGCAAAAATCACAAGCATTTCTTTACACCAATAATAGACAAACAGCCAAATCAATAGTGAACGCCCATTCACAATTGCTACGAAGAGAATAAAATACCTAGGAATCCAACTTGCAAGGGATATGAAGGACCTCTTCAAGAAGAACTACAAACCACTGCTCGAGGAAATAAGAGAGAACACAAACAAATGGAAAAACATTCCATGCTTATGGATAGGAAGAATCAATATCATGAAAATAGCCATACTGCCCAATGTAATTTATAGATTCAATGCTGTCTCCATCAAGCTACCACAGACTTTCTTCACAGGGTTAGAAAAAACTACTTTAAATTTCATGTGGAACCAAAAAAAGAGGCTGTATAGCCAAGACAATCCTAAGCAAATAGAACAAAGTCAGAGGCATCACACTACCTGACTTAAACTATACTACAAAGCTATGGTAAACAAAACAGCATGGTACTGGTACCTAAACAGATCTATAGACCAATGGAACAGAACAGAGGCCTCAGAAATAACACCATACATCTACAACCATCTGATCTTTGACAAACCTTACAAAAACAAGCAATGGGGAAAAGATCTCCTATTCCATAAATGGTGCTGGGAAAACTGGCTAGCCATATGCAGAAAACTGAAACTGGATCCCTTTCATAAACCTTATACAAAAATTAACTCAAGATGGATTAAAGACTTAAACATAAGACCCAAAATTATGAAAACCCTAGAAGAAAACCTAGGCAATACCATTCAGGACATAGGCATGGGCAAAGACTTCATGACTAAACACCAAAAGCAATGGCAGCAAAAGCCAAAACTGACAAATGGGATCTAATTAAACTAAAAAGCTTCTGCACAGCAAAAGAAACTATCATCAGAATGAACAGGCAACCTACAGAATGGGAGAAAATTTTTGCAATCTATCCATCTGACAAAGGGCTAATATCCAGAATCTACAAGGAACTGAAACAAATTTATAAGAAACAAACAACCCCATCAAAAAGTGGGCAAAGTATATGAATAGACACTTCTCAAAAGAAGACATTTTTGTGGCCAAGAAACATGAAAAAAAGCTCCTCATCACTGGTCATTAGAGAAATGCAAATCAAAATCACAATGAGATACCATCTCACGCCAGTTAGAATGGCAATCATTAAAAAGTCGAACAACAGATGCTGGCAAGGATGTGGAGAAATGGAAACACTTTTACACTGTTGTTGGGAGTGTAAATTAGTTCAACCATTGTGGAAGACAGTGTGGCCATTCCTCAAGGATCTAGAATCAGAAATGCCATTTGACCCAGCAATCCCATTACTTGGTATATACCCAAAGGATTACAAATCATTCTACTATAAAGACACATGCACACGTATGTTTATTGCAGCACTATTCACAATAGAAAAGACTTGGAACCAACACAAATGCCCATCAATGATAGACTGGATTAAGAAAATGTGGCACAAATATACCATGGAATATTATGCAGCCATAAAAGGATGAGTTCATGTCCTTTGCAGGGACATGGATGAAGCTGGAAACCATCATTCTCAGCAAACTAACACAGGAACAGAAAACCAAACACTGCATGTTCTCCCTCATAAGTGAGAGTTGAACAATGAGAACATAGGGACACAGGGAGGGGAACATCACACACTGGGGCCTGTTGGGGGGTGGGGGGCTAGTGGAGGGATAGCATTAGAAGAAATACCTAATGTAGATGACAGGTTGATGGGTGCAGCAAACCACCATGGCACATGTATACCTGTGTAATAAACCTGCACGTTCTGCACATGTATCCCAGAACTTAAAAAAATATAGATACACCATGTTAAATCTAAGATATTCCTGTGAAAAAATTCTCAGTAAATTAAAAAATAAAAATTAACAGTTAATTTATACACAAAAAAATTAAACTATTCACAGTATAGTTCAATGGTATTTACATTTTATGGTATACTTTTTGAACATGATAATTCCAAAAGTAGTAGTATATACAGTTAATTTTGTTTAACCAGAAAGTCAAATATCTAATTTCTTGAGATGTCTGTAATTGGACATATCATCAATGAGTAGATATCTATTCTTGAATTATAAAGAAAACTTGATGGGGCTGGTGGTGATGGGAATAAGTTATCTCCAAATATCACATACTGTTATGAATGTTCCAAAGGGATATATCATTAGGGAGGAATATTTGCTGAATTTTCACATCAAACATGTTGAAGATGAAATTGTTCAACCGTGGAATTCATAAGCACCTGGTGAAGATTTTGTTCACAGTATGGATGAACTTCTAAGAACCAGTCAACTTGAGAGTCTATGATTCTGTGATTCTCCAATGTAGAGGACTGTGCGAGCCATTGGCTCTGGGAGGCTTCTGTTAATATGTGATGTTCTCACCCTATCCCCTTGCTGTTATATATCTTTTCTTTATTATATTTGAGATAATACCATCTGAATGTCCTTTCTTCTTTCATTTTTCTTAAATCAAGTTTTCTTTTATTTTCTTGGATGAATACAAGGCAAATAAATTGTAAAGAAGTGGCTTCAAAGTGTTTCACAGCCAATTTTACAAAGAACACTAGGTTAAATAAGGTTTAAGAGGTTTCTTTGCCATAGGAATTTTTAGAGACTTCAATATGCTAATGTACAATGAAGTCTCAATAGCTAGGGTATGCAGTTTTGTAGAGCAGTTCTAAAAGGTTGTTTAAGGACATTCTTCCTAGAGCATTATCTTTCACTCACCTCCTTCCTTAACTTTCACATACATTTCTGACTTTATGTTGCTTTGGCATAAACATAAATGTTGCTTTAGCATCATTTTCTTATTTCCCTTCAGTGTTGATAATCTATACCCACAAAAATGACTCAATTAGACTATAAAATATGTTCAGTTCATAATTTTGGAAGTAATCTTCAATATTAAATAACTTCAGCTAATACCATTTTTGGTCAGGGTTTTACATTTGCATGTTTAAAATTATATTTAACATATGAAATTGTGATTAATTCTGAAAGTCATATGACTTCAGAGTCATTCTCTTTGCTTTTATTTCAGCAGATTTTTTTACACATTTGAGTTTATTTGGGCTTTTTTATGCTATACTTCAAATATGTAATAGACAACCAGCTTCCTCTGAAGTGGATTCATAAAGACACAGATGTAACTAGATACCCTGTCTTTATAAATAAGTTAGACCCATTTACATTTGTTAAAATGATTACCTCCCATATTATTAAAACAAATATTATTATAAATATTATTTAAAAAATCCCAAAGTTCTAACTATAGAAATAAAAGGCAAGAAAAAATACCTCTCCCTAATAAATTAGATTGACCTATTTGCTGTGGGTATGTAATTTTTGCATAGCAAGCTCAGTTTATTTTGCCTATATTTGTCCACAGGCCAGTCAAAACTTAAAGGCTATTATTCATATTGACTAGCAATACTATTAAAATTGCCAAAACAAATTTATTTTTCTAAAAACCCTACTTGGATTAGTTATACTTCTTAAAATCTTAACAAAAATGGTGTTTGGCAAATTAGACATTTAATAAACAAATTTAATATATTAATAATTTCTCATTATCACTATATGGCATTATATATTTGTTTCTTTGTTGTGTGGCTTCCCCACTAAAATATAAACTGCAATGTGCAGGGGTTTTCCTAAGCCGAGGATATGCCTGGCCTGACCTATAACAGGCACTCAATAAATATTTAAGTAGATGTCAAACAAATTAAGTTATACACTGGTATAAATGTGACTATAGAAAATATAGTCTACAGATGAAGTATCATTGTTTATTCGCTACACTCCTTAGTCACCAGGTACACTGCTCAGTCACTTGGCTTTCTACCTTCTGGTTCATTCTCTATGTTGTCATCGGAATTATGGCTCTAAAACACGACGTCAATTATGTTTAAAAACATCCGATGACATCTGTGATGCAATGATGAATTTAAAACTTCCTAGTAAAGCCCATGAGGCCACTCATAATCTGCCTTTAATTTGCCTTGGCCATCTCATACCCACTGTGGTTAGGCTCCATCCACATTCACTTCTTTCCCAGGACACGAAGCTCTCTCCTATTACCCTGTTCTCACACATACCATCTTCCTTGAATGCTCTTTCCCAGCGTCTCTGCCTGGGGAATTCAAACTCCCCTTTCAACAATTTGCTTCTGTCTTTTTTTTTTTTTTTTTTTTTTTATTGCACCTTTCCACATTGTGCTGCGTTATTTGATTGTGTTCTTCTGTTTTTCTTTGCATTCAGAGTTCCTTCACAGCATCGACTAAAACTGATGTAACTTATATGCAGTGCTTGGAAATTAGTAGGTACTGGATAAATGTGTGTTAAATAAATGACCAAATGGATAAGTGTTGTGGTACAGGTATAAGAAAGGAAAATAATAGAATGTGGTGGGCAGAGACAAGAAAATTTGTTTCTCTTGTGTTACTGCACAATATTTATATAATTATATTATGAACACAAAATTAATTATAAAATTAGAATAATTTCTAAAAGAATTAGAATAAATTATAAAAATAGACTATATATTAAAAATAGAATATATATATTTCATCACACACACTATATATATATATATATAATCCCCAGTATGAGTTCTGTGGTTTTAAAAAGAAAACTTTAAGTCAAATACAGAAGCAAATTATGTCTAGACTTTGGATGAATAATAAAACTCTTTGGTATATGTGGCCCTGGGAAAAAACTTTAAAAAATGGAAAATAAATTTCTTATATCCAATCTTAAACCATCTTTCATTTTTATCTTTACCAGTGATTATGTGAACCTTATCATTATTATTTTGGTAAAAATTACACTACTTTATTTTCTTCTAATCTTAAACTAGTCACAAGTTGTATACGAGATTGGAGAAAATCTGTATCAGCAGGGATCTAGTGGCCAATTATGTGGCTAATCTTGAGGGAAGGTTTAGAAATGAATTCGTTCCATTACTTTTCTGACTGAATCAAAGTGGATAAAACAATGTATCACTTCATTTGCTGGCAGAGAGCACACTTTATTACTGAACCGTTTAATATAAATACTGTATAATTTATAAAAATGTAGTTATATTTATGATGTTTACAAGACTCAGAAAAGGGTCCTCAAAGGTACTGTTGAATGTTTTGCTTCCTTTTTGTTAATCTCACTGCCTTTTAAACATTTTAAACATTTGAGGAGTAGATACAAAATTCTACTGAAATAATTATGATGTTATCCTCTCTTTTGTACCTAATGAGGAAGATAACTTACCTCTCCCTAAACCACAGTAGATACTTGTATGCAGCTGCTTTTGATTTAAGGCTAGAAAAACTAATTCATTTTATACCTCCAAAATTATCAAGCAGATTTTCCTTTATCTTTGTAAAAGAAGCTGAAGTTTTGGATGTTTCTGTCAAAAACAATAGTAGAAATTGTTCCAGTAAGTGTTCTTGCAGCATCAACTAAAACATATTTATATAGAATTTATCATAGAATTCATGATTCTTCCCAGACATGATTCTTCCCAGACAAAAGCACTTGCATTCTGACAATCATATTTTTCTTCTTCCTTGAAAAACTTATATCCTTTGGCTCCTTCACTTTGCCTTTTATTTTATCCTATTTTTTACTTTATAAGAAAATGAGGTATGGCTGCAACCATGGTAACAGTTGCTAGGAGACAATTAGACACCCCTTTCTAACCCCCACCAATTCCATTTGCACTAGTCTGGCAGATCTGTAAAGGTGTTTCTGTTTTCTATGAAAACAACAAACCTAGTGCATCATAATGGGACTTGCACATTCTAATCAGTTCTGCTAAATAGTAATATTAAAGAAGTAAAATTCACCGTCTTAGCAAAACCTCACATCTTTTGAGTTTCTTACTTTGTTGTAGATCCTGACTGAGCAAAGCTCAATATGCAAAAGGAGCTTTATAATGAAGCAAAGCAGCAAGCTCTGCTAGTACTGCAGTGCGGGAAATTGCTGATATGACTTCTTTGCTGTAGTAATTTCTGTGGGTGCCTGATTTGTTCCTGTTGCATCTCGCCCATTGTTACTTTAATATATGGAAATAAAACTCTTGCTTTTTTCAGCCTGTACAACAAACTCTGAGACATGTAGGTGTCCCATAATCTTGGACAGGTGAAATTCTGGACAAGAAAGCCTCCCAGGTAATTGAAGACTTCCCTTAAACACGTACAAAATGTGTCTCCTGCCTGTGTCTTCAAGTGAGGCTCATTTAGACTTCCAATTTATTCAACAATTGCTTTTTGAACCCCTATCGTCACTAGGGGATGTATTGGTAACAATAAACATAGACTCTGCCCTGATGGAGATAAGATTTCAATAGGAAAGGTAGACAACTAAACTGGTGTAATGCAAGGAATCTACATTTCTGCTACCTCCAATCTTTACAGCTTCGACTTTGTCTACTGCTCCGTTTCAGCTTCCACTTTTGCTTCATACCAATCTTGATTACCTTTTGAGCATTTTCAGATCTCGTTTCCTTTACAGTTCGTTCTGTCTTGGAATACCCTTACCCCTTTTCTCTGGCTGGGAAGATCCAATGCATTTTCAGTTTAAATGCTTCTTTTCTCTGTGAAACATTTGGGACTGCCTTGATTATACTTAGTTACCCCATCTTCTGGATTCTTCATACATTTTTATAATATCTCTGTTTCTGAAGCCATCAAATTGTTTTGTAATTATTTATGCATGTTTCTGAGTTCCCAGCTTGAGTGTAAACATTGTGTAAGGACCATGAGTTGCTCACCTTTGTACAGCAGGCATTGCAGTGCCTGGAACAATGTCTGGCATGCAGATGTTGAATGAATGTATGAGGTGTCAAGTGCAGAGCTGCCCCACCTACAGTTGTTGGCTCATTCCTACTGTCAGAGTGTGCCACTGAATCCTACATAGATGATTCAAATAATCAAAGCTGTTATCTCCAATTGTGAGATCTCTCCTGTAATGACTCCTCCTCCTTATAACTATAGCTATCTTTCCTCTTCTTATTGTGCTTCTTTTTGTTTCTTCTGCCTCTTGTTTTTGAGGGTTTTGTTTTGTTTTGCTTTTTGGCTTTGGTACAGAAAATTGACCTTATGGCCATTAGCCAGTAACAAAAATGTTCCTTTCCTTTTAGGTATTGACTCAACCAGTTACGGGATACAGAGGCAGGCTCTTTAAGCCTTCGGCTCCTTTTAATGCTTTATTCAATATAGAGACTTTTTGGGAGTCGGGGGGAACTGGCAGAGTTCTAGATTTGGTACGATACCTGATGTTTGAGAGTTGTGAAAATTTGTAAATGCAAACTCTAGATAAATAGGCTTTTACTAAGTATTGCCATGCATTTGACCATTTGCCAAAAATTCTGAGTCCTAACATCTCACTTAGGTGGTACTAGACATGGTAGGCAGCCTTGGGTTTAGAATAAGTTAACTGGGATCATGTCCACATTTCATCTCTTATGTGCAAATGGCCTCATTTAGGTTTGAGAAATTTTCCTCTCTTTCTCATTGATCTTGCCCTGAGGTAGGATTATTGGCTTCTTTTGGTCACAGTAAGCCTCTGAGAGGTCAGCCGTGGCTTTTAGGCTTTTTTGATTGATTTGCAAACAGTGTGGGAAGGTCACTGGTTTTGTCAGTAATCCGAGATTCACATTGTGTCTGATAGGACACTAAATTCCCTTTCATATAATGAAAGTGGCAATACTGCTGAAAGGGGTTCCAATTAAATCTGGGGTACATGATAAAGAAGCAGTTTAAGATACCTGTGAGTCAACTGTAGAGACATTTTTCTCCATTCTTTTGTTAAATATCTACTTCATACTCTAAGGTCAGTCCTTACTATCTTTTCCTGATAAATACTTGGTTAGATTCCTTAAATACATCCATGATGTGTACTAGGATCAATATTGTTCTAGTTTTCTATCAAATGCCTTTGATATCTCATCTATTTGATAATAACTGGCATCCATAGCAAAACCCCCAAGGCAGTGTAAGATCCTTTATCACTTTCTACATAATGTATTTCTAAAAGAAGTAATATATTTTAGTAGGATTTTAGGAAATACTTTTGGTTTAAACCTTAGTTAACCAGACAGGAGTTACTAACCGTAGCATAAAATGTATTGGTTTTGCTTAGCACTGTATCTTCAGCAGAGCATAGTACCTGACTATATATATACACGCATATATGCATATATATGTATGTGTGTATATATATATATATATGTATACACATATATGCATATATATGTATGTATATATATATGTATACACACACACTGCATATGCAGTGTCACCCATACACAAACACACACACACACACACACACACACACACACACACACAGTGGGGACTTAACAAATGTTTGTAGAATGAATGAATATCCAGAAAAGGTCACCTGACTGCAGTTTTACTATTAATACATGCTTATTTTCAAGGTATATCCCATGCATACAATTATACATTGCTTTAGGATCAAACAAATCATCAAAAAGACTTCACTGCAAACAGCATTATTGACCTTTAGAGACAGCAAGGGTTTTCAAGATCATCTCAGCTCAACTGTACTTATTTAAAGTGAGAAGGAGAAGAATCATAGGTGGTAAGTGATTCCATTTACTTTTTAAAAATAAACAACTAAAGATTTCTTATCCATCTCTCAGAGAATGAAAACACTCATTTTTATTTTGTTGGAACCATCATAATTTGGGAGATATAATGTAACTGACCAAAGAAAGAGGTAGACGAGTGCAGACCATCCAACTACCCACTGTGATAATTCTGTTCCAGAGGATCAGAGTTGGGAGTTCATGGGAATAGGGTTTCACTAACAGGAACACAAAAATCTAGCTGCTGGACCCTTGGGTTTTTATCACAGTGGAGTAAAATGTATGAGCAACCACTAGCCTTAAGTGCCATTTTGCTCAGTTACTTTGGCTACCAGAAGGATAGTTAAGATAAGGTTTGTTGTTGCTTTTTTGCTACTAGGTTAAACATGTGAACCAAAGTCTGATACTTCAATGTTCAATTGATAAATTTATTAGGTAGAATCCCTAGGGACTCTTTGCAAGTAATAGAGTTCAGAATTTAAAATTAATAGATACATGTAAAAATCATAAATAAAAGACTCCCACTATAAATCTCTTATTTTGATATGAAACAGTTCTTTTGATTCCAGCTATATGAAGCTATTGCAAGCTGTTCTACAAAATAATTGATATATTGTTACAAGAAGAAAATTAGGTGAAAGGAATAAAGCTAGGGTCCACAATGATATTTATAATATCTTTCAAACTCATGGCAATTTAAGTAAAAATATTCTATCAAAAATTCATCACAAATTCAGCAAACACTTAAAAATACTTCTCGTTTTAGATTTCTTTTCAAGGCTTGTTTCTGCAAATGAGTGGACCAAATTGCTCACTGGATTTAGAGAGCCAAAATTCCAATTTGTTTGATTGGAGTTGATATGAACAAAATAAATCTAACTTTGTGGTTTCAATATGTTTCTACTCTCTTAAATGACTCAGTGGGTGATATTTACATACATTCTTCCATTTTTTCTTATGGTGTACATTAAACCATATTTTCAAATACTTGATCTTAAAATCATATTTTGAAATGCTTGAATGAGTATATGTCTAGCTACTATATTAAATAGCAATACATTTATAAGAACTAATTAGTTCATATCATAAAATAATTTGGAAAACATATATAGAAGATGAAATGCTTCTATAACCACAGTTTTCCATTAACATATTTTGAGAGAATATTGTCTGAACTATTTCTATTATGTTTTTGCAAATTGATACAAATTAAGATGTCAATGAAGTAATTATTGATGGCATGCTACCATAATATGAAATGTGCCCATCCTTCTAGAATTTTTTTTTTTTTTTTTTGAGATGGAGTTTCACTGTTGTTGCCCAGGCTGGAGGGTAATGGCACGATCTTGGCTCACCGCAACCTCCACCTCCTAGGTTTAAGTGATTCTCCTGCCTCAGCCTCCCGAGTAGCTGGGATTACAGGCATGTGCCACCACACCCGGCTAATTTTTTATTTTTAGTAGAGACGGGGTTTCTCCATGTTTGTTAGGCTGATCTCGAACTCCCGACCTCAGGTAAGCCACCCACCTCGGCCTCCCAAAGTGTTGGGATTACAGGCGTGAGCCACCGTGCCCGGCCATAGAAATTTACTAATATGAAGTGTGTCCATCCTTCTAGAACTTTTATCATCATTGTACTAATTTCACCATCTTCTGAGAAAAGGCCACTTTTCAAAGGCATTTTTCTTTTTTTTTCTTTTTTTTATTGTTATTATACTCTAAGTTTTAGGGTACACGTGCACAATGTGCAGGTTAGTTACATACATATACATGTGCCATGCTGGTGTGCTGCACCCATTAACTCATCATTCTAATCAACATTATTTAGCATTTAACTTTTTACCTTTTAAAAATGCTTTGGTTGGTTTTTTGAAATTGTTTTCTCTTGCTATCTTAATTTATGAAAAACGATGTTGAAACACAGAGGTCTTAAGGTACATGTACAAACCCCTGACAAAGTATGGATTAGCTTTTGTGGATGAGCCAAGAGTAAAACCAAGAAAACATTAAAAGTTGTTTCATTTAGAGCTACAAGGAATTAAAATACAGATAGTAAACAACAACAACAGCATGTTCAGAATAAAAACACAGCTTTTCTTGGGGGAAAATTTTATAGGACAATTAAGAGTACATTATTTTCTCACAATGCAGTAGACTTTATTGCAATTTATGAGATTTATACCTGAGAGGCATTTTAAATGGACAAAGTTCTCTTACTACTATTATTATTATTACCATGCAACCATGATGGAAAAGAAACCTTTTAGAATTCAGCAAGAAGAATAGAAAAGGTAGACACTCAAGTTTTCTAATTTCTTTAAAATGACAAAAAATATATAAGATGTCCAGTTCCTTTAGCAAGAGCTCATTTACGGCTTATTCAGAGTTTATCCAAAGCACCCAGGTGTGCCGATTTTCTTCTTAGAAACCAGCTAAGACTCTGAAATGGGTCAGTGTGCTTTAGGCACTCAATTGCCTCCTCCAGACTTGGTCTTTTAAGCACAGGTGCTAAGTGGAGGGTCTTTCTGAGCCTTACTCACCCTCTGACAGGAACTTGGCAATCCAGGCAGTTCTTAGAATTGGCTGCTCTGTGGGATTCATCGTGAGTTATTTACAAAGCTTCAGTTGTTCAGGTCAAACAACTCAAACTCTCAATACAGGGGCGGGAGTGGGAGGGAGGGCAATGGGAGTCGGAGGTAAAGTGGCTGTATTGCTTAAGAAAGAAGAAAGATTTTTCTTGGATTCTGTAACTAACCGTTTAAAAATTTCATATACATTGAATAGCTACAACTTCAATAATTTTTTGGACTCTCTCAGGAGTAAGCCCGAGTAATGTATAGGCTTTTAATTAATATTTCCCAAAATAACATATACATATTTCTTTGGTGTATATACATATATATATATATTTAGCTTTTTCTTCTACAAAGGGATGACAGGAAGT
This sequence comes from Pongo pygmaeus, assembly GCF_028885625.2. Lineage (NCBI taxonomy): Eukaryota > Metazoa > Chordata > Mammalia > Primates > Hominidae > Pongo > Pongo pygmaeus. The sequence goes on along the minus strand of NC_072382.2, from coordinate 107,494,449 downwards.
AAATACTCTGTTATTTCCTCTTATGCTCTGGCTTCTTTAGACTTTAGCAATACAACATTTTTGTTTGTTTGTTTTGTTTTACTTTTCACTTTTACAAATGCTAATATAGTTGAGGAAGGAAACTGAAGACATCTAGTCCCGTGCCTGCAAATAGTAAAGCTGAATCTCTGAAATATATTTTGGTTTTCATTCTTACAATTGAATACTAAAGTTATTCCTATAAATAAACCTCCAAATTGGCAAGTTTACTATTGGAAATCACGTCATATACTTATGCAGTTAAGCGATAAGTAACAAACTAACCAACAAAAAATTGTATTACCCATGTCTGGCTGAACTAATATATTGTAGATAATATGAGCAAGCATTTCTAAAACCACTAGATGGCATTCATTCACTGCAATTTTGGCCAAAGAGCCTTTAAAGCTTTATCATGATCTGCAAGGGTAGGGGAAGGCAGATGTTATCCATTATTTGATGATATTTTCCTATCATTTAATACAACGGCAAAGCTCAGTTTAATCTTTTCCTGGCTGCTTCAAATCAAATCAACAAATATTTATTGAAACCTTTATTCAAGGACTTTTCCGTTTTGAGGAGAGTTGAAAACCATCTCCACTGGGGTAGTAATGTATTGATTTATAATACCTAGCAGAAAACATGCTATATACAGTATTCCACTAAACTATATACAGTATTCCACTGACTTTTATTTTATTGCTTTAGTAATTTATGTTGCTGTTTCTCATGTAGCACTTAAGTTAGTGTGCCTCTAAAAAAGGTGCACTCACAAATTTATAATTTTTGTACCATTTTTAGATGGGATTAATCTTCAACATTAATATTTTCGAAAACTGGAGGCCAAGAGCTCTTCAAGATTTACACAGGGTCTTTCACTCATTCAAGTCTTAAGAATATGTGAGAAATAGCTTTCTAAATACATTGAGACCTAAGAACCAAAAAGGTCCTTGGTGATAAAAGATTGTAATTTGGTCCTGAAGATAGTCATGGAATGAAAACTCTCAAACCTCACACTCCAAATTAAAAGCTGGGAGAAGATGTTGATGGGGACAAGTCAATCAAAGGTTAAATTTTTCTGTATGGGGTCTAGGTTAAAAATATAAAACCTAGGACTTACCTGTTCTAATATGTTTTGAAGTCTCTCTATCTCACAGTCTATTACAAACTTCTTCTCTTGTCTTCTATCAAGTTCTTCTAGAAGTTGCCTATAGCTGACATCATTAAAATTTTCCACACATATAGCGCTGACATGCCAACCATTTTGTCCTGCTTTTTCCATAATAGCTTGGAGTATCGAGTATCCTATTGGGGGAAAAAAAAGTTACTAAAAACATGCTTTTACTCCCCTTTAATGATGTATGCAGGCACTGAGCCTATATCAACACTGTTATGTTCCAAAATATACTGAATGCTTAGAAACTTAAAGTCTGTGTGGTTATTTCTGAATAATTTATTCTTACTTTCTTTAGTCATGGCAACAAAATCTCTTAAAATGTTGATTGAATGACGTAGCAACACCATACCTTGTGCTCTCAAAATCTCTTTACTGGAGAAGATTGCATTGCTCTAGACATTTTTTTGATGAGACAAACCCCAAACCAAATCCACCATCATCTGTAGTCAATAGCAACTTCATAAACCCTTTTTGTTATTTTACTCACTAGATGGAATTCATTTTGAGCAACTGTTTGACTTTCCCCTTGAACAAGGTAGTACAACATTTTTGGTTCAACTATGGAAGAGAAGATGTAAAAGAAACAGTACAACAGTATTTATTGAGGACCCACTATTCTCGGTGCTTTATTTGTTGATGAGGACAGGTGCATATTAGAGAGGCATTATTTAACTCTTCCTCTCTCAGCAGGGGAATGATATAGACTGGGGATGAGTTGAACAACCACTAGGTGAGGCACTGGTACTGATTAGGTACTCCTAATCAGTAAGAGACTGATGACCAAATAAACAACAGAAACTTAGTTTTAAAAAGTGTGTAGCAGGACTCAAGGTAAAGGCTTGGCCCAAGGGAAAGCTTGGTTAGAGCTGTCTGGATGGAACAAGGAAAAATACCACAGAGGAGAAACAACTTGAATTGGGTCTTGAAGGTTGAGAAGGAGTGTGCAAGACTGCTGGAGGTGGGGGTGTTTATTACGTGAAGACAGCATTCCATGAGAGAATAAAATGAATGGTCTTCACCCGGTTCTTGATCTCATTCTCTCTGCATGTGGAAGGGAAGGCATCTGGTCCAAGCACCTGGGTTAAGGCAGAAGCTGTGAACTCATAATATATCTTCAGGCCAATATTGTCTTGATTGTCCTGCCTTTTTTCCATCTCTTTTTTTTTTTTTTTTTTTTTTTTTTTCAGACAGTCTTGCTCTGTTGCCCAGGCTGGAGTGCAGTGGCACAATCTTGGCTCACTGCAACCTCCACCTCCTGGGTTCAAGCAATTCTTCTGCCTCAGCCTCCCAAGTAGCTGGGACTAGAGGCGCATGCCACCATACCTGGCTAATTTTTGTATTTTTAGTAGAGACAGGGTTTCACCATATTGGCCAGACTGGTCTTGAACTCCTGACCTTGTGATCCACGTGCCTCAGCCTCCCAAAGTGCTGGGATTATAGGCGGGAGACACAGCACCCAGCCCCATCTCTCATTTTTGAATTGTAATGTGAGAGAAGAATAAAAAAAAAAAGATTTTTTGAATTTATAAATATCCCATACACTAAGATTGGTTAGGATCAGAGCCTGTTAGTCAGTTATATTTTCACTTTATGGTTTAGCTTAAACAGAATATTCTAGTCCTCTTTAAGAAAGTCTAACACTTATTTGAGCTCATTCTATAGCAACTGTCTGTAGTTTCTTCTTCCTTTGATACTGGAATTGCGTAGAGAGCGGGGTGGATTAAAAGTGAAGATTTAAAATGAATATACCGCACTTGCAAGATTAGGGCATATTTGTTGAGTTTTCTAATTGGTATGTGAGTCTCATAGATTCAGAGATTTTTAATTTTTTCAGGTGTGTTTTCTACATATCAGAGTTCCAAACATTACTGATGCTCAGTTAAGATCAACAGATGGAACTGATGATGAGATCATATTTGAAATATAAATTACCTGATATCCTGCCAAATGAAATACTGTGGCAGTCAGGATTCATTTTTATCTAAATGAAAAAAAATTCCCCGAAGAGGAAGAAAGAGGGCATGTTAATTACTATATAATTATTCTGGTATATCTATTGCTCCATTTAGTCTTCCCTTTTGTAATGCGTGCCAGTAATTATCTTTTCAAATCTTACCTAGATCCTCCACCCCAAAACCCCAGCACTCTTTCTCTTGTTTCCATTCAACGCCTATGTAACATGATGACATGAAACCTTCCTTAATATATATGTTCATGCCTCATATATTCTGTCGCAGGGGCTTATGCTCTGATGGTAACTGAGGCAATGTTCTTTTAAATCATTTTTTTGACACCTATGAACATGTTCTTTGACTTAAAATGAATGCTTTTAAAAATACCAATTGACGTATTACTTTTCTTTTTTCTCCTTTTATTTATCATCATACCAGAATAATGCTAAGATTTTTTTTTGTTTGCTTGAGTGTTGTAAAAATAATAAAAATGGCCCCCACACATAGAAATAGTCTTCTCCCTGGGCTCAATTCACAGCTTGGCACGATTCTCCAAATATTGCTGCATTTCTGGCTGTCAGGCTTCATGTCAGGACTAGGCATCCATGTTGTTATTCTCCTGCTGACATGACTTTTACAGAATGTGGAGCCACACACCTTCTGATGAAATTTATAGATATGCCCACTTACCTTACAAAATTGAAGGACTCACTCTAAAAACAAAATTATAATTCAAATCCAGCCTTCCATTATCTGATTTTTTAGATTTACAAATGACACTAGAATTGGAATCAGACAGAACCCTAGGACACAATCTTTGTTGAATGGCAAAGAAAGTCGGTTACTTAAAAAGCCCCATTAATCATAGTCAGAAATAAATGGCATGCTTTCATTGCAGTGCAAAGACATGCAGTAATAGTTTCAGAGCTTGGCTAAAATCATATTCGTTTATAAGCTATGTTTGATTCTAATATGCTCCCTTATTATTCATTGATATTCAGATGTGAGTGTCTTATTTATTTGCTAACATAGCTGGAAATATATTGTAACTAGGATAAAATACTGCTGTTGAATCTATGATTATGTAACTTAGTTGTTATATAAACTAGATAATCATAAGTCAAGTCATACTATTTCCATATCTGGCTATGATTTGCATCTCCTAGGTATTAGAAAATTTGTAGTGCAATATTGTTGGCCAAAGAATGAATACTGCAGTTTTAGATTAATATCACGTAGTTAACAGGAAATTCACTACTGTAAAGGATATTTTAAATCTTGCTACTACTCTAAAAAGCTGTCTAACATTTTAATTCTATATAATTTACTGAAAACCTACTACATACAGAATTCTATAAAGTATATCAAGATAAAGATGTGGGAACTGGATGACATTTTGTTAACTGAAATAAGCCAGGCACAGAAAGACGAGTTTCCCATGTTCTCACTCATTTATAGGAGCTAAAGGTTAAAACAGCTGAACTTATTGGAGATAGTAGAATGATGGTTACCAGAGGCTGGGAAGGATAGTGAGGGAGGAGGGAAATGGGGATGGTTAATAGGTACAAAAATATAGTTAGATAGGATAAATAAGATATAGTCTTTCATAGCACAACAGGGTAACTAAAGTCAACAATAATTTATATTACTTTTTTTAAATTATTATACTTTAAGATTTAGGGTACATGTGCACAATGTGCAGGTTAGTTACATACATATACATGTGCCATGCTGGAGTGCTGCACCCATTAACTTCTCATTTAGCATTAGGTATATCTCCTAATGCTATCCCTCCCCCCTCCCCCATCCCACAACAGTCCCCAGAGTGTGATGTTCCCCTTCCTGTGTCCATGTGTTCTCATTGTTCAATTCCCATCTATGAGTGAAAACATGCAGTGTTTGGTTTTTTGTCTTTGCGATAGTTTACTGAGAATGATGATTTCCAATTTCATCCATGTCCCTACAAAGGACATGAACTCATCCTTTTTTATGGCTGCATAGTATTCCATGGTGTATATGTGCCACATTTTCTTAATCCAGTCTATCATTGTTGGACATTTGGGTTGGTTCCAAGTCTTTGCTATTGTGACTAGTGCCGCAATAAACATACATGTGCATGTGTCTTTATAGTAGCATGATTTATAGTCCTTTGGGTATATACCCAGTAATGGGATGGCTGGGTCAAATGGTATTTCTAGTTCTAGATCCCTGAGGAATCGCCACACTGACTTCCACATGGTTGAACTAGTTTACAGTCCCACCAACAGTGTAAAAGTGTTCCTATTTCTCCACATCCTCTCCAGCACCTGTTGTTTCCTGACTTTTTAATGATTGCCATTCTAACTGGTGTGAGATGGTATCTCATTGTGGTTTTGATTTGCATTTCTCTGATGGCCAGTGATGATGAGCATTTTTTCATGTGTCTTTCGGCTGCATAAATGTCTTCTTTTGAGAAGTATCTGTTCATATCCTTTGCCCACTTTTTGATGGGGTTGTTTGTTTTTTTCTTGTAAATTTTTTGGAGTTCATTGCAGATTCTGGATATTAGCCCTTTGTCAGATGAGTATGTTGTGAAAATTTTCTCCCATTTTGTAGGTTGCCTGTTCACTCTGATGGTAGTTTCTTTTGCTGTGCAGAAGCTCTTTAGTTTAATTAGATCCCATTTGTCAATTTTTGCTTTTGTTGCCATTGCTTTTGGTGTTTTCGACATGAAGTCCTTGCCCATGCCTATGTCCTGAATGGTAATGCCTAGGTTTTCTTCTAGGGTTTTTATGGTTTTAGGTCTAATGTTTAAGTCTTTAATCCATCTTGAATTAATTTTTGTATATGGTGTAAGGAAGGGATCCAGTTTCAGCTTTCTACATATGGCTAGCCAGTTTTCCCATCACCATTTATTAAATAGGGAATCCTTTCCCCATTGCTTGTTTTTGTCAGGTTTGTCAAGGATCAGATAGTTGTAGACATGTGGCGTTGTTTCTGATGGCTCTGTTCTGTTCCATTGATCTATGTCTCTGTTTTGGTACCAGTACCATGCTGTTTTGGTTACTGTAGCCTGGTAGTATAGTTTGAAGTCAGGTAGCGTGATGCCTCCAGCTTTGTTCTTTGGCTTAGGATTGACTTGGTGATGCGGGCTCTTTTTTGGTTCCATATGAACTTTAAAGTATTTTTTTCCAATTCTGTGAAGAAAGTCATTGGTAGCTTGATGGGGATGGCATTGAATCTATAAATTACCTTGGGTAGTATGGCCATTTTCATGATATTGATTCTTCCTACCCATGAGCATGGAATGTTCTTCCATTTGTTTGTATCCTCTTTTATTTCATTGAGCAGTGGTTTGTAGTTCTCCTTGAAGAGGTCCTTCACATCCCTTGTAAGTTGGATTCCTAAGTATTTTATTCTGTTTGAAGTGATTGTGAATGGGAGTTCACTCATGATTTGGCTCTCTGTTTGTCTGTTATTGGTGTATAAGAATGCTTGTGATTCTTGTACATTGATTTTGTATCTTGAGACTTTGCTGAAGTTGCTTATCAGCTTAAGGAGATTTTGGGCTGAGACAATGGGGTTTTCTAGATATACAGTCATGTCGTCTGCAAACAGGGACAATTTGACTTCCTCTTTTCCTAATTGAATACCCTTTATTTCCTTCTCCTGCCTAATTGCCCCGGCCAGAACTTCCAACACTATGTTGAATAGGAGTGGTGAGAGAGGGCATCCCTGTCTTGTGCCAGTTTTCAAAGGGAATACTTCCAGTTTTTGCCCATTCAGTATGATACTGGCTGTGGGTTTGTCATAGGTAGCTCTTATTATTTTGAGATATGTCCCATCAATTCCTAATTTATTGAGAGTTTTTAGCATGAAGGGTTGTTGAATTTTGTCAGAGGCCTTTTCTGCATCTATTGAGATAATCATGTGGTTTTTGTCTTTGGTTCTGTTTATATGCTGGATTACATTTATTGATTTGTGTATATTGAACCAGCCTTGCATCCCAGGGATGAAGCCTACTTGATCATAGTGGATAAGCTTTTTGATGTGCTGCTGGATTCGGTTTGCCAGTATTTTACTGAGGATTTTTGCATGAATGTTCATCAAGGATATTGGTCTAAAATTCTCTTTTTTGGTTGTGTCTCTGCCCAGCTTTGGTATCAGGATGATGCTGGCCTCATAAAATGAGTTAGGGAGGATTCCCTCTTTTTCTATTGATTGGAATAGTTTCAGAAGCAATGGTACCAGTTCCTCCTTGTACCTCTGGTAGAATTTGGCTGTGAATCCATCTGGTCCTGGACTCTTTTTGGTTGGTAAGCTGTTGATTATTGCCACAATTTCAGATCCTGTTATTGGTCTATTCAGAGATTCAACTTCTTCCTGGTTTAGTCTTGGGAGGGTGTATGTGTCGAGGAATTTATCCATTTCTTCTAGATTTTCTAGTTTATTTGCGTAGAGGTGTTTGTAGTATTCTCTGATGGTAGTTTGTATTTCTGTGGGATTGGTGGTGATATCCCCTTTATCATTTTTTTATTGCATCTATTTGATTCTTCTCTCTTTTTTTCTTTATTAGTCTTGCTAGTGGTCTATCAATTTTGTTGATCCTTTCAAAAAACCAGCTTCTGGATTCACTACTTTTTGAAGGGTTTTTTGTGTCTCTATTTCCTTCAGTTCTGCTCTGATTTTAGTTATTTCTTGCCTTCTGCTAGCTTTTGAATGTGTTTGCTCTTGCTTTTCTAGTTCTTTTAATTGTGATGTTAGGGTGTCAATTTTGGATCTTTCCTGCTTTCTCTTGTGGGCATTTAGTGCTATAAATTTCCCTCTACACATTGCTTTGAATGTGTCCCAGAGATTCTGGTATGTTGTGTCTTGGTTCTCGTTGGTTTCAAAGAACATCTTTATTTCTGCCTTCATTTCATTATGTACCCAGTAGTCATTCAGGAGCAGGTTGTTCAGTTTCCATGTAGTTGAGCGGTTTTGAGTGAGTTTCTTAATCCTGAGTTCTAGTTTGATTGCACTGTGGTCTGAGAGACAGTTTGTTATAGTTTCTGTTCTTTTACATTTGCTGAGGAGAGCTTTACTTCCAAGTATGTGGTCAATTTTGGAATAGGTGTGGTGTGGTGCTGAAAAAAATGTATATTCTGTTGATTTGGGGTGGAGAGTTCTGTAGATGTCTATTAGGTCCACTTGGTGCAGAGCTGAGTTCAATTCCTGGGTATCCTTGTTGACTTTCTGTCTCGTTGATCTGTCTAATGTTGACAGTGGGGTGTTAAAATCTCCCATTATTATTGTGTGGGAGTCTAAGTCTCTTTACAGGAGGAAATTCAAACCAAAGGCAAAGAGGTTGAAAACTTTGAAAAAAACTTTAGACGAATGTATAACTAGAATAACCAATACAGAGAAGCGCTTAAAGGAGCTGATGGAGCTGAAAGCCAAGGCTCGAGAACTACGTGAAGAATGCAGAAGCCTCAGGAGCCGATGCGATCAACTGGAAGAAAGGGTAAAAGTGATGGAAGATGAAATGAATGAAATGAAGCGAGAAGGGAAATTTAGAGAAAAAAGAATAAAAAGAAATGAACAAAGCCGCCAAGAATTATGGGACTATGTGAAAAGACCAAATCTGCGTCTGATTGGTGTACCTGAAAGTGACGGGGAGAATGGAACCAAGTTGGAAAACACTCTGCAGGATATTATCCAGGAGAACTTCCCCAATCTAGCAAGGCAGGCCAACATTCAGATTCAGGAAATACATAGAACACCACAAAGATACTCCTCGAGAAGAGCAACTCCAAGACACATAATTGTCAGATTCACCAAAGTGGAAATGAAGGAAAAAATGTTAAGGGCAGCTAGAGAGAAAGGTCGGGTTACCCACAAAGGGAAGCCCATCAGACTAACAGCGGATCTCTCGGCAGAAACCCTACAAGCCAGAAGAGAGTGGGGGCCAATATTCAACATTCTTAAAGAAAAGAATTTTCAACCCAGAATTTCATATCCAGCCAAACTAAGCTTCATAAGTGAAGGAGAAATAAACTACTTTACAGACAAGCAAATGCTGAGAGATTTTGTCACCACCAGGCCTTCCCTAAAAGAGCTCCTGAAGGAAGCACTAAACATGGAAAGGCACAACCGGTACCAGGCACTGCAAAATCATGCCAAAATGTAAAGAGCATCGAGACTAAGAAGAAAGTGCATCAACTAACGAGCAAAATAACCAGCTAACATCACAATGACAGGATCAAATTCACACATAACAATATTAACTTTAAATGTAAATGAACTAAATGCTCCAATTAAAAGACACAGACTGGCAAATTGGATAAAGAGTCAAGACCCATCAGTGTGCTGCATTCAGGAAACCCATCTCATGTGCAGGGACACACATAGGCTCAAAATAAAAGGATGGAGGAAGATCTACCAAGCAAATGGAAAACAAAAAAAGGCAGGGGTTGCAATCCTAGTCTCTGATAAAACAGACTTTAAACCAACAAAGATCAAAAGAGACAAGGCCATTACATAATGGTAAAGGGATCAATTCAACAAGAAGAGCTAACTATCCTAAATATATATGCACCCAATACAGGAGCATCCAGATTCATAAAGCAAGTCCTGAGTGACCTACAAAGAGATTTATTGTACATTTTAAAATAACTGTAAGAGTATAATTAGAATGTTTATAACATAAAGAAAGAATAAATGCTTGAGGAGATGGATACTCAGTTACTCTGATGTGATCATTATGCATTGTATGCCTGTATCAAAATATTTCATGCACCCCATAAATATACACAACTACTATGTACCTATAAGAACATTTTTAAAAAGATAGGTAATGTGAAATACAAAGGTGAAACAAAAGATAAAGATGTGATTCTTGTCTTTACAAAGAATTTACTATCTAGCAAAACCAATAGGTAAACTATCCATTATGCAAAATACACAGCACTATATAAATAAATTTAAAGTAATGAAAATAATTTTTTAGAATAGTAGAGCATATCATCGACATAATCACTTTATTAGATTATAATAGTAATTAAGGGCTTTTTCATAGTTACTAAAGAACACTGTCAATTACATATAAAATAGTTTTAAGTGTTATGATATCACATAAAGATTTTATCAGTTATGTTAAATAGAATCAAAATGAGGTAAGCAGTCCTGAGCTACTGCACCCTTACATGTCAACACTTATTACATCATCCATGGATAATGACCTATTTTGCATGAGTACCAATTCAGAGATGTTGCTACTCACAACAATAGCTGGGCTTATTTATTTGATGTTTTTGTTTGCAAGAGTTATTTAACTGTCGGCACACAGAGCAGCAGAAAGAGAAGCAGAATACATTTGCGCCAGGGAAGAAAGTATTTAGAAAAGAAAGAGTTATCCATATGCCCTGAAAAAGCTTTACTTGGATGAGAACTAGAAAGTGTCCATTGTGCTTTTCAATGAGAAGGTCATTGGTGCTCTTAACATGAGCAGGGTTAATGGAATGCTGGATATAGAAGGCATTTTTCAGATTGAGAAATTGAGGAGAAAATGGGAAGAGGTGAGAATGTGGAAATAATCAAGGAATATCTTCAGAATAATGAAATAATAAGATGAACGGTATGCCAGTTTGATGAATATGGGATACAGAAACATCTAGATTATGGGAACTGGTTTGGGAAGGAGAAGACTAGGTCTGTCCCATGAGGGTTGCTGAGCCTGAAAAGGGAACATGGCAAGGGGCATAGCAGCAGCTTGTAGTTAGTTAAATTAAAGCCTCCCTCATAAATCTTGTAAATTTCTATAGAGGTTCTTGCTGCTACATCATCAATATCTCTGGTCTGGCACAATTTGTCAGTGTCCAAAACTAGTGGATTCAAGGAGAAAGGTGTGTGTGTCCATGTGTGTCTGACGCCACGTATTGATTTGAGTTAAGAAAGGAATAAGATTCTGTAATCCTCACTGCATTTAATGCCACCATGCTGGAACTGTGGAGTAGATTTAATAACCATTTAGGTTGGACTCTTTCCAAAGCAGCTTAGTACTGAAATAACATGTTCAAAGGCCACAGTCTGGACTCCCAGGTTTCAGTGCATGGAGGAGTAACCAACATTGTAGCTTGGGTAAAATTACCTGCAGCTGTAACTATAGTATTTATTTATGCCGTAGTTCAAAAAGGGCATTCTAAAAATAAGCAAAGATTTTCCTACTTTTACAGCTTGAAGCTATTCACGTAAACCCAAGATAAGATGGAATGTCTTGAGTTTTCCCTTTTCTACAAACACTCAGGAGCAAAACTAGAGAATTCATCTTCAAAGATGGATTGATAATAATCATTGTTAAAGGTGGTTATTCTGGGTCCTAGATTTTTCCTAAGGCATTTTCTGACACATTTATTGTCTTCTGATTCCCTCGTATTCATATTTTGTTCAGATGACATCTTATAAGAAAACTTGATGCTTTAAATCTTTAAAGTTAAAGCACTGTCGTAGAGTCTGTAAGTTGGTGGTTCTCTACTACTACTTCACCCCTTCATCCAAAGCAATGGGTTTTTAACTTGGACCTATGGACAGTCAGAATAAGTATATTTCCTTGCTTCTCTTTCAGCTAGATATATGGCTCTGTGACTAAGTTGTGGGCAATGGGTTATAAGTGGAAAGGTTGTGTGGAGGCTTCAGGAAACTCTCCTTAAAAGACTGCATGAATATACTTTTTATCTTGCATAGCAGGTCACATTCAGAAGCTTCAAAAACTTCAGTTTATTTTGTGTGTTTGGAATGACAAGAAGGGATATGTGGAGAATTGGCATGGGCTGTGAAAAGAGCTTCTAAGACTGGAGAGATGAACAGGCAAGGGATATATTACAAGAGCTTTCTCTATCATTTAAAGAAATTTAGGTTTTACTTCATAGACTCTCAGAAAAGAGTGACAAAACAATGTGTCTTAGAGGGATGATTACAGCTGAAGTGTGGAAAATACAATGGATGTGGGAAACACAGAAATGGGAAAATCACTTAGGAACCCACATGGTAGTAATCCAGGTGAGAAGTAATGGGGGCCAGATTTAGGACCATGCAGAGGAAGGAGAATAGTTTCTAGATTAACGATACAGAATAAATCAGCTTGGTGATTAATGACACACAAATGATAAAGAGAGAGACGATTTGAGCCAGACTACTATCTATTCTACTGGTGGTCATTCTACTTCTATTTTCAGACTGAACTCTTAGGGGTTTTTTTTGACCTTCAGAAGCACATATTTTTCCATTTGGATTTCAGGTGTCAGTTGACTTCTGATGAAAACTATCCTTGCAGCCACCTCCTTCATCACCCAAAGTAGTATAATAAATTATGACAGAGGTCTGATAAACCCATTTTTCTCTCTGGTTATAGACATCAATGATTCTAGAAACAATCTGTAGATTTTGAATATTCCCTATGAATACACTGATCTCCTTTCAAGTTTGCGTCCATCATTTTTTATCTTCTTAGCACTGTGGGCCTCCACAAACATCTTTTTACAATAAAGGCAATGTGTTTCTATTTTAAGTAAAGCATTTTTGAAAAATTTGAGTAATTTTAAACTCAAATAGCAAGAGACTAATTTCCAATCAGAATAAATATCTAGCATAATTACTATATAGCTATTGTTTTGCTCATAAAGTACAATTTTTTCTTTTATCTGTTTTACGATATATTTTATATATCACACTATATCAAATTTACAATTCTGATTTGATACTTTTTTTAATATCACATTGTATAAAGTTTACAGTTCCAATGTGCATAAAAACAACCATTGTATTTTTATAAGGGAATTCAAATATATGTATGTGAGTTAACAGGCACTCAAACAAGGTCTTTGTCTAATATTAAGCATGTAAAGTATGTAAGACATAATTTTGAGTGTCAAACCTATTCAATATTGCGATACCTTGGGAAAGCAGTGTTAAGCAAAAGAATAGATCCTTTCAAAGGGGGTTTCACCATGGAGAGAATGACTTGGACTGTAGTATGGTCCCTAAAGGATGGAAAAGGTTGATGAATAAAGATGGTGAGGAGGAAGGAGCTGCTGCATCATAAAGCAAAGGCACGGAGGTAGGAGCTTGAAGAATGCTTAATAAATTATTAATCATTGATAGTTAATAGAGCAGGCTGCTGGAGTAATGTATTCATAAACTACATTATGCTTTATTAGTATTTCACAATACCATTGAACCTCATAACAGCCCTGTGAAGTAGATATTATCCCCACCATAAAGATGAAGAAATAAAAACAATTTATGTGACTTATATCAAAGCATAACCTCACTAAGTGGCAGAACTGTGAATTGAACTCAAGTCTTCCATTCTCCAGCTTAGGGACTTTTCACCACACTTCAGCATGCAAAGAGAGAGAGCGATGAAATTAGCAAGGAAGGATGAGGCTGTGACGTGAAGACCTTTCAATCATAGTCACCATTAATTCCTTTCTTTCTCTCACAAGCACATCTCATATTTTAGAATATTCCGTCAAGGCTACCTTCAAAATATATCAAAAACCTGGCCATTTCTCCCTACCGACACTGCCTCCACCCAGGCCCAAGCCTCTTGTTTGCAAGTGCCTCTTTACATGTTTTTTCTTTCCTCTGCATTTGCCCCCTTTGCACTACTCATAGCATAGCTTCAGGTATGGAACTTTTCAGGCAAGCCAGATCATACCACTTACAGGTCCAAACTCTCCAATTGCTCCTTTATACTGACGTCATCCACTGCTCTCTTGCTCTCAAACATCACCAGCCATCTGGCTGCTTTGCCAGGGGTGCTCTGCCTCAGGCTTCACCCTGCTGTGCTTTCCCCAAGATGGGTATTCAGGGTTTTGCCTTTATGTTCTTAGGTTTCTACCCAAATGCCCTCTCTGTTCAGTGAGGCCATTCTGGGTTACTTTATCTAAAATTTCAACTCCTTCATCATGTGCTTTTCTATTCCTCTTCTCTGCTTTACTTTCTCCCCAACACTTCACCACCACCTAATATACTCTAGATTTTACTCGCTCACCTTGTTTATTGTCTATTTCCCCTACTAAAAGGTAAGCTCATGAAGTCAGGAACTTTGTTTTGTTCACTGTGCCTAGAAGAAGACTTGGCATCTAAAAGGGACTCGATAAATATTTTTGGATAATTAAATACTGAAAGTTTAGAAATTACTCCGTTGATCATTGTGAAACAATACTGAAACACTAGAAACCTTCGAAGCTTTGGAGCAGAGAAGAGACAGATTCATAAAACCGCTTTTATAATGCTAGCTTGATATAGTGGAAATGATGCATCTGAAGAGTGGAAAGAGAAGGAGGACAGGGAATCCAAATAGGTGACTACTGAAATTAATACAGGCATAATGCCAAAGCTCCTCTCATCTAGACCAACTCCAGAAAAAGTGGAAAGAAAGGAGAGTGTTGATTGTTTGCTTTTCTCTAAATTCTACACTCCCCGCTGCCCCCCCCACCAATTCCGTACTTATCTGTATAAGAGCCAGGAGATATTTCATTGTATCAGGTGGAGCCATAAGACATTTTCATTTCTGCTGATCAAAAATAGTCAAATATCAGCAATGTCTTATTGTTCATCCCAGAGATAGCTTCTGAATGAATAGTAAGTAATATTACATGGCATCGGAATGACCTGAAAACTACTTAATTTATACTTTGTACATTTAGGTCCTAAAAGAATGTGGCAAGTAAATGCAAAAACTCCACAACTCTACAAATGGCAGAGGGAGGTCATGAGTTGTAGAAGCCCAGAGTCCCACATATCTTAGCAGGAATACCTTTAGAGATATTCTAAGGTAGCCTTTAATAGTAATCTCCAATTTTCATAATCTTTATTCGTAGCAACCATCCTGAGTCATTAATAAGAGCTAAAATAAGCTTCAGAAAACTCAGAATTGAAGTAAGTGTGAAATTCATTTCAGAAAGGACTCCATTCTAAATGATAAAAACAGAAATATTTTTGGTTCATAAAAACAAATCCTTAGCTAACCTGCAAAATTGACTCATTAATTGAAGGTGCAAGATAGCTAATGCTGTCCAAAGAATTCTGGTTCTCAAAAGACCAATTAATTTATTCTACCCTATGTTGAAGTTTGAGTCCAACAGATCTCATTAATTAATCATAAAAGCAATCACTAGCAACGAAACTCAAAGAAGTGTTACACAACATATTAAGTATCAGCTTGTTATATTCACATGCCAAGCTGTGTACTGTAAATAATATTAATTTGGATCTGGCTTTTATACACAAAGCCAAAACCATTCATTTTGGTTGATTTTAAAGTGATATTTTAAACTGTTACTTTCATCTTTTCTTTAGAGCAGGAGTAGCAGTACATAATTTTCTTGTGATGATTCTGGTGAAAGGATTTGCATACAATTATGGAGACAATTTCTGTTCCTAGCAGGAAAAAACACAGGATGAAGTAAGTATTCCCCATATGATTAGCCTAATTTTTATATCCTACTGAGACTAGCTCAGTTCTAGGAAGTAATTGTAAACTCATGTCAGGGACTGAGAGTGAATACATTTGATTGCTCACTATTAAATTTCTTTAGTGGAGAAATGACACTGAGGTGATTATCTAAATACAGAGTGATTTATTGAACAGCATGCTAGGTGACAAATGATGGGGTCAGTGGTAGCCTCTGTTACTTTTAACGGCAAACGTTCTGTTTCTCATTTCAACTCTGTGGTTCTGAGGCAGGTTATTTAAATTTCTTAATCTTCCACCTTTGACTTTCTATGTAATGAAGAAGATTAATGTAGGATTTTATTAGTCATGATAATCTTTTCTATAGCTGTAAATAAAAATCAGCTTCATTCCACATGGTGGAGTAACTTATAAGGCTGCTGTTCATCTGAGGGAAGTAGATTGCGGATTCTTCATAGGTAAAGAAATTCATCCCTACAACTTTGGGAGAGTCATAATGTATAACTCAACATCCCACACTCCCTCCAAATGAAAAACAAAAACCTAGCTCTTTTTCTTGAATTCCATGTTTGGTCATAAGGCATTCACTTAGTCACTTTAGTCAGAAACCTAAGAGATTCTCTCAGACTCATTACTCAGCTTCACCCTCATCCCACACCAATCCTGACATTTCTTCCTAAATATTACATTTAAGACATTTCATGAGCAGTTCTCTATTTATTTCTTCTTTCACTTTTCACTCAATGAATATTGTTGAGCATTTCCTACATTTCAGGCCACTGATCCAGAGGCTGCCGATATAGAAATGGAACAGTAGGATGTGCCTTCCTTCATGAAGCTTACATTCCAGTGGCTGAGGCAGACAAGAAGCAATACACAAATACATTTATAATAGAAGGACAAGAGGTAGTAAGTGCTATGAAGGAAAATAAGGGAAAGGAGGAATAGAAATGACCAGGAGTGGCGACAGTAGGGATGGATGTTTATCTTCCCAAACCAATCTTTCACTGTGTCTCTTAGGTATGCGTCACTCAACTCATACTGAAGATTGGTGGTTCTCTGAATAAACCAGATTCTCTCTTGCCTTTAATGGAATGCAATGGCTATTCCCTGCACTAAGAGAGTCTGTATGCCCTACACTCACTGGCAACTTCTAATCTTTCTTTAAGTCTCAGCTTCAGCTTCAGACCATTTCAGAAGCCTTCTCTGGCCTCATCCATGTGGGGTTGTTGTCTTTTTTCTTTACATTTCCCTAGCTGTTTGTACAGTAATTACAGCTCATGCTACTCTGAATTAATTAAATCATTTATTAAATAAGTCCTATGTGCTACTTTGGAAAGTACTAAGTATACAGCGTGCCTGTCACTAAACTCAGGGATGTGAAATTATAACTGTAATTGCTAGTTTACCTGTCTAGTTCCCTTTAAGTATGAGACTAGTTTTTATTCATTTTGATTTCCCTATTTTTTTCACACAAAGGAAAGAATAAGCTCAACAAGAGGGAATTCGGTTGAATTAAATGACAAGGGTAAAAATTCTGCCCTTTTTATATATCCCTTCCCATTTGATCAAGCCTAATAATAATAAAGGTAATAGTAATAACAATTATTGAAGGCCTGACAAATCCATGACCTTCAATATTGTATTAAGTGCTTTATTGGCATGGTGTTAGTTTTATTATCTTCATTTTATATAAAGGAAACTGATGATACAGAAGTTAAGTTCTTGGCCAAGAGCATGTAGCTATTAATTGGTAAAGCCTCATTCTGTCTGATATTAGAGTCTGCTTTTTATTCTCCTCCATGATATGGCCTATAATACAATGAAAACTTAATTCCATTCAGTTTGGGTTAATTTTATTCCCCTATTAAGGATTCATTTTTGACCCAGACATATCCCTGACCACGAAGCACTGCTGGATACAGTGATATTTCCAAGAAGTGTGGTGGCTTCTGCTCTTTACATTGAGCATATGCTTGCTGCTTTAACTCTAAGTTCACAGGGAGGTAAAGCCCACTTCTCCCAATTCTCCCCTCCCCAAATGTCTCTGGTAGCTCTAGCCCGAACATTACAACCATTGCAAAGATTACAATAATGAACACAGTTTCTTTCTTCAGAATACCCTGTGAGTGCTGCCCTGTGGTCCAGTTTGGTTAATGTTGTTGTCCCGGCACTGCTCAGGACACACTATCAACTGCCTTCTCTCTGTAAGGACATCAAACATTAAACCATAGAATTAGGTCGACTTTAGTCAAAAAGCTTTTGAGTTACTACTTAGATCTATCTATACACTTGCCCAAGTTCTCCCCTTCTAGAAACAGTCACAAAACCCTATAGGACTATTTCACAAATTAAGTTTGAGTTATGGTATAGAATAACTTTTATTGATGCAGGAATAAATGTAGGCAAGTTTTCCGTTAAGATGGTAAAGCCAAAATGTACTTATATTTTAATTAGAATAAATTTGCCTGAGAATTATAATGAATGCAAAAAAAGTCTACAATAACTTATATAACTGTAACAAATTGGAACCAAGTTTGTATTATCAAGAGGAGAAGTCAGATCAAGTTATTTATTTTTCATCAAATTTTTACAATGTGGCAATTAGTCAGTTTTGCTTTGCTTTTTTTCACAATGGTACCATGTACCACCAACATTTTGGTAGAAACTCAGTAAGGTTTTCAAAGTTTACTTTCATGAAACTGATAGGCACAATCAAATGAATTGTGCTGGTGAATTAAATTGTTATACATATTTGGGCAAACACTGGTATCATACCTCTAAAACTGGCAAGTTTAGTTGCAGTGTGACAGAACACAGAAAATACATTAAGTAATTTGTTAGTTCAAATCCTTTTAATAAATTTGGCTTAAAAAACCCGAGAACAACAAATTCCAGTAAAGAATCCTAGGGTTTTTTTTTAGAGCTAATTATGACTGTAAAGTTTGAGATATTAATGCCTATGATATATGTTTGGTAGTTAAGGTTGCAGAAAGAAAAGGATAACCACTGTTGTATGAAATTCTATTTATACTGGCTTAATAGTCCTAGGAGAGCTGCTGCCAAGCTTATATAGCTTAGCACTCTCCTTATCTGAGGCTTCTGCACTGGTCCTGCCTCATTTGATCCATCACCTGACAGTGAAAACTACTTTGGCTGTGCTGCTGCTGCTAATCTGTTTAAATAGGTAGTTCAGCATCATTGCCAAATTGACCACTCCAATTGATGCCTCAATTAGCTATCCATTTTACAAAAGGCAAACTTGTATATATTCTAGATCTGTAGATTTATTATTATGCTGGTCATTGCCACTCAGAGGTTACACTAGGTGTCTCCTTCAGAACTGAGCTGGATACTGTCCATCCAGATCCACATCCATTTTTATTTTGCCTGACCTTGCTCTGTATTGGTGTTAGAAGAGGCTGACCAGTATGGTCTGCAGCTGTGTGCTTTGGCTTCCAGTTGAGTTGATTAAAAGGAATCACGTGCAACATATCAAAGTGAGAAGAGGGAATTCAGGTATTCTTTTGTTTTTCTTTTTTTTCTGAGATGGAGTCTAGCACTCTGTCTCCTAGGCTGGAATGCAGTGGCGTGATCTGGGCTCACTGCAACCTCCAACTCCCAGGTTCAAGTGATTCTCCTATCTCAGCCTTCTGAGTTGCTGAGATGACAGGCACCTGCCCAGCTAATATTTCTGGATTTTTAGTAGAGACGGATTTTCACCATGTTGGCCAGGGTGGTCTCGAACTCCTGACCTCGGGTGATCCACCTGCCTTGGCCTCCCAAGGAAGTCAGGTATTCTTTACATGATTCCTTTCCTGCCAGGTCGACGTCGGGGTGACTGAATCCCTAAATAAAGGCCCTAGTCTCTGCCATTCAGCATTCTCCATACAGCTACACTCTCCACACAACCACATCTTCACCTTCCTTGCCTATTCAGACTCATGGTGGTAGACTCCCTGTTCTTGCTACCTCTGAGATGGGGCACCATCTTTTTTCTTGTTGGTGTCCGTAAAGCTTGCCCACACCTTTTTAGAAGCAGTTCCATTATTAAGCACTTCTTGATGACCCGGTTAGAGTGCACCATTAGTTTCCCACCAGGATAGCAACTAACTGACGTAGCTTTGAGCTCAAAGCAGTATATGGTTGGTAGAAGAAATGCATAGGTATTAATTTTCTACCCATCCTATTATTTTCCCACTTTAAAGTAAATTCCAGTAATTGCATGAGACAGTTTGTAACTTTCACTATGCTTTCATTACATTCTGGGGACAGAAAAAGTGTTTGTTCTAACCTTACATCTTCTAAAATGACCACTTTAAAATAAACTATATTTTAATGTTGTGCCCAAAATTAGGAAGGTACATTTATTCTAAATCATCACGTTTTACATGTTGAATATTTACAATCTTTTTCAATTAATTTTTTTTAATATTAAGAAAGCTCTAACACAAGAGTTTACAATTTCAAAGAGTACAAAAAAGTGCTGCCTGCTGTCCCTTCTCATATTTTAGTTGTACCTTAGTGATCTTGACTTCTTTTACATTTAGACAAAGCCTGTTTTTTCAACAAATAATAAGCAAATGTTCTCCATTATGCTAATGAAATCATTTTAATCAACTAGACGTGGCCTGAAAAGCAAAGGCTTTTGCCATCCAATTGCTACCACAAATAATGGCTTACTTAACATGAAAGATGTCAAAATTATCATTTTTGGAAGACATTATCCAAAATTAAATTGGTTAATTCCACAAAATTCTGCTCAGCAAGTCTACTAATTAAATTTCATGGAGTATATTTTCCAGCCACCTATTCTGGCAGGCTCACCAGATAGTTACAAAGTCCAGAACCAAATATTCTATAGGGCCATCTACAGGGATTTTCAGTGGTTTGAATGGGTTAATTTCAACACCAGTAATTAAAGTTTTCCAAATCTAATATTTCTCCATTATGGTTTGGAACTTTAAGGTCACAATCAAGCAATTATATAAATGTTCTACCTGACAGATCCAAAGTTGCTTTTTGGGGAAATTCTAGCTTTATCTAAAAATAACTTTCCATAGGGAGGTGGGATTACCTTTTCTGTAAATTTTTCAGCATTCAAAATAAAATGTCTTATCCTGCCACTTCACCATCTGGCTCTTAAAACATATGGATGTTGATTCAGTGAGTAACAAAAAAAATGCAGTATTTTAGACTCTCATTAAATGTATTCTTGAATTACATGCTATCCTTGTATCAAATGCTAGAGATAAAGAGATTTGTTACGGAATATGTTTCCCCTTAAGTTGCTGATATATTTTACACTATGGCCTGTACCCTAATGCAGAGGTCCCCAACCGGTGATCTGCAGACCCCTACCGGTCCCTGGCCTGTTAGCAACTTGGCTACACAGCAAGATGTGAGCAGTGGGCAAGGGAGCGTTACTGCCTGAGCTCCACCTCCTGTCAGGACAGAGGTGGCATTAGATGCTCATAGGAGCATGAACCCTATTGTGAACTGCACGTGCAAGGGATCTAGGTTGTGTGCTCTTCACGAGAATCTAAGATCCTGATGTTCTGAGGTGGAACAGTTTCATCCCCCCGCATCCCCGTGGAAAAATTGTCTTCCAGGAAACCAGTCCCTAGGCCAAAAAGGTTAGGGACCATTGCCCTAATGGGTTATTGGATGGCACCAGCTCATCCTCATCTGCAGAATTGGGTTACAAGGTATACTGTAATGTTACTTTTTCAACTTTTATTGAGGCTCTTTGCAATAAGATACAGTATTTAGACAGTTTCTGTGTTTCTTGTAAAGCTCTTTAAAGAAAATATTTTTTACCAATGTTCTCCAAAAAAGGTCTCACATTTAACTTTTCTTTATGACTTCATCATTAGGATGATCCTTCTTGGAGAGTTGGTATACTAAATATTTTTTGTGGTAATAGGAATTACACATCAACAATTTTCTGTTTTCCTCACCGATTACCAAGCAGTTCAGAGCAAATATCATATTCAGTTATCATTGTTGTATTAGCCCTTGTTTTTGCAAGTTGTTTTTTCCTTGTTTTTCATGGCTTTGGCTTCTATTTCTTTTAAAATAATTTGTACATATTTATGTGTGTAATAGTCATATATGTGTGAATTACATATATGTAATTACATATATGTTCAGTACAGAATATATTATGTATATATGCATTCATGGTATATTAAGCCATCTCAGCTCCATTTTGCAAGGAGTTAAGAAATGAATATGTATGTAAATATTTTCTGAAGTCATTTTAATCAATACCTCTTCCTCCTCACTTCTTCCAAATTAACTACAGGTATTGTCAAAACAATTTATATGCAATAAAATTTTAAATGATCAGTAATTTGAAAATGAATTTTGCTTTCCAAATTCCAAATACTAGTTTTCTAATTTTTAGAATTATTGACACAGAAATACTATATATACCACAAGAAATGGTATATGCAGATTTCCAAAATACTTAAATATTGTTAGGTCAGGAAATTTTTCTTATTATTAATTGTATAGATAAACACACCATAAATATTTATTGATCAATTATTTTTCTTCTTTGCTTTGACAAATAAAAACACTTTGTTTCTCTAAGAACGAACTACATGAACCATAGTAAACATTTACCGAGTGTTTACTCTGTACTCTGTTAAGGGCTTCACACTTCTTATTTCCTCAAAACAACTCTATGGGATAGTTTTGTTTTTTGGTTTTTTTTTTTTTTTTTTTGAGACAGAGTCTCACTCTGTCGCCCAGGCTGGAATGCAGTGGCGTGATCTAGGCTCACTGCAAGCTCCGCCTCCTGGGTTCACGTCATTCTCCTGCCTCAGCCTCCCAACTAGCTGGGACCACAGGCGCCCCCCACCATGCCTGGCTAATTTTTTGTATTTTTAGTAGAGATGGCGTTTCACCGTATTAGCCGGGATGGTCTCGATCTCCTGACCTCGTGATCCGCCTGCCTCGGTCTCCCAAAGTGCTGGGACTTATAGGCGTGAGCCACCGCACCTGGCCTGGGATAGGTATTTTTATCCATACTTTTTTCAGATGAAGAAACAGGATTCGCAAATCTAGGGGCAGATTGTGTTTTCCAAGATGGTTACAACAAAATCTATCTTCCTACATGCTCTTCTTACCATGTAACATTGATCCTCCTCCCACTGAACTGCAGGGGTCAAGGTTCCCTCTCCTTGTCTCCAGGCAGGCTAGCGACTGCTGAGGAAGTGATGCTATGTGACTTCCAAGGCTAGATCATAATGGCCAATAGATTCTGCCTGGTCCCCTAGGCGTGATTGCTTTTGGAACCAAATACCATGATGTAAGGAAGCCCAAGCAGCCACAGCAAAGAATACATGTAAGTGTTAACAACTGATAACCCTAGATGAAGTTCCAACTGACAGCCATGACCAACCACCAGACACATGAATGAGTCTTTGAGATCAGTCAACCCCAGTGACCATCTGGCTGAAATTTCATGAGACACACCTGAGTGAGAATCAAGTAGCTAAGCCCACTCACCTGCAAAACCATGTGAGGTAATAATAAAATGATGGTCGTTGTTTAAAGTCACTAAATGTGGAAGTAAATTGTTATACAGCAATAGATTACCAGAACATTGACCAAGGTCCCGCAACTACTAAGCAGAGCCTGAACACGTGCCTAGGCAGTCTTACTTAATCACCTACATTCCCGCTGTGCCATACTGCTCCTGTTTACTGTCTTCTATAAACTGCAGAAGCCTGCATAGAGAAACACAGGTTTCTGTATATAGATGCACTGAATAATAAGTGTGTTTGTGTGTGTGCAATAGTAGTAGCAGTAGTGATAGTAGTACTAATAGTAATAGTAGCAGTAATGGTAGCAGCAGCAGCAGTAATAAAGTCTGGATAGCATTAATGATGGTAATAAAAAATTCTAGATAAAGGAACCACTACCTGAAACTTTTAGGATCTTTGGAGAAATAATTCTTAGCATATTTTCCCAGTGACATAAGTCCTAAAAATGTACAAAGACTACATTATGCTGTGGATGGATAGTTACCTTATTAAAAGCTGTTACTGAAGAGTTTGTTCTTAATGCAAAGGTCCTGTTTTACAATTGCTCTTCAGTTCATTAATTTTCATTTTATTCCCTGCAAGGGCATTTAGGGTCTGGAATATACAGCTGTAAAATATAGCTCTCACTAGAATTCATAATTTACTATGTCTCAATATTCCATTTGAAGAGGTTCTTGAAACATGATGAGGTCAGAGTGGAGTAGAAAAGAAAACCATTTGGCATATTTAATAATAGACTATTTGTCCACAGAATAATCTGAAATCTTTTCAAGTATGTCTGAAGGTGACTCGTATCACAAACTCACTCATATTGGGTTGGTCACTTTATAGAAATTGGAAGGGGAGGTTATATCCATTTCATTAAATTTTTAGCTCAACGATGTTTAACTTTGATTGCTTATTATAAGTAGGGTGACTGTACAATTTATCATAGATACCAAGACACTTTCAAGAGTGAAAGGGGGCATTGGGCACTGTTAAGATTACACTAGGATATCAGGTACAAACCAGGACTATGTAGGTAACCCAAGATGCAGGAGCCAGTTACCAGGCTATGTCTTAGAGAACAGAGATAAATAAGACACTGCCATCAAGCAGTTCATAATCTTCAAATTCCTCTTCTTTTTGTAACTGAGAGCTGGCAAAAAGCATTGACAGAAAAAAAGCAACCAATGGAAGAGGTCACATAAAGTCCAAAGATGTTATCCATGAAGACGTCTTAAGTATCCAGGCAGTTCTTGAGTCTCTAGTATCATTTTTCTCATCCTTATCTAGCCAAAGGTCAGTATCTGTGCTTCTGAGGAGTCACATACAATCGTCCCAGCACTTCCATTTTATTTCAGAAACCTATGAAACTACTAGAAATTCTCTGAGGTAGCTAGAACTGAGGGCCAGGAACTGGAATCAAGTGTTTGAGAGCAAAGGATTCTAGATCTCCAGTGTTTGCGAGATGTTGAAACCAAGATTATTGGAATTGCACTGAAATTCCCATGGAGAGCAATCAAGACTTTCCTGGTTTTGGAAGACTGAAACAGGTGATACAGTTGGTTTGACAGAATGTATCCATTGGATTTTATTCCTGAAAAGCCAAATTAATTTTTAGGTATATGAGAGTATTCAAAGATAGGCTTTAATAAGTTATATATTGAATGTTATTATTTATTGCATATTATATGTTTCAAACCAATTTAAAACTGTTAAATAAACCCAGTAGTATCCTTTATAAAACAACATAAAGTTGTAGATTTGAAGATCAAGTGACCCTATTAGGCAAGCAAATTCCACTGCCAATTCTAATCCATGTTGAATCAAAGCATTTTTCAGCTGGGAGGAATCATAGTGACAATTTAATCAAACTCCTGATGTGAACACAAAGGATGAGCCAGAGTGGTTTGCCTAAGGCAGAGCGCTTGGAAGAGCTAGGATCTTAAAAACAAACAAATGAAAAACCCCAAAAACAAAACTGCTTTCATGGCTCTGAGGACACCGTCCTTGTCCTTGGGGAATTCTGGACAGAGAAAAGTTAAGAGGAAGTCAACAGTCTTCAAGAAGATTTGAGCCATTTGCAGAATAGAGCAAAGGAAAAAAAGAGCAAAATAAGTTTCTGAGTTTCTATTAAAATAAATCCTTTAACAGGGCACTTACAGGTCATTCAAAAATTTGGTTTTCTCTTAGCATCATATTCTTCCAGGAACAGATATGCAGTAAGAATTCTTGAGTCCTTCACCAATTTGTTGATCTCAGCCTCAGCAGACCTGAAACTCCACTTTCCTGTGTGTTTCAGGGAAAGAGATATCTTTATTGTATCGTATTGCTTTCACTCTTTCATTTCTCCTTTAAAATCAGTGGCGGCCGCACCTTTTAAAAAGATTAAGAGTGTGTGGGCTGAGACTCATGATATGATTATCTCATGATCTGCTTAAACAAACTGATAGTCAAAGTATTAGGTGGTTGGGCAATGTGAAAAGTGGTTCAGTATCAACGTGTGCCAGGAAAGTACCAATTGATCTTGTCAGTAAACCCCTTTGGTTCTACCTTCAACATATACATGGAAACTTCTCAATAGCTTCGCTGCTGTTGTCCTAGTACAAGTCCCATCATCTCTCACCTCAGTTACTGCGGTAGTTTCTTAAGGTCTCTTCTTGTTTTGGCCCGAGATCCCTCTCAGCCTGTCCTTATCATAGCGGTCACACTAATCCTGTTTAATTTAAAGTCATATCCTGGTACATCTCTACTCAAAATCCTCCAATAGCTTTCCATGTCCCTCAGGGCAAAGGAAAGAGTCCTTACAATGTCATTCTTCCTCTACTTCTTGGACACCCTTCGCCTGTCCTTGGCTCCTTGCTCACTCTATTCTGGTCAAACAGGTTTCATTGCCATTCATCAGTCAGAGAAGGTATACTCTCTCCTTAGGGCATTGCACATGCTTTTTCCTCTATCTTGAATGGTTTTCCCCAGAAAACCAGATGTTCCCCTCACCCCTTTCATGTTGCACTCAAATGGTAACTTCTCAATGAGCTCTTCCCTGGGACTTGATGTGAAAAAGTAAATTTAAAAAATTAAAAAACACCCCACTTATGCCCCCAATGCTTAGTACATAGTAGGTACTCAGTAAATATTAATTCAATGAGAGAAAGACAGTTGTTTGTGTTCCTATTAGCTGTGACATTCACAGTACAGAAGTAAGAGTCTCTCTTATGATATCTCTAGCTTCTCATGGGGAGAATAAGATAACCTGTTTAAATCAGAAGACTGCATATCCGAACTGGAGTGAGATCTCAGTGTGACTTTGGACTTAAGGGCTGCACGGTCTTTGGATCAACAGCAACAATGAAAATGGAGGCACCCATTTGGACTTGCCAAGTCTTTATTTTAACAAGTCAGGATGACAAGAAAATGTACAAAACCTATAACCACCATCTAAATCTGCATAATTTATAAAAGGAAACACTTGAATTCTAGAAAAGTAGGAAAGACATAATTTTAGAATAAAAAACTCTTTTTCAAATTAAAAAAAACCAGCTTCCCAGAAAACGTTCCACACTATCCTGATTTTCTCCCCTGCCAATTCTGGGAGGTGGATCAGTAAGAAAGCTGGGCATTGGACTCCAGGCCCACAGTCCTGCTGTGAAGGAGTGCCAATCATCCACGGGCTGAACTGGCCCCTTCTGCCCACAAGGTCACACAAAGAACAGCGCTTGTGTCTTAATTTTGTCATCAAATGTCAAAACTAAACATTTAAGAAAAAGTGTTGAGGACATTAGATGTAGAAACAAAAGTGAAAATAATTTTTTTAAGATTTAAGAATTTTTTTTTTTTTTTGAAGAACCCACTTTGTACGTTATCTTCAGTTCAGGTGTTTGAATGTTGACTTATGTGACTTTTTCAGTGATGAAACATTTCAGAGAGAAACAAGGGTGAAAGAGAAGCCATTAAGATATATAGAGGAGTGCTAATCATCTGAATTTTGCCATGGAGCAAACCAAATGCTTAAAGAAGACTGAAAGAAAATTCAAATTTGTAGGGCTTTTAAATAAATAAGGAGCCATTTCTATACAGGCTAATTTGTTTGTTTGTTTTTAGAGCTTTCCCTAAGTCATGGAAGGTAAGAGCATAGTTTTTGAGGATTTAGGGCAGTTGACTATGAAAAAGTTACAAAGTAAAGAAAGGTCAAAACCTTTTGGTTAATAATAGATGAAAAGAGACGATTTCTGAAACTGTATAAACACTAAAATGGAGAAGCAGTTCAGATTCCACTTTCTTTAGGAGACTGTAAGCTTTCTAAGAAATGCATTATTTTTCACCATATTTTGAGTCAGTGAGATGTTTGTACTATTTTAAGTTTAATAAAAGTTAAAGAGGGAATTCTGAAATTGTTTGAGAGCCTCTGAAGCAGTTTTGGAGAGTCTTATGGTATAGAAACTGCATTGCTGAAGCCTTTTAAGTCTATGACAGCATGGCACTGTGCCACCAATATTATACAGCACAACAGGATGCCTTCTAAAATGCCTCACACACATACTGCAGATATATTTGGACATTTCTGTTAAAATAAGTTACTTCGTGTTCCCCTGCCATATTATAAAGTTCCCATGAGTTATGCTGTCAAATTTGAGGGACGGTTTCAGAATTCTAAATGAAAATCATGTAGATGTATCCAGTACAGAAGAATAAATGTGTTTTGGTGACAATATTACCTGCTTTATTGTGGGTAGAAATTGGTTACTGAAGATTTTATATAGCATCAGTGAGAAAATGCTTGTGTCCAAGTGTCCAGTGGTTTATAATGACCAAAAATTTGGTTTACTTTATAAGAAGAAAAATGTATGGCCTAAAAAAATGAGTAAAAGTCCTCATGGATTTTAACCTAGTAGTCAAAGGAAATCAGAATCGTTTGAAATATAGTAATATTATCTGTTATAACTTGTCAAATATTAGTCAAATTGTTTTAAAATAATTTTGATTTATATAAACTTATAAGACAATATAACTTCATTTTGGTAATAGTAACATAAACAATCTAGAAGGATCTAGTTGTTGCAGACTTAGCCAGTTCAGCATTTGCAGAAAGTTTAGATAAGGTAGGCTTAAGCCTACTTTTCCCTTACCTATAAATGCAATTTTGTAAAAGAACAAAATTAATAAAATAATAGAAAAAGATTATTATGGTTAACAATGTACTTTGGAAACATTTCTTTATAATATAATAACAAAGCTAATTATAATTAATTAGAGAATTAACTAGAGAAGCTGATTATAAGAATTAAGTATCAGCCACTATAAATGAACTAGAACTAGAATTAGGTGTGTAATTTGGGGTTCTTTTTTTTTTATTTTTTATTTTTTTGAGATGGAGTCTCACTCTGTCGCCCAGGCTGGAGTGCAGTGGTGCAATCTCGGCTCACTGCAAGCTCCACCTCTTGGGCTGGGGTTCTTGTTTTTAACCATTAATCCATTAATTCTCAGAAATTATTGGTTGTGCTTATACAAGATTTTGATAAAGCATCACACAGAAATGTGTGTTTTGTAAGGAAGAGTAACGTTTTTCCATCTTATAGCAAAATAAAATGAGATAGCGATTACATGATCTAAAAAGGTAAAAAAAAAAAAGGAAGTCACTGTCAGAATAGAAATGAGAATTGAGAAAATAGTATTTCCTTGGTGCTCATTATTTCGGTAAATATAATGGAAGGCATATCAGAGATTTAGACATGCAAAGAAGAGTAAATGTGGTCCCTGCCTATGAACAGCTCACATTACATCAAGGGAGGCAGGTATCCTACTCAATAGCCAGAAAGATGACAGGTACATAAACATCTTCCATACAAAGTGGAAAGCAGTACATGGAATTTGAGCACTCAGCAACAATACCCTGTCTCATTTTCCAGAGTTAGTAGAAACTGTCATATAATGTATGTTTTCATAATGTCAGACAGGAAGGGAACTCAGTCTTGGCAGTAGAGGGAAAGCTATAGGGGGCCAGTGCATGCATGGATGAGGGAGATGAGGGCCCTGTCCATCTAAACAGGTGGAGGGCAATGAAGACACTGAGGAAGTTGAAGAAGTGAGTGGGTGGCAAGATCCAGAGAAATTCTCAAAAAAGTAAGCTGTGTTAGCAGCAGCTTGCATGTCAGTTTCACGGAGTGGTCAGGTTTCAGGGTGTCATTAGTCACTATGCTGTGACTAATACTGCCTCCAAGAGAGAGGCAGCATCTTCTTCAGTCCAGTAGTTCGCTGAGTTGACTTGCGAGGTAGCAATCCTACCTCAGGCAGATTAGAGACTCCTTTAAGAGTCAAATGGGTGTCAGCTCTTCTGCATCTGTTTAGCCAGTCTAACCAATTTTGTTGGTAGTAAATTGGTTGTTGAAGATTTTAATAGCATCTATGAGAAAAAGCTTGTGTCCAACAGTTTATAATGGCAGAACATTTTAGTTCAATTTATGGAAAGAAAGATTTATTGCTTAAAAAATAAATAAAAGTCCTCAGGGATTTTAACCTACTAATCAAAGGAAATAAGAGCAATTTCAAATATAGTAATATTATCTGGAATAACTTTTCAAATGTTGGCCAAATTGTTTTAAAACATATAATTTGATACAATTTCCTTAGATCATTCTGCAGGATCAGAACCAGAACTCTTCAGTAAGGCATTTACCTGGGATCCATGAGAGTATACTGTATGTAACTATAAATTAGTGGGCTGATTCTGCAAGCCCCCCAGCAGAAGAAAGTCCATTACTCTATACAGAATGAAATAAAACACACATGCTACATCATTGTGTAGAAAAAGACTGATGTTACCGTTTAATTTGCAGACATGGAATTTCCAGGTTTTAATTTAAAACAAAACGTTATTTTAACTCACAAAAAGAGAAGCACAATTATTTGATTAGGTGACTTTATCTTTATTAGAAAATAATGCTAGTGTTAAATAATTCTTTTTTTACCTTTATCTTCTTTTATTGAGCATTGTAATCAGCTTTTTATCAAAGTTTAATTTATTTTAATGATCAAAACCTTAGTATAAATCCAAAAATTGCCAAAAATAGGTCAATAGTTTTGAAACCAATCTAAATAAAGTGTCTTCAAATAAGAGGAGCAGGGTGGGTGTTATCTCTTTATATCCCATTAGGAGTGTATTGGAAATATAAGTGTAATTGAAATAGAATTCCTTATTTTGTCATGTTTTCTCACCTAGCACTACAAGACACAATAATAGCTCTTATTTGGTAACTGTAATATGCCAATACTCATATTTTCAATATTTTTGTCTTAATTGATAAAAACAATAAATATAATAATAGAATTTTTTAAAATCATGCAAAATTCAGGAATTCTTGATTTAAAAAATTCTTCACACTGAGAGAACTTACTTTATAGTAGTATGAAATAACCTCATTAAATCCTCATTGAGTTCCACACAGTGTTTCTTCTTTGCCTTCTGATTTCCAAATCTACTCTCCCCCTTCTTGTACTAATCTCACCTTCAGTAGTTGGCCTCATTGTTCCACTTCACTGAGAAAATGAAGAACATCTGGAAAGATCTACCTGCTTTATGTGCAGCACCACGGAACACTTGAATCTACACTGTGCTCCTTATTCTTTCTTCAGTAATGAAGGGACCAGGTATGCTTCCTTTTTTTCTAATGTCATTGACTCCAGCTGTGGTCTTGGACCCAGCACATAAAGACTCAGTGTGGTTCTAAGATGTAGTAGGTACATTCTCACTAATGAGGAAGCACTAATTTTAACTCTTGAATCATCCTACCGTGATATGGTTTGGCTGTGTCCCCACCCAAATCTCGTCTTGAATTGTAATCCCCATAATCTCCACGTGTCGAAGGAGGGACCAGGTGGGAAGTGATTGGATCATGGGAGTGGTTTCCCTCATGCTGTTCTTGTCATAGTGAGTAAGTTCTAATGAGGTCTGATGGTTTTATAAGTGTTTCACATTTCCTCCTTCACGAATGCTCCTCTCTCTGGCCCACCATCATGTAAGATGTGCCTGCTTCCCCTTCTGCCATGATTGTAAGTTTCCTGAGGCCTCCCCAGCCATGCAGAACTGTGAGTCAGTCAAACCTCTTCCTTTATAAATTACTCAGTCTCGGGTATTTCTTTACAGCAGTGTGAGAATGGACTAATACATGCTGCTAGGTCAAGACTACTATAAAAATGTTGATTGGGTTATCATACACATAAAATATAAAATCAAAGCTATCAGTATTAGAAGAATTATACACACATATAGTAAATTCATCCCTGCACAATATCATTTAAGACTATTTCTCAAAGTGTGGCTTTTAAATCATCGACATCAGAATCACCTAATGTGCTTGTTAAAAAGAACATTTCTGGGCTCTATACCAGATTTATTGAATCAGAATCTTTGGATGTGGGACTTACAAGCTCTGCATGTGATTAGTGTGGAAAATAAAGTTTGAGAATTCACTTAATATGATGGTTCAGATAGTATTATCTACAAGTGTGCTGAGGTTGAAGCCTAAGGGGAGGAAACTGTACATTAGAGAAGGAAGAATGCCTGCCCAGGCAGGGACAAAAAGAATATATGGAGGGCAGATGGCATGATGGTGAGGATTACAGCTCCACCTATCAGGTAGGCTATGCTCCTCATGTTACTGTATCACCTCATGATTATTCTCAGTGGAATGGCTAAAACCTTCAAGTAAGCCACCTCAAAATGAAAGCTTCTCTATGGATAGCCTTCACATTGAAATTAAATTACGTGGTGCCAATATTATTTCCTTCCTTTTGCCTCCCAAGCAAGATAAGTGAGTCAAATAGAGCAAGTCAGCACTCAGTACTTTCTTGTTTTTTCTCTTCCTGTTCTATGATTGGGGTCTGATGGGAGAAGGGAGAAAAGAATACAAGATAATTGATATTTTAAGATCCCTATGCTTCTATGACTATTTTCTTTCCTTTTTCTAAGAGCCTATTTCTACCAGCTTAGGGGCCTTAACTCTTTACTGGAGAAAAGCTAAGGAAGCAATTAGTGAACTGAAATTTTATTAATTCACAATACATTTTTGTTATTACTTTTATCTCCTCCTTCTCCATGATGTTCCAAATCTTCTTTTATTGGATTTTAGCTTTTATCCTCAAACATTGTAAGACCCTTCATCGTGATAAACTTTTTTTCTTTCTTTTTCTTATCCAATTAATTATTGTCTTATTTTCTCCTTTTTTAAGCCAGATTTCTCAAATGACTAGTATATATCTGTTAGTTGATTCATTTTCTTGTGACCCACTTTATTTCTAGCTCTCCATTTTAATGACACCACTCTCTTAACTATCACCAGAGGTTTCTCTGCTTTTTCAAAAGACTTTCACTCTTTTTCATGTTGATTAAAAGCCATGAAAGATAATGTGTTTAATATATATCACCTGTGAATCCTCCTAGCCAAATTGCTAATGAATCACAAATTTCAGTGAGATAATCATTTAATAAAAATCCATGGCTTTAAATGATAAAAAGAAAAAGAAAGAAAACACACACACACACACAAAATCCATGGCTTTGCAGATCTTAGGTGTACATGGCTATATTTCAACACCATTTGATTATGCCTACTGTTGCATTCACAGCTGAATTTGTTATTTGTTATAGGATAAGAAAAAAAACCATGGTATGGCATAGTTTAAATATAAATCATATCACTTCTAGCTGTCTTTTCACAGATTTCGACCTTTGTATAATTTATAATATCGTATAAATGTATTAGTAAAGACTGCCATTCAATGGTTGTACCACTCATGTGTAAGTCAAATTTTGTGCATCTGATCATAGAATATTTTAACTGATAAGGAAAATCTCTACTTACAAGTTGGCAATATAATAAATTTTTTCTTTATACTGTTTCAATTTTTAAATAATTAAGTATAAAATTTAATCGTAACATTAAATAAAATATTGAAATAAATTATTGAATAAGTAACAAAAACACAGAATAAAGAATAACATATTTCAGCTCTTTGGGAATTTCAACTTAATATTCACATTTCTCGAAAGTAGGGCTTACTTTGTATTTGTAACAAAATATAAGAAATTAAAAATCTTACTTATTCCCTGATCTTATACATATATTGATTGAAACTCTTGAATCAAATACACTATACTAATGAACTATATTTACTAGGGTGATGTTAAAATTTATTGAAGACTATTTGCAGCAGGCTGACATTTAAACAGTCAGCCTAAATAGGTTTTCTCTTTGGTAGTACATCAACTTGCTGCAGGCATGCTCTAGGCCTAGATGTCTGCTCGAACCCACAGGGAACTGAACTTATCGGCTCATGCCACACAGCATGGTAGCAAAAAAAAAAAAAAAAAAAAAATTCTTTTTGTAGCAGGACAGTAATACATCTGAAACCTTCTTTAAATAACTCTATATTTCATTGCATATTTCTGGTGAAAGCCACATTTTCCATAACTTCTTTGAATCACTTAAGACCTTTTCTGTCCTCTTATCCTTAAAATGCCAGTATGCTTCCCACAGAGAATGCTAGCATAGTTCTCCAAAAACACACTTAATTAGTGGAGTCAAAATGTAGCAGCATGCTGCCAAGTGACACTCTGTTTAGTGAGGCTGTACTCATGTAATGTGTGGGCTGATTTTAGCATGGAATTTAGCTTTGTAATGCATGGGGATGGATGTATGAGTGGCATGCAATAATTTGGGATCCAAGTCCTATATGCCCTTAAACACTTTTCATTGAGCTTCTATTATACTTGCACAGGTTAACTTACCATATTAGTACTCATTATCTTGAGTAATTCTGACATTAAAAAGAGATGAAAGGATTGAGATATGGAGTAGAGATATCTTCTTTATGTATCTCTATGTATTTTAGTGTGGAGACATAAAGAGAACAACTTCTGGAACTGTGTCAGCTCCTCTGTCAATTCTCTCATTTTATCTAATTACAACTTATTCTTAGATGTTCCTGGCACCACATAATTTTGTGTATTTCTAAAGTTATGGCAATTAACACATTTTACAACAACTATCCTTTCATTGACTGTCTTGACATAATCCAAATAATCAGTAAATGAATTAAAATAAAATATTCTGGAATGGAAAGGCATAGTAAAATGATTGTAGGTGAACACTGATTTCATTAAAATAAACAGTTGAGACTCAGCCAGAAACTATGACTAGAGAAAAACAATATGAATATAACATATATTGAACATGTAGAAATAATAAGGTAACAGTACTATGGTTGTGGATAGGTAGGAGAAAATGTAAGGGCTCTCTATTTCACACTTTTGACAGCACATAGCCAATCTGCACTTTAAAAAATAGAAACATGTAGTTAAGACTAAAACAAAAGCAACTATAATGACTCTGGCCTCTTAGTATTATTTACAGTTTTCTTTCCTTAATATTAGAGGACTCTTGTGGGAAATATATTTTGTTGGAATTTATTTGAAGTTCATCAGTTGCTTAACCTTTTGTTTCAGTTCCTTTTCTTCTAATAAATTCAGGTAGAATAATTATTTATTTTATGTATAAAAATAGCATTATTTTTTGAACTCACTTTTGCAAAATTATTTCCATTCTACCGTCTGTATCTGTCTGTATCTATATCTATATCATCTATAAATCTTCCATTATATTTGTACAGATTCGTTTATCAGGTTAATCATTATGTTGAATAATTATGTTGAATAATTTGAATTATGTTACAAAGAGATGGAAGGACTGAGATATAGCATAAGAATATGTTTATATCTACATGTGTACATATGAGAGAGAGAGACGGAGGGAGATAGGTGAAATAATGTTCATCAAATATTAGCACTGGTTATTTTTGGATAATAACCCTATTGTAACCCAAGAAACTTATATGGTTTCTCACACCTAGTAAGCATCCAGTAAAGATCTGTTGTATGCATGACAAGAAAGGAAAACTGCATAGAAATACAGCATGAAGAAGTGGAAGCTCTCAGAATAAAATTCTGATAAGGGAGTGCTGAAAAAGGGGGTTGCCAAAAGACATGGGAATTTGAAGGAAACAGTAATGATAAATTATAAAAAAAGATGATTTACAGTCACATAAATTTGGGATTTAAAAGATAACGAGAGATGTTTCTATCAATAAAAAAGCATGTTAAATTTCATACTTATAAGATTTGTTCAATAGCATTACTCAAGGCAGAGATCACCAATTACCTTTCTTCATTGTTCGAGAAAAAAATAACCTATATTCTGAAAGCCATACACCAGAAAGAGAAGGAGTGGAATACAGTCACAAAAAATGCCGAAGGACAATGTCAGCCCCCTTGAGTCCCAGCTTCTGCCACATCTTCTCTGCTAAGGCTGATAACTGTAAGACAGAAAACTCCTAATTTAGATAACACAGGTATCTCCATGGACAAATGAAAAGCAAGGACTTGATCTTTAATATAATTGATTG
The DNA here is from genome assembly GCF_028885625.2 of Pongo pygmaeus. NCBI lineage: Eukaryota > Metazoa > Chordata > Mammalia > Primates > Hominidae > Pongo > Pongo pygmaeus. The sequence goes on along the minus strand of NC_072382.2, from coordinate 107,458,872 downwards.
GCTCAGTGGAAGCAGAACTGAATTGGGAGTCAGAGGACAGTTCCACTCTGGAGTAATCACTTCTCTCGGCTTCAGTTTGCTCATCTGTAAAATGAAGATACTAATACCAGCGCTGTGTACTTCAGAGGGTTGCAGCAGAGAACAAATTAGATAAAGTAAGTGAACATGCTCTGTAAACTGTAAAGCACTACACAAGGCAAACTTATCATTATTTAAGGTCATCCTAGATGCTCCACAGCAGGGAGAAAGTGAGAAGGAAAAAGCAGCTTTTCCATCCATTAACACCTTGTCTCTGGGAGACCCTCAGAGAGGTTGTGTGAAGACAGTGATAGAAAGTTAATCACCCTGTGTTAAGCAGACATCTTCGCATTCATTTTAAGGAAATGCATTTTACTGCTCTGTCTCATTCCAGCAGATATATGTCAAGTTGCTGTGGCTTTCTGACTGCTCTTTCTCAGAATGCTCTACTGGATCTCACTTTTCGGTTGCATACATTGCAGGGTTATTGTTTCAGGCTCTTCTTCCCAAACCTGTTTTGCTTTGATGATTTCATTGATTCCCCGGCCTTACCGAGCTCCAAATCAACATTTCCTGCTATCCATCACATACCTAAGTCTGGAAGTTGCACGGGCCCCTCCAATCCAGCATATCCAAAGTGGAATTCACTGTTTTCCCTGCTACGCTTACTTCTCCTGGGTTTTACATTGCTATTTACTCAGTGTCTCCATTTAGAAAGTACAGAGCCAGGGATATGGTGGACATTTTTGCACTGCACAACTCTGAAGGGTGTCATTCATACGATGGCGTCTCAGAATGGAGCCAATGCTATGCGGAGCATAACCTGCAGAGCTGAGCATTGCAACCCTCCCAAAAGCTCCACCACTTGCTCCCCTGTCTCAGTGGTTGCTCATTCCTTGATTTCCTACAATAGAGGAGTCTGTGGACAATTCACAATTTATCAAAGGCACTCGCTTTAATACCCATGACACTTTATAATGTTTCTCCCTTTACTTGATGAGTACAGGGACAATATTCTGAGCATGGATTGTTATATATGAATATTGTAACACGGGAAGGATTTTTGTATTCATTTTAAATACACATTTTAACACTGCATACAAATGAGTGTTGTGTGTGTATTTAGTAAGGCATCTCCAAAGATAGCCCCCAACAGTGTCCTTTTCCCATATGCTCATGCTAATCCTGATGTCATGAGATGGAGCTTATTTCCTTTCCTCTTAATCTGCACTGGCCTTGTGACTAGTCTTGACCAATGACATGGAGCTAAGAGAGATGCAATTGAAGATTTGCTAAGTGCTTGCACACTGGAACTTATCCTTTGAAACACTCCTTCTTGGAACCTACATGTCATGCTTTAAGAAAGCCACAAGGAGGAGAAAAAAGGAATATTGGTTAATAGACCCAGTGAAGATACCAGCTGAGAGCTGATACCAACTTGCCAGGCATATGAATGAACCATCTTGGACATTCAATCCCAGTCAAGTACCCAAATGACTATAGACCTAGCCATCATCACAGGAGCAGAACTGCTCAGCTGAGTCAAGTCATCACAAAAAGTCATTAGAAATAATAAATGCTTTTTAAAGTTACCACGTTTGGCATGGTTGATAGATAAATAAAAAATGTGTGTGTGTGTGTGTGTGTGTGTGTATAATTCACCTCTCTTAGGAGTCTAAGATAAAGACAGATAAGATCACTAGCTAAAAGTGACATGTACACTTTTGGTTGAAATGGTTTTCAAAATAATTCTCTGCAATATTCAGCAAAACTACCTGTTAAGGCGGTGGGAGAAATAATAGAAAAGTGGAAAGGAAGGCCACAGAGATGAGTCAAACAGGCCCTTTGCCTGGGTGGAGAATAGGCAGGCTTCTGCCTATCCTTTTATGTGTTATGCCTATGTCCAATTGAGTAGATAAAACTTCAAGTGAGGAATAGAATCCATGACTGAGAAACTTCAAACATTTCTTCCACTTTGAAATTTCATAAGTAGACCACCTACTACCTGCTCACTTGTGTATAAGACCAGAAAACCTGCTGAGATCTAGCTTATCATCTACATGGCTAGTGCTATCATCAACTCTATAGGGGCTATGAGCCAGCCAGCAGGGAAAAGTCTGTCTTTCTCCTCTCAAGTCTTCATCTTAAGTGGAGCCTCCAGGTTCTACATAAATAGCCTAGAGACAAAATATTCTGTATTTGAATAAACTTGAATAAATTTTAGTTGGCATTTTGAAATCCAAGTCCAGCACAATTCCCACATCCACTTTCACTATTTTAGTTCATATCCTCATCATCTTTGAGACCAAGCCACTGCACTAGTTTCCTAAATAGTCACCCTGTCTATGGTTCCTATTTTATTCCATCAATAATCCATAATGCTATCAGTGATATTTCTAAAACACAAGTCTGTCACCTCACTGCCCATTTAGAAAACTTACTAGTGAAATTCTCGGCATACAGAATGGTGTAATTGTCAAGAGCACTGGAAGATCTTCGATGTTAAGGGGTTTGAGTTTCATGTAGCAGGCAATAGAGAATCAAAGTAGTATTTTGAAAATGTCCTTTCAATCCTTTGAATATCAGATTTATGAACTGCTTTGATTTTAGCCAGGTCTATCAGTCTGTTAGTTTTGTTTTATAGTGATCAAAATAATTTTCTGCAGGCTTCTATTTTTATACTTTTCCAGCTCTCTTCTGCACATTTTCTCTTTCTCCAATTCACATTCATTCACATGCCTCCCCAACTCAGCCCTCCCTATGCGTGTCTTTCCTTGAGTCTATAATTTTAAACTTATATATGGATAAAATAGCTTTCTGCTTCTCTCTCTTCAATTTCTGTCATCTACAGAAAGTGGAACCAGTCCCAATGGATTACATGCATTTCTCCCTTTCTGCAAACTTCTCCCCAAACAGACATCAGCACCTCTCTTAGTATATGTCGACATAGTGTGGAGGAATATGTCTTCTCATAGCTAGGCCACTTTAAGTGGTCCCTCTGGCACTAGGACTAACTCTCCGTGGGTAGTTGATCATGTTTCAATTTAAACGCCTGGCAAAGTCCCTTCACTTTTCACAAACACAATTGCAATGGCTGTTCCTGGAAGCTAGCAGTCCTTGCCACTTTTGTCACTGGCAGATAAGGGTGGTAATTAAAATCATTCCACAGCTGTCCGCTGAAGTCTCCTCAATTTGTGGCAGACTGGCTGAGTAAGAAGATGAAACATTAGGAGGCATTTTTTTTCTTGACTCCACGTAACTCCTGCTAAAGAGCTAGTCAATGGTCTTGCATTGCCAGGAAGTTGGGGTGTCAGCTCAGAAGGCACTTGATGTTTCAGTTTCTCATTTTAGACATAACCTCAGTTGAAGGCTCTCTGCCTTACTGATTAGATGGTCTTTTGCAAATTACTAAGTCTTAACGAGTCTCATTATTCCTATCTGTAAAAGGGTTATAATAGGATCTGCTGAGAATTAGAGATTATCAGTCTATTTGTGTGTGTGTGTGTGTGTGTGTGTGTGTACATCACTGGATATAGCACACAATGAATAGCAGCTGTTATTGTTACATGATTCTATAAGCAACCCCTTTGCCCGTTGCAAGTCTGTCTGGGAATACTGGAAACTCTATCTCTCCTCTCCATTTTCAAGTTTTTAATTTTTAATATCAGCAAGCCATTCTTTCTGGTAAGGCTGAAAATTGTCTCTGAACATTTGGAGTGCTTTAAGTAGCTGAACATAGGAAACTCATGTCAAAAATTATATCTTGGGACACCCCATGGAACAAGAAGTAGTCCTCAAAGATATAAGGCTATGAGGATTTCAGATAACCCATTTCCCAGTAATTGTATTACTGCCTCCTGAAAATTTTTTTACACCATGTATGGAAAATCAGATCACAGGCCTCACAAAGAGTGAAAGTCTGAAAGCCTCATACTCTTTTTTTTTTTTTTTTTTTTTTATGAGAACACTGAGATTTATTTCACCAGTCTTTCATCTTCTAGAAAGTCTCCTGACTGGCAAAATGTCATGTTTAAATCTGTCCTCATTTTGCATTGTGACTAAGTGCAAACTTTCCAAAGTATAATTTTCATCCATGTTGGCAGCCTCAGATGATAGCCTGTATTAGCTGTCTCAGGTAGGAACCGCCAATGCTGCCTAGGTAGCATTTCCAACATATGGAATTATCTGGGTACATACCACATACAGGGGTAGTGATGGTTAATGTGCCAACTGCAGTTTCTACTGCATCATAAGAAATGTATGCTTGGCTATGTCATTTGTTCACCTTTAAATGTCTTTCTGGGTTCATTCTGAGCACAGTGGCTTTTATACAGAATAAAACAGTCTTGGAGGTTTTATTTTCCCTCTACAAACACCCAGAGGCTGTAGTTCAGTTAAGAAACAAATTAAATTTTGTGAAAGAGAAACAGTAATATGTTTGAAATATCCACAGCTGTTCCCCTTCAGCTGCATTTAAAAATGACTAAACTGATTTAATTCACATTGTGATGTCAATTGTCAGATTGGAATAAGATCTTGTGGACCTATCTTTAATGACTAAAAATAGTACGGCAATAAAAATTCTACTGAAAAAGCTGCCCTGTTCCCACTGATAGTATCTTAACAAAGCATTACATATAAAAAGTGCTTGCCACATGGTTTTTAAATATTGTGCACTAAAATCCTACTTTATACCAGAAACATGTCAAGTGTTTGGCAGAATCTGATTAATTATTTTATCCTTGAATACGTAAAAAGCAAATTTAGTTGATAGTCTATTGACTTAACCAGAAGTTGTTGATTTAAAAATATTTATATAGTATAATAAAATGTAAGGGGACTTAATAAATGCATATTTTCCCTATTTGGTATCCCCATTAATTTCTCTTCTGTTCTTTTGGTGATGAAATCATAAAATAATCAGCAGTTATACTGCATAGCTCTATTTCTTCTCTAGCTCTGCAGCACTGATGAATGGAAGAAAATTTTGACAGTTTTTTTTAGATCTCATTATCTTTTCCTTTTATGAATGACGGTGGTACCAGAATATCCACACCATTCTCTTTTCTATCATCCTCTGACTGTAAAATAAAATTATAGAACATTTTAGCAAACCTCTGAAATGAAGAAGATTTATTTTAAGATAAGTTTATTTAACATGAGAAAATTTTTTGAAATAGAAATTCAACTTCAGGTTATTCCTCTAATTTACTGTTTTTTTCTTCTAAATATTTTCTATTCTGCTTAATAGTAATGAATCAGCAACATAATTTAAAAATCTCCACTAAAGTAATGTCACTGATATTGATATTGTATCATATATAACAAATATTATTTTACTATGACAATATTTTCTTGATTCTTAGTCTGAATAAATACTTTTGGAAACTGCTCAGGTTTGAAGTAGAAACTATGGAATTACCCAAGCCTGGAAATCATTTTCACTTTATGATTTAGAGCAGGAGCCGGGATAACTTGTTAGCTTGTCAGTAGTGTAAAGTCTCAGATCCATCACAGTTCTTGACAATTTGGCAATGCAGCTGGAATGGTGAGTGGTGGGGCTTTCTGGATGAGGAAGGATGAAGGTCTCACAAGTTGATTAATAGAATTTGGAAAAAAATCCATAGGTATCAATAACAAAGATGTTGACTAAACTATATGTCAACCAGGTTATACAAGGTTCTCCACTTTATTGCCTATTAATGAGAAGGAATTGGGGTGGTGGTTGCTGACCAAAGAATAGGAAATAGGATCAAAGACAGCTGCCGATATAGTGCCCTAGTTGTTAACTCTGTTTCGCACAGGAGACTTCCTTGACAATTTGGATGTTCATAGGCCCAACAGTTAAAAGTATTGTGAAGATTCATTCTGTGTAGGCAGAGGTTTTTCCCCATCAGAAAACAGTTCCAGAATCGCATACCCTTGCTGAGTGAGAAGGGCGAGAAATATGTGACTTCCGAAACCAAATCAATTTTAAGAAGTTAGTCTGATTTGCTTGGAAAATGAGAGAAGCATGCAATTCTTGTTAAAGGTGAATGTCAACAGCAAGGCCATCTAAAGGCTCAGCTTCTCCTGCAATCTGTCATGACAAACCTGGATCCATTCAGAGAAGACAATAAAATATCTAAGAATATTTTTGCAGTGAATATTGGCTGCTGTATGGAAGCTTTGGCCCTCTTGGATAGATGTCCCTAAGACAGACAAGCTCCAATTGGAAACCATAGATGAAGCATTGACTAGTTGTCAGTCTCTTACTGCTCTGGATTTGACTTGTAATGCAGATGCAGGTGTCCCATGGGGAATGAGAAACTGACCCAAAGAAGTCTACAAGTCTAGTGGCTGCATAGATTGAAATGAAAAGTGAGAGCAATGCCCTGTTTTCATGGCATAGAACCCCTTTCTCCCTGCAACCTCTCTCCCCACTCCATATCCCCTCCATCCCATGCTACCCCAATTTCAGCTGCTTTAAGGAGAAAGATGTTTAGGGGCAGGGCTGAGGCCAGCTTGTCCTCAAGGGGAACTGAAGGTTATACACACACGTCTGAGTATGCTGGAGAGGCAAGGGAATCAAATGTTTAAGGCTTTGTTGGATACGGGGCCCACCAGCCCATCTGGTCCTGCTTAGGAGAGGGGACATCCAAATTCAACTATGGGGTTTGGATGGAATTCGCCATGGAAAGGGAAGCTAAAGTGGTGCTGTGAGTCAGTTTCTTTGGGAGAATTTAATGTACTATTTTTGCGGCTTCCACACAGAATATATAATTGGTATTGTATGCCTGTACTAGGAATGTTCATAAATATCATAAGGGATCTCCCAATTCAGAAGAGCCACAAATAGAGAGGTGTTAGTACCTTTAGTGTCTCACAAACCTAACGACCTCTTGAGCTAAATGACTGTGACTGATGATTTTTACCAATTGGATCCTCTGGCAAAAGGAGACAGCCTTTATCCAGAGGCACCCGTAAGGGGTTTGGAGATCTTTGTCTCTTAGATGCAGATACATGCTCTTGTAAATTACTGTATTCTTGTTGAAACTGAATATCTGAGGCATAGAAGCCTTGTGGCTGGCCTAATGTCTCTATTTTGGGGTAAGTCAACCTGGACTCAATTGTGTTAAAAGGTGGAAAAGACAAGCAAGCCTCAATTGTTAGATAGAAATGTTTATTCAAGAACGTAGCTGGCCTGAACCCAGCAGCATCTCAGCTTTAGGTAAAAAGGAGGCACTCTATTGCCTGAACCACATCGCTGGCTCAGCAGTTCCCATAAATGCCTAGGCCTGGTTCAGTAATAGTTCAGCTGGGCTGAAACCCAGTGATGTCTCCTGGACTGCTGCAGCTGTACATATGAAGTGCCAGTCATGCAAAATCAAAAATGAATGTGGCCACTTGGCTCAGTGGGCAGAACTCAAGGCTGTTCTCATAGTCTTGCCCAATATTCCCCTTGATAAATCTTGTTATAGTTTTACTGCTCCTTGGGTGATTTCCATTGGCCTAGCTTTTTGGTTTGACACTTGGGAAACTACAGACTGGAAGAGTAATGTTATCCATCTTTGAGACCATAAATAGGATAAACAAATTGTGGCTGTTGATTGAAGTCTCTGAGTTGCTCACTGACCTCAGTGACTAACAATGGAGAAAAGACCATTCTCTGATGAGACTGACTGGAATCAAAGTCTGATCAAGCCCGTACCTCCTGGATGGCTACCATTGCTCCCTAGAGGCATCATTATACTGGCCGTGGCAACACATTTGCCATCTTATACCAGGCACAAAATAAAAAGTCTCAAGTATCTCCAGCTGTAGATTATGTTCCCCACAGATGATTGTGGAGATATTTCAAAGATAAGGCTAGCCTTGATTTCTTGCGAGATCTTCCTGGAGGAATAACTGACTTGTTATTTATGCACATTCTGTTTTCAATTAGTAATAATCGTGCTTCAGATAAACCTCACTGGCTATGATACTGCCACTGCGCAAAGCTATTTATGCATATTCTGTGAGGCAATTATTAACTCCAGGGAGAACAATATATGGTACAAATATAATCACGTTGTTCTACATGGCTCAACTATAAATAATATTTAAATAGGCATAGAAATGAGAACACTAAATATTGTGATGCAACGCTATTGTGAATATTGGGGAAGCAACACGTGTAGGTGGGTGTGTTTTGTGATAGTGGAATAAGCTGTTGGGGAGCTAAATCTTCATCTTCCATAATAGGAAGTCAGATACTGTTTAATAAAAAATTAAGAAATAGTATAAAATGCTATTTGAGAATAAGGAAGTATACACCATAAGAAACAACTAAAATAGCTGAAAGTGGTTGCCATTGAGTGTGAGAATTGGGATGAACAGGGGGTGGAACCGGAGGCTGTGGGATGTTCTTAAGCCTAACTGAACTGTTTGACTTTTAAAACTATATGCCTACTGTATTGGTCTGCTAAGGCTGCCATAACAAAACACCACAGCCTGGATGACTTAAACAGCAGAGATTTCTTTTTCACAGTTCTGGAGATTAGAAGTCCAAGATCAGGCTGTCAGCAGGTTTGGTTTCTTCTGGGGCCTCTATCCTTGGCTAGCAGATGGCCGCCTTCTCTCTGCATCCTCACGTAGTCTCTCCTTTGTGCACAAGCACCACTGGTGTCTCTGTTTGTCCAAATTCCCTTTGTATAAGGACATCCGTCAAATTGGATTAGGGCCCACACTAATGGCTTCATTTTAACTTAATCTTATCTCAAAAGGATCATCTCCAAATACAATTATATTCTGATGTACAAGGGGGTTAGGGTTACCACATATGAATTTGGAGGGGGATACAATTCAGCCCATTAAACATGCATTAATAATAAAAAAATTCCGTCTCAAAAACCTCCTTTAGATTTAAACCATGTAGAAGGCAATAATTATCTGGGGCATCAAACTCCATTGTCAGTCCCAATTGCAATATCCATAGATCTTATTATACTTTGTTCATTATGCCAAGACTTAGAAACATTTAATTTTAGATTTATTTATTATGTTTCAAATAAGATAGCAATAACCACAATATCTTGGGATAATGTCACACCACTCTTTTCATCAGCTGTCTCCACTCGATTCTGCAAAATGTCCTTTCCACCACCTGCTTTCCTGAGTTCCCATCAGCAGTTCTTCAAGCCTCTTATCCATGTTTTTTCCTGTTTTCTGTATTTTTTCTTCTCTTTTTGACTTATTACCTTATTTTTTTTCCACAAGAACCTAACCGCAGAATTCTTGCCTGTTCTTGTAGAAGAAATTGGATGTTTATGACAAGAGAAGAAAAAAAAAGAAATCCACCTCTTCGGTCTGTAAATAGTGGCTTCTGTAATTCAAGCTGTGTTCCACAAGTCAGAACTAGCTCTGGTTAAATCCGCTGGGAGACATACATGAATCTGCCAACAAATATTGTGATTCCAAATGAAGTTTTGTAAGCAGTGATATGAATCCTGCTTTATCACAATGCATTTGAGAAGATCCTGACAGAAATCCTGAACAAGATTAATGGGGAAATATGAAATGGGATTGAACTAAGAGAGTTAATATATTGCCTTGTACCACTATCATTCTAAAATAGCAGAAAACATAGGAAGAGGCTATAAATACATACTGAAAAGAACTCAGTACTTACAACATGATAGAAGAAGAAATGTTCAGAAGCATCAATTGTATTAAAGACAGCAGAAAGAGTAATAACCAAAAATACATTTACTCAACATTTACACTCTACTCAGTCCTTCCAAATAATTTCCTTGCAAATATTGTACACTCCCATAAGAAAATCAATTTTTATTATATACTTTTGTGACATATTAACTCCATCTTCTTTTTCCAGATGGTTTCACTTTCTTAACTGGCATTATACTATTATTATGTTAAGAAGACATTAAAACATACCACAAGGATAATTAAACTCCAATTCACCATACTTTGTTTTAATTACTCAATTACCAAAGCAAAACAAAATTTAAGTAAAATTACATGAACGTATAATTGAAGAAGCACATGAACAAATATGGTAAAAGGAAATTTTGGGTAGAAAAATCAATGCATTCCCTGAGCACCCTACCATTGCTCAGGCATTATGCCAGACATTATGCTAAGTGTTACAGACATGTAAAGGTAATGAAAACAAGTTTCCCTCCTAAGACTTTGCAGCCTACTTGGTGACACTGACCTGCATAAGTATAGACATTTATAGTGTGTGTCTGACTTCCTCCCATTTTTCCCGCCTCATAATTCTGTTAAATCAAACTGAAAGAAAACAGAAAGGTCTTGGGTAAAAGAAACTTCACATTCTTTTACTCAAAGAGCCACTCTGATTTCCTCTGGGGTAGGCATTGTTCAGCACTCCTAGCTATATGTCTTCTGCCTGGCATTTAAACTTTATCTTGATTATTATTGCATACCAGTCATGAAATTATATTTATATTATTTGTCAAGTTCCTCATTACTCTGAAGAAAGATGCTACAGGAGTTTAAATAACCCTGCATCTACAAAGGCGCAGCCTGGCTTAAAGCTAAGCATTTCAGTTACACTTACGCTTTAGGTATTAGCATCTCTTTGTAATGCAAATTGTTCTACAGCAAAAGGATTTTCCCGGTTCTGGGAACCTGTGTGGCAAGCGCAGCGGAGACTAGCTCATCTGCAACGTGCAGTAGTTCTGCTGCATTATATGGGTACCTCGAAGCAGCAGTGAGATCAGCCTGACTCGGCTTAATATGATAAGTCATGGTTTGTGCCAGTCAGTGGCCCAATGTGTTAAGTGTGTGTGAGTATTAAGAATTTTTTTAGCATAAATTTTATGGAAAAATTATGAACAAGAAATGAAATTTACAGAATTCAAATTATGAAGAATCTCTGATATACTTTGGATATTTATCCCTGCCCAAATCTCACGTTGAATTGTAATCCTTACTATTGGAGGTGGGGTCTGGTGGGAGGTGTTTGAGTCATGGGGGTGGATCCCTCATGGCTGGGTGCTGTCTTTGAAATAAGTGAGTTCTCACATGATCTGGTGGTTGTAAAATGTGGCATTTCCTCCCCCGCCCTCTCTCTCTTGCTCCTGCTTCTGCCATGTGAGACACCTGCTCTCCCTTTGCCTTCCACCATGATTATAAGCTTCCTTAAGCCTCATCAGAAGCCAAGCAGATGCTAGGACTATGCTTCCTGTACAGCCTGTAGAACCATGAGCCAATTAAACATCTTTTCTTTATAAATCACCCAGTTTCAGTTATTTCTTTATAGCAATGCAAGAACGACCTAATACCCCCTCCTACAATTTCTTCAGAGGAAACAATATTGCCAAAATCAAATTGCTTCAATACAATTTTAACTAAATCACTCAGATTTTGATTTTCCTTTGTTTTCCTATATTGTTGTTATTATTTTCTGAAACCATGTTCTAAAGTACAACTTTTGACTTTTACTTATGAAAGTTTAAGCTTTTATCTCACCTTTTTATTGAGTGTTGAAACTGAGTGAGCTCTCAGTTTTGGATGTCTAAACATTCAGTGAAATTTCAAATTGAACAGAAGGTATGAGAGTGAGGAAGAGAGGTCAATGGTACAGTAAATGGAGAACCAATTTAAATACAAAAACAATAACAAAAACTAATAAACGTTCAGGCCTCATATACCATCAGGGAAGTTTTCGCTCTTTCTTCTGTTCTTAACAGGCTGCTGACCAATTTTTGGTTTGGAAAATAAGACAAAAATTGCATATGGCATATGTAAATCAGGAAAAGCTACATTTCAGATTGTGGAGTCTAAGTAAAAATTTTAGTGACTTCATCTGTTGTTCCTTAAAGGGCTATTACATTTCTGACCCTGTCTCTAAAGATCTTAAAATTCAGTGAAATTGACAGAATGCTATAGACTATGAATCACCCACAAACAAAAATTAGAGATAAATGGAATAATAAATAATTAGAGATCAATGGAAATAAACAGAAAAAAATAATTCTGACAACATAGATGGAAAACTTGATGGATTTGGAGAATTTCACTTGGCAGTTGAAGAATGAGGATTTTCATGTAGGAAAAATGGCAGAAAATTCATTTCATATGCAAGACTGAGAGAACATTGCATATGAAAACTGCCCAGTGAGATGCCTGGCATGGGGGAGCCGACAAATAAATATATATTTTTTCCCTGTGACCAAAGATAAAGAGGGTCCATGACTGGCATGTTTGAGTAAGAGTTATTTGAAGAACATGGCTGGAGTGAACAGTGTGCAAAGGAATGATGGAAAGAGACAAGATGTCCCAATAGAAAAAGTTGTGCTTTGAATCCAAAAATGGCTTCCTTTACCTACTAGTTGTGTGATCTTACTCACTAGGCCTGAGTTTCCTTATCTGTGAAAAGAGGATTATTTCAGTTTCCTAGGGATGTAGAAACAAAGTGCCACAGATTGGGTAGTTTAAAACAACATAAGTTTATTATCTCACAATTGTAGGGGCTAGAAGTCTGATGTCTGCTCCCTCTGAAGGGCCATGCTCCCTCTGAAGCTTGGAGGGAACTCTTGCCCTGCCTCTTCCTAGTTTCTGGTAGTTTGCTGGCAATCTTTGTCATTTTTTGGCTTGGAGCAGTATAACTTCAACCTCTGCCTTTGTGGTGACACGATGTTCTTCCTGTGTATCTCCATCTTCACATAACCACCTTCTTATAAGGATATTAGTCACGTTAGAGGCCCACCCTGCTCCAGGATGGCTTCATCTTACTAATTACATCTGCAATGACTCTACATCCAAATAAGTTCATGTTCTGAGGTAATGAGGGTGAGAATTTCAAAATATCATTTTTTAGAGGGACACAGTTCAATGCATATCAGAGATAATAGTAATACCTATTTATTTCATTGTGTTGCTGAGAGATTTAAATATAATAATGTATGATAATGTATACATGTTATAAAATAAGACTTTTCATGCAATTTTATCTATCCTTACCCCCTACCCAGGTGCGTTTCATGTGCCTATCACCCCTCAGAGAGTAGAGAAACTCCCACAAATGTTATATTTGAACTAAGAATATGAAATATAAGTATTCTTTAATTGAATTTTTGCCACACTGTCAATGATACCTAAGATTGTATTTTTCAGTAAGAAAGTATAATTTTCTGATTGCTTGTAAAGATGCAATTAATGAGAGTTAAAATTAATTGAGTGCATGTTATGTGCTGAGTACTGTTATGAGTGATTTATGAGAATTAATTGTCACCAAAATAGGCTCATGATCATTTTTATTTTACAGATGAGGAAATGGAGGTACAGAGATATTAACTGCCTTACACAAGGTCATATAAATAGTAAGAGTTAGAGCCAGGATCCAAAATCAGATAGTATGATATTAGACCACAGGTTCTGAAATTCTTCCCTGTATGTCTTTCAATCAGAGCATGCACATAAATAAGTAAAGAGCCATTTCCACTTTTCCACCCTTAGTTGCCCTAGTTCTTGAAATCATAAATGTTTCACCATGCCTCAAAGAACAAATTATATACTAAAATAAACTGACAGTGTCCAAACCCAAATGGCTGCTTTTTCGGTCCTTAATCTATGTACCTTAGAAAGGTGAAGAGAAAAATTGTTTCCCGTTGTCCTGATTTCCTTGTATAAAATGCATGGTCATGAAATTTACCTAATTAATGTAGCTTGACTTTGTTACACACGCGTAAAAAATTAGATTAAAAACAAGGGATTAGTTAAATTTCAAAACATATGACTTCTAAAATCCCATATCAAACTGCTAGCAATTTTCAGAGGCCTATATTAAATGGATGTCAGCATCATGGAGTAAAGGTTACTTATGTCTGGCTATTAGCTCAAGCCCTTCTGTGCCTGCCTTTTCTGTCCTATTCCTTGCCCTTTGGCCATTTGGTTCCCATTATGCCCTCTCCAGTGCACAGGAAGGGAAGATGTCAGTATGTGAAAGTCGTATTTGTCATGTAATTGCTCTAGGCAGGCATTTTATGCTCTAAGGTGACAAAAGCTTTATTTAGAGGCTGTTTGTGAACATTCTGGGAATGCTATTCATCTGAATTATCTCTGTTACTACTATTATATGTAATAAAATATTAATTGAATAGTTGGAGAAAAATAACATAGCAAGCCAGCAAGATGAAGATTCATTCTTCACCTGTGAGTGTTAGTGGTTATAATGGATGGAATTGTGACCCGCCAGACATGCAGGTTATTTTGCTGTACAGTAGGTTACCCAGGCCACTCTCTGAATGTAAAAACAAATGTAATAGTGAAGTAGCATTCATCTCTTCCCTGAGTAACAGACCTGCACTTCCAACACTCTGTGGGACATTTGCATATGAGGGTGGCACAGGCAAGTTCTAGCTCATTAGTCTTCAAACCAAACATCATCTTTTTCTAACCAAGACTTGGGACTCAATTTATGCATTCTGGGGATCTCCTGTGCCTGTCTTCTCTTCTGTACCTGTAATTTGCTGTCTAATCCTTGAAAAAATCTTTACCTGTCTATTTTATTTTGGTCACTTTTTATGACCCATGCTGTATTTTTAGCAATGTTGATTCTCCTTTGTCTTTCTAATTCCACATTTATTTCCATTTATTTTTCTTCTTACACTACTTTCCTGAACTCTATTCTAGAGCATTTGTATCACTGCTCTGTGTTCTTGCTTTGTGTAGGTGCTTGCTTCAGTAAATTAAAATGATTGCCATATTTTCCACTGGATTTAATTTTTGGTGCATGTCCTTTGGCTGTTTTTCGTTGTGCTTACAGATTTCTATGTTGTAATAATATGGTTCTGCACGTACACTTATCTTCACTACTAGAAATATCTTCCTTTTGTTAATATGTAAGATTAATTAGAAGGCACAGGTAGGCAAGAAATGCTCTATAAATATAACGTATGATATTCTGTAATGTATTCAAAATATAAATCTTACAAGAATCTACTGAATTTACAGAAAATATTGGTAATTATTTTGAAATGGAATTTATCCTATCATTTATAACTGTCACTATGAGATTTAATGAAAATTTAAAGTGTCCTCTTTAAATGACAGTGTTTGGAAATGTATGATACACTTGACACATCTTGCTCTAGTTGTAAAGGAATGAATAGAAAAAAAATTTAAAAACTATTACTTTACTCTGGCCACAACACTGAGCTAGTTTTCAGATTTATTACTATAAAGCACCCAAATGTTGTATCAATGCTATATGAATGCAGATGTGTAAACACCACGATAAGTTTTTTCACTGCTCTAGTCGTGAGCCATGGTCCATACTAGATACTCAAAAATTCTTAATTCCCTTTCCAGGTTATCCTGTAACTAGAATGTTGCTTTTGTGATAATTCACTATTATTTCATTGAGTAAGTTTGAGAAAAATAATGATTTACCAACATTTCATTTAATCTCCATGGCACACTAACAAGATAGATACTATTAATATTTCCCCATTAAAGATGAGGAAATTGCTGCTTTGAGAGGATAAGCAACTTGCCTAATACAACAAAGCTAGTAAGTGAAGAGGCTGGGATTCAAACCCCAGCAGTTGGATTTCAGAACCTGAGTTAGTTTGTTTGTTTTTAAAGAGACAGGGTTTCATTCTTACCCAGACTGGAATTCAGTAGCACAATCATAGCTCATTGCAGGCTTGAAATCCTGGGCTCAAACAGTCCTCCCTTCTCAGCCTTCCTTCTGAGTATCTAGGACTATGGGCATGCACCACCATCCAGGCTAATTTTTTATTTTTATTTTTTGTAGACATGGGGTCTTACTAAGTTGCCTAGGCTGGTCTCAATTTCCTGGCCTCGAGTGATTCTCCTGCCTTGGCCTCCCAACGTGCTGGGATTATATGTGTGGCCACTGCACCCAGCCAGAGCCTGAGCTTTTAACCACTATACTCTGCTACTGATGGAAATAATCTATCATAATATGTAAGACACTATGAGACATCGTGTATTAGGCCATTCTTGCATTGCTATAAAGAAATATCTGAGACTGGGTAATTTATAAGAAAAGGCGTTTATTTGGTTCATGGTTCTGCAGGCTGTACAGAAAGCATCTGCTTCTGGGGAGGCCTCTAGAAGCTTACAATCATAGCAGAAGGTGAAACAGGAGTTTGCACATTACGTGGTGAAAGCAGGAGCGAGAGACCGAGGGGTGAGGTGGTACACACTTTTAAACAAACAGATCTCATGAGAAATCACTCACCATCATGAGAACAGTATCAAGAGGGATGGTGGTAAACCATTCATGAGAAATCTACCCCCATGATCCAATTATCTCCCACTAGGCCCTACCTCCAACAGTGGGGATTACATTTCACTATGAGATTTGGGCGAGGACACATATCCAAACTATATCACAACACACCTGTATTAATACTATTTTTAAATACAAACAACTTTACAGGATAGGTAATATTTTCCTGACAAGAAGGCCAATGGACAGAGAAGTGAAGTGCCTGGCCCAAGGTCGATAGACCTAGGACGTGTGGGCAGAGATCTGGGAATAGGAAATCCAAAGCCCATATGTTCTTATCATACTGTGCTGCCTCTTGTTACATCATGCTATCTCACGTGCATGCAGAGTGTGAGTTGGGGTCAAAAGCATGGTAAGCATTAAAGGAGGGGTGCTAGGCAGGAAGAGTTGTGTTTAATTAAATTCATTCCTGGAAATGTGTAGCTTTATTGCCTGAATAAATGGATAAATATCTTGACACACTATTAAACTAAATCATTTGAAATGTCTGTGAGATTTCATAAGAAGGTAAGGCCTTAAAATTATACATTTCTTGAAGCTATCTTGATTTTGTAAAATATTTATTGAGAACTTAAATATAGCAGACTTTATTTCCAAACTCTGTTAATGCTTTAGAAGTGAGAAAGAAGAAATCCTCTTAGGACTCATCCACATATTTTTTTTTTCATTGTTTTTCATTCATATAAACCCCTTAAACATACTTGGCAGTGTATTTAAAAGTTTTGTACTCAGCTTTCAGCAGTAACAGCTGGAGCGGCATCAACAGCAGATGGACTAGGCAGCAGAAAAGACTCAGAAAGCTCTCATAACTGAAGGTGACCCGACACATGAGGGCATTCGGGTGTCAGATGAGAGGACAGATGAAAAGTATTTGGAAGAATAGCAGGGATCTGGGAAGGGAAACATTCCCATCTACCTTTCCATTAGATAATAGAGTCTTAACTATCAACACTTCTTTTGCACCTAACACTATTTCTCAATCCCTTTTCCTAAACCAAGTAAAGGATTTGTTTTGGGGAATAGCAAATTTGTGCCCCAAATGGATGAATGTACTTCCAGAACTGATCTTAAATTGCATGGGTCTATTAGACAAGAATCTTTGATTCATCATACCGGTTTAAGCAAAAAGAGTATTTATTGATTCATGTAACTGGAGATGTCAGGTAGGAAGGCTGGTTTTAGGTATTGTTTGGTTCAGAGCCTTAAATACTGTTGTCAGGACTCTGTCGCTCTATCTCTCAACAAGCAAAAAGGGCTAGTGGTAGCCCTAGACTCAACTTATCTGCATTTCCACTCTAGGAAAGCAGCAGTCTTTTCTTATTGCTGTGGCAGATAAGTCCATAGATAGATCCTGACTGGCCAAGCTTGGGTCACATGCCCTACTCTGAAACAATCACTATGGCTGGGAAGGGAATATTGTAGTTTGTCCAAATCTGGGCCATATATTCACCTCTGTGGTTATAGGAAAACAAGATCTACCCCATTTTTGGTAAGGATTCTCCATGAACTGGAGAATTGGGAGAGATTCCCCATAGTGAAAGGAATAAGGGAAAGGGCTATATAGGAATGTAAGAGAATAGATGCTCATACTAATTGCTATGCATTTATTTCTGTATATATTTCATGTTCTTAAGAGTCTGAGGCTAAAAAATTTAGCCAATTATTTTTTTCCCTTTGTGTGTACACTTAAAATGGTAATAATGGGTAATATTAGTTATTTGTCTATCTGTCACCCTACTACGTATTTTATATACGTTTTCTCATTTAAATCCTACAATTGCTTTACTATTATTACCATTTTACAAATCAAAGGACTGAAATTCATAGAGATTAACTTGCTCAAGCCTACACACAAGGCAACATTTGCTGCAGAATAACTTATCCTACTTAGTAGTAGTTGCCGTATCATTTTAATTTCTGCACAGGCTCATCATACACAGGACACTTTCATTAATACTTTGAGTGTGAATCAATAGTGATATCAACACTAATGTGTAGCAGAGGTACCATTACATAAATAATAGTTTATTAATTACTAGCATTTATTTGACACTACGTACCAGACATTAATATCCATTTTCCCCCATAGCAGCCACAGTGATTTTTTGAAAGTATAAAGCAGATCATGCCATCCCTTTAAAAATTTTCATGGACTTACTTTGCACTTAAAATGAAACCCGAACTTTTCACCATGTGCTAAAGGCCTTGATTCTCTCACTGACCTCAACTCACACCCCTCCTTCCTTGCTCATTTTGCAACACATCAAGTTCTTTTTTGGTTCAGCACATTTGCACTTGCTGTTTCATCCCCTGGAAGGTTTTTGCCTTTTTTTGTTGTTGCTATTGTTGTTCTTTGCAGGACTGATTCTCTCTTATATTCTGATCTCAGCAGAAATATCACCTGAAAGACAGGCTTTCCAGGACCACCTATTAAAGCAACCGCCCACTCTGTCTCTCTCATGAGACAGAGTTTGTCTCTCTCATGTCCTCTTATTTATTTTTTTCATGCTGTTACGATCTGTCATTGTCTATCTTGTTTTGTTCATGTGTCCTCAGCACTTTGAGCATAGAGCCAAGCACATATTAGGCACTCAGCACTTTCTGAGGAGAGAAGAACACTACTGGAATCCTATTTTATACCAGTAAGAAAATGAGGGGTTAGATGGGTTTTGGTAAATTTTCCAAATGTTGCATACCTGGTAAGTGGCAGAGCCCTTATTCAAAGCCTTATTTCTTGACTCCAGAACCTATCCACTTACCACCCTTATTGGTTAGGGGCTTTCCTAGAGCCTAGTTAGAACTGGAACTAAGCAACGCAATAGTGTCCCAACACCATGTTTCTCCAGGGGAAAATATTGATTGCTTATCCACTTGGAGTTATTCATAAAGTACAAGCAGGGTTGTCTGTGTATCAATCTCCTCCTTGAAATTTTCTTCACTTTACATGAATTTTATTACCATTGTTCAATTCCTGAAAATGTTTCAAACCTACATAGCATTGCTGAATATGAAACAAATTAATGGATGAGATCTTCTTTATTAAGAATCTTCAGTTATTCCATTGTCTGAATAGGAACAGATGAGAGGTAGTTTTATGATTCCTCTTCCTTCCCCCATTTCCCTCTACCCTTATAAAAAATGGCATGTCTCACTCCTCAGGATAACTGTGGTATTTATTTCCCAGCCTAGATGAGGAGACCAGCTGGTCATTCCTAATTTTTTTCTTTTTTCTTTTTTGAGACCATGTCTTGCTCTGTTGCCCAGGCTGGAGTGCAGTGGCACGATCTCGGCTCACTGCAAGCTCCGCCTCCCAGGTTCACGCCATTCTTCTGCCTCAGCCTCCCGAGGACTACAGGCGCCCACCATCATGCCCAGCTAATTTTTTGTATTTTTAGTGGAGACGGGGTTTCACCGTGTTAGCTGGGATGGTCTCGATCTCCTGACCTCATGATCCGCCCGCTTTGGCTTGCCAAAGTGCTGGGATTAACAGGCGTGAGCCACCGTGCCAGGCCAATTTCTTTCTTTTAAGTAAGAATCAAAGCCCTTTTTCATAATCTTCCCTTCCAAAATCTATAAAAATATCTCTATTTATGAGCAGAATGATTTAGCGAGAAGGGTATGAATCAGAAGCCCAGAGTTCTAATTTGGGTTAACAATATTAACTATTTGTGATACAGCCCTATGGGGAAGTGGAGAGGAAAGAGGGACATTGTGTTCCCATCCTGCTCGTCACTTGATATTCATATTCTTTTTTAATGCACTCCAAGACCCAATTAAGTCACTACTATTACTATTTCAAAGATAAAAAATTAGGTTCATAAAAGTTATGTCAATTTCCTAAAAAGACAAAGATGGTAGTAGGTAACAGAGAAGGGACTCAAATCAAGGTGTGGCTGAGTCCCAAGTCCTCACATGAACCACTATGATATCACACTAGAAGATGGTCCCAGGTAGTGGAATAATATTTTTCATTGCCAACTAGTCACAACAAATCCACCAAACCTGTTTTACCCATAAATTCGTATCAAATAAAGCTAAAGGAACCCTTATATGTTACATGGTGAAGGGTGGAGAAACACAGGTAGAAACCGAGAAGGGATTCCACCAGCAAGTGGGCAATCATGCGGAGAAAACAAAGGAATGCTGGCTCCCTGAAGGAACTCAAAGGTCTTTGTGAAAAAAATGAATATGTTCTAACTAAACAGAGCTCATCCTTGGCAAGGTGCGAGGTACTGAAAATTTGCTTCGTCTGTTTTCTTTTCTCCTGCTCGCACTCTCCCAGCCTTCCAGGCACCCACCCTGAGTGCGGTAATGGAACATCTTACTCTAAAATCACCGTCTGCAGATTCCTTTCCTAAAAAGCATGGGGGAGAGGGGAGGAGGTGAAACTCAGGGGTAGGAGCAGAACAAATGGGTACCACAAGGGTGCTGGTCTCTGTGAATTCGAGCCCAGAGAAAGCACTTAACAGTTGGAAAGTGAGTATAAACCCTGAATGTCATTTACCTGCTTCATCATGGCCTAGTTTTTTAATGTGGTCTGAGTTGAAGGTTGCCAGGTATAGCAGGTAAAAATGCAGGATGCTCAGGTGAATTTGAATTTCAGATACATATCAAATATTTTTTAATATGTCCCATGCAACATTTGTAAAACATTTTTCCAAAAAACATGCTGCATTGTTCATCTGAAATTTAAATTTAACTGGGTGTCTTGTATTTTGTCGGGCAGCCCAACCTGAGTCTCATTTTTTTCAAAACAATAAAACATATAGACAATGCCATTTTCTTATTCATAGGTGGGCATTAAGAAAATCCTCCCCAGACTGAGCAATTACAGTCACCCCTTTGTTCACTGACAGGATGGGGCTTCGAAGCTGCTACTACCAGAGGCTGCCTCTGCGGATGTGACATTTGGGACTTGCCACGCCAAAAGAATATGGGAGATGGGGTGAGAGAAAAAGGAACTAAAGAGATAGATTAGAGGTCTCTCTGTCTGCCTCTGCCTTCCAGATAAGTTGCAATAAGAATTTTCATTTATATCTCTTCTATAGTCTAAGACTGGTGAAGGAAATCTGAAAGTCACAATATGTTTTTAATACATTTTCCTTACCCTTGAATCTCAGTTGTGCTGCTGTTTTCCCTGCAGCCCTCTTAACAGCTGATCATGAGCCTTCTCTCTCATCTAACTACATAAAGAATGCCTGCATGGTTAATTTTATAACTGAGGGAAGGGGAATTGTGCTCTGGTAAAAATGCAACTCATCGCTCCCAAATAGTTCAACCCTCTCCCTCCACTCATCTTGCATATAAATTTGCTAAAAATTGTAGCACCACAATCAGGATTGCATACATGCTAGACAGCTTCAGAAATCGTAGCCATAAAAAAAAAGCAGTAATCAATAATAGTTTTTTTTTTTAAATGCTTAACAGCGTTTCAGATATTACATTTTCTCATAAAAATAATTTTGGAGAAAGCGACCTACAAACTTATCCTTTTTTTGGCTTATGCCAAAAGTCTGCTTACTACTAACTTGAGGAGTCAGGTGAAACTCGGAAAGATGCTAGGGTGGGGTGGGGGAATTATCTGAATATTCAGGCAGGCTTTACAATTTATATATAAGTTCTTTTTAGTAGTTCAGCTGTATTTCAGGAGGAAGGTTGGGGTCAGGTATATTTTGAGAAAGCTCCTTATGGAATTTCCTTTTCTTCTCCCCATAACCCATCATCAAGAAGAGGCTTGGTTATGTTTTGTTACTGACAGAGATGTGCACCCTTTTTAGCCTTCTTGAAGACTGATGCCTCCAGGACCTAACAGGGTGGTTTTTTAAAGATGGGCTTTCTGTGGCAGGTTCATTAAACTGACTTGCATGGCAAATGTCATTGCCTGGAGTTTATTAGGTCCTCTCCAATAGTGGCCAGATGGTTAGTGAGAGCAGCTGAACCTGTCTCTTGGGTCAAGAACTACTTCTCCCTCTCTTTCACCTCTTCTGAGAAAAAAGAAAGAGGGGAACAATTGGCAAGCTATCTCCCAGAGCGAAAACTAAGTTAAGTGATTGCAACTGTCACCCACAACAAGGCTGTCATGTTATTATTGCAGGTAGAAAATTAATACATGGATGTTATTTGTTTGGGTTCAAAGGAGACAAGCTGTTCTAACATGGAGACCTTAAGTAAAACTCCATGCAGGACAGATGAAAGCTGTGAAGCAAAACAAAATGAAAGGCTTCCCAATCCTTATAGGTCTACAGTGATGGATCAGTGGAACACACTGAGAAAAAATGGAAACCAATGAATTGTTATCAATCAGATAACAACCTTATCCTTAAATCTTTGCAACTGCTTTAAAAATTTATATATGGGAGTTAAAAAAAATTGATCTTGTGGAGGTAGTGAAAAGAATGGTGGCTCCCAAAGGCTTGGAAGAGTAGTCAGGAGGGGAGGATAAAGAGGGGATGGGTAATGGGTACAAAAATACAGTAAAGATAGAAGAAATAAGATCTAGTGTTTGGTAGCTGTACTAGTCCATTCTCACACTCCTATAAAGATATTACCTGAGACTGGGTAATTTATAAAGGAAAGAGGTTTAATTGACTCACAGTTCTGCATGGTTTTGGAGGCCTCAGGAAACGTAAAATCATGACAGAAGGCAAAGGGGAAGCAAGGACTTCTTCATTTGGCACTAAGAGAGAGAAGAGTGAAGTAAAGGGGAAGAGCCCTTATAAAACCATCAGATATTGTGAGAACTCACTCACTATCACGCGACAGCATAGGGGAAACTGCCTCCATGGTCCAATCATCTCTCTCCCTCAACATGTGGGGATTATAAGTCCCTCCTTTGACAAGTGAGAATTACAATTTGAGATGAGATTTCAGTGGGGACACAGAGCCAAACAATATTAGTAGCACAATAGGGAGATTCTAGTTAACAGTAATTTATTACACATTTTAAAATAACTAGAAGGGTAAATCTGGAATGTTGCCAACACAATAAAATGGTAAGTGTTTGAGGTGATGGATATCCCAGTTACCTAGATTTGATCATTACACATTGTATGCTTGTATCAAAGTATCACACATACCCCATAAATATGTAAAACTATTATGTAGCTATGAAAATAAAAACAGATAAGAAAGTGTGTTAGTATAAAATATAAGTTAACTTTCAATTTTTTTTATTTTAAAGTTTTAGATTTACATAAAATTGCAAAGAGGGTACAGAGAGTTCCCAAAAACCCTGCACCCAGTTTTCCCTATTTTAACATCTTACCTCAGTGCGGTATATTTGTCACAATTAATGAACGATATTAACAAATAATTATCAAATAAAATTCATACTATATTCAAAAATAAATAAATAAAAACTTAGAAATGATGACTAACTGACCTAACTTCATTTTTATTTGGTTACCTGAATAAAAAATTTTAAATATGTGTGAAGCTATTTGTTTTTCCTTGGAATTCATTAAATTCTACACTTGCCGTCATCTTAGGAATTTAGCTGTAGATCTTTCTGTTCCCGCTTTGTTATTAGTGTTTTATTTTTATTAGTTAGCAGACTTTTAGATAAGCAGTTATTTTAAATTTCAGGGGATTTATAGATTGAATCTGCATTTTACTACTTGTGAGACGGTTAGACATGTACTTATTTATATTTAGGGAGAAGATGGACTTAAATATATTTTTGATCAAAATCTCTATCAGTTTTTAAAGAATTTGTTTGTCTGTGGATCTGATCTGTCTGTATATCTGATTTTACAACTTTTGGGAAAAAGGATTGAATTACAGGTATGCTCAAAGACCTTGACATTCCTCAACTTCTTTATCACAGTTAAAATATTTTAGATCAAGCCACAATAATAAAAAAGAATGAAGATTATTACAAATTCTGAAGAGTCTTAGTACCATAACTTCCCAGTGCAAATTGATCTTTACTTGCCTTTTCTCTCTTTTCTCTCTTTGCCTTCCAACCTTGGATCCAGGGATAAAGGACTTCAAGTGCCTGGGCCACAGGGGAATTAAAAGTTGCCCATATTATTGTTTATCTTTTCTTTTCTCTCTCTGGTTCTAGATATGAGTAGCATTTTAATTTATTTCAACCAGGACTCTAGGGGTGTGTTTTAAAGTAGCCTTTCAAAATTAATTGAGCCCCAAAACAAAGATCAACAAATCCAACTCATGGATGAATAAATAGAGAACAATAATATTAGATCAATGGAAAAGATTTTTAACACACACACACGAACAACACTATGAAATGCAGAGTAGGATCTATCTCTTTAATCAGATTTAATATATTACAAAGAAATAAATTTTAGAAATAGCTATTTTCTATTAAATAGAGCAAGACAGATTCAAAAGAGAGGACTGAGATATGAAAATTGAAGTAGATCAAATAAAATTAACATTGAAAACAGTAAAAGGTAACAGGCTGTACAGATTATTTGAAGCTAAACAGAAGGTAACTATGAGAAGTATTCAGAACATGAAGGAAGTAAGCAAAGGGCAGACAATGTGAGCAAAGATGATTAGAGTAGAAGATAAAATATGGAGAGTTATTATATGAGTAACTAGAGTCTGAATAATAATGGACAGAGATAAACCCAAGAATTTGTAATAGAGAAGGAGAAAAAAAACACAAGTGAACAACTTCTCAGAGCTGAAAAAAAAAATTGGATATGTATAGGTCTCTTTGAACTTCATAAAAACCAAAGCAGAAATTGACATCAAAACACACTGCTAATGAAAATTAATCAAAGTTTGATACCAGTTTATCAAGACAGCTAGTTCTGCAAGACATAGAAAGAAAAAGATTTTTCCTCTGTAACCTCAATTTTTATTCCTCAGAGGTAAGCACTTGAAACTTTTAGAAGTTTCTGATGATTTTGACTTCTTTATAAATGTCTAAATGTGTAAGTTCAAAATATACTTGTACTGCTATATCTTGACTCTTTTTCAATGTTTAACATTATCTATTGATATCTCATCATAAAAGATGAGGACTGAGCTATCTAGATTCCATACAATTCACATCTGTTTACCTTAACTCTCTCATTCTTATGCTTCCAATAAAATTGTTATAATTTGGAGATAGTTAAATATACAATGTTGTTGTATTCCCGTTGTTTGTATTAGATCATTTTACTACCCTCTCTGAAAGCAGTTAGGGTCTGCTCTTTATTCCCAGTGTTCTTAAATTACATAATGACATAAGTAAGGATTTTTCCCTCATTTGTTGTTTTGAGCCATCCATGGCTCTGTTCAATCTGAAAATTCTTATCCTTAGAGTCTGAAATTTTTAGTTTTCTATCTTCTCTTTTGGGAATTACTATTGCTTGACTATTTGGTGTCATGGACTGATTCTCAATATCTCTTTAAGTTTTTCACTTCTATATTTCCTTTGTCTTTAGTTTTCTAAAATATTTTGTCAATGTTACACTTCAATTCCTTTTTATATTTATTTTTGTTATCTTTTTTTAATTTTTAAGAGCTATCTTTTTTGTTGTTTTTTGAATATTCCCTTTTATAGTCTCCTGTTCTTGTTTCATGCATATGTAGCACCATCTCTTATCTCGTTAAAGTGTTCGGACTTTTTTGGGGCACTTTTCTTGAATTTCTCAGTGGCTGTGCACTAATATTTACAAATAAGGCACTAAAAAGCTCACTAGAAGACCCGGGTACCATTCAATATACAAAATTTCATTTCACAGCCTGTTTTCTTCATGGCACATCTTCTCTAAACTGTTTTGTGTCTGCAAGTCTGGAATATCTTTGCTTTGTTCTCTTCAAAAAGTAAACGCTCAGATTTGTACAGGATGAGAGATGGGCAAATGCCATTTACCTGACTTATGAAAGAAATGGGGAGTTTGAGTTTTTAAATACATTTTCAATCAATATACCTGTTTCCAGCCCCAGAGGTCTTCTTTTCAAGGAAACTGGTACCTCCATTCTTGAACTTTTCTGATGGGTTCTGTGATTTGAATTGTTTGTTCTCCTTTGTTCTATCTCTCTGTTCTGATCTAGTCATCAGCTTCCTCTGCTCTGCTAAATTAAATACCTAAAATCTCTCTGCTTTACTGGCCCCCAAATTTTGTTCTCCCATTCCTATTATGTGGGGATATGACCATATCTCAACCACTTATATTTCTTTTTTATTGTCATTTTGTAGGATATTGGAGAAAATGGTGGTAAACAAACAAAGAATTCAGTTCATCTTATTTAACGGGAAGTTTAAATGTTTTAACTAAAACAAACAAAAGCTTACAGTTACTGGTCTAAAGAGAACAAGAAAAAAATACAAATTACTTTTATTGGATTATAAAATCAGGCTAGCTTTGAATTTCTCTTCTGCAATTACAAATTGCTTTGGTTCTTTGTTGTTTTAAGGCCTCTCTAATCTAATTATATTTTATTCTAAATTTCTTGATTAAATGGAATCTTGGGTCAAGCCCTTCGTTTCCAGTTAGGCCACATTTATGGGTTACTAAGGAATGCTGTCTGCCACAAAATAACTTCACAGAATCTGACATTTTGTTATTTAATAGTAGAATATACATTTGTGTCAAGAAGACTTTTAAAATTTCATAAATCCTTACTAAAATGTAAATGTCTATGGATGGGGTAACCTCCTAAGCTATTAGCAATTATTAGGGTCAAGGAAGTCCAGAGCCAGAGGGAAGTGCAGCTGATCACATATACTAACCTTTTTGCATTCTTGAATTTTTTGTTTTTGTCTTTTATGCTAACTCAGTCATTTAATTTATGGCGATATTTGACTTTAGCTAATGCCTTTTGCCTTAGTTATTCCAAAATTCAGCTTCTGATATGGGTTTTTCTTTTTGTGGCTTTTTTTTTTTTTTTTTCTGATTTCTTGCCCTCCACTTGGTCTTTACACTACTTAGGCATTTTTGAAGTTTTGACTGATTGGAAAGCTATTTTAGACACTTAATTGTTCATGTTTTCCCTCTTAACCAGCAGTATGGGTGAGTGAGTTGCCTTACTAGATTATGGATGATCGCTTCGCCTTTTCTATCTATATTCTATTCCCAAATCAATCTTTTCACTGATGAGTCACATTCATTAGCTAATACTGAGTGTCTGTAGAACAGTACTCTGATTTCTTTTTAGCCTATTCATTCCCAAATAAATATCATATTAAAAGTCAATATTACAGAAATGGAATGAGGAAAGGCCAGCTTAAAATAACCAATGTAACAAAGTGTTAAGTTAAAATATTATGCCTATAATTTTGCATACATTCTCAGTCCATTATAAAATTGTTTCAAATTATAAAATTCTGTGTCTAAGACAGCATAGTCCCTGAGATTAGTTGCTTTAGTTTATGAGGATACAGAGATTCTCTAAAGCCTATTTTTATATTATATATTCATAGGTATCAACAGTTATTTCTTTTTTTCTTGGCAGTCATTTTTATGTTCTCTTTGGAAAAAAGGCAAACTGCTGTGTTCCAGTCATTTAATTGAAAATCCCACTGCAATGATCTTTACATCTAATACAGCTTCCCAGTGGCTTTCACATAGAAATAGTTTTCAAGTAAAACATACTTTTCTACCATTCCAAAAAGAGAAGGAATGCAGTTAAAAAATGAAGGCCGTTAGTTTACCAACAGCTACCGCCATGCTCTCAGAATTTTAAAATTGTGCAATCATCCATATGAAATAAATTTATTTTTATAATAATTTTTCCCTTCATTCCAACCAACTATTGTTAGCTGTGACTTATTTACCTTCTTGAAACTTTAACAATCTTTATGAAGGCTGCCTTATGTCTACTGTTATTTTTCTGTGCAGGAGTATACAACTTAACTAGAATTCATTTTATCTCTTTTTCAATACTATAAAATGCATAGTTTTTCAATACTATAAAATGCATAGTTTTATAAACTTGTTAAGTGGGGGATTCTGCTTTTTTCCTTTAACATGGAGATGTGTCATATGTGTCATTTCCTGAGGATGGTCCAGTGGTCTAGTGCATGCGTGTGTGTGTGCGTGTGTGTTTGTGTGTTTTAATAAATCAGAAGCAAGAACATTTGATGTTCATGAAGTTACACTTATTTAGTAGGGAAAACAAAAAGACAGCTTTACATCATAACATGTCTTTAATAATCAGGTTTATATGCCTCAAAGGCTAAGAAAAACTATGATGAAATGTCATATCATGTAAATCTATCAATTAGGATGTTAACATTTTCTGTTGGTAATATAAATGAGAGCCACTAGATTACCAATCTGCATGTTAAATGAATGCAGCATCAAGCATAAGTAGGTAATAATGCATCCTACAGTAAAATTCCAATCATATATAGCAGATGAACAGGTCTGTTAATTTTCTATGCCCAAATTCCTCATTCTTCTCTTCTTCAAATGTACCTTTTGTTTTTTTCAAATCTAAGAAAGGTCAAATGTAAAAGTGAGAGCTAGTCTCAACTGTAACCTCCAAGATACTAGTAATCATGGCTCTTCTCTCTCTCTCTTTTTTTTTTTTTTGGTATAGCACCAATCACAATCACCTATCTATTCAATTTACCAACTATATCAGAAGCTTACTTTGAGAACTCGGCCACCTTTTCTACATTTTTGAGGTTCCAAGCAAGGATCATTAGGAGCTCATGAAGTGTTCTTTATCTGGAAGATACACAATGTGTGTTGCTTAACTAATTAAAAATGGAATTATGATAGACAATTTATTGATCTGTTCATGAACATTGATCTAAAATATTTCTCAGAGGAGCCTATTGATTTAATTACTTCAGTTATGCCTTAATACATTTAAAAGAGTTAACTTTTTAGTGTAATGTAATTTTCACATTAATATGTATAATTAATAACTTTTGTTCCACCTTATGAAGCACGTTAATGTAACCTGTGAGACTCTCATCTATATAAAATTTTATATGTATATATGCATACTGAAGATGTATTTATTTATACAGGTGAACATCAATATATCATTAGCTAAGAGAATATCTAAATTTCATAGTGGCAAATAACCTAAATTCTCAGAGCTGCAGCCTTCTTCTCTCTAATATGGAACTAATATCTCCCTTGCCTCCTGCAAGAATTTGGTAATTTTTAACAGAGATACTGTATATAAGAACAGTCCAAGAAATGGAAAATGAAAAGGTCCCATTAAACAGTCCCATTAGATGTATAAAAATAAGTGATTTTTATACAAGCAATGTGCTTGGCTCAATACACATTTTAACACAGAGATATTAATATAATAAAAGACAAGTAGACATATCTATATTTCCTGTGACCTGGTAGATCCCATTTCTTTTGAGTTGAAAAGTCTTGGGTAAAAATTTCAAATGTTAGTTACTGTGATTTAAGTCAAAGATAAATTTAAGATATACCTAATTAAATTCTATATTGAATAGCACTATTGTAAGATTTTAGTATAAATGTGTGCACATGTGTATAAAATATTACATAATATCTATAATATTTATATTCTTAATGTAAGTGAAATAAACCTAATGTGAATTTAAAAAGTATAACAATTAATATGTTTTGAAATAAGCAAATAAAAAATAAATGTTGATTTTTTTCAATGACATAATCTTTGTAATTAACTGCCTTGTAGGATATAGCCTAGAGGAAGAGATGTATTCTATATCCCTGTAAAAAACCTTGCCGAACATTAAAGAAATACTCGATATTTTTATTTGTAAACATTTTGGACTGAATAGTAACCAATATCCAGAAAACTTTTCAATAGATTCACTAAATTGTTGAGTAAGTGAGAAAATAGACTGAGAAGTTTAATAGCTATAAATTACTTTTTTGATATTAAGCTTGGTTGCATTTCAAAATCTTTTCTTCATTTTCTGCCCAAAGTTCAATTAACTAATACTTTCTACATCTTGACAGCTAGGTCATTGAAGAGGTTAATCAAGTGTTTGGATTTTATTTGTTATCAAGGTATAATTACTCATCTTCATATTGTAAGTACTTAGTTATCTCTGATGGTTTTAAATCTGAGAGGTTGACTCAGGTCTTAAATAGGAATGCATAGAGGAAGCTCTTTTCAACATCTCCTGGTCCAGCACTGTCAGGCGGGCTCTGCTTTTGGTGTTCTACCAGCAGATGAAATCTTGTTCTTGAATTCCAGCCTCTTTTGGGCTAATTTCTGTTCTTCTGCTCTCCTCTCTCACCACCGGCCTCTGGAACTCAGATGCCCTGGGCTTATAAGTTTGCTTTGGGTCATTGACTAAACTGATGAGTCTCTTTGATGTGGCCGCATCTGCCCATCTGGACCCAGTCAGGCTGCCTGCCAATTTAGGCCTTTGTTAACTCATCCCCTTACTTGGATCTCCACTAATTACCGCCTCGTCCTGCTCAAATTGGCATCCCAGATGCTGGCCTTTTCTTCAACCTTGCTTTGTGACACTGCTATCCTGCATGTCTTTTCCTTTGTGACTCATCTCTAGGTATCATACTCTTCTTGGCATTACAAAGTATTTTAGTCAGATATCATGAAATCTTTGCTTGAATACCTTCAGTGATCAGAAGCACAATGTCTACCAAGGAACTCAATTCCATTTTCATTATAACACTTATTATTAGAAAATCCTGTCTTATTTTAAGTCAAATTCAACTTCTCTACAGTTTTTTTCCCTAGTTTGACCTCACCAGGAATGAGCATAGTACTTGTACATTGTAGATAGTAAATGGTAGTAAATGGTAGTGGCTATTATTTATAACTCAAAGTTTTCAATTGAAAGATTGTTCTCATTAAAAATAATATAGTTGAAATAAAAAATTATGTCTCTAACTTTAATGGAACTCACTTATGCTCTGAAGTTAGAGATATTTCTGAATTTCTTTCTTCAAAGTTTATTTGGCACTTTTTAGTTCAGAAAGTAATTATTTCAGATAAACAAATTACTTTCTATTTTTTTCTGTCAAAATGCTCACTTTTCTCTCTACTCTCTAATCTTTATTAAAATAAAACCTAAATTCATATAATCCTAATTTCCCGCATGTTTTTAAATATTTGTTGTCCTGAAACTTATTGAGGCTTAACATTCAATATCACAATCTAATTTTTCTGTATTTTTCACACATACTTAAACTTGATTCATCATTTTAAATATTAAATATTTAAATATTTCAACAGGTAGATACATTTAAATACAGTTTCTTCCTTTTTTCCTCTCTGAGTTTTAAGAAATAAGATTTTGTGTTTTCCAAATCTTTAGTTTATTCCTAATTTCATTCTCTAAGATTGTTATTCTGGGTTTTCCTGAACAAAGTAGCTAAATTTTATTAGGATTTAATGTTTCTATTGTGATAAATTACTAGGAAAGTTAGATTTATGTTACTGTTCATACCATGCCATATTTAGTTAATTTATACTTTATGTTAATTGATTTAGGTTCTGAGTTGACTTCCTGTATAATATCCATTTCCTAAAAAGCACCTATTCTATATTTTAAATGTGTTTTATGATTCTAGACTAATATTAAGAAGCTCATTCATGGAAGAAAACCTTGTAAATTTATTTATTTATATCTTAGAATGAATCTTAAAGTTATTTTTAAAATTAAAAAATGTTAATGTAGCAGAAGTAAATTAGTGGCTTAGATGAGTCTTGCATGCTGCAAAACTAAAACGAGATTGGACAGTTTGCTTACTATGGAAATAAATGAAGAAGATGATTTAGGAATAAGTATTTGACTTCTTATTCATTCACAATGCATCAATTATTTTAATTGATTAGCCATGTCTGAATTTAAATATGCTGAAACAATTAATTCTTAATATTTAGTCTATATTAATTTTATGTATTTTTGTTTTTAGAAACAATCCTTGTCCCCTAATTTAAATTTGACATAATTTGAAAAGTCTAGACTGAGTGTTCCAAGGCATAGGTACCTTGACACATTATCATTAGGAGTCTTCACAGCCACACTTTAAGCTAATGAGGCATTACTGTCCTCATTCCAATTATAAAGAAGCTGAGGCTTAGAAAATATAACTTGCTAAAAGTTAGTTAGTAAATGGTAGTCTCAATATTTACATAGGCTATGTGTAACTTCCTCTTTGTCATTTCTCTTGATTTCACCCTTTCACACTGTAGCCACTCACTCTCATGTTTATACCTTTGACACTGGCAAAAACTGCAGTTCTCCATAATCTCCATTTCAATCGCTTACCCTCTGACCAATTCCCTCTAAAGCTATACTCTAAGAATCCTTTGATCCCACTAGAACCATTAATCTATTGGTCCTACTTTTTTTGTTCTATCTTTCATTGTCTTTATGTGTTTTCTTGCTTTTTAAGCCAGCTTAAAATTTATGGGTAATCATAATCATGCATGCATAAACCCTCAACTCCTTTGCCCTCTCCAAGGTATCACATTCATTTGGCAAAATTCCAATCCAGCTTAAATTCAGTTCTTTGTTACTCTGAGCCTACATCTTTTCAGCTGAATGCTACTTAAAAAAGACAGTGAAACAAACTATTCTCCCTTTAAATACTAAATGATCCCTGGTAACTGTAACTGTACTCTATGTTCCTAGTCCATTCCCTTTCTTAATTTGCTAGATGATTTTTAATCCTTTCTTCTCTTTCCTCAACTTTTCTACATCTTTGATTTCAGCAGATGACCTTGAATCATGCTTCACCTAAAAATTGAAGCCTTCATAGGAGAACTTCTAAAAATCCTTACCACTATATCTGTTCATGCAAATATTCCACACAGTAACTAAATAGTAATAAAATAGTAATAGTAATAAAATAGTAATATAATAATATTCAGTTACTATGAGTGAATCCTAAGTAAGGCCAAATCCTTTATGTCTACCCTGGGTTCCATCTGCTATTATCTACTAAAGAACATTTCCAGATATTCTCTCCTCTGTCTCCAGCATCATCATCTTCTCTGTTGATTATTGCATCGCCCTATACCCGTTGTAATTTCTCCCATCTTAATCCCATTTTCCCTCCAGCAACTGACTCATTCCCATCCTCTTGACATCAAAACTACTTGAAAGAGTCCTCTATTCCTGCCATCCTCAGTTTCTTTCTTTTTGCTCTTTCTTGCACACCTTCAAGTTAGGTTTTTACTCTATTCAATGAAACTGCTCTTGAGAAGGTCACCAGCGACCACCATGCTGTTAAATCCAGTGGCCATTCCTTAGCATTTGACCACACTGATCACTCTTCCCTTAAAACCATTTGATACTTGGCATCTAAACATACTCACCTAGTTCTCCTTCTACCTTGCTAGCTACTCTAGCTACTCTTGTGCTCGGTTTCTTTGTTGGTTCCTTTTCATCTCAACCATCTCTAAGGATCACAGTGCCATAGGGCAGAGTTTAGAACTTGGATTTCTCTTGTTCTCTCATTATCTATGAACTAACACTCTCTGGGGATGAGTTAAGTACCATCTTAATACTAATAACTTTCCTCTGAATTCCATACCAACATATCTAACTGCCTACTTCATATGTCCGGTAGGAGGTTTAATGATAAGCACTTCAAAATTAATATGTTAAAACCTGAGCACTACCTGACTTCCCACCTCTGACTTCTTTCCTCTGTTCTCATTTCAGTAATGACAATTCTGTTTTCTGGTTGCTAGAGTCAAAAAGCTTAGCATGGTTTTTGGCCCCTTCCTTTCTGTCACATTCAGAATCCTGTTCTCTGTACCTTCGAAACATATTCTGAGTTCAACCACTTCTCACCACTCCTCGTGCCTGTTCAACCATCTTCTCATCTGGATTATTGCCACAGTCTCCTAATCGGCCTCTGTGTCTCTGTCCACACCCATTCTTAATTAGTATACAGACAGATCCTAAAATATGTCAGATGATGTCACTCCTTTTCTTAGTCAGAATGAAAGCTTGCAAAGTCCCAAGAAATGTAGCATCCATTACCTGCCTGAGATCCTTTTCTCCTCTTTTTTTCTTTGTTCCCTCTTTCCACCCACTTTGGCTTTGTCACTCTCCCTGAAACACTGTAAAGAAGCTGCTTGCTCACTCAGGGTATCAGCATTTGGTGTTCCTTCTGCCCAACAATCTCTTCCACAGAAGTCCTCAGGAATAACTCCCTCACCTTCTTCAGGTCTTTTGTTAAATATACCTTCTCATGTGATTCAACTTTTCCTTTATCTTATACTTCATATCCTTGTTGCCTGCTTTACTTATGTTTCTTTGCCATGCTATTATCTAATTCATCTTTTTAAGTGTCCACTTCTATTACTTGAATGTAAGCTTCATGGCTATAGGAAGTGTTGTCTTGTGTGTGTGTGTGTGTGTGTGTGTGTGTGTGTATGTGTGTGTGTTTATGTCTATGTGTGGTTTTATATATATGCATATTGTTATTGATTTTAGAAGTGTTATTATTGCTGAATCTAGGATAGTTCCTGGCACATAGTAGGTGCTCAATAAATATTTGCTCAATAAATGAATACATAGATGAGGCAGAATTCAAACTTGGCATCAGCTCGTTCCAAAAATGTATGTAATTTCCATTGTTTAAATTTGAATCAGCAATCAACTAATTAAATACATTGATCTCTGTGCTAGGCCCTAAAAGGCAAGCAGTTATGGAGTTTATGCTCTTGTTGTAGAGCATACAAAGCCAAGAGTGAACAACAGAACTTGGCATAAAATTACTTGCCAATGGTGTGGTACTGATTACAAGTCCTGCAAAAGAGAAATGAACAAGACACAAAGGAACTCATTATAGTTTCAGAAAAGGTAGCATGATTAAGTTGATTTAAGGTGACATTTAGCCAGATTATGAGAACAAAGCATCAGATGGGAAGGACACTGCAGTCTTGAGTGACTAGAATGAATTAGAGGTGAAATTGGGGAATAAGTTTTAATGTGGCAGGTGGTATTCCAAGAAAAATACATGAGAGTTGAGACTTTAGGGTGTGGTAATTTGAAAGCTAGAGTGTAACCTTAGGCCTGAATGCTCACTATATAATCAGGCTTCCTGATTATTTATATTTGTGGAATCAAAATACTTTGATTTTATAGAAGTTACACATACACCACAATTCTCTTCTAAAAGGAGTACATTACTCATAAACCTTTATTCCATACCCTTGTATTGTTAGCGGGCTTTGCTTATGCCTTGTTTTTCACCTAAACACAAACGCTATACTATTTTCTTTTTTTTCTTTCTTTTCATTTGTTTTATTTATTTATTTATTTATTTATTTATTTATTTATTTATTTTCAAGACAGGGTCTTGCTCTGTTATCCAGGCTGGCGTGCAGTGGCGTGATCTCGGCTCACTGCAGCCTTTACTTCCTGGGCTTAAGCCATCCTCTCACCTCACCCTCTGGAGTAGCTGGGACTATAGGCACGCACCACCATGCCGGACTTTTTATTTTTTGTATTGACGGGGATTCACCATGTTGCCCATGAGCTCAAGCCATCCACCCACCTCGGCCACCCAAAGTCTGGGATTACAGGTGTTAGCCACCATGCCTGGCCAGCGGTAGTTTTACGTATCAATGCTTCTAATAAGGTGTCTTCTGTATAGTACCTGGATTTATTTTGGACTTCTTTCTTCTCATTACCAAAATACAACATTAAAGTTTACATTGTAAGGAAAAGAAAGGCTAATGACAAAACCTTCTCTGAGATGTTTACAAAAGTGTCAGTAGCTCTGAAAGTATTAATCTTTTAAATGTTATGGAAAAATAGATTTTCCTGGATTTACTTAAGGGACCACTTTATTTTCTAGCAAAAAGATAATTTTTCTTTCTTAATGTTACTTTCTTAGTTTTCCATATGAATAAACTACAGATAACTACTCACTACCTATGGTCTACTTGTTTTCTTTTGCACCTCACAGGAAGATGGAGAAACCAGAACACTGATGGCAATCATCCCACACAAAAGGGGACTGATTGAGGGTAATTACAGTAATGACATAGTATTTATCAAATTTTGGAAATGTATGACTAAAATGAGAATTTATATCCATGAGGCTAGTTACAGTGGAAACTAGATGCTCTGAGAGACCAGCTCACATGGTTTCCAAATCTCACTAACTGCTGCCAACTTATATAATCAATATAAAAGTTGTATCATGTTTCAGATTCAAGGTTTGAAAAAGAAAAATGACAGATTGAAGATTTGATCAATAGAAAGTACCCAAATAAATAAACACATGGTAGAGAGAGCAAAACATTTGGACAATCTTGCCAAATGTACTGCATTTGATTTTAGGATAATGGATAAGTTGGATGGAATCAATGAAAATTTTGAATTGCATCCTGGGTGAACAGTACAGAAAAGAGAGGGTTTTGCTGAAGATAAAATTGAAATGGAAGCACCTGATATAAATATCCTTTAAAATGATACAGGTTATCAAGAAGTCCACCATGTCAAAACTGTAAGCTTAGGATAATGATTAGAAATGGGTCTCTCTGCAGGCATTTGTGACTGGCAATCTTTGCTGCATGAACTCTCAGCCAAAATGCCACTTGGCATTTGCTGAAGTTCCTACCTTACTTCCTCTATTTTACTTTGAATTATCTAAGCCACTGAAAGAAGCATAAATGTATTTTTAGGCAACAGCTATAAAGTTTATGCTAATAACAACAATAATATAGTAATAAAGTTGAATATAAATGCATAATAAGCATTGATGTTCTAGCACCATGTTGATTGTCTTTATTTCTCTATTTTTCTAACAAGAATGAAGATCTCTGATCTTCTCAAATTATTGCAACCATAAGTGTTGCTTTCCCTGGCTTAGTGCTTGCCCCTTCCCAAATCAATTCTCTCCAGAGTGATCTTTTACTCTCAGTTTGTAACACCCATCACTAGCTTTCCATTACCCTTAGAATGAAGTGCAAACTCTTTTAAGTCTTTTCTCACTTGGCCTAAGATGATCTCTTACCCCCCTCATCTCCTGCACCCAAACGTCCACATCACACATTCACACTCTAGTTCCTTTCGTAATAAACATCCTTCAGTTTCTTGAATGTTTCATACTCTTCTACTAGTTTTTCAGGGGGAGCCAAGGCATGACTTCTCCATGAATCCTTAGAAGGCCACCCTGAACTACTATGTGCGTGTATGGTGATAACATCGTATTCTTCCTCTATCAGTTCACTTGTCACATCATTGAATAATAATCTCTTGTTTAATTAATTTCTTTCCTGCCTTCTAGACTGGAGTGCTTAACAATTTCTGGTATCCTTAACCTGTTAAACATTCTGGTGAAGTCTGTAGTTCTTTTCTCAGAACTCTGCTTTGAAATGTATAAAATAAATTACACAGACAACAAAAGTAACCAGTTATACTGAAATTCACTTTCAAAGTATTAAAACTAAATTTGTGATATGATAAGATACCTGATTCTTTATTAATGCATTAAATAACAAAACCTAATGGTGTGTCAATAACAGTTTCAAAATCATTATGAGCAAAAATGGTCTTCTCAGATGTCTGCAAAACTGGAATGTGATATGTAATTATCTGTGATTTTTAATGTTTCACAAAGTCACAGGTACTGCTAATACCTCGGTGGTTTATGGCCTATATTCATAATTTAATTTAATGCTAAATTTGAGTTACAGGTTAAGAAAACTAAAGATGTAATTAAGATGTAATTTTTTTTCCTATCTAGAAGTTTACAATTCTCCATCTCCAAGATTAAAACCCCTGGACTAGAATGTCAGCTCCGTAAGGACAGGTCCCAGATCTGTCTTATCATTGAATCCCTATTTATTACTACATAGCCATATAACCATAACCACAACCATAACTCTCTCTCTCTCTATACATATATGTATATATCTTATGAGAGAGAGATATATATATATAGATAGATATAGATAGATAGATATGTATATATCTCAAAGAGAGAGAGATGTGTGTGTGTGTATATATATATATACACACACACACACACCCCTGCACACACATACACATATATGTATGTATATACACCAGTTCCTGTTCTATTTGCTGGAGATAGAGCTGTGAATAACAAGCCAAAAACCCTGTATCACAGGGTTTTCATTCCATTGGAAAAGGAAAGCAGTCTCTAGCATTTCATAGACTGTTTATAAACATGAATGTTCCTCTTTTTGCTTTGTCTTCTTCTAAGATCAATAAGTGCCCACAAACACTGAATAAGATAGTTTTTAATCGGCCATTGGAATTTGGAATTAATTGGTGGACAAAGAGACCATTTAAGAAATTGAGTGATTGTCATTACCCTTAAAATAGACATTATCATAACTGCTGACTACATTTATGGCTCCTAGATATGCAGAATTATAATTCTCACATCTCTTTGTGTTTGCTCATGCAATTCTTCCTTCTTTGAGTACCTACCGCTCCTGATTAAATACTGACTCTTCAAGATTAAAATATCTCTCACTCTGTGAAGAGTTCTCTCCATTCTTCCCCACACTGCTTCACCATTGTGGTTAGGAATCCTCCAAACATCCTTTGGTGTTCAAATAACATGTTGGGCATATCTCTATTTTTGGACAGTTGGCAAGAGTGACATTCTCTGCCTGTGTATTGATATCCCCACTTTTCTTCCCCTAAACTCTATGTCTACCAGATATTCCATGACCCTGTGTCTGGTAGAGCTAAAGGTCTCCAGAAAAGCAGAGACTTTGTTGCACCCGCCGAATCACTGCTTCCAAATTCCTGTGGGAAGAACAGCTTCATGGGAGGCTTTCAAATCTGTGAACATCCATTGCCTTATTAAGAATGTTTAAAGATCCATTTTAAGAGAGGTAATAGAGTCCTGCATTGTGGAGCTCTCAGAGCCCTTTAAAAAGTGACATTATATGCATTTTTAATGGTCCCTGCTGTGGGATTCTATGGGTCTCTTCTCTGATGGAGCAGAAGACAGACCCAGCAGGAACCCTAGATGTGATAATCTTAGTGCTTGACCTGTATTGTCCCTTTGCCTCTATTTACCCCTAGGGAAGTGGTAGAATAGGGTCTGTGTAGTATTCCTGTCGCTGTCCACAGTTTTTAAACCCAAGGGAAATGGTGCAGACTTATGGATGCGCTCAAGAGATTTTCTGGACCTCACTCCATCGGCCTTGTCTAACCTAGGGCCCCCAGAGAGTGGTAGCTCCATCTTATTTACATCTCCAGGAGTCAGCATAGTGCTCAGCATTTGGTAGTTCTCCATAAATGTTTCTTGAACTGACTCAAAGTATTTTAAATGAAATTATGAGATTTATTAGCCTGCTGGTATAAGAACTTGTTTACACTGTGCACTTTTCCTTAAATAAGAGAATATAGGGAAAGTTTGAGAATCTGAAATGCCTTTGAGTGTATTGTTGAACATCTCAATAATTCAATTTCTGAGTATATAGTAGGGATCATATGCAGCATATCTTTGTATGTTGGACAAACTCTGGTTGGCAAACTGGCATAGATCAGACCAAGTGCCCAGATGCAATATTAAATATTCATTTCGTGTCTCCTGCTCTAAACTATAAGCCATTTGAAGGCAGTGTCTTAAATTTATTAAATTATTTTTATTGAACTGAACAACTTAGATAAGGATTTTAATTAGAAATTAAAATTAAACTGATAGTTTTTAAAATAATGATATGTATAACTGCCATTCCTTTTATTGATATTTATCGGAAGAAATAAGCAAATATCTTCAGGTATGTTAAAAGTATGTGTCACTAATTTTGAAAATTTACTTCTCTAATATAAAGGTAAGGCATGCAAAATTTTGGGTGGTATATGGAACATGTATCAAAGTTATGACTAAAAGTTGTGTTCATTTTCCACATGAAAAAGTACCTAGTTTATTCTTGAAGAAATGGTGCTTCTTATAATACAAATATACAAAAATTTTAATTATAAGGTGTGAGGATTTTGTGTTCACTGTTACTATCAAAAGTGCGTCTGTCACTGGAACTCTCTTATACAATGCTTTTAGGCAGAGTAAATTTCAAATTTGACTATGACCACCGCTTTTGCAAGTGACTTTTTATATCTGAATATTCTTAAACTATTTTAACATAATTTAAGTTCTAGCTCTTGATGTTGGTTTACTTCTTGTACTTTCTGTATATTTCATCATATTCCACAAACTGGTGTTTACTTTTATGTTACAAACTTAATAGTCATTAAGAAGTTCAGTATTATTTGATTCCTGCTTTTCCTATGAGAACAAACAAGTATAGTTTTATGCTTTGGCATTCTTGAAATTTTTTTCTAACATCTTTGACATGTGGCATTTATAAAACATATTTTAAAAGAATTCAGCTACCTAACGGTAAGTGATACTGCTGCTTCTATTTTCATTTGAGTCAACATTAGATCAGTTCCATGAGAATAAACTGTCTTACATGAAATTCCCTGAGAATGTCCCCAGCCCTTCTACATCTCCTATTTGTCATCCTGGAATAAATCCTCTTACTAAGCTTTAATGCTATAGAGCATTCATGACATTGCCCATGTGTAATTCACTTTAGTATTAAATTTCTAATGTTAACTTCAAATGGACATTCAAATTCATATTGCTGTAGTGCTTTGGACACTCAGGTGCCTTATTTTTCTCTATCCTATAATGACAGGTTCTCTATAAGTTGAGCTAGGTCATTCCATTTGAACAGTTGAAAGAATCACTGAGT
Source organism: Pongo pygmaeus (assembly GCF_028885625.2). Taxonomy (NCBI): domain Eukaryota; kingdom Metazoa; phylum Chordata; class Mammalia; order Primates; family Hominidae; genus Pongo; species Pongo pygmaeus. Next base: position 107,417,969 of record NC_072382.2, on the reverse strand, counting down.
GGCTAATATTACCAGGTCCAAGTTTCTGTGCAGATACATGTTCTATGTAGTTGAGAAGATTGAACAGGACTAGACCTTGGCACTCCATGGCAAATTTAGAAATTGGTAAGAGAAACAATCACTAAGAATTGAGGACTGAAATGGGAGTACTCTTCATTAACGATGAATATGGAAGCCCCACATGTATAATGGGTCTGTAATAATTTTCAACTTAAAAAATTAATTAGAAAAACATTTACAACTCTATAGAAGAACATTATGTATTAAATGCACAATCATTGTTTTTTGTTGAGACCAACCAACAAAATACACTTTGTTTGGACATATTAGTATTGATATAAATATAAATGCATATCACAATTATTTCTCTTTACTACTGTGAACAGACAATATCTTTACTTTGGTGATTGTCTTTTGATTTTAAAGCAGCACTCTAATTCATAATTCTGCTTTTCGTTGTTGCTGTTGGCTTAGACCAAACTGCCTCTCATGTATCTTGTATTAAATGCGCCAACTTAGGGGGAAAAAAGCAAAACAAAACCCTCAGACATGATCAGCAAGAAGGCCATCTGTGCTGGAAGCTCCCTCAGCACTTTCAGGGATGGATCAGCCGAGCTCATCATCTACCCAGTGGGAGGGCCATATTCAGAGAGGCCACTGGATCTGCTGACACAGGCTCTGCATGATGATAAATAGAGTAGAATGCTGTCAATACGAAGAGGATTTTGCAATTGACAGCCAAGGTTCTTCAGGGCAGCAAAGAAAGGAAATGATCAAACCACATAAAAAGGAAATGGAAGGATATATGCTTCCACATATAATGATCCATTATTTTAACTCGCATTTTCCAGACTTAGCTCTTCTCTTCATCTTTTCTGGATCTCAAAGAACTTTTCTGATATATCAAATCATTACATTTAAAGTGTCAGTAGTACCATGATAATTCTATGTCTTGCAAACCTGTGCTAAGACTTCCATGGACTGCCACATTTTAAAATTTATAGCATTATGTCTAATCCTGGTAGTTCCCTGGCTTGAGGCAGAAAGGTGAATAAGTAATGGAAGAATGGGTGCACAAGGGCATTAAGGTTACATTCAGGATGCTTGATGTTTTGTTATTAATTCTCTGTGCTTGCCAGGGTAGTTTAAAAACTGGCAAGGGAGCTAGGAGGTAGTGTGCCATTTTAGCTGCATGGGAGAAGATAACTAAGCTCATAGATCACCTGCCACTGTTGTCTGAAGTTGAGGGGTTGGCAACACATGTACGCCTAGTGATTGATGGATCAAAAGAGAGTTTTCAGACAAAGCTTTGTAAAAAGATTTGTCCTAGTATTGGCAGTGAGTTACTAAAGCGTGACACACAGCAATGTGCATTGGCTTCTATAAAGGTAACAGATGTCTCTCTGACAGGTGAGCTAGAGAACACAGTTTGTGTAGTAAAAGAATGTACAAAGGGAGACAGAATAAAAAAATTTGGAGAAGTTCCCACCCAGCTTGTGGTGCTTACCAATGCAGGTGGAAGGAAAGAATGGATTATCTTCTCAGATTTTGGTTGGCAGTTTTGCATTTTGAATAGTAAACAGCATTTCATAGCTGTGTGAGAGTGATAGAAAAAAAATTCTGCATTTTCCTTCTCACTTGCAGAAGCATAAAGTCCCCTTGTGTGATTCAGACTGCCTTGATCATCCATCAGTGTTGCTGTCCATTCCGTTTTAAATAGGAGTGCTTCAGAAGAAGCAGCCTATTCTTCAAATTGACATTTAGGACTGTTAAGAGTACCACAATGACTTCACTTAGCAATTTTTTTGGTGCTGCTTCTTTCGATCAGTAAAGTCACCCTGAGCAATAATGAAATTAAAGACATACACTTAGAGAATGTGCTTATGTAAGCTTAAATTTCACTTCACATCAAAATATTATCTTTAGTGTTTTTCTTTTAAGTAATGTCAACAGAAATAAGATAAAAGAATTTGGATTGTTGGAGCTGCAGTGAGAAAGGGGTATGATTGATTCTAATAATTTTCCTGCTGAAAAACTGATGCCTAAAGAGGTAGAGCTGCTCATGGTCACAGGGCACGTTAATTAAAGGCCCTTCAGATCCAGCACCAAGGCTGATTATGCTCCAAGAACAAAGGAGGGGCGGGAGGACATACATGACCTGTCTCTGAACACTTCGAACACTTATTTGAAATATGCATTTTGCTTGGCGTACATAAATGTTATAATTGGTGTTAGACTTTCTATGTTCTTGATGAGTTCAGAGAAGATAAAAATCAACGGGGGCTTGAATCATCTTGGAAAGCTTTCTCAGCAGTCTGAGATCTAATATAAACCTGTAACCATTGATGAGACTCTACCCTCAGTGATCTTTTATAATTGCAATTCCAATGGCTTGGAAGCATATGACTACTATCTTTGTAGATCTATATTTCATCATATCAAAGAATTAACATCTTAAGTTGTTTTTGCTGCCTTTTATGCCTTTTGGTCTTTACCAGTTCTATCTGTGATGCTATAAAATTTATGTTCTCTGTTCCAAAAAAACATGCTTTTTTATCTTTTGGTCAGATTTTATTTTCAGAATGAGGGTAGATTCCATTAAATTATTTTATCTACCTGTGTGTCACTAGGAATGTCTAACTTGTACTTTTGGTTGTAGACAATTTAGTCCTAAGTCCTAATTCCCTATGGCTTAAGGATTCCACCATTAATTATTCAACTTTTTCAATGTGATTTTCATGTCACTGCCTAGTCTTCATATAAATATATTTTATCAGAACTATACGATTTTTCAAGGGACAGTTGACTGTCCTTATTTCAGGATCAATTTTTGGGTTTTCATCCAACCAGTCCCGGAGATATTGACTAGCAGTGGAAAGCCTTTTTTTTTTCTTTTCAACCCTCACTATCCCCAACCTCATCCCTTTTGGAGTCCCCAGTGTCTGTTGTTTCCATCTTTATGTTCATGTGTACTCATTGTTTAGCTCCCACTTATAAGTGAGAACATGTAGTGTTAGGTTTCATGTTTCTAAATTATTTTACTTAGGATAATGGTGTCCAGCTCCATCCATGTGGCTATAATGAAATGATTTTGTTCTTTTTTCTGGCTGCATAGTATTCCATGTTGTATATGTACCATATTTTTTTTAATACAATGAACCATTGATGGACACTTTGGTTGATTCAATGACCTTGTTATTGTGAATAGTGCTATGATAAACATACGTTGCAGCTGTCTTATTAATATAAAGATTTATTTTCCTTTGGATAGTTACCTAGTAGTGGGATTGCTGGGTGAAATGATAGTTTTTAGTTGTTTGAGAAATCTCCATACTGTTTTTCCTACAGATTGTACTAATTTACATTTCCACCAATAGTGTATAAGCATACCTTTTTCTCCACATCCATGCCAACATCTGTTGTTTTTTTGATTTTCTAATAATGAAATGTCTTAGTTATCTTAATTTTAGAACAATCACGTACCATTTTATGGGTTGATTTAGAACATTTGAAAGCCTTTTTATAATATAGCATATTGCAAATACAGCATTTTGGGAGATGTGGTCATTCAAAGTTCATTTTTCTAATTGAACGTTATTTTATTGTCAACAATAGTACTTTCTTTACTGATCAAACCTTGACTAAATCCACATGCCTTTCTATCTTTCATCTGAGGGGAGAAGCTCTTCTTTGTAATGGGCAGTCAATCTACTCCTATTCATTGAATAGGATCATCTTATACAAAAGATATTATATTTTCAATAGTAATGCTAATAAAACAAATAATAAAACAACCCAAAAACTAAAGGAACTGTCATGATTTATCTTTTTATGTAGAAACAAACAGTAGTTAAGCAATATTTTTAAATGTTAAACTTGTGTGATATCAATAGTACTTATGTGATTCCCTCCCCGTCTTCATCAGCTCTCGTTTCTGAACTCGAAGTAAAGAATTCTGTACAAGAATTCTGTATCAGCCTGGCCAACATGGTGAAACACCATTTCTACTAAAAAATACAAAAATTAGCCAGGCTTGGTGGTACACACCTGTAATCCCAGCTACTCAGGAGGCTGAGGTGGGAGAATCGCTTGAACCCAGGAGACAGAAGTTGAAGTGAGCTGAGATCGCTCCATTGCACTCCAGCCTAGGCGACAGAACAAGACTCCGTCTCAAAAAAAAAAAAAAAAAAAAAAACAACAAAAATAAACGAATTCTTTACATCTTTTAGACTGCTTTAGACTGTCTTGTGTTGATTACAAAATGTTTCCCCTGTCTTGGATTTCTTTAAATTCTCTGACTTATAACAGTATCTTACGTTTTCTGTATGCTTCAGAGGGTCTAACACAGCCTTTACCCAAACAGTAGGGCCTTAGGTACTTTAATTGATTGGGAAAAATAATCGCTATTGCTCAAATTTACATGATAAAGGTTTATATAATAATTTATTAATTAATTTGAATATGAGTTTGTCATAGAGTTAAATGCCTATAGACTTCTTTATACACAGAAAAATGAATTTGGAACACTTCTGAACTGGAACTGAGATCAGTGCTCAATTAGTTGTCTTTGGCTTGGCCTACCAGGTTATAGTCTCTCTGTTCCTTTCACCAGAATGGCAGGGATGGAAATCACTGTAAAGTTTAAAATGTACACTAAGAAAGAGTGCTTTTCAGCTCTTTTTGAGGAGAAGCTGGGAGAGTCAGAGAACAATGCCTGTCTCCATGGGGGTGAGTGTTGGCTCTGATAGCTTTCTGTTTACCTCCTCACTGAAGGAGATTTCTCTCTTTGCTTATGGGAGTCCAATTCTGTTTTCTGAAAGTCCAAGATGCATTATAATAGCATGTTTGCAGTCTAATCCACAGTATAATTGCTAGTGGTTCAATTAAAACCACTGTTTTGTACATTACAGATTCTAACGGAGCTTCTCCTGCAGAGTGATAGCAAAATTGCTTTTAAGCTTACCTTACAAAGAAGCAAAAAACCCAAAAAACAAAAACACCACACATACATGTTTAATAAAAAACCTTTCTGGGGGAAAGATTTTTCCCTCTACTGAATTAGAAGGGAAAGACTAGGTTATGTACTATGTAATATTTATCTTTTAATTCCCAGAACCTAGCATAGTACATGATATAACATCAACACATGACAATTTTAGGTTAAATGAATAAATGATTATACTCCAGTTTTGGATACTGTTTAGTGTGTCATCTTTCAACTAAAGAATTCACACAAGGAGAAATTCAAGAATAAGAAAGCTAAATGTTCCACAAATCAATAGTATACCGAGATGTAAACATCTACATTGTTCAAATGATCCAGTTTTGAAATTGGTTGTAATAAACCTAAAAGAAACAATTTATTGCCGCACTTTCATTATGACTTGAGATAATCCTCTTGAACAGAAGATTCAACTCGGTAATGTGATCTTAAGGGTCATAATGTGGGCATAGATATTTTGCAAAACATTGTCATAAATTGCTGGTCAATAGCACATACTTCCTTTTTTCTTTCCTTTTTTTTGAGAAAGGGTCTCACTGTGTCACCCAGGCTGGAATGTAGTGGCTCGATCTCAGCTCACTGCCACGTCCACCTCCTGGGGTCGAGTGATTCTCCTGCCTCGGCTTCCCAAGTAGCTGGGACTACACGTGTGGTCACCATGCCCAACTAATTTTTGTGTTTTTTGGTAGAGACGCGGTTTCACTGTGTTGGCCAGGCTGATCTTGAACTCCTGGCCTCAGTGATCCGCCCTCCTTGACCTCCCAAAGTTCTGGGATTACAGGTGTGAGCCACCACCCCCAGCCTAATAGCAGATATTTCATTCTAGGCATGAATACTTTTTTCTTAGTCAATTGATATTATCGACAGTTTATACAGATTAAACCAAGAGTTTGCCACCATTTCCTTTTGTTTTAGTTACCTGATTTTAATACCAGAGTAAAAAGCAGATAATATCAGTTTAGAAATGTCATATATCCAATATCAAATATAATACAAGTAACTTTTAATGTTCATATAACCTTAAAGATATAAACATCACTTGATTTATAATGTCAGTTCCCATGGGAAGGACCATGGTTTGGAAAACACTAAAAGTTTAAGATACATCAACATCTGCCTGGTTCATGCTTTAGAAATGTTTGATTGTGATGATTTTCCAAGAAACAATTGATGCCCATTGGTAACTTTATAGCAATCATCTAAATAAATCTTAACTGGTGTTCTATTTATTTACCATTTTTCATTCTGTTCTTTTTTGTAATGCCTTGCTTATTCCTCATTTAATAGAAATAAAACATATTGTCTCTCAGATTGATCTAATTGATCAATCTAATAGCAATTATCAATATATGCGTATTTATATATATGTGCAAAACACTTTCAATATGGTATTGATGGATTGTACCTCATTTATTTTTCACCCTAAATAAATAAATTTTGAATTTGCAAATGAAGAAATTGAAGTTCAGAGAGACTAGTTAATGTCTCTGATTATCTGAGCCCCAATAACGTATAGTATGCACCAGCAAGAACCTAGGTTGTGGAGGCAGACTGCCTGGGTTTGAAATCCGGCACAAGTGTGTGTTGGAGGATTAAATTAGTTAATTTATATATAGCATATAAACAGTAGCTAGAACTCTGCATGGGCTTAATACATGGTAGATTTTATTATTGTTACCTCAGTGTTTCCCAAACCCTGGTATTCGGAATCATGTAGGATGCCTAGGACTGCAGATTCCTGGGCCTTATCCTATATCCACTGAATCAGAATCTCTAATTTATAAATCATGGCTGTACTCTTTCCAGTAAGTGATATTGACCTTTTTAAAAAAATATTTTTTTCTTTGCAAAAGGGTTATGTTTTGCTTTAACAGGTCCCTTTCTTAACAACACAGATCTTATTTATGCCCACAAAATGCTTAATTAAGGAGGATAGTAGGTTTAGAACTTTGAATGCAAAAAAGACTTGTAAAATTTTAAATTTGCATACTTGTGAAAAATTGATAGTTTATTGGGGTAAAGTAGAAAAGATGGCTTGTACAAAAGAGCCCAAGCCCATTCATTATTTACTGAAAATCTGCTATTTGCTAAATAGCTCTCATTCATGCAGCACATACTGACTGAATGGTCACAGGGGCCCAGCACTCTGCTGTCTACCAGGGTTTCAAAGATGAGAAAGGCCAGACTCCTGCACTCATGGCAGTTATAATAATGAAATGCTCCTTTCAAGGATGAATATTGAATTAAATATTTCATTAACAAAAGTGAATTGTGAATATTCACTGTTGATCAAACCTGTATGTAAATTACAGAAATGATGAGGGATTTACAGAAACTGCTTTTGAAAGTCTCCCAAATTGATTGTGGTTATAAGGCCACTAAGTTGTATTGCAATTAATTTGCAAAAACAATATAGGAATACATATTTCTGCACATTTCTAGGATAAAGTCAATAATACTTATTAGTCTTAAGACAACTATAACCTTCACAGTGTCGGTAGTGACCCAGGTACTGTTCTAAGCGTTTTTCACGGGTGGGTTTTATTAATCTTCCAAAAACAACCATGTCAGGAAAGTACTATTATTGTCTCCATTTACTTGTGGGGCTGAGGTACAAGGAGATTCAGCAATCCAAGGCCAGCTACATATGTAGAGGAAGCAAAGTCAGGATATAAATCCAAATAGGCTTACAAACAAGTCTATTCTGGTCTAATAATTCAGTTACATTTAAATCTATACTCAAGTGATTCATCTGTTTCAATGCAGCTTTACATCACTGGGTATTGTGAAGCTAGGTGCTGGTGCATTTTCTTAAAATAATTCTGTCTCTTGAACTTCCAGCCTCAATTATGATAAACTGATAAGATTTTTACTCATACACACACACACACACACACACACACACACACACACACACACACACCATCCAGCATCTGTTTTATCTCTTTTTATTTCAAGGTCTGTCATTTTTTGAAAAGTGTAGTTCATAAAATGTTTTAATACTGTCTGTGAGTAAAAAATATCCAATGTATTTTGAAATGTCAACTATGTTAGGAAGAAACCTATGGATGATAAAGGAAGCTTTGCAATGTTTCTGATGAGCAGCTGTTCTGGTTGGTTGAATCCTTCCTTAGGATGACCGTTATTGAGTCTTTATACTTCTGCACTGGCATTATGCTTCCTCTGAAAGGAATTCAGAATTATCCAAATGAATGGAAAGAGATCTATCTGTGTGCAATTGGATAATTCCCAGTGTAACAGCTGTGTGGGGCTAACACTGAAAGTGACTCTTGAAATGAGATTATGTGACTTTGTGTTCCCTTCATTTTGTATTTCAACTTTCCCAAGTGTTTGAGAACTGCATCCATTAAATTGTTCCTATTAGATTAGTTCAAAATGTCTTTCAGTTCACTGCAGTGGTAAAGCTAATATGCATATTTTCCTTTCTTCCTTGACAGTTATATGTTTGGGGAGAAAAAGAGACATAGTAAAATACATTTCTCCGTGAATTATTTTACTCTTAATTTTCTTCCAGGGTAGCACAGAATTATTCAAGTATAAACATAAAATTTAGTTTCAGAAGATTACAATTTTAAGTTAATCTCAGAGTAAAGGGGGCATAACCCTTATTAAACACTACAGTGGGCCAGATATTGAGTTGCATATTGATAAAACTTTACATTTATTATTTTGTTTGTGCATGTATGTATGTACGTAGGTATTTTATATTTCACTCAATCTTCCAACCTACTTGAGATTTAGAAACTTGAGAAACCAGCCAGTAAATGCTGAAGCAAGACCTCAAACCTGAGCCAGGTCTATTTGGGCCCAAAGCCCTTGACCTTCTTATAGCATACTAGCATTGCTCTTCTGTTCGTGAATTGTCATCTTGGTCTTATACAGAGGAGGAAGAGGCAGTTCCTTGGTGGGATCTGAGAGGCACACAAAAATTTACCTATAATAGTGCTTAAATCCGCACCCCTTTCTCTGTTCAATGCAGTCTTCAGGTTAAGATTGTGATTCTCACACTTGAGAAATCACAGACCCCAAAGAGTATCTTCAGACTTCCAGCATTCCGTGGAGCCTAATGTGAAAAAAACCACCTTAAAAACTGAACTCTATAACTTTGCTTAATGGTTTAATGCAGCATAATGGAAAATGAAAATTTACACCGTTACAGAAACACTGAAATCATGTATTATTTGGTTTTAAGAGGATTCCTAATAAGCCATTACTAATTTTCTATTATTATGATTGAAACAAAAGCACACATTTTAAGAGTCTCAGAGAAGCTGAGCATTTCTTCATATGAAAACTTTTGAAAATTCAATTTCATTTCTAAGAAACACTGTTAACACCAAACATATCTCGATAGGTTGCACATTACTCAGAATTATTCATTAAAAAGTTAGCACTGATTAATTGTGAGATTCATTAGTAAATATCTAGAACAATTCTTAGGGAATAAGGCAGAGGCTAGATATAGTTCCCTATGGGAAAGATGTCTGAACTATCAGCTCAAGGGATATTGGTAAGGAAACAGATAAGAAAACTCAGACTTGGGCCAAATGTGTTGCCCCTGAGCTGATCGTACAGGTCTCAAATTCAGCAAGGGGAACAGGTTGCAAGCTTTCATCTACGCTTTGGAAAACAAGATGAATTTTCCTAGGCACCATCTTCTGCTTCAGATTTGTTTATTTTACAATTAACAAAGGGGTACTGTCTCCCCTGAATCCTTAAGCAAAATTACTCAAAAAGCCTAATACCCTTTTGTTAATTGTAAAATAAACAAATCTGCAGTGAAGAAATAAATGCCTCTTTTTATTGGGTGGTGGTAGGGTGTGTTTTTAATCACTTGTTCTAGGCCATCTGGGTATAATTTACTCTTGCGTTCACTATAACTTTAAAAGTAAGCAGAAATTGCACTGCATATTTTTGTGTCTCCGATTCTTGTGGGGTTTGTAAATGATTGTTAAAAGAACTGTAAATTCAATTACACCGACCTATAAATTGAACGAATACCAATGAGATAAATTTTTTTCTTTAAGAACTAAGACGTACTCTATATAGATGCATTCCTTTTTGTTTTCCATGAGCAGAATTATCAAAATATAAAATAAAATGTACCCCAGAAATTGTGAATGAAAATAAAAAGAAAATAGGTATGCAATTGACTTACGTAGAAACGTAACTTATGGTTAAAAAACCCACAAAATTCAGACTTCAAATTGTGGGAGAGAAAAGAACAAGCATATATGAATAAATAAAGGCAGTAAAACAACTAGGACATCCACAGATAAGATGCTTCTGTTGGAGTCCTTGTACAAAAGAGTGGGAGCAGTGTGAGAGAATTTCAGATATGGGCCTGTAGACACACCAGGGAAACAATATGACAGAATGGGGTCCTGGGGGAAAACATGTATTACATCTGACTAATGTTAACATTTTCAAAGGGTTTTGTGGCAAATGTTAAATTAGGAAACACAAATGCAAATTTTCAAGTTCCTGTAATTAAATTAGTATAAATAAAGATCAGAAGTTATTAGCAGTTTAAATGTAGGATCAGTTTTGAAACTGATTTAAAAGTCTAGTCATTATTTTGTCCTTCACTGTTCGAACTTGAGTCAGTCTAAATGGCAATGAAAAGATGAATTAGATAATAGTGACATGAGCTAGAGGTTGAATGACTCCAGTTGTGATATGTGTGTGTGTGTGAAAGAAAGGCATGACACAACAGTATCCTGCTATTTTTCTTTTGTCACTTTAAACTAATCAAACCTGTAGCAATAAGATGATTACATTTTTGGAAGGCAGACAAGAAGTGTTCGTGTTCGGAGTGTGCTAAGTTCTCTGCAGACTAAAGTGCATAATTTTCATTGTTGAATTATGGCTATGATATGGTTACGATTATTTTTCTTTCATTTCATCTTGTAAAACTTCTAATACAAATTCATATATTAATTGGAAAATAATAAGAACAAAAAGGAAGTCAGTGTGGCGATTCCTCAGGGATCTAGAACTAAAAATACCACTTGACCCAGCCATCCCATTACTGGGTATATACCCAAAGGACTATAAATCATGCTGCTATAAAGACACATGCACACGTATGTTTATTGTGGCACTAGTCACAATAGCAAAGACTTGGAACCAACCCAAATGTCCAACAATGATAGACTGGATCAAGAAAATGTGACACATATACACCATGGAATACTATGCAGCCATAAAAAATGATGAGTTCATGTCCTTTGTAGGGACATGGATGAAACTGGAAATCATCATTCTCAGTAAACTATCGCAAGGACAAAAAACCAAATACCGCATGTTCTCACTCATAGGTGGGAATTGAACAATGAGAACACATGGACACAGGAAGGGGAACGTCACACTCTGGGGACTGTTGTGGGGTGGGGGGAGGGGGGAGGGATAGCATTAGGAGATATACCTAATGCTAGATGGCAAGTTAATGGGTGCAGCACTCCAGCATGGCACATGTATACATATGTAACTAACCTGCACATTGTGCACAGGTATCCTAAAACTTAAAGTATAATAATAATAATAATAAATTTTTAAAAAAAGAACAAAAGGAAGTGGCATTACTTCTAGTGAGGTTTTTATCTTTCAGCAATAATAATTTTTTTCTTTATATTTACATTAAAATTTTTATTCATCTTGGAATATTTAGTTTTAGTCTTGTCCTCCTTTGTATACAATACCTAAAAATGAAATAAGATTTTTTAAAAAACTTTATGGGCAACATTTAAAGTAAAACGTGAAATGTGAGCTAAATTTCTTTTGCAGTGTTGTAGAGAACCAGTGAATTTACCTGCATGAATGCAGATCATATTGACAGAAATAGGTACTCTATACTTTGTGATGTTGAAATAGTTCCATTCTAGAAAATAGAGATTATACTTAATTCATCAGATTATTAGATACTCAGAGTCCTTGGCATATTTCATGTTTCTATCATTCTGTTGCCTTTCTTTCCCCCACTAACAACAGAGGCTGAATCACACGTCAATCATATCAATATTCCATAAATTTGGCCCTTTTTTTCCTGTTCTTAGTAGGCAGTAAAGTGTATATTCTAAATAATGAAATAACATTAGGTAACAAAAATAGGGCTTAAAAGCATGGGGGAAGATTATACATAGGAGACCACTGTAGCAGATAGTCAGGGTACACTTAAGGTTCAGTGTGTTGCAATTATCTCTTTGAGAACTATTTAATGTTCCACAATTCCACTATCTTAATACTTTTACCCTTTAAAGCAATTCCTCTAGTCAGTGTGATATGCCCCCACTGAAAGATTCCATAGCTTTGACATAACTACCATTAAATGGAAATGACTGATTTTTCATAATAATCTACAAATGTGAGCTATTATATATAAATGTACATTTTATCCTTCTATAGTTAGCTTACCATGATCCTTTGAATGAAGTACAAGATAAGATCTACACTATCTACTGTAGCCTTGTAGTATAGTTTGAAGTCAGGTAGCGTGATGCCTCCAGCTTTGTTCTTTTGGCTTAGGATTGACTTGGCAATGCAGGCTCTTTTTTGGTTCCATATGAACTTTAAAGTAGTTTTTTCCAATTCTGTGAAGAAAGTCATTGGTAGCTTGATGGAGATGGCATTGAATCTATAAATTACCTTGGGCAATATGGCCATTTTCACGATATTGATTCTTCCTACCCATGAGCATGGAATGTTCTTCCATTTGTTTGTATCCTCTTTTATTTCATTGAGCAGTGGTTTGTAGTTCTCCTTGAAGAGGTCCTTCATGTTGTACTATTCACAATAGCAAAGACTTGGAGCCAACCCAAATGTCCAACAATGATAGAATGGATCAAGAAAATTTGGCACATATACACCATGGAATACTATGCAGCCATAAAAAATGATGAGTTCATGTCCTTTGTAGGGACATGGATGAAGCTGGAAACCATCATTCTCAGCAAACTATTGCAAGGACAAAAAACCAAACACTGTATGTTCTCACTCATAGGTGGGAATTGAACAATGAGAACACATGGACACAGGAAGGGGAACATTACACACCGGGGCCTGTTGTGGGGTGGCGGGAGCGGGGAGGGATAGTATTAGGATATCTACCTAATGTTAAATGACAAGTTAATGGGTGCAGCACACCAATATGGCACATGTATACATATGTAACAAACCTGCACGTTGTGCACATGTACCCTAAAACTTAAAGTATAATAATAAAAAAAAGATCTACACTATCTATACTAAACAACACTGATTTAATCTTTAATATTGCCTTCCTATGCTTAGTTGGTGTTTTGTTTTGTTTTGAGACGTAGTCTTGCTCTGTCGCCCAGACTGGAGTGCAGTGGCGTGATCTCAGCTCACTGCAACTTCTGCCTCCCGGGTGCAAGCAATTCTCCTGCCTCAGCCTCCTGAGTAGCTGGGATTACAGGTGCGCACCATCACACCCAGCTAATTTTCATATTTTTCATAGAAACGGGGTTTCACCATGTTGGTCAGGCTGGTCTCAAACTCCTGACCTCGTGATCCTCCCACCTCGGCCTCCCAAAGTGTTGGAATTACAGGCGTGAGCCACCGCGCCCAGCCCCCCTTGTACTTGGTGTTCTTAATGATTTATTTATACTCATTTACCAAACTAGAAAAGCAATCATCAAGGATCTGTTTAGGGATTTGGGCATAGCATGCAATGATCCCCTTCCCTGACTGTCCAATCCATGAACTGAATCCCTGTATTTATAATAAAATAATACTAGGTCACAAAAGCTAGAAGGACTTTAAAAGCATAGGTGAAAACTACACATGAGGAAAGCACTGCCTTCAGTTGTTTGGACAAGGAGAATTCCTTGCCAAATCTGAGCCAATTGACTTTTTTTTTCTAGAAATTTGGAATAAAAATGGAAAGGACTTTACCTAGTTCAGTTCAGTTTGGTTTAATCTCAGTATTTAAATCAGTATCTGCAAAGTGACTATCTTTGAGTCCCCCTTGCAATATAGGGAAGCTGGACTGTAGGAAAATATGAAGAATGTAGAAGAATGAAGAAGTAGGACCAAAAAGGTCCTACTGTCTGGCTTGGATTGTTCTTCATTCAGTTCTCGATCTCTGTCTCTTTCTGAGGTCTCTGCATTCTTGAACATACTATTTATGATGTAACCCTGCATGCTAGCTGTAGTGGGTTTCTGTTAGTTTCAACTGAATAATTATAAAAAGTATTTTTTTTGGTTGTTATTGTGCATCTATTATTTTTAAGATTAAAATGATTGAGATGAACGGTTGTCACTTCAGTGTGTGAAATTGAATGGAAAAGCTGAACTTTTCCAGGATCTCTGCCATATTTCCATGAACCTAGGCTTCATCTTGATGGTATGTGGATCCATACAATTTTTTATAGAAAAGATATATTATTTGAAAAATCTATTATTTTAGGTACCATTGAAACAATTTTAAAGATTTTCTTGAATGGTCATGTGTTAAAATGAATGGGACTTAGTTTAATAAGATAATTATAGCTTTCGTTTAAATGAAATATAAGAATATAAGGAAAGACACATGAATATTAAATACGTAGAATATTTCATCTCATTTGGGAGTGATATATTCGAATATTGTCATTTGCCTGACATTATTGGGTAATTTCACAGATCATCTCATGTAAATAAAAATTTCTAGCTAACTGAAGCATATAACTAAATGACAATAAAAATCATCCACTTTGAAGGAATATTTTCTTAGATTTATTTCATACCAACTTTTTTTCTTTTAAAACATGTTTTTCCCTGATTTTAAGAGCAATACCTGTTCATTAAAGAAGAACTCTATTGTAAAATAAAGTATGAAAAAAATTAAAATCACTTACATAATCTCAATTGCAGAAGTAAGCACTGTTAATGACGTTTGGAGCATGGTTTTCATTTATAACATTCCGTGTGTGTGCATGAGTGTGTGTGTGTTTATGTGCTGGTGTCGGCTGTCACTAAAACCTCCAAGAAGAAGTCACACTCTTCTCCCTGGATAAAACTGGGTACCACGTGCATGCAGGGCAAAGAGAACTCCCTGTTAGTGTCACGGTAGTAGAACATCTTGGTATAGGTTTATCCAAAATGCAGTTTGAGATTAGAAATACTTTTTAGGAAAAGGGAGCAGGAATCTTTGTTTTAAACTGGTGGTGCTTGATGTTACCTCTGTTCATGACCCCAAGCATTTCAGTAAAGTCTACTCACAAATGCTTTGTGGGAGTGGACTTTCACATCTGGCTCTCTGCTATGTGGGGAGAGATGCAACACTAAATGCAATAATCTTTGAGACTTTCCAAACCATGGAAACGGTGGTTCAAGGAACTTCTATCTAGACCTCAGAGACTAGGGAGACTGCAGGTGAGATCTGAGATATGTGTTTGTTGAGCATTGCTATGTACCCGGCACTCGCTAAACAGTTTACATGAATTATCTCACTTGATTTCTGTAATAATCCAATGTGGTTAGTGGTAGACTTGGAATTCAAATATAAACCATCTGTTTTATGAATCAATCTCTCTCTTTACTGTCTATTTATCCATACATATGTCACAAAGAATATAGTGTTCTATTTTTTCTTCTTAATAATGTTGAAACAAGTTTGATATATTCATATAATTTTTTTGAAAATATGATTATTCCTTTCTACATAGTATGTTGGTAAAATATGATTTTAAAATTCAGATGTTGCATATTTAAGTATTTTTTTGCTGCCATAAATAATAGTGTAATAAATACCCTAACATCATAATGAAGTGAGCAGATTTTATTGTGAAACTACACAATCTTTAGTGTATTGTGTACAATGATTTATTCTTTAGTAGTTATGTAGTTTGTAGCAACTCTCCTAGCCTCTTTGAATCTGAATGTCTTTATCTTTGAAATGGGAAAAATAATTTTATAATAAAATTATTAGGTACTATTTCCAAAATACTAAGCTGGCATATGCTGGAGTATTCAATAAATAGCATCTACTTTTGTATTAAAAATTATAAATATATTTGTTTACATTACATTTTTAGTATGTCTTTATGCAAATTTCAGATTTTTTTTAAAAAGAAAATTCTGACAAATGGAAGTTCTTAATGTAGGTTTTAGTCTGTATTACAAAATTTTCTCAAAAAAAATTGAGAAAATTAATGCCACCATTGATGATATTTGAGGGGGACTTATTTTCTAAATGCTTGATAAAGTTGGGTGTCATTATTAGAAAGAGGTACTTTCTGACAAGTGTACAATATTTTACCTTTTTAACTATTTAATATAAGGTTGAAAATATTCTGTATACCTGTTGACTGTTCATATTTTTTATTTTATGGAATGACTGCTTATATTTCTGTCTATTTTTAAAATTTGGTTTATTTTTTCATATTGATTTGTAATTAAATTTTATATTTATTTCCAGTCATATATAGTGAAATGGTTTTTCCTAGCTGTCATTTGCCTGTCAATTTTGTTTTCATACAGAAAATTAAAATATTTTCCAGGCCTATTTTTGTCTTTAAATTTTTTTCCTTTGTTTTTATGCTTAGCCATATCTCCTTTGGCCAAATAGATACATACTTACATAAATAAATGAGCATATATAGTATCTTTAGCATGCCTTCAGATTTTACATGTCAATATTTACTATTTTGTATGGTAAGTTAAATAATGGTCTCTGAAAATATCCAGATCCTAATTCCTGGAATCTGTGAATATTGTCTTATGTGAAAAATGTGTGTTTTGGAGATGTGATTAAATGAAGGGTTTTGAGATGTGGCGATTATCCTGAATTGTCCATGTGGCTCTGTCGTCACAAGTGTCCTGGTAAGAGGGATGCAAGAGGAGAAGGCATGTGAAGATGGAGCAGGGAGAGATTTGAAGATGCTAGGCTGCTGGGCTTTAAGATGGAGGAAGGGGCCAAGTACCAAAGAATGCAAGTAATGGAGCTCTGGAAGCCTGAGAAGGCAGAGAAATGGATTTTACTCTAGAACCTCCAGAAGGAGCTTGGCCCTGCGAACACCTTAATTTTAGCCTAGTGAAACTTATTTTTCCTTCTGACATCCAGAATTGAGGGAGAATAAATGTGTGCTGTTGTAAGCCACTGACTTTGCAGTAATTTATTACAGCATCCATAGAAAACTAATATGTATTGATAATGTGTTGTGAGAGTCGATAAAATGCAGGGACTTAATTTTATTTTTTCAAATAACCAAATGATCAAGCACCGTTTATTGTGTAATACAAAAGTTTCAAACTGACCTGAAATGTCATCCTTATTTTGTACTAAATCCCTAGGTATAATTCATTTCTTTATTCTCTTTTATTGATAGGGCTATAAATTTTGGATCAGGAATAGAGTTGAATATTTTTATTTTATAAATTGTAACATCTGGTAAGAAGGCACCTACTCCCTGCTTACCTTTCTCCTACCACCAATATGCCTTTACATTTTTTATTAGCCTCAAACATTAATACTACTTCAAGATGAATGTTAAAACATATTTACCTTTTGAATAAACAAGTTCCTGAAATTAAGATATACATTTTTCCCTATTCCTTCAATTTCCGCTTTTATGATTTCATATTTCCATCTTTTCTTAGAAATCTTAAGTGCTGTTTTTATTTTACATGTAGTAGATTTACTTTTATCTTTTACTATTTAATAAACTTTTTAAGTCTATAAATTTATATCTCAGTATGGCTATGATTCATTATTTAAAGTGCTATTTTGGTTTCTTTTCATTATTTTTAAATAGTTTTATATTAGATTTTTGATTTCCTCTTTGCCTCAAGCTATTTTTTTATATTTTAAAATATATTTATGTAAATCTTTATTTCTAATGATTAATTTTTGCTATTAGCATATATTTATTTATCACTATACTAGCAAATATGGCTTCTATAATTTTTACTTTTCTGTAATCTACTAATTTTGATGGTACTTAATATATAGTCAATTTTTATAAATGTTCCATAAAACATATACAAAAAAATTTATTCTCTTTGTAGCATAATTAATTTTATATCTTAAAATTCATTAGGTATAATATTCAAATCCCATATATCCATATTTTAATGATATTTTTATTACTTATTAGTACTTATCACTTTAATTATACTCTTACTTTTAATGATACTCTTGTATAAACCAAGGGTAATATTTTAAAACTCTATAATTTTTATAGTTTTTAATTATATGTGTGGATTTGATATTATGTTAGTTCATGGATAAACATTATAGATTTAAATATTAATTATGAATTCAATTATTATAAAGCCAGTTCATTAAATTCTTTTCAATTTAGTTGCTTGTTTTATACAAAATTAATATATACCTGCTGTTTTGTTTGTTCCTTTCTTAAATAGATGCTCAACCCCTTGGTTGGAACCATTGCTATGTTTCTTTTAGATTTGTCTCTTCTTTCTCCCTCATAAGGACAAAGAAGAGACCTGTACCTTGTACTTGTAAGAAGGTGAAATTTCAATAGACAAACACGGAGAAAAGCATATTTAAAGTATAAAGTCAATCATTTTTAAAAAAAAGAATGAGAAGGAGGAGTAGGGGAAGGTGGAGGAGGAAATAGACACTATTTAGCAATGAATGGGTAGCTTAAAATTCTCTGTGGCTTTGTAAACATGTATATTCATTTCTCCCCTCCTCTGCATTGTTTAATTCATTTTGCCATGTTTAGACTTGAGATGTTTCTCTTGCTCTCTTTTTTTAGCTTCTTGAGTTAAAGCTTAGCTTATTTGTATTTAGTTTTCTTGTTTTACAGTAAATGTCTTCAAAGCTATGAAATTTTCTTTTCTTTCCGTACTTTAGTTACATCCCACACGTTTTCATAATTTTTTATTTGGAAATAATTTTAACTTATGGAAAAGTTTAAAAATAAATATAATACAAGAAAGACGCATATATTCTTTACACAAATTTACCTATTGTTAATAGGGACACAAACATATATAAGTATATGCAAATATATGTGTGCGTGTGTATGTTTGTGTATGTGTGTGTGCATTTTATGGATAATATACACAGTTGACTTTTGAACAATGTGATGGTTGGGGCACCCACCCCCAACTCAGTTAAAAATCTGAGTATGACTTTTAACTCCCTCTAAAATTGATTAACACATATTTTATATGTTATATGCATTATATCCTATATTCTTTCAATAAAGTAAGAGAAAAAATGTTATTAGAAAAATCATAGAGAAAAGAAAATACATTTACCACATTGTACTGTGTTTCTCAATACTGTAAGCTTACATTGTCTGTTTAGAAGATGAATTGTCTGTCTGAAATGGTGAGCAACTGTGGCTGCAGACCTCAATCTATGGAACATATCAAGCTATCCAAATTTTTCTTGTAATGTCACGACATTTCTATGCCTCTTGAGAACACTTCCAGCATTGCCAGTGGCATGGGTACGGTGGCGTTATTCAGGGGTTATGGTATTCACTAAACACGATGGAGAATCGTGAATAATCTCTTTTTACTGCAATAGGCAATTTAGTGGAGAGTTGTGCTGTTCAGGTAGAGATGATTAGCATCACATGTCGCTTCAAGTGAATACTCACAACGCTTGAGCTAACCGCATTAGCAAGAGGAGGTGGCTGTGAAATTATTACAGTGGATTAGTATGTACTCTAGTCAGTTTTATGCAGTTATGATTTAATACAGTATCTTTAAGTTTGTTTACATTTCTCTCCACTGCAAATGGAGCTATGTACAGTCTGTTTGTGTGTGTAAGTTTTGATACATTTTAATTTTTATAATAGATTTATATATATTTTATTGTAGTAAATGATAAAATAGGCTAGTATTTACATGTATTTTAGGCATTCACAACATGCCTAAATATAAGGCTACATGGTTCATCTGCAAGTTTTTTCAAATTGTTACAAATCACCAAAAAATTTTCCAATATGATTATTTTAAAAATTCACATATAATGGACCTGTGTAGTTCAAAATCATATTGTTCAAAGGTCAACTGTACTTCTTTTCTGAAGCAAAATGCATAAATCATGACTTTTTACTCCTAATTACTTCAGTGCATAGTTTCTAAGAATAAGCTAACATATATACACTGTGTAAATCAATATCTGGTTTACAAAAAAATGTCCCTTATACCTTCTTAGAGAAACTTGTTTGCAAAAAGGACAAAAGCTCCATCATGATCTCATATAGAGATAGGGATTTGGAAACTGTTCATATCAAAATCTTAGTTAGGGCAAGGGCAAAAATAGCATTGGCCCCAGAGAGAATGTTGACAGAGCAGAGTTGAGTAATAAGGGTTGAATATAGAGAATACTTATGTCTAGGTTCAGGGATATAAGGCAGAAAACATGCAATATTGAACATAATCATAGGAGCATAATGTTTCAAAAAATAGTGCAAAATAGCTTTTGGACAAAGGAAGGTTAATTTTTGAAGAGGTTAAATTCTGTAGAGTTGGCATGGATAGAACTAGAATGGCAAAGGATTAAGGAGTAAAGATGCAGAAAAAGCTTTGTAGAGTATGCTTTCAATGAATATGGCAATGAAAAACCTAGCATAGTGGCTTAGGAGAGTACAAGTTATAGAGGGTATTTGATTGTTCATAGGTTGGGGAAATTTTGGATATGTGTAGTCATGTGTATAGACAGAGGAGGAGGAGAAACTTAAGGTTAAGGAGGGAGTACAGATAATTAAAGAAAAACATCTTTGACTATGAAAGAAAATATAGTCTCATGTGGAGAGTCAGCCTTGGATGAAGGGAATAATTATTTCTTGATGGCAGGAAGAACATAGGAGGGAATGGATGGACGAATGTTCAGAGCATTTTGATGTTTTTAGAACACTGAAGGGCTCATGTTAAATGGTCTTAGTAAAGATAGGCTAATCCATAGAGAATTAAAAGGGTAGAGAAAGTCCAGCTTGATATTTGTGAAAATTGGAAAAATCTTTGGAATATGGGCTTTGGGGAAATGTAGGTTTTAACTAGGGATAGGTAGAAGAATTGTTCAGAAGAAATGAGAGTCTCAGTCAGTGTAATGGAACAAAGTGATCCTGTTTTTTGCTTTTCTCCAGAACTACTTGGCAACTGGAAAATAGGAGGAAATTGGATGATTTGGTTTATTTAAAACTAATGTTAAATGGGAGGATATTCTTAAACCATATATTGAAATGCTTAAAATAAATTTTGCGTTTATTTTGGGTGAGTGAAGTGGAAGGCTGAGAAAGTTTGACCAAGTATCCAAACTTATTTAACTTACACAAACATATGTTGAGAAACAAAGAAAGAAAATATATAGTTTGGCAAAAATATGCATCATAAATGGGAAAAGATATTGACCAACACATTTCTTATACTAAACACGAGACTTTTAAGAAGGAATTTTCTTTCCCTGTAAAATTGCAAAATTCTGCAGAGTTAAACAACCAAATAAAAATGTACCCACAAATAAAGTCTGTTTTCAAACTGGGGACATTAGGATACAAACAAGGTGTGACCATAGGTGAAACTTTCCTTGCATCACGATGTTAGGGGGACTATAAAGTTGAATAGCAAATTAGAGCACTAAATCATCCATATTCTATGTATGTATCACTTAAACACACCAAAAAAGTAATATAAAGGATATATTATGACACAAGGAAAATGTAGCATTGACGTTGTTAGTAGCACCTTTAGTACATATGGAAATATACAGTAGGTGTAGAAATCCATGAGTTAAAGTAACTAGTAGTCTGTATGTTGCTTCTGTTACTTTTAAGTTAAATTAGGGGAAAAATATCTCTAAAATAAGATTTGGCTCCAAATCCAAATGATAAACTTTGACTAAAGCCAGGCTATTTTTATGACTCATGTAATTGACACCTTCTTAGCATTTACATATGTGGGTTTTACTATGCTCATTTTCACTTGTTCATGTGTCACATTGTGACTTTCCTGGTTACTTTTTCTTGCCTGCAGACTCTTCCCACCTCTGGTTCATCCTCCATACTGCTTTAGTGTTATAATTCTGAAAGACGAACTTTCGTCCTGTCACTATGGGTACTTTAAAATAACTCTTGGTACCCCCTGCCCCCCATCTAGAGCACAGAATTCAAATTTTCAGGTGGGATATTCACTATCTGACATTATCTGTTCTCAAGTGTCCCAAACAAACTTGTCAGCCCCATTCTCCCTCAAAGTATCCTCCATTCCACTCCCTCTCTTCTTGAGCCATAATGAGTTACTTACCATTTGCATAATATATCATACTCATGGGTACACTGTTCTCTCTGTGAAACACCCTTTTTCCTCCACATCATCTGGAAATCTTAGTCTTTAATATCTACTCAGCCCAAATATTACCCTTTCTGAAGCCTCCTCTGACTCTCTAAGCAAAATGATTTGCCTTTTCTGTAATTCTGCAGTCTTGCATGTGCCTCAATCAGAACACAGTTTTACATTGCTGTATGGTTATCTGTACAGAAGCCTGCCATTTCATTTCACCTAACTTTAACCGAACACCTATTATATGCCAGTCACTGGTCCAGGTGTGGAGAGCCAGACCAAGACCTAGTCCTTGACCCTTACCTCATAATTCTCTTACTAGAATTCAAGCTTCTCAAGTTACTGAGCCTGTGTCTCAGAAAATGTGGACTACTTGCCATGAATGTTGATCCTTAGCTTTTCACCTCTTCTACTCTATTTCAACTTCCTCTCCCTGGAATGCCTTTCCTTTCTTCTAATTGAAAGGCTATATTAAGTCTTAGGTACTAATTCAAATTCTACCTCCTACTTAGAACCATAGTCTCAAATCTGATATGGGGTCTTCTTTGTACTTCCCTTATGTTACTTACTTAGTATGCTTAACATTCATGAGATTTGCGTTCTGTTTTCTCTTTGCTAAGTCTATAGTTTATATATGGATTTTTCCCAGCATGGTACACATAGCAAATAATCTATGAACATTTGTTTAATCCAGTGGAACAACTTAACTCATAGTAGGAAGGCCCTCACCTTCCTACTATGTGTGAAATTTCAATAGACAAACACCCTCTTTCCCCAAAACATCACTTATTCATACTGATTCACATAAGCCATCTGCTAATAGAAAAGTAGCAGGTGTGTTCTGTTCGTGAAAAGGTACTGAGTATAATTTATTTCTTCTCTTTTTTTGAAAGATTTTTTATGTGAAAACTGAAGCAATGCTTTGACTTCCAAAACTTGAAATATGTAGCTGCTGATTGTTGTTGATTTCATCCTCAAATGATTGTTTCTTGATGTGACTGCCTGATTTTATCACTTTATTTTCTCCAGTTTTTAAACCAAATCTTAATTTTTAAGTGCTACTATGTTTATGCCAATATCATCCTTTATCCATACACAGATGATTTTTTTTTAGAAGATAGCTTTGTTTTTCTTCAGTATAAATGCATTTAGAAGAAAACTGGCACATGCATATGTTTTACTTTCAGTATTAAACTTGGCATTACCTCCTGGGGCTGGCAGTCCCTACTATGCTTGCCTTGTCATCTGCCATTATGTGCTCTCATAGTACAGCCAACACCTGTGACCACACAAAAGACCATACACAGCAGCTGCAAGACTCAGATGTCCATGCTGAAATAAATTTCTAAAGCTGAAATATTTGGATCTGTGACTGGTTCTCTTTTTTTTAATCCTTTCAGGAACTGTTGGGACTGCCCAGTGCTGTATAGTGTTATGTGTTAACTGTCTAGGACCTGCTTACTCTACTATTTTCTTTGGCTGACTCTGATTCAGATTAAAGAGAGAGGTCCTCATCGGCAGCATAATGTTGTGGTTAAGGGCACAGATTTTTAATCCAAACTGCCTGCACTTGAAGCCTGGATCTGCCACTCCCTGTGTGATGTTGGATGAGTTTTTTAATCTCTATGGGTCCCATTTTTCTCATCTGAAAAATGGAAATAATACCGCCTACCTCATTAGAATGCTATAAAGATTAAATTCATTTATATGTATAAAGCTTTTAGAGCTATATTTCACATGGCAAGTACTATATCAGTGCTTGCTATTATTATGAGATTATAAATTCTTGAAGAACCTCAGATATTACTTAAAAGCAACTTTTTCATAATATCTATGATCACTCTTTTTCCCTGCTCATAATTTTTTATTTCAGTTTGCATTTTTGTGGCATATGATTCTTATTTCTCCAAAACATACATAAGGGGTCATCAAAACATACTGGACTAAGCCTGGTAAATTTAGAACAAAACATGCTAGAGATTTCCCCTCCTTTTTAGGCATCTTTAATAACATAATATACACTTCTTATATGGTTACTAACTGTTAAATGCTAAAATAAAACATACGTATTTTCCTTGTTCAAGTATAGACAACTTAGTAAGTGACAAAAATTCAGATACTCCATGAATTCCATGCATGTCCTAGGGACCAAGCATTCCTGATCATTCATTAGCGGGCCTCAGGAGCTCCTGACCACCGTCCCCCGTAACTATTCAGTGATCGCACATGCTCCAGTCCTTTGTTGCTTTCATCATTATTGTTCCCCATTTTTAAATTCACTTATCAAATTTCATTTGACAAGTATATATGAAACACCTCCTATATGCCAGGTACAATTCTAGATCCTGAGCATACAGCAGCAAATAAACAAATCAAATGTCTTGTTGTCACAGAGCCTACCTTAAATAAGTGAAGGGTAATAGAATATAAGGAGATAAAATGTGCTGTAGGTAAGAATAAAGCAAGAAAGGACAATAGGGAATATCAGGATGGAGAATGGTGTTCGTCAGAGAGGGCCACATTGAGAAGGTAACATTAAGCAGTCTTGGAAGGGAAGCAGTGAGGTCTTCTTACACATGTGGCAAGAGTATTCCAGGCAGAGCAAAGAGCATGCACAAAGGCTGTGGGATAGGGTGTTCCTGGTTTGCCATCATAAGAACTCTGATTTTACACTGAATGAGCTAGGAAGCCACTGGGCAGCTTCAAGCAGAGGGGTAATTTGATGGTCAGTGAGAAACCTGCTAACAATCCAGCTTAAAGATGATGGTGCCTCTACCTTTAGTTCACTTCTTAATTGAATTAGTAAGTGTGTAAGTTGTCAAACAAAACTAAGCCATATACACAGGCCCAGTCAAGATTTTAGAAATAAGTCTAAACTCATTCTAAAGTTAAAAAGTAATGTTACTACATTGCAATTATTCCAAATTTAATGTCCAAAGCTCATATCAGTAACACAAAATATAAGGCAGTAAAAAACAAAACAAAAATTATGACTTGAGATAAGTGAAAATCCATTATTTTATGTAGAGATTAACTTCAACTACCATGCCTAGATAAATAGTAGAAAATTCTAAATGCTTGAGATGCCTTTGGGGAATAATTTTCTTTTCTTCATAGACATATCTCTTACATGAAAGTTTAATCCCTAGTTTGATATTTCACATTTGATCAGGCTTGCAATTCTATGGTGGCCTGAAAAATGGGAAATACCATTCTTTAAACAGAAAGGCTTGAGTTCTATTTATCCAGTAATTGAAAGCAATATTTAATCATTATTATTAAAGATATGAAAACTAATGCTTTGTTAGGTCTAGTGTAAATACCTACACTTATATTATGGATTTATAGTGCCATTTCCATGGCATCCATAGTCACCCCCTTGCATAAATCCTGAAATAAACTTTACATATATTTATTGAGTTACTTTTATGAATTGTTTTGAAAAGGTATTTTCATACTATGCAAATTTCATTTTCTTAGTAATGAAACACAAACCTCATTATCTTTTTCACGTAAGACAATTCTGTTGAAGTAATCATTTTTTCAATGAAGTTTCTAAGTTAAGGGTTGGCAAGCTCCTCTAAGTTAGGGGCTAGCCAGCTAGAAAATACTACAGGCTGTACTGTGCCTGTTGCAACTACTCAATACTGCTGTAGAAGTGGGAAAGCAGCCATAAAAATAAATGTAAATAAATGAGCATGGCTCTGTTTCAATAAAACTTTATTTACAAAAAAGGCTGTTGGGCAGATTTGGTCCACAGGCTGTAGTTAGCTGACCCCTGTTTTAAAGGTTTGGAATGAAAACCTTCAGACCCAGGAAGATTTGAAGTTTACTGATAAACTAGTCATTTTGAGTGCCCAAAGGCTAAGCCTCAGACTTGGTACTATCTATGGGCTTCAGCATCATCCGTTCCACATTTGCTTCAACCTAGCTGCTCATTTTCTCATCAGTGATTTCAATATACTGGCATCTGGGCTTCTTCAAACTCACTCACTCTGATTTGTCTAATGTAGATGACTCTTAAATACTTTAACCTTTGCTATTGTTGTTGATGCAATTCTACTGTTGTTATTGTTTAAAGTATTGCTGTATGTCTTTTTAATCTAAATATCTGTGTACAGAATTATAGTTTGTAATAGGAGTATTTCTCTATGTCAGATCAGAAAAACCCTGATTATTTCTTTATCTGTTCCACTTTATACTTTGTATTAATCTGTACTGAGTTTAGCTGCATAATGGCTTTTGCTAAGTTGGGCTGCTGTTTGAATTCACTTTTTGATATTATACTGCATCAATGCTCTCTTCCCTCTGAGGGCAAATCTTAGACCCCATATAGACATATGGCTGAAGGCATCATTGGCCATGTACTTCTGTACACATGCTTCTTGGCTATAGTAACATCTGCTCCAATGGGTAGTGCTGACATCATTCTGACAACTACATGTCTTTAATTGGTCTCTTGGATCTAGTAAGGGTAAATCTACCTTGTTCCCATGTTTTTAGACAAGAAACAATAATTTCCAGTCTAGATGTTGCTAAGAGGACTATTTTTTAAAAAAGTAAAAAATTCCCTTTCTAAAGCTTTTTTTTTTCCTGTTTATTTTTATAAACTACCTGCCTTTTCCTGGCTACAGTAATGTGAAGGTAGCATAAACAATATGGAAGAACACAACTCACTGTCAAACTTGTCATTCTAGTTCAACAGCCATTTTGGCCATTTAAAATCTGCGAACTCTTCAATGTATTATATATAGTTCTTACGTAAATCAATATAGATTTCCAGGGTGGGAGTAGGGGGGTCTCTTTCTGACATAAATTTACGTTAGAAGGGTATTTTTAAGACTGAATAGGCAGGTAGACTCTATGGTTCCTTATACCATTTATTTCATATATAATTGAGTGAAAGCAGAAATAGTGTAGGTAATATAAACTTCACAACATGAAATAACTAAAATGATTCAAATAACAAACATTTCAGGTCAAAATGCAAACAGGAATTAACATAATTCATCATGTTTAATATTAAATTACAGAATCCTGGCCAACATGGTGAAACCCTGTCTCTACTCTAAAAATACAAAAAAATTAGCTGGGCGTGGTAGTGGGTGCCTGTAGTCCCAGCCACTCGGGAGGCTGAGGCAGGAGGATCACTTGAACCCAGGAGGTGGAGGTCGCAGTGAGCTGAGATCATGCCACTGCATTCCAGCCTGGTTACAGAGTGAGACTCCGTCTCAAAAAAACAAAAAACAAAAACAAAACAAAATATTAAATTACAGAAAAAATAATCTCTTAGAATGCATCAGTGACAAAATTTCAGTGTTACTTTCAGATTCTATGTACTATTTCTGAATTGTCCTTTCAAGATTGTGTTTGGGTATTTTAAGATACTTACAAATAGAAGAGCTTTTTAAATGAGTCATAGTTCAAATCTTTTTAAAGTGAGAATTGATAGAAATCTTACATACCCGTTGCTAAAATTCATAAGAGCTAAATGGCTCCCAATGAAATGACAGAGAATAATGTGTACTCACATCAAATACCCATGGCATGGAATCCTTTTTGGCAGGGTCTCATCTGAAAAGCACACAAAAGGTCCAGAGAGGAAGGTCTCTCACAAAATTCTTTCATCTACCTTCCAAATGGCAATGACAGACCACTGTACAGATAGGAGTTTAAGCTGTTTTTCTTTTGTAGAGGATGCTTATTTGTTATGATCTTAACCTGGCATCTATCAAAACAGAATGAAACCCTTAAAATAAACCTTGGAAAAGGGTAAGGATGTAGTCTTTTTTATGCTTATGACTACTGTCTTTAGATAGTAAAATCTTCGCATTTGTTACCAGACAGTAGACGTTATCATATGAAGGAAAAAAACAATAAAAATCTTTAGGGCTATTGTCATCAGTTCAATCGATCTTTTCTATTCTGCCATGAATAGATGAGTCTATTTACATCACAGACTTTAAAAAAATAGCTTAAATAAATACACAGTGGTACAGAGCCAACACACAACGCTAATGATATCTTAGTGAAACACTGTCATCACACCCACATCGCCAACTTCCCCGTCCATATGCATCCCACGTGCCAAAGATTTTAATCAAACCAGACTTCTTATCCTCTGCAAAACTCCATGAACTTTTTCACCTCCTTGCTTTGGTTTGTGCCACTTGCTCTACTTCGAGTGCTCTCTCCTCTCACTCCCATTTCTTCTAGAAAATTATATTCCTTGAGATCCTTCTTTTCCTTCCTCAAACAGTATTAAACTCTTACTACTTTGAACCTAGTATTTACCCATGCTATATTTTTATTTTGTGTCTCTTACTCAAGTTAGCACCATGTATAAACCAACCAAGCACTGAAACATGACTCCTCAATATGTTTCAACAATCACATCTCTGTCATTGATCTCTGAAATCTCTTTACACCATTTTGTTATTGTATAATCTGTTAAGATGCATTAAACAGTTGATCTATGTATTAGCCTGTTCTCACGCTGCTAATAAAGACATATCCCAGACTGGATAATTTATAAAGGAAAGGGGTTTAATTGACTCACAGTTCCACATGGCTGGAGAGGCCTCACAATCATGGCAGAAGAGCAACGGATGTCTTACATGGCAGGAGGCTAGATAGCATGTGCAGGGGAACTTCCCTTTATAAAACCATCAGATCTTGTGAGACTTATTCACTATCTGAGAACAGCATGGGGAAAACCCATCCCCATGATTCAAACCAGGTCCCTCCTGTAACATGAGGGGCTTATTAAAATTCAAGGTGAGATTTGGGTGGGTACACAGAGCCAAACCATATCAATCTATGACACAAAAAATGCTCAAAACAAACAAAAACATCTGTGGCAAGTAAATATTTCCAAAACAGATAAGTATCTATAAAGGATAGAGATTTGGCTAATGTTGTGGTGGATAGAAGGATATTCTAATCACTCACTAATTAGAGGCAAAACCATCCAGAAAACAATCGTCAGCAACGTTTTTACCCGACTCTAAACAAAAATGTATCAATTTATAGTTTAACTATTAAGACTTCTCAGGCTGGGTGTGGTGGCTTATACCTGTAATCCTAGCACTTTGGGAGGCCGAGGTGGGCAAATCACTTGAGATCAGGAGTTCGAGACCAGCCTGGCCAACATGGTGAAACCCCATCTCTACTAAAAATACAAAAATTAGCCAGGCATCGTGGCGGGTGCCTGTAATCCCAGCTACTCGGGAGGCCGAGGCATGAGAATCGCTTAAAGCCAGGAGGCAGAGGTTGCAGTGAGCTGAGATCACACAACTGCACTTCAGCCTGGGCAATGGAGTGAGACTCAGTCTCAAAAAGAAAAAAAAAAAAAAATTAAGACTTCTCCAAAGATTCTTGGGGGGTTGTGTATGTGCTCACACATGGGTAGTAACACTGTTTATCCATATAATTAGGAAACTGCTTCTAACACATTAGTGCATTTTCAATTTAACACAGGTT
Organism: Pongo pygmaeus; assembly: GCF_028885625.2. NCBI lineage: Eukaryota > Metazoa > Chordata > Mammalia > Primates > Hominidae > Pongo > Pongo pygmaeus. The sequence continues at coordinate 107,388,199 of NC_072382.2, read as the reverse complement.
AACCTTTTAAATAATCGCACAATATTTAAAGAATGTAGCGATCTTTTATGGAAATCTGTACACATATTGAACACTATTGCTGATGGGCAAAATCTGACCCACTGCCTGTCTTTGTATAAAGTGTAAACTATGAATGGTTTTTACATTTCTTAATGTTTGGGGCAGCAGAGTGGGACAAAAGAAGATTAGCATTTTTTGACACATAAATATTATTTGAAATTCAAATTTCAGTGTCGATAAATAGAGTTTTATTAGAACACAGGCCTTTTCATTTATTTATATGTTGTCAATGGCTACTTTTCACTGCCACATTGGAGTTGAGTTGAGTTGAGTTGACAGAGGCAGTTGAGTCCTAGCTCTGTCACTGACGGCTATGTGAGTGTGGGCAAATTAATTAAACTCTCTTAAGTGTTTAAACTCAAGAATAATACAGGATAATAATTATATTTCCCTTTAAAGTTTTTGGAAAATTAAATATGTTAACAGACATAGTAAAGTACTTAGTGCTTAATGGCAGCTGTGGCACCAAAAAGATATGCCTAAAAAATAAGGATGCAGGAAAATTGAAAATTAAAAAATGTCAAAAGATACACTTTTGACAAATATGAGCCAAAAGAAAACATGAGTAGCTATGTTAACAGAAGAGAAAACAGACCTCAATACAAAAAGCATGACAAATGAGAGAGGCGTTCATTACCTAATCTAAAAATGGTTCAATTTCCCTGGAAGATGCTAAAAATTCCAAAATATTTTGTATCAAAGTATATCTCATATTAAGTAAAAAATTATGGAATTAGAGTAAGAAATTGACAAATCTGTGACCAAGGTGGGAGATTTCCTTGTACTTTTCTCAATTAGGTTAAGCAGTCAGAAATTTAATAAAAATGCGGAACATTTGAACAAATATAACCTCTGACATAGGTCTTGCACTGTATTTCAACCTTAATAGTGCATTATGATTATATAGAACCTTGCAGCTAAAAATCAGAAATAAATATTCTTCTAAAGCCCTATGAAATATTGTTAAAATTGACCATGTACTCAAACATGAAAAAAATCCCAAAGGGTTTCAAATGATTAATATCAGAAAACATGTTTTCTGGCCAGAATCCATTGAGTACTTCACAACAATGCATGTTATGTACCTTAACAAACATGACAGAAAGAGAAGTGAAAAACAAAAAAACATGAATAGGCCTTAGAATCATGAAAGGAATTGAAGCATTGGTTAAAAAGCTTTTACAGAGCTTATGCACAAATATTTTAAGGCATATTCTACTAAACTTTTGAGAAGAAACTAATTTAAACATTATGCAAATTCATCCAGAAAACAGAAAAATATGTCATGTTCTGCATCATATTCTAGAAGGCCAATATAACCTTGCTACAAAATTGTCAAGTACATTGGGATAAATATAAATTATAGGTCACTAAGGAACAACATTGTAAGAAAAAAATTATTAGCAGATAGTTCACGGTGGCAAGTGCATAGAAGTTGGATTTAAGGAGGGCAGTACTGGGGCCAAGGAGAAAAGTTGGTTGATGTGGGAGAGTGGAGTCCTAGAACAAGGGCAGCAGTAGTTAGAATGCAGAGGAGGAAATGCATTTAGGATATTTTTAAGTGATACACATTTGGCAGGATTAATGATTGGTTAGATATGGTTGCATGAAGGGAAAACATGGAGTAAAGAAGGCTCCTGTATTAGTAGCATGTGTCACCCTCTAGGGTAGAAAATGAACGAAAAGAAGCAAGGAAGCAATGAACCAAAAGAAGCATTAATTCTCTCTTTAAATAATGAGTTTTGAGATACAAATGGGATATTTAATAGTTACCATGTAAATGAGCCTAGCTCGGGGAGAGGAATGAGTTCTAAATATAGATTTTGAAGTCATTGTTATATAAGTGGAATTGAGACCATATGATTCATTCATTCATATTTATTAAGTGTGACTGTATGGGGGCACTATTCTTGTTCAATGAGCAAGACAGAGTCTCTACTATGATAAATCTTAAGGAGCCTGATGATGAAGACATAATTAAACAAATAGTTAGAATAAAGTGTTTGACAGAGATAATATAGATGCTATGGGAATGCACAGAAGGGGATTTGACTCACTTGAAGGTAAATGTGTGGAAGAAGACTTCCAGAGGAAGTTATGCTCAGACCCAAATGGTGAATAAGAGTTACCCAAGAAAAAGGTTGAAGGAATGACATTTGCAAAGCTGTCAAGGCAAGAGAAAGAACTTAGTGTGCACAAATCTTTGGAAAAACCATTTTCTCTGGATCTTGGTATTTCAGGGGAAGTGGACTATGAAATGAGATGGAAGAAACAATCAGGAGACAGATTGTGGAGCATCTTTTTAATTTGGACTTTATATGAAGAGTAATGAGAAGTCATGAAATCATTCTAATTAAGAATGTGACATATGTAGTTTGTATTGAAGAAGTTTACAGAGTCAAGGTAGCTGAGGACAGAACCCAAGTAAATGTCAGCATTTTAGGGGCAATTAGAGGAAGGGATGCCTGTGAAGGAAAAAGAGAATAAGCTATCATGAATTTATATTTCGATTTGTTTTTTCATGAATTTAGCAGTAGTAATCAGAAATGTGCATGAAGGTTTAAATCTCATAATATAAAATATTAACCAAACACCGTGATTCTGGATCAAGAATATCAAAATGATAAATATTTATTAGAGTTTAAGGATAAATTATTAACATATTAATGATGATGGTAATAAAAGAATGATAGTTATAACTTAATATAATTTTTACTAATGCCAGAAACTTATAAGTACTTTATATAAAACACATAGTGACCCAGTAGATTTGATTATTAATACTATTTTTTCACACTAGAAAACTGAGATCTCATGATGTTAGGGAAATTATCCAAGGTCAAACATGTAATAAGTGGTAGAACTGGTATTTGAATTGAGGCACTTAACATTGCAATATTATGTCTGTCCTCTACTGACGACACCTGTGCTATAGAACTGAAAATTCCTATTTGATATAAAATAGAAAATTTCTATTTAACAATCAAAATATTGGCCTGTATATCATAAGTCCAACTCTAAGGAATTTATACATCTTATCTGAGAACTCTCTTCCATTGCAACAAATAGTAAGTTACTACTTTCCATAGTTCTGATACAATACCTGTTATAAGATGATGAATAAATTATAAACCATATCTGTTAAGTAAACCATACTTTTGACATAGGTTTCATACTGTATTTCAACCTTAATTATACATTATCATTTGTATACATTTGTTTCATTTTTGTAGTAAAAGGGAAAATTCATTGAGGCAATTTTTCTTGAGGCAAGGTGTTCCATCAGAGCTTTAAAAAGATCTTTTCCTCCATATCTTCAGATGAATGACATTTAAAAATATATATTGTCAGGAGATCATAATTCATTTGCAAATTTATTGCTTTAAGGAAGTTGTGGGCCACTGAAAACATGGAACCAGTAAGAAAACCTACACAGCCTTATTTTCATAGAAGAAAATTGCTAAACTATTATAACCACATTTCATCAGTCTAAAGATTTTTAAGGAACATGTTCTCTTTCCTTAGTCCTCGAACGTGGTTGACTTATTCAACTGAAAATTTCTGCATATGCTCAGGGCTCTATCAAAGCAAAAAAAAAAAAAAAATTAAGAGATGGGGGTCTCCCTGGTGTCACCCAGGCTGAAATGCAGTGGCCCAATCATAGCTCACTGCAGCCTTGAATTCCTGGGCTAAGAGATCCTCCCTACCTCAGCCTCCAGAGTAGCTAGGACTACGGGTGCACACCACCATGCTCAGCTAGTTTTTATATTGTTTGTAGAGACAGGGTCTTGCTATGTTGTCCAGGTTAGTCCTAAACTGCTGGCCTTGAGTGATCCTCCCACTTCGTCCTCCTAAAGTGTCAGAATTACACGCATAAGCCACCAGACCCAGCCAAAAATTTTTTATACAATTTTATTATTTCAAAAAATTCATTAAAATGATCACCATGGGGAAAAAATCAGAACTTTTGAACTCCTGTACTCTTGTTTTGTAATTTGTTTGTTGGAATTTTGAATTTCCATGGAGTAGGGCACCATCAGCTTTCCAGTGAGCAGGGCTTCCAGAGGTCTCATTCATATCTGCTCTCATCTCATATTCAGTGCCTGAATACTGACAAGGGGAAGGAAACAGGAAAGGAAGAACAGCACCCAGTTGATGTGTCAGTCAACAATGTGTGTCCAGAACCTAGTAAGTGATGACAATGAAACTGACCCAGTACAAATATTCACGGAGGTCTGCATATTTATCTCCCTGCCATCCCATTCAGGCCTCTTTAACCCTTCAAATGAACTGCTGGCACCAGGAAACCCTCTGCAGGCTTCTGTATTTCATCTCTAGGATTTCTTCATTCTGTCAACCCACTGTTTATTTTGCTGCTAGTGGCTCTGCTTTCTTCTTCCTTTGACTACCCTTGTTTTAGTTTCATATCCATTATTATTTGCTCGGCGCCCCTGTTCTGATTCATTCCCCTTGTTAGATTTCAGCACTCCTTCAGGATGACTTCCAGCATCTGCCCTCGAATTCTTCACTCTGTAACGCGGGACAGTGGGAGGTAGGGGATAGGCACATGCCTCCCTTTGCCTCCTCTCACCAAGTTAAAGGAGCCGGACACATAACCCTCATTTATGTGCCTTTATCCTCATTCACTTACCCCTCAGTTCATTTCTCCACTTTCTAATCCAAAGCAGTAACAGCCTGTGGAATCTGGTTTAATGAAGGCAAGTAATAAATGTTGCAGTGACTCCAAAGGAGATGCTCTGAAGAGAGTTGGACTCCCTTGCCTGATTCTGATTGTTATTACTCCCTCAGTTACAAGTGAGAAACTCCATAGGAAGCTCCATTGTTATTTTTATACCTGTATCTCCTTTTGCTCTCCCACTGGCCTGGCTCCAGCAGGAAGGCAGTAATGTATGCTCCAAAGACACAGTTAGCTGTTCTCCTTCTCCTGCTGCAATGGATGATCCTCATACTTGGTAATTGGCAACAGGTAAATATTGACTGTCAGTCTGGCTATAAATGTAACAAGAGTTTGTAAGCAAATATATATGGATGACTGATAAAAATTATTCTAAATCCTGATGAGATTTTTTTTCCTGAGAGTCTTCATAAAAGATTTACAAAAAGGAAACTCCTCTTCATCCCAGTGATGGTTTTAGACTTGAAGTTTTGTTTTGTTTTGTATTTTTTTGGGTGGGGGGCATTGGTTAAGACATAAGTTTTTTTCTCCTGAGTTATTAAAACAGGGTTTAGTACTGTCAAATATTAAAGATAAATCTCTTCTTGGGATAATACGAGCTTAGAACCTGAAAGATTCTTACTTTTTCTAAATTTATATGTAAACTAACTATTTTGCTATTGTTTCTAATTTTGCTTTTAATGAGAAAAAATGAACTAGGGGAATTTTAAGTAGTCAAATCAGTGGTAGATTTGTGTTGGTGGAATGTGGTAATCAGGAATCAGAGATGGGGAGAAATGAGGAAAAGAACGGTGCTTGTGATCTGCAGTCCGGACACAGAGCACTTCTCTCTGGATGGCTCCCAATCCACTTGACAGGTATACAGTTAACCCTGACCTTCCCAATTCCACCTCTATCTGAAAGACATTTTTAAAAAGCAGTTGGTATCTGTAATTTTAATTTGTTGTGAACTGATGTCAATATGCTATATTCCTTGGAGATATCTGCTTTGTCATCCTCCTATATTACTTATGAATTAGGGTTTAAGGGTTTTTAGGCATCTTATTAGTCTCCAGAGAAACAGAAGCAATAGAATATATAGAGATACATAAAGAGAGACTTATTATAAAAAATTGGCTCATGCAGTTATGGAGGCTGAGAAATCCAATAATCAGTAGGATCAGGAGAACCAGTGGTGAAATTTTAGTCTAAGCCTGAAAGCCTGAGAACCAGAGGAGCCAATGACGTAAGTCTTACTCCAAGTCTTAAGGACTGAAATTCAGAAGATGGATGGCATAAGTACCAGTCCGAGTTCAGAGGCCTGAGAATCAAGAGCACCAATGTGCAAGGGCAGAAGATGGATGATCCAGCTCAAGCACAGAGAACAAATTTACCCTTCCACCAAGTTTTTGTTCTATTTAGGCCTTCAATGGATTGGCTGATGCCCACCTACATTAGTAAGAACTATCTGCTCTACTCAGTCTACCACTTCAAGTGCTGAGCTCTGCTGGAGGCAACCTCACAGACACATTCAGAAATAATGTTTTACTAGCTATCTAGGCATCCCTTAGCTCAGTCAAGTTGAAACATAAAATTAACTATCACAGCATCCATATCTGGTAAAAGAGAAGGACGGATGTTCCCAATGAGCCTGAAATCATGTTGCCTAGCTACTCATTACTCTAGATTCCTAAGAAAGAAGGAGAAAATGGGAAAGAGCAAAAGAATATTTCTTATTCCAATGCAATAAGAAAATGGAGGAGAAGAGTATTGGAGTTGAGAACCCAAAAGGAAAATAGGAGAGTTCCCTGGAGTGATTTATAGAGACTTATTTTAGAGGGAATAAAAGGCCTGTCAGTTAAAGGTGTTTCGTGCCTCTTACTTTTCATTTGTTCCTTTTTCTGTTACCTGAATCTCAACATTTTTTTTTTGCAAGAGGATTAAAGGCAGTTTAAAAATAAAAGACATACATACACTAAAACCCAAAAAGTAGAAATAAAATAATAAGATCTATCTCTCCTCCTGCATAAACATACTACTCTTTCCATCCCCTCCTCACCTCTTGCATTGGCGTTAGCATGCAATAGCAGGATATGCGTATTATACCACCCAGGACATTGTTCACCAGGTTTCTGAAAATATGTTATGCAATATGTAGAATACAGTTTTGTAAAAAAATGCTAACAAGAAACAAAACAGACCAAAGGAAACAAGCCAAAGGAAAATTTTCTGCTCTATGCTTTGCCAAATATATCTCTCCTAGGAGCAATTTACATAATATTATAAAATTTATTGAGATATTGGATACAAGATATTTAGGAACCTCTAAAATAATACCACAAGCTTCCATAGCAGTAATGTGAGCAAAACATTGGATATTAAGCATTAAAGAGAGTTAGGATTACGTAAAACAAGGTCATTGTCAGCCATTGCAGACTCTGGACATGAGATCAAAATTGCTGGCCCTCATAACAGCTTTGAAAAATACCAGCAATGATCACTAGAAATTTAAAAAATGTTAGTATTCTGCTCATCTCTCCCTCAATCATAAATTCGCCTTGTTACCTGGGGTGTTAGGAATGGCCATAAACACATCATAAACATTTAAAAATCTGGGCAAAACACACAGGTAAAAAATATACTCCTTTATTTCAAATGGGAAAATAACCATTGCTTATGTTAAACATATTTAAATTGATGTCTTTTTCGCTCAAGGAATTGACATCATATTAATTCAGTTTGAAAAAAGTAAAGGTTTTCTATTACCAGAAAAACTGATTTTTAAAACATTTTCTAAATATTTTGTTTAATTAGGTCTAAATCAAAAATGTTATCTTTCAGCCTGCTCAACATTTTTTTGTGATAAGAAAATTGCATTTTAATTCAAGTAATACCTCTCTCAGTCAGTTTTTCATTTTGGCTGTTCTGTTAGCTATTTGATCTATCAAAATATGACACCATTAATAAAAAATGAATTATATCATTAGTTATTAAGGCCCTAAAATTGTTTGATACCTATTGTCAAGCACTTCACTAGATTAATTCATTAATTCAATTGATATCCATAGCATGCCTCTCAGGGGTTACTTTTCTAGACAAAAAAAAGGTATAAATGTAATAAGAAACAGCGATTACTGGAGAAACACTTACAATTCTGGGGGAAGAAAAGATGTAAACGTATACACAACGCCATGTGAAAATTATTAGCAAAAGTGTTATGTGCAGGGTTCTCTGTAGCAAATTATGAGTCAATAAAAGATTTAAAAATTTCACTCATAGCGAAATGTATTATTTCATATGAGCTCGGTGGTTAGATGTGTCATATCATCCAGTATGGTAGCCATGAGCCAAATGTGGCCATTTAAATTTAAATTTATTAAAATTATATAAAACTAAAAATTCAGTTTCTCAGTTGTATGTCACATTTTAAACCTGCAATAGCTTCATGTGGTAGAGATAACCATACTTGATAACTCAGATTACAGAACAATTCCATCATCACATAAAGTTCTCTTGGGCAGTGTGGGTATGGTGGGACTAGTTTACTTATCAACTCAAATATCTTATTAAAGTTTGTAGTTAAGTGATGTTTTCTAATTGTTTTTCCCAAAAGAGGCAATGATCTTTTTGGAAAGCAGTTGTGTTCCAAATTAAAATTTTAAAATAGTAAGCTATATGTCAAAAGCAAGTTTCTGGTTGTTAAACAGAGTGTTGTGTGCTATTTTCTAATGAAGTCATAGCACCGAAGTTCATTCATTTTCAGTAGTGTCTTGCTCATCATTAAATTCTCAGTACCTATTAAGGTGTCCAATACAAATAGAAAAATAAATATTTCTTGAATGTTAAATGAATAAATAAATGAATTTTTTTTTCTTCTTTGAGAGGTAGTCAAATGAAAAGAAGCAGGTTTTCCTGCTGATAAGATCACGTATGCCATGTGCTAGCTTTCTGTTTCTGTTCACCATTTCCAGGTAAGGAACAGAATATTTGAATTAAAAAATGGAATGAAATCTTAAAGATAATTTGAAAAGATCTTAAAGATAATGCAGTTAATGTTTTTTTAAAAGCAGATACAGCCAAAAGTACAACATAGGCAAGTTCATACAGCTAATTAATAGCAGATCATAGGACCTCTAACATAGCAAATAGAGGATCATTCCTTTAATTGGCGTAATTCAACATAAAAACACTACTCCAAGGTATGGTAGAGTCAGCTCTTGTATTTTGAGAGAGTGTTTTGGCACTGTCAGGATTAAGATATCAGAATGACCGAGCGGCCCAACAAAATATCTTATTCCAAAATATGGATTTATGATGCATCAGAAAATAATGTTCCACTTAAGTTGGTAAAGAAATTCAGTCATTAAGGCAGTTACTTAAAATGGAAAAAAATGTTTAGATAATCAGTTCATGATAACAGTACAGGGGGAAAGAAAAGTACCGAGATATACCAAAAAGTACCAAAAGAAATAAGATAGTATTTTACTTACTATCTTATCTCTTTACACTTGGATTTTGTATATTATTTTTAAAATATTTTGATTTTAATGTTGATGTGTGTAATTATTTGAAGTCTTCTTTTTTTCTCTTTATGATATGAAAATGTGAATTACTCTTGGCTGACTATGTTTATTTATCATGAGTTAATCATCTGTTCATACCTCATTTGGTGAAAGTGATACATAATTATAAGCACAGTATCTAAGAGGAAATAAATAGGGTTTATGATCTTAAACTTATAAAATGAGCATGACAATTTCTAAGGGAGAAAAAAAAATTTTTCTTCTGCTTTGAGAGTACTTAAGATCAAGAATGTTGGGAAACATGATGTATCATGGCAAGGAAAGCCATCTGAACATCAAGAAACAGCCATTTTCCTGACATGTTATTTTTTGTTCGGGCAATTACTTCTTGAAATAAAGATGTCTGTTTTGAAGTTGAGTTGGATAATTACTATAAGAGACAATGCTAAGAACTAGTTATTCATTCTGAAGCAATAATTGAAGAGAACTAAGAAATTCTAGAAATTGCATCAACTGGTTAGAAGCAGAACAGTTAAATTCTAGGATGACTGGATGCAAAAGTAGGCTTTGGGCAGCAAGCCAGTAAGTAGGTTAAAGGCTGATAAGACATCACTATTAGAAGAAGTCATGGCTGTACCATGATGACTTTAAGACTCTGCAGGCAGAAAGTTAATGAGACAAAGAGTCTTTAAATAACCAAATATATGCCTGCTTATAGTAGAGAGATCTCATGGTATGCGGTAATGGGAATGACTCAAGGTTGGAGCATCTGACTTGCTATGCAGGAGGAAGGACCTTGGAAAGTATAAATGGATAGAAAAGCAAAGTGCCACCTTAATCCCTGCTCTGTGTCCCCACCAATACATGAATTACACCTACAACCCTCCCTTGCCAGAGATGGATTTATACAGGGAGATAAGGAAAAAGTGAGACACAGGTTCCACTGGTATTTCCATGAGAACAAGTTGTAAAATAAGCATCTTCTGCCCAAGCTGGAGAACTAAGCTATGTCATAATGAATCACAGGTAGCAACATCTCATCTACACCCTGATATATATTTATTGACATTGTGATTCAATTTTCAGTGTCCTGTTGCTTAACGATTTTTCCAACAGTTAGAAATGAAGAGTGATGTTTCTTTCTAATATGTAATTCATCCCCTAGGATGCTTTAGATTGTTAACTAATAACAAATAATAGTAGACAATATAAGTAGATTCCCATGTTTCCAAATGAGAATTAAAGTATGCTGCAAACTCATAGAAAATATGATGATGATATTAAATTTGCTGAGCTTGTTTCTGTAAGGGAAATTTACCAAGAATACCGATAGAAATGATGTACTAGAAACACCATTGTTATGACATCTTAAATGACACCGTTTGCGTCTAATTAAAACTGTAAATTTTAGTAATAAAGCTGAATTCATTTAGTGGGTTTTCATCTTTGAATATAGGAAATTATACTTTTAATTCTGGAAGGTGGATTATATCTTCAAAAGTTTGAAAAAATATTTTGAAAAGATGTAAGGATATTATTATCCTTACTCATTTCATAGATAAAAAAGGCTATTTATTGCCCTTACTCATTTCATAGATAGAATTCCATTCAAGAATATCCTTAAAATACTGTCTATTACAACCTTTATTTTAACTTCTTATCTTTCCATAACTCTTAAACCTTAAGGAAAAAAGGACTGGAGACAATCCACAGATGATCCCCTAATGCTTATTTTTAAATATAATATGTTGCTATGGTTCTAGTCACTAAATAAAAAACAGAATTGGAAAACATGCATGGCAACTCCTTAAGTTGTTCCTCCAGCTGAAAAATAAAGCTATATCAACCATTGAACAAAATGTATAGATTGTTAATAATGCAATATGTGAGTTATTCACCTTGTCTCTCCCATACACAGGTGACATGGGATCACTTATTAATCTTTCAAAACTGGTAAAGTGAAAGGTTGTCAGTAAGCAGAAGTCTTATTGCCAAACCTCCATTGTCATTGTCATGGCCCTTCAATTACTCACTTAGAGTTTTGTATTTAAAACTCAACGTTATGGCTCAATTATTTTAATATGTTCCAAAACATTAGCTCATTTGCCTTTGAAGTAAAGTAACATATTTGTTATAACTGAACCTGAAATACCACAGAAAATTTTTAAAAAGTAGTTATTATGATATATATATATGGTCTTCCTCTCTGTTTCCTGACTTACTATTACTAAACCTCCTGGAATTTCTAGGGACAGAAGATTGTCTCTAGTGTGCTGATGAGATAACTGGTGGTTGGAGGCCCTTAGATAGCTCCAAGATGGGAGCTTGTTACCAAAAGACGAAGGCAGGATCAGAGGGTTGGGACTTTTAGCCCCATACACCAACCTCTGGGGAGAGAGAGGGACATGAAAGTTAAGTTGGTCAATGGCCAATGATGTAATCAGTTATGCCTACATAATGTAGCTTTCATAAAAACCCAAAGGACAGAGGTAAGAGGGCTTCCGGATGGCTGAACATGAGGAGATTCCTGGAGGGTGGCTCACCTGGGAAGGGCATGGAAGCCCCACATTCCTTTCCCCACACCTCTCCCCATCCATTTCTTCTGTTTGTCTGTTCATCTGTATCCTCTGTAATATCCTTTATATGAAGGAGGAAATGAAAGTAAAGTGTTTTTCCAGAGCACTGAGATCTGCTCTTGCAAATCAATTGAACCCAAGGAGAAGGGTCACGGGAACCCCAATTTATAGCTGGTTGGCTTCTGAAGTGATGTTCAGTCTTGTGGGGGACTGAGCCTTCAACCTGTAGGATCCGATGCTATGTAACTCCAGGTAGGTAATGTCAGGATTGAATGGAAGTAGATGTGTGCTCTGGAGGGTCTCTTAGCTGGCATATGGGAATAACCTCCACACATGTTGGTGACCAGAGATCACAGAACTATTTTTTGTTGATTGTTGTGTGCGAGCAGGAAAAGCACTTTGGTTTGTTTTTCTTATTCACATAGTTATCTTAATTTCAATGAAGTTACAGAGCATGGTTTGCTCATGAGTAACCTTGTGAATCTGAAACTCGTTTAATTAGAAATTTTTCCCCAGAGTCAAGATAAAAATACACATCAACTATTTTCTGATTTTAGTGATGTTAGAGATCAAACAATTTCCTAAAAAACCCAAGTCATATAAGGCCATTTCACATTGAAAATTAGAGGTTTTCTCTAATAGATGAAGAAACTGGACTTACCCCTGTCTGTGTCATACAGGAAGACAAAACAGTTCCATTCGTAGTGATCCAGCAGACTCAAGAGTGCTCCTCGTAACGAAGGTCTTAGTTGCAGCACAAACTGGCTCTCCCCCTCAGTAGGGAAACTTGGTGTGATGAGGGAGATATGTAAGGCGCTGCAGAATGAGGTCAAGGTATGTACTGACCTCTTATCATAGAGTCCAAAAATGGCAAATACTCCTCTAGAATACTGGGAACAGACTGAAACAAGAGGAAGAAAACACCACAAACTATTAGCACACTCAAATTGTTGACTTTGAAGTCTACATTCTAGAAAATTAAAAAAATAAAAATCACTGAATCATTGGATCTGTCAGGAATATAAGATAAAGAGTATAAGTGAAGTGTGCAATTAATTGCACAATCAATTAATGAATTCTTGAGCTTGTACTCAAAGCCTTACATTGAGTGAAGCTGGTCTGAATTACAATTCTGCATTAAGAAGCCAATTGGATTAAAGGGAAATTTGACTAAAATAAAAAAAAATGGCCTTCCATAATAATGTGGCAAATCCTATGCTAGAGAACTTTAGGTGTGACAAATCCAAAATTATTTTCTGTATTTTTTTCTACATGCAAACATATAATAATATACGCTTGAAATTTTTGAGTATTAATTGAAGGAACATTTATAATACTTTTTGCCCTCCTGCCTAAACTATAAGCATATATTTTCTATTCTTGAATTGGATTATAGTTTTCACTCCGCCTAAATTGTTACTTTTTGTTTGCTTGCTGTGGCAATTTCATTTTAATCACAATCTTAGAGTCTCCTTGAATCATGTTTGAAAACAGACGTTAGACTGCTAGAAAGTCATTCTTGGCATATCTGAGAGGCTTAATGAATTGGGCCAGCTGCGCACGTTCTAGGCAGGCCAAAAAACAGAGACAAACCAATTCCAAAACCCAACAGAAGCAAGCCAAATAAAATAAGAGGACCCCAGAGAAACAGGTACACGGCCTCATCTTGCCTTTCTTGGTCCATGCTCCCAGTTGCTACAAAAACCATGAAGCAACATCATAACTAGAAAAAGATTCTTCTCGAAATTCTTTTCCAATCATATTTTTATCACTCTTTTAACATAACTGATTTCTGGTCCAAATTGGTGTGACTTTTTCCAATTTATATTTTAAGGGACAGAAACTCGCAAAGGAGGTACCATAAAGAAAATCTATTTGGATTCCAAATTCTTATGGTTTATCATGTATGGCTAACAGTCCTATTTCTTCCTGGCTTATGTAGCTAGCTTAAGAAGTGTTTAGGTCTATAAAATTTTTATGTTTTCTGATTTTAGTTACTAATCTTACTTGCATTAGCTATGAATACATAATATGGCAAGAATTAAATGAGATTATGTAAAAGTGCTATGCTATGAGGACACAGAAGGTGATTAATAAGAGGCAGATTTTAACACAATTTTCTATGTGCATTTATGTTGTTAAATAGTTTTACTTTTTAATGAGAGAATAAAAGGCTTAGTGAATAAAATACTATAGTTGATTCAAAACCAAGAAAGGAGGTATTCAGATTCTAAGTAGAAATACCATTTATTTTGATAGATATTATATTAGGGTTTATAAAGAAATTCTATCAAAGAAGAACCATCAACTAATCCTATGCTCACCAAGGAACTAGAATTTGATCCTCTGAGAAGACTGACCAACATGGAAGTCTTGCTCTGACAATGTGACTGGCTGTAATTTTCTTGCAAGATATAAGGAAGATTCTAATTTAACCTTCAGTCATCTTAAGTTTAACTTAATTCAATTCTTAAAACTTAAGTGATCTAATAAATCAAGTTGCTGCATCAGACCCTAATCTGTAAATGTTCCACCAAGGCTTTGGATGCAAGTATGTAAGTGGTCCACATTTAACACCAGTAGAACCTGGAGTCACTCAGCTCCTTCATGTTTTCATATTTTTTGTTCTACTGATTTTCTTGCAAACTGAGGGACAACTCTCAAGCTTTACATGATAAATAATATGGTTCAATTAATTTTTATTTCACTCTATGAAAAAAATAAATTGAAGAGCTGTAGAATTCAAATCTAAGATCCTGGCTTTTAGTTTGGTGCTGAAACTATACACAAATTTTAATACTTGTTCTAGAAAATGTAAACAAACAGGATTTACAAGTCGTGTACTTTAACTTATGCATATAATGAATATTTACATAATCTTTTAAAGTGTGCCACTTGAAAACCATACGATTTTCAAGCTTTGGCTTCTAAATTATGTTTTTCTAGGAACCCCATAAATTCCATGGAAGTACTCATGTAGCTTTTTATGAAGACTTTTGCTGAGATAGCATTGGGTGGGCAATGCTGGACTCCTTTTCTTGGTATCCTTCCCTTCCACCCTCACAAAAATCCAGGAGCACTTCTGCTTTCATCTATTTTAAATAGTGAACAACTGACTGTATAAAATTTTATGTCCAAAGTATACTACACTGCTAAAGTTCAAAAACAACAATTGTACTATACATAAAGTCCATCTACTCTTTATTCCTATTATATTGTTTTCATTGTAATCATTATGACTTTTCACTATTCTGGTACTCACTATACTATTTAATATTTTAATTTATTATACTGGACCTCAACAAACAATATTTTCTGATATTTTATCGTCTTCTATCTGCTTTCATTCATTTGCATCATCATACATATCTATTTATTCTTCTTTTCATAGTTGTCTGTCATTCTTCCTCTATTCATGTATACTTACTTTGAAACTATAGTGTCAGGCTGATAAATTTGCTTCTGATGTATTCTGTCACTCGCATTTTAGTTTCCCTTTGCAAATTTATAGCTGTAGTCTTATTCTTTTAAACATTTATTTTTTCCTATTTTGTCTAGATCATAGGCTTGGCAAGTGAGAGTTATTGGGTTTTGTGTGTGTGAGGATAGATTGTCAGGCAAATATTCAATGTTATTATGTTGGTATGATACCTTGGGCAGTATTTTATTTGGTCCAATGATTCAAATTTTAAAATATAGTTATTTCCATATATAGTATTATAATCTAGCTTTGAAAACACTCTTGAATCAAAATTTTGCTTGGCTGAATCTTATGACATCTATTGTTGTTTAGCATATAAATAATTATTCAAACAATAAAACTTCTTAGATTATATAAATAAATTCAAATATAAATTAATGAAAGTAAACTAAGCTGAATTGAATGTGTTCAGAATACATAAAAGGGAAAAATGTAAATTTTTATGTTTTCATAAAATGGCAAAATAAACAGGAATTAATGCTTAGCCACTAAATACATGCAATGATATTAGATTGCTCTATATTTTAAGTTATAAACACTAATCAGAATAAGATTTTCAATGAAATAAGTCATAATTTTAAGTGCATGTTCTGTGTTCTGTTTCACTAACAAGATCACTTGGATTATGTATTATATAAATAAAGACATACAATAAACACATGATACTACTCCATTTTTTACCTGATTGTGTCAACTAATTAATCAGGTTCATTCCCAATTTCATTCCAGATGCCACCTTCCAGATGCCACGCTAAGTCAAATGATTATATAATTTGTGAGGATTTGTAGTTCTATATCACATACAAATCAAAGGACATGGCCTTAGCTCAGTGTTTCTCAAGTTATGGGACATCAATCCAAGAGATGTGCTGAATTTTACTGACCATTGCAGCATGGTGAGGAAGAGCACAGTTCTTTCTTCCATCTATGGCCCTTCTCTTTCTCCTGTATCTTCAGTTTTCCACCTCTTAAGAAGTTCCTCTAACTGCTTTTAAACATGCTCAACTCTTTTCTTTTATAAAGCAAAGAACTTTCCTGACCGCATGCTTCCTATCTCTCTACTGTTTCACAGCCATATAGTTGAAGGAGTCTTCTGCTCACACTCTTTTCAATTCATCTGGCTTCTGCATTTTCCAACCACCCAAACTAGTCTCTTCAACTTTGCTAGCGACTAACTACATCCTAAATCTTAGAGTTTAGGTTTTATCTTATTGGAATTCCCTGGTATGTTTGACACATTTGGACATTTCTTTCAAATGCTTCTTTGCCTTGCATTCCTAACACCACAACTATGCTCTCTCTCTGCTCTCTCTTGGCGTTTCTTAGTGTCTTTGAACGCTTCTTACTCTGCTCCTTTAAAGTTAGTGCACCTTAAAATTCTCTCTCGATCCACCTTTTCATTCTAAATATATTTCCTAAGTGAAATCATCCAATTCTGCGGCTTTAATTACCATCTATGTTCTCATGATCCCCCAAACTGTACCACCCACTTCAAATGTTTCTCCTGAACTCCAGATTCATGTACCTAATTGTCTTTTGCCTCTTCTGCACCTCAGTGAATTTTCTGAGAAACGGTTGCAATGGTTTTCTTCCTTTTTCACATTATCTTCTAGAACTTTGCTACTTCCCCATTCAGAATTGGAGTCTTTCCTCTCACTTGAACCTGGGTTGACCTTTGAGACGGCCTTGACTATTAAAGTATCACAAAAGTGATTCTAGGGGCCGGGCGCAGTGGCTCATGCCTGTAATCCCAGCACTTTGGGAGGCCAAGGCGAGCAGATCACGAGATCAGGAGGTTGAGACCATCCTGGCCAACATGGTGAAACCCCGTCTCTAATAAAAATACAAAAAAATTAGCAGGGCGTGGTGGCACATGCCTGTAATCCCAGCTACTCGGGAGGCTGAGGCAGGAGAATCATTGCTTGAACCCGGGAGGTGGAGGTTGCAGTGCGCCGAGATGGCGCCACTGCACTCCAGCCTGGGCAGCAAGAGCAAAACTCCGCCTCAAAAAAAAAAAAAAAAAAAAAAAAAAAATCACAAAAGTGATTCTATGTGACTTTT
Organism: Pongo pygmaeus; assembly: GCF_028885625.2. Classification (NCBI taxonomy): domain Eukaryota; kingdom Metazoa; phylum Chordata; class Mammalia; order Primates; family Hominidae; genus Pongo; species Pongo pygmaeus. The sequence goes on along the minus strand of NC_072382.2, from coordinate 107,370,823 downwards.
GAGAATACCATTTTCATTCTCTGGGGATAGACAACCTTTTTACTCAGCCACTATGCTGTGAGGAAGCCCAGGTGACATAATGAGGCCCACATAGAAAGGAACCAATACCTCAGCCATAACTAAGTTCCAGGCTGACCGCCAGAACAAAGTTAACAGCACTAGGAATAAATAATCTTAAAAATGCCCTCGGTTAAACTGCCCCAGCCAATGCTGTATGAAGTAGAGATTAAGTCTTGCCCCCATTGTAAAATCGTGAGCAGAAGAAATCACTGTTATTCTAAGCCATTCAGTTGAGATGGTTTGTTATGCAATAATAACTAACAAGTAAAATATATGTGTACAGTACTTAGGAGTACTAAGAAGTGTGCCTACCCACAGTAAGCACTCAATACATATTTTATAGACCTGTATATTAATAAATATTGTTTGAGGTACGTGCCAAAGTTTATTTTTTTCATTTCTTAATATTGAGCATTTTGGTTGAGCTTAATATTGAGCATTTTGGCTGTTTTTAATTTTTAGGAGTGATAACATGCTCTTATAATAACCGTTTTAATGTATATCTGGTTATTCATTAGGATATATTGCTAGAAGTGAAATTATAAAATAAGGGGTATGAATCTTTTTGGTTTTGATCAATATCACTAAATTTCTCTCCACGAGTTTATACTAATACACATCTCTCCCAATAGTAAACTATCTACTAGGTTTGTCAACTTTTCTTAATTGTCTATATTCTATATTTATTCTTTGAGTTGTTGCTATTGTTTCATATTCATACTTGACATAAAATTCTGATCTTAGTAAATATCTCCATACTCCATCTGAATAATACATGGACATTTAAGCATTTTAACTTTGACATTGCCCTCCTGTCTTACATGTTACTGTTGTACAGTATTATAGTTCCACGTGTGTTTAGTCATCTTAAACATTTCATTACCTCTATCATATATTTCTATTGCCTAAAATCCTTGGTAATTTGATACTATTTTGTGTGTATTCTAATTTGTATTTAAAGTGGATTGTCAACATATTTGTTTTGTAATTTTGAATCGTGAACTAATTTTCAGCAAAGCTCTATTTGTGAGAATTTAAGAAGGCTGTTTTGGAGAAATATTTCTCCAAAGTGTTTTTGCATTTACTTATCCCAATTATTCCAATATGTGTTTATAAGTGATGTACCTGTGTTTGTGTGTGTACATGTGTCTGTGAATTTCTATGTTTATGAGTTCCTAGAAATTGCAGATAGTACAAATTTGAACAGAAAGTTCACTTGAGAGCAGATAAATACGTCAAAATTCTTATGGGAGTATGTTACTTTTTATGCAGAACTCAAGGGAAGCCAGGAAGTTTTTAGGATTACTCTTTGAGCCAGGGAACAGATTTTTTTTTTTTCCTACGTCTACTTTCTCACTGATGCTGTAGGCTTTACGAATCCTCATTTGTATGGTGATCTCATTTCCAGCTTTTTGCCGATTGTTGGTTCAAGGCCTTGAGAATCACTTTCCCATGTAAACCTCCCCAAGGGAAGCTACAGTACCTGCTCCTGTTGTCTAAATTTTTCTGTTTCTTAGTTCTGTCCCTTTGATATTTTATTTACTTTCCTGCAGACTTATTATACATTTGAAAAAGTTATCAGTTATAAAAATCTAATACTCCTAATTGTTCTTAATAATTATGCTAATGTTATAGAATCCATAATCTATGGAACTGGAGGTCTTTGCTGCTTTTGTTTGTAAGATGCTGTGGTCTAAGGTCAGAATTTATCCAACTTTATGTTTGGCATAACCCTTAAAATATTTAACTTTTCTATGACTTGTCAATCCTGATAGTGCAGAAATTTCATTTTCAGCAAACTTTCCCTGATTCCTTTAAACTGAATTAACAACCTTTCCTCTTTTTTGCCATAATACTCTGTGTACTTCTAAAAAAAAAAAAAACCTGAATTTTCATAACAATATTTGTTGTAAATATTTTTGATGTTGCCTATCTCTAACAATAGCCATGATTTTCTTGAGATTCTTGTCTAATATTCCTAAGGGCTATATTTTCTGAATGAACAAGTAAATTCAAAACTCACAATAATATTTTTAGGAATAGTATCATTTTATATGATCTCATATATTCTAATTGTCTCAGAATATTTACTACTTCATAACTAGGATATTGTAATAATATTGTAATACAATTACTTGTCTTTTTCCTACCTACAATACACACACACACACACATGCATGCAAACACACATATATAATTATTATTAGACATGTAGCAAACATATCACATAAACGTTTATGAAAATATTATAATTATAGCAATAATTGTTGGGTAGTATTAATAAAAAGTCTCTACTAATATTGGAAGAGGGAAATGTATTAATTTTAGTTACAGAAATAGGATGTGTTGAGTCAGTAAATTCATAGGAAAAAGAATAGTCAGCAGACCATTGAGGAGAAGCAGGCAAGCTAAAATAGAGGAGGCTACAAAATGTTTACATTCTTAAGCACATCAGTGAGATAAGCTAAGAACAAGGTTAAAACCAGGCTAAGCAAGACAAAAGTCTTAGTATAGACTGAACTCCACAAGTCCCACTCCTGACTGCCTTGATTATGAAAGTCCTCCTCATATTAGTGATATTTTACTAACACAAATAATGTAAATGGTAACTAGAACAACATATGAACTAGATAGAAACTATATTTTACAGATAAAACTAAGAAGTCATTTGAGACAACTTTGTACAACAGATAGAGGTAAACTTATGAGGATTGTGAATTAATGGCATTGTTCTGTGTATGTTGGCTTAGAACTGCATTTCTGTGTTTCGTCTTCTTCTGGACTAGTCGGTGTAGACATGGTAGATGTTTTGTGTTTTTCTGCCACTTCACCTCTTCTACAAAGTGGCCGTTACTACACGGCTGGAAACTCAAGAACTAAACACATTCTCCTGCTCCAATTTGGCAAACTGGCTAAAGTTGTTAGCTTTGTGAAAGTCTGCTGCCTTGAGTAATAATCTTCCTAGCCCTTGTTGCTACCAAGAAGGGTTAGAGTAGTTAGAAGATTTAAAAACTAACAGTGATAGGAACAAACGTATTACTTAACATAGATGTTTCATAAAGAACTTTATAAAGAACTTTAACATATGTAACCTCATTTATTACTATCATTATTATTATTTTATTGTTACTATTATTCACATTTTGGAAAAAATGTTAGTTATTAGCACAAGAAAAGAGAGATTACAGAAATTTAACATTTCAAAAGCATCTCTTCAGAGTTTCTATTTTCTTCTTATTTAGTGCACTAGATTAGAGCATAGGACTTAAAAAGTGTTTTTCATGTATTAAAAGGTTTACCTATTCCCTTTTTGAAATGTACTGTATCCATAGAAACAGAAACATGATTGGAACCTGCAGCTGGAAAATGTTATTATGAAGGAATCAATAAAAACTAGAAGCACTATAAGAAAGTTGACCCTAAATTAGCAGTGTAACACATAACATGTGGTTACACTGGGCCTGGGAAATGGGAAGAGAGCAGAACGGAAAAGCAAAAGCTACTAAAACTCTTTGACTTGTCTTTAATATTATCCAATTTGTATGTGATGTATAAGGTGCATTTGTCTAGTGTCATCATTTTCTGAGCTAAGGTAACAGAAGCTAAAGGTTTTTATAGTACATCTTGCAGCAGAGGTCACCACCTCGAAGTCCTGGGTCTAGAGGAGATGAGCCTTATTTGACAGCTACATTTTTTCCCCAATTGAATGTGAATGCTTTGAGGTGAGGTATGTATTCCTCAACAAACTGTAAGCCTTACCACTCCGTATTACTACTACTATGATACTTCAAGTATTTATGTTAACTTCCTAGCCTTGTAGATATCTGAACTCGGATAACTAATCTATGCATTTTTCAATATGAATATAACTGTTTCTTGGTTTGGGGCAAATTGTTTAAGGTTGTATCAAAAGTGTGCTTATTAGTGTTTTCTCCTTCTTTAGTAGAAAGCAAGCACTGCCAAAAAAAAAAAGGTGGATTTAACACTACCACTCATTCCTTTATTAAAAAATGTTTATATACCGCCTAGTTTATTTTAGTCACTGTGTTAAACACTTCAAAGAAAATACAAAACAGTATTCGCAGTAAGATGAGTTTCACAGTCTAGTGGACAAGACAGGGCTCTAAACTGATAATCCAAAATGGTGAATATAAGGAATAGTCAGAGGGAATTGGGAAGCACAGGGAAGAGGTACTTCTCAGAGGGTGGAGTGGAGGGAAGACTGACTGGAGGAAATCCTACCTGTCTGTGGAAGTTAGGCTGAAGAATAGTAATTAAAGACATACAAACCTGTAAGTAGGCTATTGTAGGAGGCCAAGAAAGAGATCATGAAAGGGTAAATTAAAGCAGATGTGGTAGGCATACAATGTAGAGGTCAGATTTGGGAAGTATTTAGGAGATAAATAGGCAGAATCTAATAAATTATTGAATGAGGAGGATGAAGAAGAGGGAGGAGAAGGAGAGAAGACTGAAAGATGACTTCTTGTTTGTATCTTGAATGAATGAATGGATAGCGGTGGTATCACCTTGGGTGATAGCTTGGATAGGTTGGAAAGAGTTTTCTTGGATACTATGGGAGAAGTACAGTTTTATAATATACAGAAAACACTGGATTCCATTTTGGACATGTTGAGTTTGAGGTGCCAGGTGTCTAGCTGATAGTTGCATATAAGAAAATGAAGTGGAGCAAGAAGAAATGGTTTAAATATGTAGATTTTGAAGGAAATGACTTCTTGTTTGTATCTTGAATGAATGAATGGATAGCGGTGGTATCACCTTGGGTGATAGCTTGGATAGGTTGAAAGATTTTTCTTGGATACTATGGGAGAAGTACAGTTATATAATATACAGAAAACACTGGATTCCATTTTGGACATGTTGAGTTTGAGGTGCCAGGTGTCTAGCTGATAGTTGCATATAAGAAAATGAAGTGGAGCAAGAAGAAATGGTTTAAATATGTAGATTTTGAAGGAAATGACTGTGAAAGTCAACATGAGATTCTACAGGAACAATATGTGGTGAAAACCTCTTGTCTGATGATATAAATATGGAAAACAATTCATTTCAAAAATAATAGCAGATATTATTGGAGGAATAGGAGACCTGGCAGATGAAGTCAGAGAGGGTAGAATTTTTCCAGAAATGAATGCTCAAAAGTATCAAATAATATAGAGAAAGATTTTTCAGGTTTGCATTTGAGGATTTATTTTTAGAGGTCCCTGAGTTGTCTGAGAGACTTTATCAAGTTGTTGTTAACATTTTAATGGTTATTTTAAAGTAGTGTAAGCATATGCTGAATCATCTAGATGACCTCCCTGAAATAGAGAAATGCCTTGGGATTTCAGTGCCTGTACTTCTATTTTTGAATGAAATCACATTTAAAATACCTCAGGGATAAATTATACCTAGAAATGTTAGGTAAACAAATGCACACCAACTGCTTGAACAAAAACACAGTGATAAGAAAATGGAGGCTTTATATGCGTACCCAGTTTAGGCACACAGAACATAAAAATCTGAGGGCTCATGCTGGCAATCACAGAACTTTGGGAGGCTGAGATGGGTGGATCATATGAGGCCAGGAGTCCGAGACCAGCCTGGCCAACATGATGAAACCCTGTCTCTACTAAAAATACAAAAATTAGCCAGATATGGCAGCAGGCACCTGTGATCCCAGCTACTCAGGAGGCTTAGGCAGGAGAATCGCTTGAACCCAGGAGGTGGAAGTTGCTGTGAGCTGAGATCTCACCACTGAACTCCAGCTTGGGTGACAGAACACAAAAACTGATTTTTTGGGTTCACCATTCCAGTAACAACTGTGTTAGATACCAATAAAATGTGGGCTTTGGTAATTACATAATGCTAAATGTATCTGCAAAGGAATATGACTTTAAAGGGTATCAAGAGAGGCTATATATACACACACACACACACACACACACACACACACATATATATATACCCACACTTGTATATATATACACACATGTATATATATGTGTGTGTGTGTATAAATGTATTTGATAGGAGAAATCTGAGCTTATTTACAAGTTAAGGGAATGGAGTCAGTAGAGAGCAAGATAGGGTACAGAAGAGATAAGGGATACTGATTAAATGAGGCTCCAGAAAGATAGAGTACCTGGGGTCAAGAACAGATATAAGGTTGGCCTTGAATGAGATGTGCAGGTACATGAGTGAGAAGTCACCTCATTTCATAGATTTCATAAATCAAAGATTAGGTAAGATACGTGTAGGGGTTTAAAGCTCTATAGTTGCACTGATTTACAAGGGAAGGTTGCAAATCAGTGAGATTTGAAAAGGGGGTTTGAAAGTAGTACAAGTTTCAAATTGTTTCGGAGGGCTGGAGAAAAAACTAACCAAGAACACATGAAGTAGCTTATAAACTGTTATGATAAGGAACTAGGCTTATTTTATTTACAGCTGTGTCCAGTACTATACATGTAACACACTAACTGCCACATGATAAATGCCCCATAAAACCCTACTGAATGAATAACAAAACAAGCAAAGTGAATGAATTTTTTTATGATGAACACACCTAAAGTCTACTCTCAGCATAATATAATATAATACAATACATAATATAATACAATATTATCAACTATAGTCCTCATGCCATATGATTTATTCATCCTACATAACTGCAAGTTTGTACCCTTTGAACCCGCTTCTCCCCATTTTGTCCTCCTTCCTGTGCCTGGTAACCATCATTCTTGGTTCTGTAAATAACCATTTCACTATGTATCAAAAAATCATGTTATATATCTTAAACATACACAACAAAAGTAAATTAAACACACAAATGATTGGATAAATATTGACAGACCTGAAACTGTGAATTGGGAGTGGCCACAATTTAGAAATGTATGACTCTTCAGGCACAGATAAGGCTGGTGACCAAAGGGAATAATTATGAGGAGTTGATTTCTAGAAGTTTGCCACTTCCCTTCTTGGAGCACACTCCTCTCTTGGCCTCCTCAACAAGGATACTTTCCGGAGTTCCCTCTTACCTGACAGCTTATCCCGTGTTTCCTCCTCTTGCATTTCTCACTTGACCCATTTTAAAATATTGAAATAGCACTTCTTCTACATTGTTTCTTTAGATAATCTAATCCATTTCTATACCTTCAACTATTACTCATGTTCCAAAGCTTCCATGGTTAATATTTTCATATTGTCCCTTTCTTTCCTATGAGCTTCAGACTCAAATATCAACAGTTTCCTTGACACACCCTTTGGTTGTCTGTTCTGCACCTAAAACTTAGCTGTGTCAAAACAGAACCCTTCATTTTTCCCCCCAAAACTTTTCTCTATTTTCTGCCATTCCAACAGAAAGCATGGCTATCTATGAAAATATTCTTGATTCTTATCTTCCTTTTATTTCCACATCTAACACATGAGAAAATCTTGATCATTTTATCTCCAAAATATCTAAACTATATCTAAATCCATTCACTCCCTTTGTCTCCATTCTGCTGGCATTTTTTGCCCAGTCAGCTTCAAGTCTCCTAACTCTTCTTCCTATTACCAGTTTTCTTCCTCCCTAATTAGGCTCCTCTGAACAGAGAATGTAAATAGACTGCATCTCATCCTTACTTAAAATTCCAGTGGCTTCTCATCACATTTGGAGTGATACCCATGTGATCTAAAAGCCACAATGACTTTTGCCTTTACTAAACTCACCTAACACTGCACTGCTTACTAACCATAGCCAAACTCTCCCTTTTTCTTCTATTTAAACTTATCTTCTCCTCTCACTTCAGGGCCTTTGCAGTAGCTGCTCTCACCTGATCTACATATAGCTGGACTTCTCACCAGTCTTTTCTCAACAAAACTGTCCACTCCTCAGGGAGACCGTTTCTGACTCCTCTTTGTCATGAGGCTCTCACAGCTCCAGTCATTCCTTACTACAGTTATTTTCTTCATAGCTCTTACCACTATTTGAAATTATCTTATTTGATTGCCTATTTACGTCTTTTATGTAGGAGAATACATGTTCCACAAGGAGAAGTAACTGGATTGTTGTTCACTGACATATCCCTAGCCCCTAAATTGGCACATGGAAAGTGTTCAATTAATATTTGCAGAATGAATGATATCATGGTTTATGGCAAAATAAATAAGAAAGGAAGAGAGACTGTGAGAGTGTGGAATGACTGGCTGAAAGCCACGAAAGTCTTACTTTCAGTTTGCTGAGGTGACCCTGGCAGTTAAGTTTCTGTTTCTGCAGTGGATCTTCCTCCCCTTTTGACCATGCATTAACTCACCAATAGTTTTTAATTAAAACTCAGTTTTTGAAAATTGGCAGCTATTAAAACAAAGAAGTATAATGACTCCTTGTGAGGAAACCAATTATAATCATAGTTATGTATTAATTGTTTAACAATCTTAGTTAAGACATTCTCCTTTACGCTTGACACAAAATGCCTCTTTATTTTGTTTTATCAGGATGATGTTATGTTGTCATTTTCATACATTTAATTTTTGCTAGCTAGAATGTCATGAGATTGTCAGTGCATCTGGCAATGTAGAGCCTAGAACTGAGTGTCAAACACAATTAATTTCAGGTCTTGCAGCCTCTCCCAAACTCTCACTGCTCAGCCTCTTGGACTGTCCTGAATATTTGTTTTTCATTCTATAGTAACTTAATTTTTACCTGTTGATTTTCACAATGCTGCTATTTATCTTTCTTTTAAAATAAATCTTATTACCCCTCTGGATATTAAAAAAAAAAATTTCTCTTAAAATACTGACAGTTTATTTGAAAACTTTACAAAGTCAGGCAAGAAATTCCTTTTTCTGTAATTATTTGATGTTAAAATGATAAGCTCCTCATGTTCAGATTTGAAAAGGCTCAATCAGATGGTGGATAGAGCATGCTGGGCCCAGAATTCATTAATTTATACCCTTAAGGCATTATCATAGGTTATTAATATGTAAACGCTAATTTTCTTAGAATTCTGAATAGTGGTTAGCTACAGTACATAAAGTTACTGAAGCTAATCACCATAAATGACAAGTTGAAATGCAAATTACACAAAAATATTTCACTTTAATTATATACCAATTAAGTACTTTCAGTGTTTCAGATGTCTTCTCTGAAGCTACTTCTGGACAGCACCATCAAAGATCACAATGAGATATAATCATGGGCTGCACTTGTACAGTCCTGCACATGCTTCTCTTTAGTTTTATGACATCTCAGCTAAAAAGCACATTTCAATTCTAAATTAAACTAATTGAGAGCTCAGTAAAAATATACAGACTTGTTTGCACATTTCTTTCCGGAGTCAGGCCATCATAATGGAAACACATGGCTCACTTTGCTTCCAAGGCCTACAAAGGAATAAGCAGAAGGCTATTTGCAATACTCAGCACGAGGAGCAAGATTCCATTCGGTGTAAAGACGGCTTCCTTGGCAGTAATTTGGGTGCTGCAAAGATCACATCACTCTTTTATACTACTAATCTGTAACCGTAAGGGCTCCAATAAGTGAGCTTTTGGAAGGAAGGAAGGTGAGAGAAAAGGAAGAAAGAAATTTCTAAAAAGCATCTAAATCAAAACAGGAGCATTTGTTTTGTTTTTGTTTTTGTTTTTGTTTTTTTTTACTTGTCAACTTCCAATCATGAAGAAACAAAGTATAGAGAAAGAGGCACCCAGTGATTTACTGTTTAGCATTCAAGGATTTAGAATATATTTTTACCTTTAAGTGATCCCTTATTGGAAATGTTTGATTCATCATCTATATTTTGTACTATATAACTGAGTCACATAATTACAGTAATATTCTTTTTATGCCAGAGAAACACTTTTTCAAGGGTCTAAATAATGGGTTGAAAGCATTCCGTCATTGGAGGAGACACAGCTGGTCTTCCTGAAAATCATTTAAATGCATTTTGGAAGTGGGTAACAGCAATTAAAAATGGAATGGAATAATATTTGGGCAGATATTTGAGTGGGTTTTAGAAACAACTATTCTCATGAATATTACACTTCCTGAATAACTGAAGTGTCATCGCTTATTTTGGATCCAGAATTTGGTGACATTTGTTTAATGTATGTTTTTACCACTCCACATAACTCTGTGGTAGCAAGAACTGTGGCTGCTTTAATTACCATTCTTTTTTTTTCTGCTCCAGCATTCAGCCTAACGCTTGGCACATAGTTCGTGGCCAATAAATATTTGCTAAATGAACAACTTAGTGAATGGAGGCAAACAAGAGGTCATATGTGAAAGGTATTTGAGACTCATGAAGATATTTAGCCCAATTAATCTACAGAATGAATAATTCCTCATTGTACTGAAGATGACACAAGTTACCGAAGTTAATTTACATGCAACTTATCTGGAATTCACTTACACATTAAATTCGCTTACACTCATTAAATAAGACTGCCTGCTCTGTACTTTAGACCAAGGATACCTATCCAAGTGTTCTAATGCCATGTCTTAAGCATGAGAGGGAGGCATCCAGGCAGTTAGCTGGGGAAAGCGAACAGGGCGGGGGGGTGGGGGTTGGGGGAACTTATTATATATCCATGGTGTGTGAGACTCTGTAGTAGTCATTTTATATTCTTTATCTCCTTTAAACTTCATGACATTCTTATAGGGAGGTATTCTTGTTTCCCCTTTTCTTTTTGAAAGATGAAATTTGGTGAATTTATGCAACTCATATAAGTTTATACATCTAAGTGGTGAAAGAACAATAATTTTGTAACCTACATCTGCTTCCAAAGTTCATGTTCATTTCGTTCCACCACTTGAAAAGAAAATCACTGGCTAAGTACTTCTTCCATCCTGCTCTGCTGAAGGGATTTTGACCATTATACCTTTATTGCTACTGGAAGAGGCACTCTAAGAATACTTATACTTCGTGGAAACAGGAGTAGGTCTTAAGGGATTACGGAAAAGTGGTTTCTTCTTAAGAAGCCACTTCTTAAAGCAAACAGTTTTTGCTGTCAATTTAAAAAGGACAAACACATATATAACTCAGAACAGTAAGACTGCAGTAACCCATGTTACATTTTTTTCTTTTATTTTTGTAGTTGTCCCTTACTAAAGTCCCCTGCAAAAAATCCTGGAACAGAATTTACAGCTAACCATGGCTAGATGGAAATGTTAAACTTTTGCATGGTTAATATTCACATGTAAAAACAATTTCTTCCCCTTCTAGAATATAATAATTGAACTAGTAGTCAAATGTTAGTAAAAAGACATAAAGCAGCCAATTTAATTGTGTGTTGTTATTTTTTTGGCTGTATTCAAATTTCAAAAACAATTTTCAAACATTTGGGCTGTACACCAAGAAGGACAACACAAAACAGAAATAATCAACTACTCCAGTTACTTGTTAAAGCTATACAAGTATACAGCTTTTTGAATTCTCAGAACCATTTCCAGCGATTTCAAAGTTAAATAAATTCTGATTTATAAAGCTCTTTACGTCTTCACTCTGTTATTAGAATATTACAGAATAGAATGCTATCCAATAAAAATGCTGTTTAATTCCCTATGGTATTAAACCATGATTTATTACTCAAATAATACTATTAATAATATTCTCTTACTGCTTCTGCATGTGTGTTTGTGTGTGATGAAAGCAGTAAGTGCTTTGGGTTTTAGGAAATTGTAATAGCAGAATAGAATATGGCTTGGTACAATAATCACTATAATCTTAATCTTAAAGGCATTAAAACTTGAAGTATATATTTCTTTGCTTTTATACTAAAATAACATTTTTTCTAATAACATATTAGAATAGTTCGAATCCCTTAAAACCAAAAGGTCAGACTTTATAGTAGAATATAGCCTTTTGAAAAAAAATTTAAATGTATGTGTATCTATTTCATAGCTAATACAATAAAAATAAGTTTAATCATTGCATCTAAGGTAAAATAATTTATGCAGTATAAAGTCTGATTATGTATATAAAGTAACTTATATCAGGTGTTTATGAGATGAACAAACATGTATACTATATATATACTATACAAGGAGATTCTAAAATTTTTCTAAATAACTTGAGTATTTAGTGTACTACATAAGAAAATAACTTTCAGAAATTGTATAGTAACAGTTATTATTCGGAACAAATAATCATGAGTATTTCAAATATAACATTTTCCAACATATACAGCCATCTTTTTAGAGAGAGATAGAATGACTATTCTTTCAATATGGCTCTCATATCCACCTACCATTAATTTACTCTAGATGAAGACTGCAAACTACAGCATCCACAGGGCCTAGGAATGTAACGTAAGTGGATGAGGCAGGCCAAGGGCAGGGTGGTGAGGTCAGTAATGAATCCGAGAGTACTTACCCCACTACAAGGGGTGCCACTGTCATCCCAAAATGATTGTTGCCAAGACGGATTAAAGGCCCAATGTGTCTGGGTATTCTGAATTTTTTATAGAATCTTTATATCTGAGTATTTTTGAATATTCTTCCAATTTTTAAGCATTGGCCACCAATTAAAACATTTATTTATTTTAGAGTGTGTCAAGATAAATTTTATTTCTAGGAAGCATATTGTCCAGAACTGACAGTTTTCTGGGACAATTGCTGCCCCTTCTTCACTTAAATTTGCACATATATTAACAAACTAAATTTTCTAATCTTTACAGTGCTCATTTTAACCTGGTGCTCTTAAATTTGAGCTGTTTGTGTCTGTTTAAAAATTTGTGTCTAAGTATGTAAGTGTGTATCCTTCTAGTGCCAAGGAGAAAACAACTTTCCTGGATTATGGATTTTTATGCCTATATGAGACTTTAGAGACTATCTAGATGGATTATTCCCTTTTACAGAGAAAGACAGTAAACCTCTAAGATATTAGGTCACTTGCTCATGGCCTTTAGACACTGACAAAGTAAAGCAGATGTCCTTAGCTTAGATAAAAAGTAGCGATAAGAAATCCATTCAAACAGTAGGAACAATTTTACAGTAAGATCCTACTTATAAATTAATAGAAATTAATAGAAATGTATGTAATGAATTTCTTGCTGCTACAGGGAAGAGGAGACCTGTGAGAAAGGAATATCTACCTTGTGTCTTGTTATTTAAACTATATTTTATGAAATTGTTGCACCCAGAGAGTAGGATGAACACTTCTGTGGATATTTGCTAATGGATCTGAGCACATTTTAATTATTCAAATATTTAATCGGTAGTATTTACATATTTAATAAATTATTATCCTTTCTCTTTTGCTGATTAAGACAAGTGAGTTGTTTTCTCACTTACAAACATCCATGGTTCACTATATTGAGTCTAAGCAGATTTTTGTTTTTGCAACATGATTTTCTTTCTTTTTTTTCTGATAATGTTCACTGATTTCACGGTGGAAAGTCTCTAAAGATTTAATCTGAAAGCGAATTTTTTGAATAATATTTCATGTTTGAGGTAGCTACATGTTAGCTCAGTGTATATTTGCTGATTTGCATATTGTATTTTAGGTACTCTGTTGGGGGCTGAGAACATACAAAGAAGTAAAACATGTTACGTGATTTTGAGAATATGCGAAACTAGAACTTTTTATGATAGTATTTAATATCATCGTGGCTATAACAACTATTCATTCAACAATATTGAGCATCTACTCTTAGACACTGCCAGGTGCTGGGGGACACCTTGATCCTCACTCTTACATTGACCAAGTATTGATAAGTAATATTAGTGCTTATAAAATTAGTGCTTATAAAGGAATAAAGGATAGTATAAGGATGCAAACTTAAATTGACTGATAACTAGGAGTATGCCAGTCACAAAGTAGAGAAAACACTTTCTCAGATATAAATGAAAATTGCAAAGTTCTATAAAGAAGCTGAACAATTTTGTTTGGTGTCTGAGAGGGAGGGGAAGTGGTGAGTGATAAGGCTGAAGAAGAAGTAATAAGCCAAGTCTTGGAGAACAGTGTAAGTATCCCTGTGGATTTTGGACTTTATCCTAAGGATGATGGGAAGCCACCTTGTTCTGAAACAGGAGAGCGAAATCATCTGATTTATGATTTTAGAATGCAAGCTATAGTACGGAAAATTAATTAAATGGAACTGTAATGGATCCTGGGGAACTTGATCCTGGTATTGCAGTAGTCTAGCCAAAAGTTGTTGAAAGCTTAGAATGCAAGGGCTGTGAAGAGCAAGAGAAATACATGGACTCAAGGCATATTTAGTGAGTAGAATTAATAGGCTTTGGTAATGAATTACACATGAGTGTTAGGCAAAATTTACATCTCAGTCTCTAGCAAAGCAACTGGCTGAATGCTGTTGTGTTTATCATTTACCAAGGTGGAGTAAACTGTGGGAGGTTTAGTGAGTCCAATTTTATACATACTTAGTTTGAGATGCTTGGAGAAAATGCAAGGGAAAATGCCAATTGAGCAGATCTGTCAGTGTCTAAAGGCCATGGGCAAGATATTTTATATATATATAATATACATATATATATGTATTCATATAGTGACCAATGATAATATGGTTATCATTATGGGAACATAAATGAACACAGGAAAAATGTTTCCAGTGAAGCTAGTAAAGTAACCTTACCAGGAAAAGCATGAGAAGTAAGGAAAACCCAGTACAGTGTGATATCATGGAATTCAATAGAAAAAAAAAGTGTTTCAAAAAGGAAGGGGTATTGACTGCTGCTGAAGCAGGATTATCAATGAGCAGAATAAGAATAGACATCTGGCCAGGCATGGTGGCTCACCCCTGTAATCCCAACACTGGGAGCCTGAGGTGGGAGGACCACGAGGTCAGGAGTTTGAGACCAGCCTGACCAACACAACGAAACCCCATCTCTACTAAAAATACAAAAAATTAGCTGGGCATGGTGGCAGGCACCTGTAATCCTAGCTACTTGGGAGGCTGAGGCAGCAGAATTGCTAGAACCTAGGAGGCGGAGGTTTCAGTCAGCCAAAATTGTGCCACTGCACTCCAGCTTGGGTGACAGAGCCAGACTCCGTCTCAAAAAAAAAAAAAAAAAAAAGAAAAAGAATAGACGTCTATGGAAACCAAAAAAACTACAGAATGGGCACCACAAATCCTTAAAGATACAAAAAACCTCCCAACAATTCCATATTATGTAGAAGTCTATTAATGTCTACTGGTAAATAAACAAAAATTTCATACATGTATCATCTATATGGCCTACTGACTTCTATCTATGTATATATGTATGCTGACACTGTATCTTCTCTAAAGTATGGCATCATCCAGTAGTGTGATATTAAAGATAACATTGGTTATAATTATTTTCTTAACTTTGTGACAGCAAGATAGAAATGTATGAAGATGTATTAAGTCTTTCAAAATAACAATAATGCTTTCAGGTATATGATATATCTGACAAAGAGTTTGTATATGCAATTAATCTACTTCTATACATTGATTTAGACACAGGGAAAGAAGATAATATAAGAGATATGACATAAAGAGGCTGTTTAAGTGTGGGATACACAATTTGGACATTTAGACACATCAAATGAGGTAATAAATGTGAAGGAATGTATAAACTGCAAAGTGCTATGTGATTAATAAGCGCGTAATGGATGTTAGTCATTCTTTTCTGCTGCCTGACATCTGAAAAACTTGCTTATGTTTAGGAAATTCACCACCTCATGAGTCTTGGAGCCTGAAAGTGCCAGATACTGTTTTCCCAGCCTCCCTGGCAACTAAGCTGTGAACTTGTGTGCCAGATATTAACTTATTGCCTCGTTACCTCTCAGCTCCAAATCTGCTTTTCTTTGCCATGCTTTGTGATACTGGCTTTGGATCGTGTAAAAATCCAGCTTTGCCAGCTGGTAGAATCCTAGCTTCATCAATAGAAGGCACTGGAGTGACCCTACAAAGTGGTAGCAGCAAGAAGACATCTTCTTTGGGGTTTGGTCCTCTATTATTGTTTTTCCATACAGGAGTCCAGTAGCTCACACTGAGGAGTTCTAGTGGCACCCACAGTAGACCACACTTCTTCCTAAACCATGACTGCTTGTAAGCATCTTCATCTCATCAGAACTATCTCCATCCCTCCAGTAAAACACAGCTGCTAATATAAACTTTCACACTCTCCACACAACAGCAGCTTCTAATGCTACTGCTGGTTCACACCCTCCACTCAACGCTGGGCACTTCTATAGATATGTTTTGGACACCCACATCCTCTGGCAAAGGAAGGCCACTTCTAGAAGCCAGCAATGGCTTGTGACCTCTTTGCTGTTTGCAGGCTGCACTCTTCTGGAGTAGCCACACTCTCTTTTAAGTCTAAATTTCAACCTTGGCGGGGAGCCTTCCCCCAGTCTTTAATTCCTTATTGTTCATGCTTCCTCAGCCTAGAGATAGTAGCTATTATTTTGCACGTGATATTACTGGACAGCTTAGAGTCCTCTTCTATGCTTCTTAGTACTTAACCTCCTTCCTATTTTTTATTATACTTTAAGTTCTGGGATACATGTGCAGAACGTGCAGGTTTGTTACATAGGTATATATGTGCCATGGTGGTTTGCTGCACCCATCAACCCATCACCTACATTACGTATTTCTTCTAATGCTACCCTCCCCTTGTCCCCCACGCCCTGACAGGCCCTGGTTTGTGATATTCCCTTCCCTGTGCCCATATGTTTTTATTGTTCAACTCCCACTTATGAGTGAGAACATGCGGGGTTTGGTTTTCTGTTTCTGTGTTAGTTTGCTGAGAATGATGGTTTCCAGCTTCATCCATGTCCCTGAAAAGAACATGAACTCATTCTTTTTTATGGCTGTATAGTATTCCATGGTGTACATGTGTTACATTTTCTTTATCCAGTCTAACAATGATGGGCATTTGGGTTTGTTCCAAGTCTTTGCTATTGTGAATAGTGCTGCAATAAACATACGTGTGCATGTGTCTTTATATTAGAATGATTTATAATCCTTTGGGTATATACCCAGTAATGAGATTGCTGGGTCAAATGGTATTTGTATTTCTAGATCCTTGAGGAATCGCCACGCTGCCTTCCACAATGGTTGAACTAATTTACACTCCCACCAACAGTGTAAAAGTGTTCCTATTTCTCCACATCCTCTGCAGCATCTGTTGTCTCCTGATTTTTTAACGATTGCCATTGTAACTGGCATGAGATGGTATCTCATTGTGGTTTTGATTTGCATTTCTCTAATGACCAGTGATGATGAGCTTTTTGCATATGTTTGTTGGCCGCATGAATGGCTTCTTTTGAAAAGTGTCTGTTCATATACTTCGCCTATTTTTGATGGGGTTGTTTGTTTTTTTCTTGTAAATTTGTTTAAGTTCCTTGTAGATTCTGGATACCAGCCCTATGTCAGATGGATAGATTTCAAAAATTTTCTCCCATTCTGTAGGTTTTCTGTTTACTCTGATGATAGTTTCTTTTGCTGTGCAGAAGCTCTTTAGTTTAGTTAGATCCCATTTGTCTACTTTGGCTTTTGTTGCCATTGCTTTTGGTGTTTTAGTCATGAAGTCTTTGCCCAGGCCTCTGTTCTGAGGGTATTGCCTAGGTTTTCTTCTAGAGTTTCTATGGTTTTAGGTCTTACATTTAAATTTTTAATCCATCTTGAGTTAATTCTTGTATAAAGTTTAAGGAAGGGGTCCAGTTTCAGTTTTCTGCATATGGCTAGCCAGTTTTCCCAACACCATTTAGTAAATAGGGAATCCTTACCCCACTGCTTGTTTTTAGAAAGTTTGTCAAAGATCAGATAGTTGTAGATGTGTGGTGTTATTTCTGAGGACTCTGTTCTGTTCCATTGGTCTATATATCTGTTTTGGTACCAGTACCATGCTGTTTTGGTTACTGTAGCCTTGTAGCATAGTTTGAAGTCAGGTAGCGTGATGCCTCCAGCTTTGTTCTTTTTGCTTAGGATTGTCTTGGCTATACGGGCTCTTTTTCGGTTCCATATGAAATTTAAAGTAGTTTTTTCTAATTCCGTGAGGAAAGTCAAGGGTAACTTAATGGGAATAGCATTGAATCTGTAAATTATTTTGGGCAGTATGACTATTTTCACAATATTCATTGTTCTATCCATGAGCATGGAATGTTTTTCCATTTGTTTGTGTCCTCTCTTATTTCCTTGAGCAGTGGTTTGTAGTTCTCCTAGAAGAGATTCTTCACATCCCTTGAAGCTGTATTCCTAGGTATTTCATTCTCTTTGTAGCAATTGTGAATGAGAGTTAGCTCATGATTTGGCTCACTGTTTGTCTATTATTGGTGTATATGAATGCTTTGATTTTTGCACATTGATTTTGTATCCTGAGACTTTGCTGAAGTTGCTTATCAGCTTAAGGAGAGTTTGGGCTGAGATGATGGGGTTTTCTAAATATACAATCTTGTGATCTGCAAACAAAGATAATTTCACTTCCTCTCTTCCTATTTGAATACGCTTTATTTCTTTCTCTTGCCTGATTGCACTGGCCAGAACTTCCAATACTATGTTGAAAAATAGTGGTAAGAGAGGGCATCCTTGTCTTGTGCCAGTTTTCTAAGGGAATGCTTCCAGCTTTTGCCCACTCAGTATGATATTGGCTGTGGGTTTGTCATAAATAGCTCTTATTATTTTCAAATATATTCTTATTATTTTCAGATATGTTCAATCAATTCCTAATTTATTGAGTGTTTTTAGCATGAAGAGGTGTTGAATATCATTGAAGGCCTTTTCTGCATCTATTGAGATAATCATGTGGTTTTTGATATTGGTTCTGTTTATGTGATGGCTTACATTAATTGATTTGTGTATGTTGAACCAGCCTTGTATCCCAGGGACGAAACCAACTTGATCCAGGTGGATAAGCTTTTTAATGTGCTGCTGGATTCTTTGTACCTCTGGTAGAACTTGGCTCTGAATCTGTCTGGTCCTGGGCATTTTTGGGGTTGGTAGGCTATTAATTACTGCCTCAATTTCAGAACTTGTTATTGGTTTATTCAGGGATTCAACTTCTTCCTGGTTTAGTCTTGGGAGGGTGTATATGCTCAGTAATTTATCCATTTCTCCTAGATTTTCTAGTTTATTTGCATAGATGTGTTTATAGTATTCTCTGATAGCAGTTTGTATTTCTGTGGAATGAGTGGTAATCTCCCCTTTATCATTTTTTATTGCATCTATTTGATTCTTCTCTCTTTTCTTTTTTATTAGTCTGACTAGCGGTATATCAATTTTGTTAATGTTTTCAAAAAACTAGCTCCCAGATTCACTGATTTTTTGAAGTGTTTTTCGTGTCTCTATCTCCTAAGGTTCAGCTCTGATCTTAGTTATTTCTTCTCTTCTGCTAGCTTTTGAATTTGTTTGCTCTTGCTTCTCTAGTTCTTCTAATTGTGATGTTAGAGTGTGGATTTTAGATCTTTCCCACTTTCTCCTGTGGCCATTTTAGTGCTATAAATTTTCCTTTAAACACTGCTTTAGCTGTGTCCCAGAGATTTTGGTATATTGTGTCTTTGTTCTCATTAGTTTCAAGGAACTTATTTATTTCTGCCTTAATTTCGTTATTTATCCAGTAGTGATTCAGGAGCAGGTTATTCAGTTTCCATGTAGTGGTGAGGTTTTGAGCGAGTTTCTTAATCCTGAGTTCTAATTTGATTGCACTGCAGTCTGAGACCGTTTGTTATAATTTCCGCTATTTTGCATTTGCTGAGGAGTGTTTTACTTCCAATTATATGGTCAATTTTAGAATAAGTGCTATGTGGTGCTTAGAAGAATGTATATTCCGTTGCTTTGGGGTGGAGAGTTCTGTAGATGTCTATTAGATCTGCTTGGTCCAGAGCTGAGTTGAAGTCCTGAATATCCTTGTTAATTTTCTGTCTTGTTCATCTGTCTAATATTGACAGTGGGGTGTTAAAGTCTCCCACTATTATTGTGTGGGAATCTAAGAACCTGTTTTATGAATCTGGATGCTTCTGTATTGGGTGCATATATATTTAGAATAGTTAGCTCTTCTTGTTGCATTGATCCCTTTACCATTATGTAATGCCCTTCTTTGTCTTTTTTGATCTTTGTTGGTTTAAAGTATGTTTTATCAGAGAATAGGATTGCAACCCCTGCTTCTTTTGCTTTCCATTTACTTGGTACATATTCCTGCATCCCTTTATTTTGAGCCTATGTGTGTCTTTGCACAAGACATGGGTCTCCTGAATACAGCACACTGATAGGTCTTGACTCTATCCAGTTTGCCAGTATGTGCCTTTTAATTGGGGCATTTAGCCCATTTACATTAAAGGTTAATATTGTTATGTGTGAATTGGATCCTATCATTATGATGCTAGGTCGTTATTTTGCCCATTAGTTGATTCTGTTCCTTCATAGTGTTGATTGTTTTTACATTTTGGTTTGTTTTTGCAGTGGCTGATACCGGTTTTTCCTTTCCATATTTAGTGCTTCCTTCAGGAGCTCTTGTAAGGCAGGCCTGGTGGTGACAAAAGCCCTCAGCATTTGCTTGTCTGTAAAGGATTTTATTTCTCTTTCACTTAAGAAGCTTAGTTTGGCTGGATATGAAATTCTGGGTTGAAAATTTTTTTCTTTAGGAATGTTGAATATTGGTCCCCACTCTCTTGTGGCTTGCAGGGTTTCTGCGTAGAGATCTGCTGTTAGTCTGATGGGCTTCCCTTTGTGGGTGACCTGCTTTATCTCTCTGGCTGCCCTTAACATTTTTTCCTTCATTTCAACCTTGGTGAATCTGATGATTATATGTCTTGGGGTTGCTCTTCTTGAGGAGTATCTTTGTGGTGTTCTCTGTATTTCCTGAATTTGAATGTTGGCCTGTCTTGCTCTGTTGGGGAATTTTTCCTGGATAATATTCTGAAGAGTGTTTTCCAACTTGGTTCCATTCTCCTGTCACTTTCAGGTACACCAATCAGACATAGGATTAGTCTTTTCACCTAGTCCCATATTTCTTGTGGTTTTGTTCATTCGTTTTCATCCTTTTTTCTCTAATCTTGTCTTCATGCTTTATTTAATTAAGTTTATCTTCAATCTCTGATATCCTTTCTTCCGCTTGATGGATTCTGCTATTGATCCTGTGTATGCTTCACGAAGTTCTCGTGCTGTGTTTTTCAGCTTCATCAGGTCATTTATCTTCTTCTCTGTACCGGTTATTCTGGTCAGCAATTCCTCTAACCTTTTTTCCAGGTTCTTAGCTTCCTTCCATTGGGTTATAACATGCTCTCTTAGCTTGAAGGAGTTTGTTATTACCCACCTTCTGAAGCCTACTTCTGTCAATTTGTCAAACTCATTCTCTGTCCAGTTATGTTTCCCTGCTGGCGAGGAGTTGTGATCCTTTGGAGGAGAAGAAGCATTGTAGTTTTTGGCATTTTAAGCCTTTTTGCAATGGTTTTTCCTCATCTTTGTGGATTTATCTACCTTTGGTCTTTGCTGTTGGTGACCTTTGGGTGGAGTTTTTGCTTGGTTGTCCTTTTTCTTGATGTTGATACTATTGCTTTCTGTTTTTTAGTTTTCCTTCTAACAGTCAGGTCCCTCTTCTGCAGGTCTGCTGGAGTTTGCTGGGGGTCCACTCCAGACCCTGTTTGCTTGGGTATCACCAGTGGAAGCTGCAGAACAGCAAAGATTGCTGCCTGCTCCTTCCTCTGGAAGTTTCATCCCAGAGGGGCACCCACCAGATGCCAGCCAGAGCTCTCCTGTATGAGGTGTCTGTTGTCCCCTGCTGGGAGATGTCTCCATGTCAGGAGGCTTGGGGTTCAGGGACCCACTTGAGGAAGAAGTCTGTCCCTTAGCAGAGCTCTAGTGCTGTGCTGGGAGATCTGCTGCTCTCTTCAGAGCTGGCAGGCAGGAACATTTAAGTTTGCTGAAGGTGCACCCACAGCTGCCCCTCCCCCCAGGTGCCCTGTCCGAGGGAGATGGGATTTTTATCTATAAGCTCCTGACTGGGGCTTCTGCCTTTCTTTCAGAGATGTCTTGCCCAGAGAGGAGGACTCTAGAGAGGCAGTCTGGCTACTGTGGCTTTGAGGCGCTGCAGTGGGCTCCACTCAGTTTGTACTTCCCAGAGTCTTTGTTTATACTGTGAGGGGAAAACCACCTACTCAAGCCTCAGTAATAGTGGACGCCCCTCTCCCCACCAGGCTCAAGCATCCCAAGTCTACTTTAGACTGCTGTGCTGGCAGTGAGAATTTCAAGCCAGTGGATCTTAGCTTGCTGGGCTCCATGGAGGTAGGATCCGCTGAGCAAGACCACTTGGCTCCCTGGCTTCAGACTTTCCGGGGGAGTGAACGGTTCTGTCTCAATGGCATTGCAGGTGCCACTGGGGTATGAAAAAAACTCCTGCAGCTAGCTCGGTGTCTGCCCAAATAGCCACCCAGTTTTGTGCTTGAAACCCAGGGACCATGTAGTTAGTGTAGGCACCCGAGGGAATCTCCTGGTTTGTGGGTTGTGACCACCGTGAGAAAAGCATAGTATCTTGGCCAGATAGCACCATCCCTCACAGCACGATCCCTCATGGCTTCTCTTGGATAGGGGAGGGAGTTCCCCGACTCTTGTGCTTCCTGGGTGAGGTGATGCCTCATCCTGCTTCAGCTTGCTCTCCATGGGCTGCACTCACTGTCTAATTAGTCCCAATGAGATGAACCAGGTTCCTTAGTTGCAAATGCAGAAATCACCCTCTTTCTGTGTTGGTCTCACTGGGAGCTGCAGACTGGAGCTGTTCCTATTCAGCCATCTTGCCCCTGCTTTCCAATCTCCTTCTTTTTTAATTAATGATTCTTTATATTAGTTTCCCCTCTGCAAATAAATCGTGTGGTTTCTGACACATGATGAGACCCTAACTCATGTAGGTCATGATATGGATTCTGCTAATCCAAATAGTTATCAGTGATGTGTAGAAGTAGCAATCATAGGTGCCCTCTATGGCTATAATCAGGTATTAGCTCCAGTGAATTCCAGATGGGAGAGTCTGTATGCTATGTGCAAGGCTGAAACCAGGCAATGGCATGAGTGTCCTCACTTGCCATTCATGTTTGTGTTGTGAATTTGTGCAATGTTCATGTCTTTTTGTCCTAGATTTAGTTATCCAGTCCTCCAGAATATTCTGAGAATACTTAGAATTTATTAAATTAGAATTTATTAAAAATAAATTTTAATAAATTTATTTTTGACTCAGTGAGCCAGAATTAGATTCTGTTGCTTGCTACTAAGAACACAGATGATGAGAAATAGCTAATATTGCATGCTTAAACTGTTTCAATGCTTGAGTTATTCTATATATTTAATTATTCTACATATATTATCATATTTAACAAGATATTAATTAATCCTCATGCAAATCCTATAAAGTATTGATTATCCTCATTTTATAAATGAAGAAACTAAAGCTCAGAGAGATTAAGATTTGCTCAAGCTCACAGGACTAAGTAGTAGAGATGAGATTCAAATGCAAACATTGATTTCTAAATTTGGTGCTCTCGATTGAACATATAGACAACCTCTTCGTTATTTTGGTAACAACAATATAATCAAACAATGTTTTTTTCCCTCAACAACATAAAAATTGTATTTATCAACCTAGAAGAGAAAAATCTATGACACATTACTAGTGTTTAGGCTCAAAGCTTAAATTTTTAAAAAAAATTTATAAATTTAAGGGCTATAAGTACAATTTGGTTGCATGGATATATTGCAGAGTGGTGGTCTTGGCTTTTAGTGTATTTGTCACTCAAATAACGTACACTGCATTTATTAAGTAATTTCTTATCACCATCCCCTACTGCCCCCCAACCCTTTCAAATCACCAGTGTCTATCATTTCATGCTGTATGTCCATGTATACACACTATTTAGCTCCCACTTATAAGTGAGAGCATGTAATATTTGACTTTCTGTTTTTGAGTTGTTTCAGTTCAGATAATGGTCTCCAGTTCCATCCATATTGCTGTGAAAGATGTGATTTCATTGATTTCATTCTTTATCATGACTGAATAGTATTCCATTGTGTGTGTGTGTGTGTGTGTGTATATATATATGTGTGTATATAATGGTGTGTGTGTATCTATCTATCTATATATATATATCACATTTTATTTATCTAATTGTCCTTTTATGGACACTTAGGTTATTGATTCTGTCCCTATATTTGCCATGGTAAATATCACTGCAATAAACGTAATAGTGCATATCATTTATATAATGATATAAAAAAGACACCTGCACTCGTATATTTATTGGGTAAATATCCAGTAGTGGGATTGCTAGATTGAATGGTAGTTCTGGTTTTAGTTCTTTGGGAATCTCCATACTGTTCTCTATAGACGTTGTATGAATTTACATTCCCATCAACACTGTATGAGCATTCCCTTTTCTCTGCATCCTTCCCAACATCTGTTATTTTCTGACTTATTAATAGTAGTCATTTTGACTGGTGTCAGACGATATTTCACTGCAACTTTAATTTGCGTTTCTGTAATAATTTGTGATGTTGAGCATTTTTTCATGTTTGTTGGCTATTTGTATGTCTTCTTTTGAAAAATGTCCATTGTTTGTTTTGTTGTTGGTGATGCTGCAGTGAATTCATTATAAATTCAGAGGTCAACTTTTATTGAGCCTTAGGACCAAACTGAATCAATTACTTCCCTTGGTATCTTGTTCTCATCACTTTCTACTTACTGTTCATAGTTACACATGCACACAAATTTGATATATTAGAAAGTTGAAGCGAGCAATGATTAGTTCTCTTTCCAGTGAATGGTCTAGATCAAGGATGACGAGGAAGCTGGGGTTAAGACTAATTTGTGCCAAAATTAAGGGAAATAAATTAGTAGGGAAGTAAGAATCCTATATCCTGTTTTTCTCATAGTCTGAATATTGTCCTTCCTAGAATTTAGACATCCTAACTCTCAAATTTGTCCTTTCCAACATTATCTCATTGACTTACCATAAATGCTGACCAATCATTATTTTACATCAGATATGCTGATGTCTTTTATTTTGGGAAAAAAAACATAAAATTTATGTTTTTATTTTAAAAGTGTAATGACCTAATTCAGTAAGTTGGTATTTAAAGATATTGGTTCAAAAGACAGTTCAAGGCACCTAAATGCTCCATCTCTGGACCATTTTAAATAAAATAATGTTTTAAATAATTTAAAGACCCCATTACACTCAGCTACATTTAAAAATTGCATAATTTGATTAAATTGACATTTAAATGTCAAGTACTTTTCCAGCATTTCCTTTCTCATGATTGCTCACTGCTGAGATGTTTGTATGTAATTAGGAGGGTTTTTTCCCCTTTTCCTTTTTAGCCAGTGGTCTACTTCTTCAACCTTACGCATTGGCAGGTCCCAAGGTCCAGTTGTGTTCTTCCTGGAATTAATTGTGGGGTCACTAAAACTGATTTTCAATATCACTAAAAGTTCAAATATTTAGTTAAGTAAAAATCATTTAAAAGAAAAAATATTCACTTAAGTCGACTTACAGAAGTCACAAATTTTTAGTATGCGATTATTAGTTTGGCAATAATATTATTTCATTGTAAAAATGCCTAGACTATGTAAATTTGGTGGAAGAGATTAAATCTTAAATATCTAAATTTTTACTTATTTTATGTATGTAATACAATGGACATGGAGTGTATTTACATCTTAATAAAATACATGTACCATTATACGTATATATATGTATAACAAAACTAAGATATAATTGCAGAAAAGCACATTAAATTTTACCATTTTAACCTTAGAAAGTAGAGAAGGTATTAAAGAAATAATAGTATCCATAAAGTTATGATGAGATAGGAACTTTTGCTCACTATTGATAGAAACATGAATTGGTACAACCTTTAAGGAACAAATTTATGACTACCTATGTGGAGTCCTAAATTGTATATCAGGTAACTTCTGGTAAATGATCCTAAAAGACTAGTACAGATGCTTCTCTACTTACAATTGGGTTATGTCTCCACAAACCCATTATAAGTAGAACACATCGTAAGTTGAAAATGCACTTACTACTCCAATTACCCCATAGTAAGGTTGAAAAATGGTAAGTTGTACCACTGTAAGTCCAGATGCTCCTCAACTTACAATGAGCCTACATCACAGTAAGCTCATCATAATTCACAAACATCATAAGTTGAAAATGAACTTAATACCCTGATAAACCCATCATAAAGTGGAAGAATGGTTAAGTCCAACCACAAAAAGTCGGGGACTGTCTGTATACAAAAATATTCTTACCTCAATGATATAGCAGTAGAGGGAAATTAGCACCATCTGATTTTTAACTATGGAAAGGTTTCACAATTTCATAGTTACATATAAAACATGATTTCAAATTAGGAAAGAGAACAGAGAACATGTTTTAAGATATCAAGAATAGCTATTTCTGAGAGACAAGTATACATATGATTTATATATATTCTTTTATAATTTCCAGCTTGTGTCAGATTTACTGCAATTGACATTTACTACCATTATAGTCAAGAAAAAATTAAGCCTTATTGTGAGTGCAGGAAAATAATGCCTGGTTTTTCCACAAAAAGCAAACAGTCTTTGGGCTAAGACCAATCGCTGTCCAATCACAGGCCATGGAAGCTCCTCATGCCCAATATTGATGACTGGGAGGATGAGGTTTACCCTGTTGTGGGAATAGCTGAGGGAAGAATGTTCCACGCAGAAGGGAGATAATATAAAGGTCAAGATTAATAATTGCACGAGTAATTTGTGTAATTGCTTGTTTAATTAAGTTTTTCTGTTCTGTTTGGTTGCAAACCCTGCTAGGGCAGGATCTTTGGCAGGAATCTCTCTTTGGCATTTGTACAGTGCTTTGCACTATTAATATATGTAAAATCAATGAAACAAATCCAATTATAGAATATCCCTTAGTATGTTTGTTTGAGTCCAGGCTCAGAGATCATTTTTGTAAACAACAAAACATATTCCTGAATGTTATGGTAATAACTAAAATTAAACTGTAAGAATCCTTGAATCTCGTTATTTCCCCAGCCAGTCTGTGAGAATGGAGGAGACAGGTGAAAGGGAAATGAAAATTCAAGCAGAGGAGAACAGGAAGGGGAGGGGCATTCTTGGGTCTTAAGTGCTACTCAGAAATAAACTTAAGCCAATAACAGAAAAACTGAAATATTATCCCTCTTCAAAATCTTTCCACCTCCTTAGTGATCTGTTCCCAAAATAGTTATTTTTGCAATGAGTCTCTCAAGATTCTTTAATTAGCAAAAGAGATTGCGTAGATATTAAAAACCCCAAAACATAGGGCCCAAATCATGGTGTGACCAGCTAGATGAAAAATAGGGAGCAAGCCACAATATAGGAACAAGGCTCTGATCCCAGGAAGAAGGACCCAAAACCACTTAACACTGTCCATGAGAATATATTCATCAAGTTAGGCAGCCCCATTCCCATTTGACTTCTGGGAACCAACAGCCTTTCTATTAAAACATTAGATAAAGCCTGGGGGCTATGGGACATTGAATAGCTTAAATAAAATAATCTCAAAATATTAATTATTCCTGCTATACCTAGGCGGACTGGGGGACAGTATTCCAAATGAGCAGCCAATTGGTCTGCAGCCTGAATCTGTGATGCTGCACAATCCTGTAGTTTCTCTGTGATATGACAGGTTGGAGATTTATCTACTCAACCCATTTGCACACTCCTTAGAAAGTGGATGGCCATTTGACAATGAAGGAAGCAAGACGTGTATTAGTGCATTAATTTGTAACATAAACGTCTAAGGGATCAAGCAAATAAAGTGAGTGAGTGAAGCAATTTGACTGTAAAGTCAAGGACTAGCCCACTTCTTACACTGGTTGGTCCTTAATGGCATCATAAATTGTGCTTTTTAGCTATGGACATATTTTGTTGATACGTTCTTCATTTCTACCAAGAAATATACCTTTTCACATCTTTTGAGAAACTGATCATTTCATAGGCCACATATTTTCTTTTCTCGGGTTGGATAGAATCACAGATACAAGAAAGATTTCCATTTTGTTTTAAGTCTCCTTGTATATATAAAACCACAATTCAGCAATGATGAAGGGTGGCACAGCTCCTGGCAGGCTGCAAACTGCTTGGCTGTCTGAGGCTGTTTGCTGCTGCTCTGCCAGTGATTGCTATGTAGACATGTGGGCCCAGCAATGTTGCATCTTACATGTTCTGGGAAAAGCCAGAAAAAAACATGAAATTTTATGAGGAAATTCACAATTTTAAAATGTTAGCTTCTAATTTTTAAGAAAGTACTTTTGGCTAAAAAAAAATACTGGTTTATAGGTCAAAGTTGGTATATTGACACATTTTTGCCCCTTGAATGCAGACAAGCTGAAGAGGTACTTTTCACAGATGGCAAGTGAATACATTTTGCAATACATTAAAAATTAAAATACAGTAATTAGTACTACTGCTGAGGGATCTTATGATGAAATAGGCTGAGTGAAAGACCAATTGGCAGGATATTTTACAGTAATGTGAGCAAATGTGATCTGTAAGAGTGTTAGTTGCTGTGAAAAATACAGTATAGAACAGGAAACTCACCACATTTGTAATTTCAGTCGCCATTTTTGGGAAAAATTTTCATGCCAACTCAGGCTTTTTTTTTTTTTTTTTTCCCAATCAATGACTTTCCCTATACAGCCTGAAAGCATCTGAGTCACTGGTAAAGAAAAAGCTGACCTCCACCTTTATGGTATGTACTTAGGTCCCTTTACTCAGGGACTTCACGGAGAAAAGCCCCATGAGTCATGAGGGCTTCTTCATTAGTTTTCAGAATAAACTGAGCATACATGTTTATTTAAAAACTAAGCTCTGCCTTGAGTGACTGTAATGTCCTGCTGCCTGCTGTGTCATATCCTGGACTACATAAGCTCAGCCGCTGCTCTAAGTGGCTCTTAATTATACACGCATTTTGTCAGCTCAGATTTCTCCAATGACCTGTTTCTAATATTCACAAAATTTAAAGCAGACATATGCACAAAGAAAGATTACTAATTTGATGAGAGGAATGTCCACCAATGATCAGGAATCTTAATCTCCCAAAACATAGCCAGCCGCTCGTGAGACAACTTTATGTTTACCTAATCGCTCCGATAGTTCCTAATGCCAATCACAATTCTGTCCAGCAAACACAATGAGTGATTGGGAAAATGGGGAACCTTTTCAGTTATCCCTGCCTTTAGAGTGAAAAATAGAACTCTTTGTAGCACTTACCCAACTCTCAATTTAAAAATTGAGTGCTAAGATCAGGTACGAATGCCTGAAGAAGCTCAGATTGTCCATTCTAGAAATCAATACCGTATAGTTAAATTGTCAGCAGTCACCTTCTTTTTAAATTAAAAAAAAAAAAAAGAGATCAGCTTTTTAAGAATAACTGCTTCGTGTTAATGCCTCAGATCTGGGGCTCCACGGCATACCTCTGATATAAGCTCGTTCATGCCTGACTCCCTACCTTGTGTCCCCTGGCTTGTTCAAACTCCTGAGTAAGCAGCTGATTGGAATTGACAAGAATTCTGCTCAAGGAGCTTCAGCAAGCACAAATCTTTTCCATTTCAATACTCTGGTAGCTCAAAGGAATGAGCTGCCAAGGGAGCAGTGGAATGGAAAATCATGCGTGCATTCCCTCTCCTTCCGTGAGTACCCACATTAACAGTAAACTTTGGCCTTCAAGTAGCTCCTTTTAGGAGGTGTTCCTTATCTAGGTCGAGACACCACCATTACCACCATGAACCCAATGCATGTGTTAGGTAATTATTCCACCTACAGTGGACTGAAATTAGTTTCCTCGTTCTTTTCTATTTGTAGTATCATGAGACAGCAATCGTTTTCTGTTGTAATTTATGTGGGTTTTAAGGTCTTTGAATGATTCTCCACCTCCCTCAAATATCCATCCATTTATTCATCCAGTGAATCAAATTTGTTGACATTTGCTTTACGTAAAGTATCACAAGAGCTGAGGTGGGAGAGAGATTGTGCTTATGGTACGATATTATTGGTACCGTTGTCTGGAGCCTCACTCTCCACTACAGGCATCAGTCATCTGTGAATTATACCAAGGATCTAAACATGCCCCCGTAAAATAATTACACTAATGAAAGCTTGGAAGAGCTTAACTGGCTGATCCTCAGTCAGTGCTACACATGTAGTCTATACACTTGTGTGACCACACCTAATTCTATACATTGGCTTCACAGGGTGTTCTAGCCTTAAATGTTTTAAGACTCAGTGTTTACTTTTTCCATATACTGGGCATATGTTTGAGGTGAGCCATAGTAAATAATTTTGGTTTTAATTTTAGAGCACAGTTAACCAACCAACGATCCATTTCTTTTTTCAAGAGAACAAAGCCTGTACTTAAAAATCTTCGTTTAACCCTATGTTATATCTTTTCTTTGTTGTAAGTCTTTGCAAGACGACTTGAAAGTTGGGAAAATTTATTACCATTGGAATTTGTACTTCTTTCCCCTGGAATGACTATTCCTCCCTTCCAAGAAAAAAAAAAAAACAAATTTGTAAGACTGTCTTTTTAGAAATTCAGAAACATATCATTGGATTAATTAAAGAGTCTCACTGAGACAGAATCTTGCTTTTGGAAAGATAGTGAGATTTAGCTTTATTTCTTGTTCTCTAAGGACTTATAATTAAGAGTTCACTAAGAAAATAACTGCTAGAGTTGCTCAGGTAGGAGCAGAATTCCCATTAAGATTTTTTTCTTTATACCCTTTTAGGGCAAATATGGTATATTTATAGTCACAGAGAAAAATTAGCTGGTATGGAGCTTGCCATGCTCTGAAATGGAAGAGTGAATTTTAAGAGGTGGTTTATGAGACTGGACATGCTTGGATTGGCATTTCAGGAATTCTTAGCTCCAGTCCTCCTTTTCTAGTGACTCATTCTATGGAGATAAAGATAATGTTAACCTCATTTTCAAAATAAGGGGAAAATATTCACTTGTTTGGGATATTCTGCAGATTAATGAATAAATTATCACGGAGGACTTTGCTAAGATAAACCTCCATGTAACACTGAATAATAAGGATTGCAGAGAGTAAGAAAAGGCAAAGACTCAGTTTCTCCTTTTTTCTTTTTGTGTGGATTAGAGCAACTGCCTATCAAGTTGTAAAATGTGAGAACAATTTGCTCTTCTAAAAGTAAGGCATCAAGGTAATTTAAATTATAATATAGTATCTTCTCTAGTTAAAGATTACGGTCCATCTGAGAGTGAATTTTTTGATCATTCCCCACTTTTACATATGTTTGCCCCATGCTACATACAGATGTTTCTGCTGAGTTATGAAACTTCATAATAGGATGTGTCTAGAGAAAACGGTTAAATTGATGTTAAATGCAAACTATTCTTCTCTAGGGAATTATATTGCTTACACTGATATGTTGCTAATGATATATAGAGTTTTCTGTACAATGATGATGTGTAGCTTAGGATTCTCTGCAAAACTGTCCACCAATTGCTTTCTAACCAGAGTCATCAGAAATAGGACAGCACACTGTGTTACAACATAGATAATTTAGGTTTTCAGTGATTGTGATACATTTTAATTTAGGAAACTAAATTTTCCATTCCATTTTAACCACTGTATTATCATTTAAAATTGTTAAAATTAAGGAAATGGAGAATCCAGTTATAAATAAAACAAACTGAAAGTAATTTGAATTATATACATTATCAAATAAACTAGAAGTAAGTATATTACTTTACTATGTAAATTGGAGCTGTTATATTTCTTTCTTCTGTGTTATTGCAAAATTTACATTTAATAGTAGCTAAAATGTGTTCCACAAGATATAATGGTTTCTTGTCTATCTGGGATCCTTCAATTGATTCCAAAACCTCTGTATGTGTTTATAGATAAGTTCTTGCATATGTGAAAAAAGGGATGGTTGCAGTGGATAAGAAACTTACAGGGAAATTACAGTCATGTCTAATATAAAATTATGCTTTTTACTATGCCAAGACTAATTGCATTTTAGTTTGTTATTTTTAATGTTTGTAACAGAGCCCTGTATGTCTACTTTCCTCTTCTTCCTGGGCCTCACTTGCAATTAGTTGCAGCTGAGTGATTAAGTCTTTCTCGTTGGGCATTGAGTAGAAATAACGTGGGCCATTTTCAGGCCTGACACATTTCACCTGCGGTGTGTACTTTGTACTTGTTTTCCTGTTAGCTGAAGGCAGATGACATGGATGCTTTAAAGGATGGTAACACCACAAGATGAAGGGACCCTGGGTCCCTTAAGACAAAGTGGAGAGAAACCCCAACCCCATTGAATTGAAAACCCACTGTAGAGTTATGACTTCTCCTTTAATGATCCGTAATTCTTTGGGTCATTTTGTTACTGCAGCTTAGCCTATTCTAACTAGTACAGAATTACATTCTTTAAAATCCTTTTTGCCTGTCTAATACACAAATATATTCTATTATCTAAGAACTGGCTCAAATTTGGTATTTTCTGTAGCCTTTATTAATCTTTTGTATTGATATTAATGACCTCTTCCTGGTCTGACTTCTTGTGCTAATCATTTGACTATTAATGAGAGAGCAACATCTATCTGTAGGTTTCTTGGTCATCAAAACAAAAAGGGAAACATAGACAGTTACATAATTTTATTTTCAGTGGGGATTAAACATAACAGGTCCTGGTTGGAGGTTAAAGATATATCTCTAGTACTAAATTCTAAACGATGTTTCAAACATAAGACTTAACATAGGGAAGGTAGTCATATAACAGAAAATGTCCTCAACAACATGCCTTCAGCAAGTGTAATGAAAAGACGTAATAGTATGGTTACAGAATCTTTTGATTATGACCATTGTCATGATTGGCAACTCCTCAGAATGCTAAGGTAACATGTAGCAAATAAGTAATTGCTGTTTATTGACTACACTGATTTACACTGATTTGAAAGTCCACCTTTAGAAATTCTCCATAAGATATAATAGCTGTTTTTTCCAGATTTTTAAAATGATGATTTTGTTGCAATCAATTGTGATTGTTATTGCCATCAAGTCTGGCCTTGACAGTAGATTCATAGTTATTGGTTGAAGGTGAAGCTATTACACTGGAGACCGGAAAAGCCGATGGTTTGACTGTCATCCTTTTGTGGACATTAGTGAACCTAACCTAGACCCTTTACTAATCGAAGTCTCTCAAAGACACCTGCAGAAACAGCCAGAACACACACACACACGAGCACACACACACACACTCTTCTGGGTCTGTCCCAACTGAAGGCCTAAAACGGCTAAAGATCAAATAATTATTCTGTTCAGTATAATTAATTTACATTTCTAAAACAGATGTTATCATCATAATTTAATAAATATCTTTATTGGCCTGTCTCGTTTCAGCAATATAGGGTCTTGGTGAATCTGAATAATATAATTATTTGAAAATACATCTCCTAAGATGATTTTACCAGAAATGAATCCATTCCATTTTGTAAGATAATTGATGTTTTATAATAAAGTATACTCAAGTCTTAAGTATGATAATATTTAGGCAACAAGATCAGCTGTTTATTGAGGTCGCAGCCACTTTCAGACAGAATGGATATATCATTTTATGATGGAGACTTATTCACTTATTTATTGTGGGGAAGCATTCAACCAAATTATCTCAAAGTGGTATCAGATTGTTAAAATATTAAGGAATTTAAAACAGTGTGATTTGATGATGCATATTCTCTAGCAGAATTTTTTCACATAAAAATTGCACTAGTAACTTTGAGTTTCAATTATATCTATTGATTTTTTTTGTTTTTCAAAATTTAAAATATTTCCGGTTAATTTTTATAATATTTTGGTTTAAAAATTACTAAACAGTCTTGAGATCATCAAGTTTTGAGAAGCAAAACCATTAATTTTATATCTCAAAGCAGTCTCTAAATAATATTTCCATAAATATAGATGTGGACGTTGAGGCATAAATCCCACAATTCTCACCTACAAGCCACCAATATATTTTGTAAAACCTAAATCCTGTAGATCCTGCCTCAAAGCCTCTCTAAGTTTAGTAGTTTCTAGATTATTGTGGTAACAAACAAAATTAGCTGAGCACAGCTGTATTCACTGAAGAGCGGCTGAAGGTCTACAGTCTGCCAGCACACACAGAAGTGTTTCCTTGCAGCTGTACCCACTACTGGTCCTCTGGGTCTGTTGTTAATTATTTTTGAATTGTCCTTTTGTTACTTCAATGGCCTCAAGCTACTTTAATATTTCCATTCTGGACCTATTTGTGCATCTTTAAAATATTCGTGCTGTTAATTAGCATATATTAATTAATAATTTCTGAACTATGTTCCTAAGTAATTTAACAACAATCCCAAATTAAAAACCTTCTTGTACAAGGTAGAAAAGCTTGTAGTTGAAAATTGATTGAAAGCTTTTATCCCCACAAATCACACAGGAAAGGGCAAAAACTTTCAGGTAAAATTGGAATGTAGAATGCATGATAGTGTTTCTCTAAATTAAGCATTGTTTTATCTGTAAAAGCATTAAAGAAAAATCTAGAAAAGATCCCATAATTCCATCATTTTAACAAGTAATTTCATTTTATAAATTTCCTTTGAGTATGTGTCCACATGTGCAGAAATAAATGTATTCAGAATTTCAGATTTATTTATTTATTTATTTTTTGAGATGGAGTCCAATCTGTCTTCCTGGCTGGAGTGCAGTGGTGCGAACACAGCTCACTGCAGCCTCCACCTCCCAGGTTCAAGTGATTCTCCTGCCTCAGCCGCCTACGTAGCTGGGATTAAAAGCAGGCACCACGACGCCCAGCTAATTTTTGTATTTTTAGTAGAGACAGGGTTTCGCCCTGTTGGCTAGGCTGGTGTTGAACTCTTGACCTCAAGTGATCTACCTGCCTCAGCCTCTCAAAGTGCTGGGATTACAGGAGTGATTCACTGTGCCTGGCCTGTATTCAGAATTATTATTTTTTATATTACACTGTGATATCAACCTACCATGACTTAATAGAAGAGTTTTGTTTAGAGTTCTAAAGATAAATGCAGATTTTTATATCTCCATTATGATATTCAATATCTCATCATATATTAAAAGCATTGGGTAATATGCAGCCTTTGTACAAGACATTTAAATTAAATATGTGGTTTCCCTTTATTAAATCCTTTTTGCTGAGCTCTTTATATATTTTTTCTTTTTTTTCCACATCGTGGTCATACTTTTGAGCTTTCAGTAGTTATGAGGAATGGCCTAAGGCCAAATGTACTTTTAAATCTGGGCTGCAATGATTTCTTTATGGGCAATTTACTGAAAGCTTTCTCCATATTAAACAAAAACAAAAACAAAACCAAAACAAAACACCTATATGAAACGGATTCACTAAGCATGGTAAAAGGAACAAGGAAACATAATTTTAAAAATTATGCACAAAAAATAGGATAGGCTGAAATGCTGTAATAATCCTTTTGAAAAGTAAATTTGAATTTCCTTTGCAATTTTCATTTATTTGGGGAAACATTTTCATTATCTTATCCCTTTTCCATTTCCATGGTATTTTTCTCATTCTAAGTAAGATAAAAAATTAGTAAAGGACTGACAAAGCATGAATAAGAATATATATATATATAGATATATATAGATATATAGATCCTTTCACATTTCTTTAGTTTATCCTCACTATCTGACTAATATAACAACAGCTTTCTCTTTTTATACACAGAGACTTCGCTTTACACAGTTTCATTTAAACTAAGGACATCAGTTCTCTACCATGGAGAAAAATCCACCCTGTTTTCCAATGTCTTGCTACCAGACTTTGGCTATGAAAAAGCAAATGCCAAAATATGCATTCATTGGTTGAGGTTGGCCTTCTAGATAAATAACAGTGAGCTATACCTATTTACATATTTATTTATAATAACAATTTCATATATCTATATAATGATTAATAACCTTTAACATACACAAATACATAAATTTTAAACATACAAAATTAAAAATTTTTAAATTTAATCTTCTCAAAAACTCTTATCATAGAGAGAAAGAGAAAGCTATTTAGACATTTATTTCCTGCCAGTTATTTTCAACAATATTTTACATTTAATTCTCACAAAATAAGTGTTGTGGTATTCACATTTCCAGAGGGTGAAAGAGGAATTGAGAGAGGTTTTTTTGTTTTGTTTTTTGTTTTTTTGATTTTTTTTGACATTTAAAGTCATCTTTTTTCTTTTATTATTATTATTATACTTTCAGTTTTAGGGTACATGTGGGGTACATGTGCACAATGTGCAGGTTTTAATAACTTGCCCAAAGTCATAATTTTGATAGATTCCTGAGCCAGAATGGAATTGAGCCTCAAGGCCTACTTGATTCCCAACATTAAGGACAGGTGCCACACTTTAAAAATGATGTAGCCACAACATTCCTTATAACGTCTTGGACATGGAACATGATTAATCAATGTTGATTTAACTGAAATAACTCCTCTCCCCTTTCCTATTTCACCATTCATGTAATTTCTTCATAATTTCACTCAAAGAGATAGTGTTCAATGTGAGAGTATTTGATTTTCAAAGATCAGTCGCTCTTGGGTTCATTTACAGGTTATTTCCCCAGTGAGAGTATACAGGTGGAATTCATATAAATCAAGTTCTATAATCAGAGCAAAAGTTTCAACAAACTCAAACACAGTGTGTTCTATCACATGAAGGAATAATTTTTTTAAAATATTTTTAAATGTTGTCTTTGGAACCCAACTAGGTTTGATCGAGATCAGGTGAATAATAATACATTATATTTCTTACCACATAGCTAAAACTTATTCACCTAATCTGTAAATTATTGTATACTTTTATGATAATTATGCTTGCTTTAGCAATGATTCACTACCTTGGTATTTACGATCTTCAAACGAATTAACTAATTAATTTTTCTTAATGGCTCCACCAAGAAAAAAATAATTCTGAGATTTTATTGCTAGGGCTTACCTTATTTAGTTTTTGTTTCCTAATAAAACAGTAGGAAACAAAAATGAAAATATAACCCATTCGTGTATTTAATATTTGCTAAATATCATCCATTCATTTTGTGAAAACACACATACTGGATACCATACTTGGTTTTGCAACGATTTCAGTTAATTTTCCATGAATTTTATGAGTCAAGTCTTTTACTCCATTTTACACTCTAGGGAAATGAGGCTTCAATAATTTGTGCCTATTGTTAGGGTTCACAGACCTGGTATTGGCTAAGTGGCAGCGCTGAAATTTGAACTCAGAACCAGCTTGTCCAAGGCCCATTCTCTTTCTCCAAATGTTTTGTATATAAACTAATATTGAATAAATCTACTAAACTTCAAACAGAAAATATCTAAATTTAAGCCTAACACTTCATATCTAAGATACTCATGTCTCTTTTTTTGACATTTATATATAAAATAAAGGAGAAAACTGGTGGCAATTCTATGTTTCAAACAGAATACTTGCTGTGGTGGTGGCTCAGGGGCCAGGGATTTTTCTGACAATATAATGTGAGAACAGAACTCATTTTAAGGGTCTCTTCCATGACATACCTGAGGCCATTACTGCCTCCTACATATCACTAAGCTACAAAGAGATAGCCTATGAAGTAGGAAAAAGGTGTTTCTTTTTACTACAGAGACTAAACCAGAATGAACAGAACTTCTCACACCCTGACCCCAGGTCTCACGAGGACATGTATCGCAGCAAGGTAAGCTGGCCTACAAGTGTGAATTTCATCAAGGTAAAACTAGTTTCTTTGTGGATATAATTTGATTATCTGACCCTAATAATATAATAAGAAATAATAAACAAATAAAATAATAAAAGACTTCAGTGAGGGTATGCTACATGCTTGGGATGGCAGTACTGATGAATTGAGAATCTTAAATTAGTGGATAATTATCCCTAAAACTTTGTCTCCTCCAATTTATCCTGTCGTTAATACAAGGCAAGATCAGCCACTTGTACAGCAGCCCACAAATCTGGGTATCTTCCTTAAACCTCCTTCTACTCTCTTCAGAATCCATTGTTTCTCATCTCATATTGATCCTCAAATTCTGTTGATTCACAGTATTTCTTGTAATCTACGTACTGCCTCCACATCTTCCTGTCTTCACTATCAACATCTTAATGGAGGTGGTAGTATCAAACCTCCATCAATACCTATCCCTTTTTCTTCCCTCTCTTCCTGTCTGCCTCCCACCTCCTCCTCCTGGGTGTCTCATGTTTTTGCATGTGGCAGAAATACTGCAGAAGTGATGCTGTACCCTTCTCAGTGTGGAGGAACGTCATGCCTGTATGTCTTATTACTGGTGATGTTACCTTCAATTACTTGGTTAAGATGGTGTCCACCAGGTTTCTCCACTGTTAAGTTACTATTTTCCCCTTAATAATTAAAAGGCATTTTATGAAGAAATGCTTTGAGACTATACAAATTTATGTTTCTCATTATACATTCACCTACTAATTTTAGCATCCATTGATGATTCTTTCCTGCAGCAATTATGACTGTGATGTTTACCTAATGATGATTTTCTGTTTCCCTTCCATCCTTCTACATTATTTATTGGAAGTTTACTATATGGAAAAGCTGGAGCTTCTCCTCCACCTATTTATTTATTCACTTATTTACTTATATCAATTTGGGCTCATAGGCATTGATTTTTATTTTATGGTAATAACACATTATGACCACTATTTAATTTTTTTACTCACGGTGTCCCAGAGCTACTCATTTGTAGCTCCTGAATCCTTTCCATATGCTTTTCTCAATCATTTCATAAGCATTTCCTTATTTTCTGACACCACAAGATTGTCCTTTATCATCTTATATTTTCCCTGCCTCAGATATAATCAGCCATTTTACTAAGAAGCCCTGGCTCTTTTAATTGGAGAATGGATGCCAAGTGTGTTCATCATTACTGGAATGTTCTTGGAATATCCACATTATGTGTAGATACTTACACACACATCTACACATCTACATTTACTTCATTTACTACATTTACTTCAACATCTAAAATTCCATCTCTATATTAAATATTAATATTAAGTCTATATTAAATATCTATATTAAAAACTATGAACTCATACTTATTCTTATTTCAACCCAACACAAGAGTGCTTATTCTAGCCTTTCCTCTTTTTTTTATTTGCAACTTCTCTTTCCAACAGTAGGAAACCTGGTCCTTATAATCCATAATATTTTTTACTTATTTGCTCAATGTTGGTATACATATAGTTACAGAATTGCTAACCAATACACTTAGACAAAATTATTAACTAGTGTACCATATCTGGGTATGGTAACCAATCAAAATATTAAATAATATTTTCCCAAATTACCTAAGTTCTTTTCTTCTCTAATAACATACGAACCTAACTGTATTACAAATAAACAACATAACCATGGAGTTATTTGTAATATAGTTAGGTTCATATGTTATTATTTGTTTTTCATTTTAGCTTCTCTCTACATTCTGGTTGGTTGTATTTGTTTTTATGGAGGAAATGTTATAAAGGGCAGTGTATTACAGAAAAGTATACTGAAAGAAGTATTCTTTTCACATTCTTTCATTTCCATTCCCAGCCACCCTATGTTGATAACAAATCTCATTTGTTTCTGGTATTTGTTTTGAAGAGATGAGTGGATGAATGTATACTTTCTCATTCCCCCTTTATTACACGAACGACAGCACACTATTGATACTCCTTTAAAATTTTTTCTAAAATGCAAAAATGTCTTTTTGTCCAAAAGTACAAAATAAGTTATCTGGATGATGATGGCATCAAATCATTATTATATTATCCACTGAAACTAGTAACTGATGGTTACAGTGATTTTCTTAAACATCAGCCAGCCATTTCTTCAATCATTTTCTTCAATGACTTCTCTGAAGCTATTCGTGACAGACACTTTCCTGAGCTTCTCATCAGTTAATTAATAATGGCAAACCAACAGTCTAAGGGTTAGAACATGCTAATTCTCATATGTCCTCCCACTCCACCCATTCCTCCCATTCCAGGGTCCATCCATTAGGAATTTCCATGACTACAACTTCTGCTATAGTTAGCTGGTAGCCCACCCCAGCAGCACATGATAAAGCAGTCTTACAACTTTAGTTGGATCAATAATTTTTTTCTCTACCACATTCGGAGAATCTCCAAACATAGCCTCATAATCAACTTCTGAGGAATTCTGCATTTTTAAACTATTAATGATCTTTCAACACCTGCATTCTTAAAATTTATCATTGCAAGAATTCAGAGTGTTCTTTTAATAATGTCTATATCAACTTACCGATCTTCATTAGCTGAAGCTAGTGAGTCTAAGGATGGGACACACTGAAGTTGAGCACAACTCTCTCTTAGAACAATGCCTTCTTCAGCAGCAGCTCATTTGGCATTGAAGGTACCTATAACTCTTCTTTTCATTCATTTTAACATTACTTGTCCCATGAACCTTCAGTACAGGTATTCCATCTAAAAATTTCCCCAGATGCTCATTTTGGCTTTCCTTTTTATCAGTTGTGGTATTTAACTGTTCAATTACTTCCTGGATATATTTTTCAATTTAAGACTTGTTGCCTTTTCCTTTGAAGAGTGTGGCATCATCTTTAGTCAGAATGACCTCTCCAACTTTTTCTAAGTCATGAGGATGAACATCCTGAAGA
This sequence comes from Pongo pygmaeus, assembly GCF_028885625.2. Lineage (NCBI taxonomy): Eukaryota > Metazoa > Chordata > Mammalia > Primates > Hominidae > Pongo > Pongo pygmaeus. The sequence continues at coordinate 107,330,121 of NC_072382.2, read as the reverse complement.
TTTATTGTTAGCCTGTTTCATATATTTAACCACCAGTAGCAATAGCTATATCATTAAGCTGGTTCTTTCTATTGTCATCAAAGCCAGGGGTTCTGACTGCTATAATCTGAAGACAAACTTTCACCCTACTCAAAATGAATGTACTTAGAGCTTCTCCATAATCATCTTCAGTAATTATTACCAAGGGCTTACTGTGAGCATCAGCAATTGCAAGGGCAAGTACAATGAACTGGATGCTACAAATTTTCTTTTTGTTAAATAGAATATAGGTATCCTGGAATTCACATATCTAACCTTTTGATGTATATAAAGCATGGGAAAATAGAACCTTGATCAAACTTAAGGCCTTCAATAATTTCCAATTCATCTTTCAGTGTTTTTCCATCCTTTTATGTGATGACGCTCTTACTTCCAAACTTTTTTATTGCATCAGAAATGATGTTGCCAATATCCTTGTCTCAATTTGCAGAAATCATAGAAACCTGAGAATTGTCTTTCAGAGGATGTTACAGGTTCAGACTGCTTCTTAAGTTGAACAATTACAGCATCTCAGGCTAACATCACACCTCTCTTGATTTCCCCTGGATTAGCAACAGTACAGTGGCAGTGATGGTGCATCCTTGGCCTCTTCCTTTATATTATTGGCAACATCTTGAACAACTTTAGCCTCAATATTTTTATATTTATCCTTTAAGTCAATTGACTTTCCAATGATCACACCATCTTCTATTACTTTGGAACTTCTTCAACTCTATTCAGTAATCACTCTGCTCCTTTCATCCCTTAGTAACAGCTACAAAATCTACACTTGAAGCATTAAGGCTCAGGGAACTGCACCAAATTTTATATCATTGGCATAAGCCCAGTTGAGATGAGGAACCAGGGCACTGGACACCTGCCTTATCTGGCAAAGGACTGCAAGTAATTGAAGCATTTCTGCAAAGCAGCAGCAAGACATGCACAGGCTGCACACAGAAAGAAGCCTCACATCCCATCCCCCTCCACCACTCCTCCAGCCCTTCAGCACAGCATTGCCTTGAGGGCAGTTTCCATCCCCTTCATGTTGGCAAGGCCCCACAATTGACAGGCATTACACTTGGCTTTTTTTTCCTGAAGTTAAATATCTTGGATATTATCCTGCATTAGTTTATAGAGGTTTTCCTCATTCTGTTCTACAGTTTCTTAGTACTGCACTGTGTGGATGTACAAAATTCTGTTCAATCATTCTCCTATGTATGAGCATTTACTTCATTTCCAATATTTTGCAATTACAAACAATGCCGCAATGAATAACCTCATGCATGTGTATTAGCAATGTATATTCAGGGTAAATTCCTAAAAGTGTCATTGCTAGATAGGAAGGTAAATGTACATGCAGTTTTATTAAACATTGTTAAATCCCTCTCCAAAAAGATGTGCAAATTGGCATTGCCACTAACAATGTGTGACAGTCCCTGTTTCCCCGTAGTCCCACCAAAAGGGTGTGTTGTCATACTTTTTGATGTTTGCCTATGTAATAGGTGGGAACCGCCTTTGTTTTAATTTGTACTATTTCTCTAATTGTGTTTGTATTTGAACTTTTTGGGGGACCGGATGTATTCGAGTAAGCTCTCTCTCTCTCTCGTCAGTTCAGGTCTTTCTCTTGTTTTTCCATTGGGGTATTGATCCTTTTTCCTTCAGTTTTATGTGTTCTTTATGTACTAGGGAGATTAGTCCTTTGTGTTACACATTGCAAACATTTTCTCCCAGTTTATCAATTGTCTGTGATTTTATTTATGGTGTTGTTTTAGTTTTTTGTTTTTAAATTTGTAGTTGGTTTATTCTTGTTTTATCTCCTCTGGAGTTTGAGAAATACAAAATATTTCACTACTGTATAATGAAATTAAAGAGGAATTCACCTCTGTTTTCTTCAGTTTCTTATTTGTTTGAATTTTCTTTTTTACATTTAGAATCCTGGTCTATTTAGAATTTATTCTGGTGTATAGTATGAGGTATGCAACTGATTTTATTTTTTTTCCAAATGGCAAACCAGTTGTCCCACAAACATTAATTAAAAAGTCTCTCTTTGCCCAGTGATGCCCCAAATATGTTACCTATATCATATAATAAATTTATATGTGTATTTGAGTCTATATCTGAGCTTTCTATTCTATTCCACTGACTTTGTTGTCTATTAATGTGCCATTACCACATTATTTTAATTATAGAAACTTTGAAGTGCACTTTTATATCTGGTAGAAGCAGTGTTCTCTTATGGGTTTTCTTCTCCAGTGTTTTACTACCTCTTCTTGCATGTTTGTTTTTCCATATGAACTTTTATTATCAACTTGTCTTACTACATAAAAAGTCTGATGATGTTTTTATAAGGATTGAGTTAAATTCATAAACTAACATGGGAGAAACATTGCTATAATGTTGAATAATGTAATACAAGAATGGGGATGTCTTCTCACTTATTCGAGTCTACTTTTGAATCTTTTGGGGATGTTTTAAAATTTTTCTTATAGAAATCTTACACATTTCTTTTTAAGTTTATTCTAGAATGTTTAATTTTTGTGTTTTAATTGTAAAAGGTATTTTCACATCTTTCTTCGGAGTTCTACTTAAGAAATTCCTGACACCCACTCATGTCTTTCTTTTAAAAATGCAAATTTGTCCATTTTTTGCAACCTTTCAAAAGCCTCTATTTTTATTAAGATGAAGAATGGGCTCCTTGGCTAGGTCCACCAAGAGCTTAGTCTTCTGGTCCAGATGTCTACTTCTCTGACCATTCTCTTTTCTCTGTGGACTCTAACCACACTGGCCAGTTTTCTTTCTATAGGGCCTTTGCATATCTAACTCCCTCCGTTTGTAATGCTCTCATGTACTTAACCACTACCTCCTTATCTAGTCAATTCTTAGGCATCTTTCAGGACTCAGATCAAAGTCACTATCTCTTGAATGCCTTTCTTGATTCCTAAATTGGACACCCTTTTAAAAAGTACTCATAAAACCCGTACTTCTTCTTAGCACTTCCCACAACTTAAATTAAATAATAATGATGTTTTAAGTTGACTAATACAAGCACCATGGGAGAATGAGCCATTTCTTTAGTGGCTGCTACAGAACTTTGTACCTTGTAGGCCCTCACTGAATGAAGAAAGAAAGCCTATACATGTTAATTTGTATTGAATAAGCATTCAATATATTTATAGACATAGAGGAATAATGAATTATAGATATAAGATATTTGTATAATGCTAGAATATCAATAGATTTTTAAGTCCTCCTATTTGCTTGTATGTACATTTTTGCAAAAGCAGTTAAAAACTAGTATTTCTTTTCAACAAAGAAAAGCATTTCCAGCACTTGAATGTACTGTGGCTAAAAGGTTAGATGACATAGGTTAAGTCTATAAAAATTTATAAGAACCTGCCTATTAATTATTTATCCCTTTAGGCTTTGGTGTCTAATGCAGAAAGGGTACAAGGTCATAGGTTTGACAGTTTAGCAAATTAAAAATAAAATCATAGTCTTAACTCTTTTCCATGTATAAGTGTATCAAAAAGTCATTTTTTAAGAAAACTTAAAACATTAAAAAAGTAAACTTAAAAAAATCCATAATTTTACATCCATTGTGGAATAACTACTGTCTTCCTGTTTACTTCCAATATTTATTTGTTGGCTTATATAGCTTTAACATAGTTGTAATAAGAGTGTATTTAAAAAATTGTATTTTGTACTTCACCTAATGTGATTTCATGTACACTTTTCTTTATTGGTTTTTAGTTTTGAATTCTATCGTTTTTATGGCTACATAAATTTCCTTACATTGATGTCACCAATCTATTTAACATTTCCCTGGGACTACAATTGTTAAGGCTACATTATTTTTCAGAGTTTACTGCAAGTACCCACCCCTGCTATACTCAGTTCTGCTTTTCACATATATTATAATGTCTTCACACAAATCTTTTAAGTTTTTGAATTATTTATTTGGAATAAAATGATAAGGAATGACCATATGAATCAGAAGATAGAATGAACTCATTTTTGTTTTATTATCTAACTGTACTCTAAAACAACAATAACAAGTCACTATTTAACTGGTTGCTCATAAGTTTGGTGCTTATTGCATCTTGACATTAGTATAGGTTGATTTTTCTTATTTTAAATACATAATTATATGAGAAAAAGAATCTATGCCTAAGTTCAATCTAGGTTTCATCACTTTTCTAGCTAGTTGACAATGGACAAGTAATTTATCTTCTGTTTCTTATGCCTTTAATCCCAGCACATTGGGAGGCTGAGATGGGCAGATCACTTGAGGTCAGGAGTTCCAGCCCAGTCTGGCCAACATGGTGAAACCCTGTCTCTGCTAAAAATACAAAAATTAGCCGGGTGTCATAGTGCATGCCTGTAATCCCAGCTACATGGGAGGCTGAGGTACGAAAATTGCTTGAACTCAGGAGGTGGAGGTTGCAGTGAGCAGAGATCACGCCTCTGCGCTCCAGCCTGGGCAACAGAGTGATTCTGTCTCAAAAAAAAAAAAAAAAGGAAAATAATTTTGCATATCTTATAGGATTGCACGTGTTCATATGTGAAAAGTGCTTTAAAGAGTGTCTGGCACACATCAAATGCCATCTGTCTTATTTGTTGTTATTTGATTTGTTAATATTTATTTTTTGTCTTTGTATTATATGAATGTCTTTTCATGCCCTTTCGCATCTAGGTAGCATTGGTTGTAGATATTTCCCATTCTTTGGTTTTTCATTATGCCTATTATTATTATTTTATTTTATTTGGTTTTCTATTTATATAGATGTGTATATGTGTGTGTTTAAAATTTCATACACTTATATTTACCATTGTGTTTTCTTGTATTATTGGTCCAGAATCATCACAATGCCTTGGGAATTTATTTCTGTTTTCAGCTGCTTTATTTTATATTTAATTAATAAAACATTATGGTTTATCATTGAAAGTGTAGATAGAGATAGCTTTTCTTCAACAACTAGAAAAAATATTAATACACAAATGCAATGTAATCCCACGCTGAACTGGGAGGACCTCTTGAGGCCAGGAGTTTGATACCAGCCTGGGTAACATAGTGAGATCCTTTCTCTAAACACATTTTTAAAATTAGCCGGATGTAGTTGCAGCACCTGTATTCACAGCTACTTGGGAGGCTGCGGCAGGAGGATCACTTGAGCCTAAGAGTTCAAAGCTGCAGTGAGCTATGATTGCACCACTGCACTCCAGTCTGGGAGATAGAGTGAGATCCCGCCTCTTTTTTTAAAAAAAATGCAAGCGGCTAGAGAAAAAAATTGGTATATTACTATGATCAAATATCTACTCTTCAGTAAAATACATAAATTAAAACATTTACTTTTAAAGTTACACACCTAACTTGAAATGAAGTCAGTTTAAAATTTTGTAGTATTAGGTCTAAATGTGTATTATGCTTATTCATTTGCTCTTCTGCATTTTCTGGTGCTGTCACACATCCAACAATTAGCACTTTTCAGGTGGAAGACGCCAAGTGAAAGTGCAATCTTAATCAATGATTTCCCCACACTATTTAATTGCATTTAAGGAGGTTAAAATTGTGTTTGCCTCACACCTCCTGAAAGCAACAGCCAATACTTTAAATAAACCTTGTTTCCTATTCATATGAACACATGCACTCTCTCCTATAATGGAATTGCATTCTTGATCAATACATAGTAGATGTATTGTGATTCAAAATAAGGAAATGCTTTACTTAAAATCATGCAGTTACATATTCTAAAGCTCCTTGATTGTCTTGAGAGATCCGTGGACTTCCAAAAGTAACTTTCAAGTAGATGTAATATGAAGACATATCCTATCCCATATCATCTCAATCTGTGTAAATACACTTTCATTGCAGTCAAGAACTTACTCATTCAACCAATGATGCTGAACATTGACTACATGCCAAGCACTGTGTTAAGCACAGAAGATATATTTGTAAGCTAGAGGGTAAAAAAGCAAAGTAAGCAAGCAATTTCATCACTGTGTGGCAAATCCTATGAAAGGAATGACAACAGCACGATAAATGGGCACAGACGAAAAGTGCCTCATTCGGTCTCAGGAGATCAAGAAAAACTTTCAAACTAAACCACAATGGGGAATAAGCCTCATCAAAATTGGAGAGAGGTCTCACCAAGTATAGAGGCAAGAACAAGCATAAGTTGCCAGGTAACTCAGAATGATTGACAAAGGAATAGGGATGGTTGAGAAGCTGATGAGTGAGGCATAAATGTTCATGGATAGCCTTTCATGACACCTGAAGAATTTGACTTTATATCAATGAGAAAGAAAAGTCAATATAGATTTGGAGTTTTGAAGGCAATCTTGTTTACTGTAAGGTGAATGCACTGGAGAGGAACAAAGCCAGAGGCAGGACAACCAGTGAAAAGGGAATGCATTCATCCACATAAAAGTTGACGGTGGCTTGAACTCATTTAATGTCAGTGGGATTTAAAAGAAGAGGAGTTTCAAAGTAGACCTGACTTGGCATTTTGGATGCATGGATTTGAAGGCTGAAAAAGAGAGGAGTTAAAGATAATATACCGATTTCTGGCCTGAGCATCTGGGTAAATGGAAGCTATCATCAGTTTATAGACATCTGCTGGCAAATAAGGGAAAAGAAAAAAAGATGCAATGCAGGATTAGATAGATTCATTGAAAGTTTGCCAGCCTCTGCCTAATTGTCACATGGGATTTGAGCACTTTTGTTGTCAGTGAGGCTTAAATATGGAGGAAAATAATTGGGCCACATGGGATTGGAACTACTAATAGGGATGATCTACTCTGGTTTAGCAATATGTGTCTAGCATCAGCTTGCAATTGCCAACACAATTGTTTCACTAATTAAAGAAGAGGAGAATGATATGGTAGGATTCTGGAAATATGTTCACCTATCTGAGGTTCAAGTGTTATACATAAATGAGCTGACTCATTCCCCTCTTTCTGCAGCTACATAATTAATGCATCACATCAAGTCAATGGTTATCAAAAATGTTTCTGCAGTGTGAGTTTTGTCACCATCCCAGAGGGATGCTTAAGGTGGCACCTATGTGCACTCTTCATGTATTACCAGTGTCATATAATAAAATATCACATCTCTATGCTTTATTGGGCAGTATAAATATGTGTGGATTTACCATAGATATTTATTCAATTGACAAATATTTATTGAGTGCCCCACTAGGATCTAGGCACTGTTCCAGGTGCTGAGAATACAACAGTGAATAAAACAGACAGTGTTCCTATTTTCATGGGGTTTTTAGTAGTTGAAGACAGGTGATAAACAAGTAAGTATGCCAGATGGTGATAAATGTTATGAAGAATAATAAAGCCGGGTAAGTGGAAAGGGATGTGTGGGTAGTGGTTGGATAAAAGAGTTGTGTAGTTACTACTTTAAGTAGGGTAGTTTAGGAAGACTCGTTGATAAGGTGATGTTTAAACTGAGTGAAGGGCTGAGGGACAGAGCCCCGTGCATGTCCATGGGATAAGTGTTCCAAGCAGAGGAAATAAGTGTAGAACCTTTCAATTTCTGTGCAAGGTGTAGCAATAGAAACAAAGATAAATAAAACCATAGCCCTTGACCTCAAGGAACTTACACTGTAATACAGGAAATAAAAAAAAAATAGAAAGTAGAATGTGTCAAGATGAGAATAAAAGTTATGACATTTCTTCTGGCAGAACGGACTGAGAAAGAAAATACTAATTAAGAACTGGAACAACAAATGACATCAATGTTGCAGCCGTCTCCAGATGACAGAAGATTGACAATGCCTGAAGCTATGATCTTGTTCCAATTTCAGTGTGCTCATGTGATGTGATCTTGTATAGAGAGTGCAGCTAGTGTCCTGAATAATTCTATCAATCTCACTCACAGGTTATCTTTGAAATCAAATAACAAGTTGGGAACATCCTACAAAAGGGTTCGAGGAAGGGGTTTGTCCTCTTCCTGCTCTATTTGCAGCACATAGCACAGAGGAGGGAACAGGGACATGGTTGATCCTCAATAAATATTTTCTGAATGAATAAATAACTGAAAGAGAAATAAATGATATTCATGAAGACATAGCTTGTCAGTTTCGGCATTAGTAAAGAGTACAAAGGAAGACATGAGCACTTGGTGAAAAGTCTATAAACTCTTAAACAGGAAATAGTTGTAGGAAGTTAGGATAACTCAGCAGCACAGACCAGACTGACACGGCATATTCAGCAATTGGGTAGCTCTTTTGTGCAAAGACTTGGGGCTGACTTCCTATCTAAGTGGCTGCCCCTTAAATAGCAGCATGTTCTGCGACTAGCAGTTGCAGCTGCAAAACTAAGGAATCATCATGACATGTGCAGAGTGAAAAGTCCTGTCATTCCTAAATAGGTCTTTCAGCCACACCTGCATGCGGATCATAATTAGTGTCTAGTGTCATCAACAAATATGACAGATAACAATATGATGTGCTATATGCTATGAATAGGAGAGTGGAAGACAGAGTGCTCTGTCCTCATTTCCAAGGTGATTATTTATGCACATTCTCTCTGGTGTTCTGATGGATTATATACAGGAAGTTTTCCTTGGTTCCACTGGAATTTACTTGAGGCCAGAATTACTTCTACGTTGATTTGATTCCTTTCGTGTCTCATTGCAAAGCAGTTCATTGTTACCAGGGAAACAGATTCAACTCTGAGTGCCAATGAATAGCCCAGAGAATTATAATAAAATGGCCTCTGACCCCACCTGAGTGCCACTGAAGCCATATGACTACTATCTTAATTTGATACTTCCCTATGTGCATAAATAATTTCAGGGCAACCAAAAGATGCCATGTTTTTCATGAGGTTTATACAGAAACGTAAATCCTACTTTAGGCAGTATTATGATGCCTAAAACAATAATCTTGCACTATAATTACATTAATTATATGTCACATTAAGACTTTTCCATTATAGACATCTAATATTAACATAATTAATGTATATGTTATGGTTCTAGAAGTCACTAAAAACCTCATTTCAATAACAATAGGTGAAAATAGCTAGTGAGCACAAAATCAGTGACATGGTAAGTAGAAATTTCTAAACGAATGGACTCTTTTTCCTTATTTCTAGCATGACATGCTAGCACATGTGACAAATGCAGAGGAAGTGCCATGTTTCAAATCATCGCCATCTCCACTACTGGGCTTTAACTTTGAGGAAAAAGAAAATAAGAAAAGGCACTTAAAGGTGGTTCTTAACCTGTGTTGGAAAAAAGCATGCCTTTGAAAAGCTGATGAAAGCTATAGGCTCTCTCTCTTTCACTCCAGAGAAAGGCCCAAATGCACATATGAGTATATGTACCCATTTTGCCTACAATTTTAGGACTCTCATGACTCATTTAAGAAAATGACATATTGGCATGAAAGACTCAATTCACAATTTGCGCTCATTTCACAATTGTATCACCCCTCCCACCACTCTTAAACACAGTTCTTGGCACACAGTGGAACCAAATAAATCTATCTTAATTAAATGGGTGAATGAGTGGAAGTATGAAGGAGCACAAGGGCTTGGCTTCCAAACAATTCAGGTCTTCTTGTTAGGGAGCATCTAAGGTAGACAGCACTCTGCAGAGGTTTGCAAAGCACACCTGTGCCTTCTTTGAAAAGCAAATTTGCATGTTCTTCTCTTCTAAAGCACATGTTTCCTCCCCATCTTTCACAGTCATGTCCTTCTACCTTTGCCCCACCTTTTAGCAGAGTCAGGCTCTTTTCAGGCCTATTTTAGCTGAGGGTTTTTTAACCTCTTTTTATTGAATGAATCATGAGAGTCCTAAAGTTGTAGGCAAAATTGGCATATATACTTGTACATGCATTTAGGCTTTTTTTCTGGAGAGAAAGAGAGAGAGAGACTCTAGCTTTCATCAGCTCTTCAAAGGCATGCTGTTTTCCAATACAGGTGAAGAACTACCATTAAGTGCCCTTTCTCATACCACCAAAACAGTCATACTCTGTGTTCCATTTAAGTGCTTGTTTTCCTTTTGTTCTAAAATAGAAAATAATAAAGTAACAAGTATGCTAGAGAATACAAACAGTAGCTATTTCAGAATATAAAATATATTAGGAAAAGTCGGCTGGGTGTGGTGGGTTACATCTATAATTCCAGCACTTTGGGAGGCCAAAGCAGGCAGATCACCTGAGGTCAGGAGTTCAAGACCAGCCTGGCCAACACGGTGAAACCCCATCTCTACTAAAAATACAAAAATTAGCTGGGGTGGTGGCACGTGCCTATAATCCCAGCTATTTGGGGGGCTGAGGCAGAAGAATTGCTGGAACCCAGAAGGCAGAGGTTGCAGTGAGCAGAGATCACACCACTGCACTCCAGCCTGGACGATTAGAGCAAAACTCTGTTTCAATAAAAAAAAAAATCAGAAAGAAATATGTCAGGAAAAGTCTATTCTTATATCTCTTTGATATTGTATTTTGTGCAGAATAAAATAAACCTTAAAAATCCCTTTCAGGTACAAACATTGTAATTAATTAAATTTCAGTAAGAGATGAGAAATGGTATCTAGCAAATGATGGAGTGCTATTTACAGAGTGCTTATTCTATTTAATAGAATGCTTATTATTATTAAATTTTAAAAACCTTTAATAGACAACATTCACTTTGATACATACTGAATGCACTTAGGAAGCCCCCAAATATGATTTAATGACTATATATAACAACTTAATTTTATTTGCACACTTAAAATAAATGGTTTCATTAAATCAGTAAATATTTATTAAGGTTTTATTTTGTTGTTAGCCTCTGTGATATACATTAGAATAGAGATAATGAGAATAAGACATCGCCCTTGTCCTCAAAGTCAAAGCCCAGTAGTAGAAATGGGCAATGATGACACAGACTGAGAAGTCCTACTCTAAGGGCACACCTGGGCCACTGTGTGAGCCAAGGTCAAGTACGTAACATGCCTTTGGGGCTCAGGGGAAGCTTGAAAGAGGAAGTAACCTCTAAGTTTACCAGTTTGAGTGTACTGGACCCAAGGAAGATGAGGTGGGCAGATATGGTGGGTGATCAATGAACCAGGTAGTGAGGGCAGCTAACATAAAAGTCCCAACATAAAAGAGAGGTTGATGCCTTCAGGAAATTGAAGATTTCTTCAGAAGAACTGAAATGCCAAAGAATTGAGCCTTTTATGTCATTGAAGTGCTTGTTTGCCTTCTTTTCAGAGAGGATGAGGACCTTTTACAGACTTTTTAATAAGGGGATACAAATTGGATCCAAGAGAGACTAGAATACAATGGTATACAATATTTGATGTGTTTAGATGTCAATAGCTGAGAGAAATTAGTTTGAATACTCAAGCCTCTAGAGTTTGGCTTCCATAATCTTCAGGTTTAAGTAACGGCTCCTAGCCAAGAAGTAGCCTTAAAAAAATAGCAACTAAATTCTCATCTCCTGTCAAAGAAGCAGGCATTTAGCAAACAAAAATAAATATAACTATATAAAGAAAAAAGGACTCTAAGGCTGTGCTCCAAATGCAGTCAGAGATTGGTGCCTTGCAGGTTACGAAAGAAATGTTGATTGACTGGAATTGTTTAGGAAAGGCTACCCTTTTCAAATCAAAGTAAGACTAATTAGAAAAGCAAGACAACCACCCCCCTACCAAACACACACACACACACACACACACGCACACACACACGCATACATACATTCTCTCTCTGTCCAGGATGAAAAGCGTAAGTAGCTCAACAAGACAAGGACAGAAGGCCAAGGCCATGGGCCTGGCCATGGGGTAGTGTGCCTGGCTGACACCAGCACCACAGGGAAGAGAATCAGCTGGGAAGAGATGGAAGATATAAAAGCTCTGTAATAGGACCTCTCAAACACAAACCAAAATAGATCAAAACCAACAAACCTGAGAGGCCAAGTATAGTGTTCTGCAGGGCTAAAACACAAGTTGAGAATACATATTTAATTTTTTTCCCAAAGATTTTAAGTTCAAATTAAGCAAAGAGACAGTGGTTTGGCATGTAAAAGATGAATTGGGGTCTGCATAGCAGAATAGGAGAAAAAGTGTGAATTAAAATAAGATCTTAGGTTCAGACTTCCTACTGAACTAGCTATGTACCCTTGCACATGTTACTTTGCTAACTTGAGTCCCCAGATTCCATATCTGTTTAGATTTTTGTGACGAATTAAGTGGTCAGTCAATGGTAGCTGTTTTGACTATTGCTATTAATAAAAATAAGTAAAATCCCATATTGCCTAAAATGCCTCTAATATGGTAGCCATTTGAAATGTGGCTAGTGTAATTAAAGAACTAAATTTTAAATTTTATTTAACTTTAGTTAAATTTAAAATCCTTGATATTTAGTTATTAGAAAGCTTTATGAAAACATATGAGAAAACATTCTAAAAAACATTGATGTTTGGAACCACGTAAATATATGAATCAAATTTTTCAAGAGTAAACTTTAGGAACTTTAAATATAGATGAAATATTTCCAATGTAAAATTGACATCCAAATTAAGATGCGCAGTAAGTGTAAAATAAACATCAGATTTTGAAGATTTTAAAGAATATATTAATAAAATAATTAATAATGTTTATGTTGATTATATGTTAAAATGATAATATTGTAGGTTGAAATAATAATATTGGTTTAAATAAAACATTGTTAAAATAATTTAACTTGTGGCCTGGAGCATTGACTCACGCCTATAATCCCAGCACTTTGGGAGGCCGAGGTGGGTGGATCACGAGATCAAGAGATCAAGACCATCCTGGCCAACATGGTGAAATCCCTCTCTACTAAAAACACAAAAATTAGCTGGGCATGGTGGCACGCCCCTGTTGTCCAAGCTACTCAGGAGGCTGAGGCAGGAGAATCGCTTGAACCCTGGAGGCACAGGTTGCAGTGAGCTGAGATTGCACCACTGCACTCCAGCCTGAATGACAGAGTGAGACTCCATCTAAAAAAAAAAAATTAGCTTGTTTCTTCTTAAAAATGCATTACTAGAAAACATAACGATCATTCTATTGGACAGGGCTAGTTTGCCTATTCAAAATAAGTATCTTTATTGGGAGTTACTGGTGGTTTGTGCAAAATAAGTAATTCCCCAATGTTGCAGAATTAAAAATAATTACCATTTATTAAGTCCCTACGGTGCTGTAGATCATGAATTTGCAAAATTCTTTAAAGACCAGATAGCAAACATTTTAGGCTTTTTGAGTCATACAATCGTAATTACTCAACTGTCTTTGTAATTAAGAGTAGCCATAGAATGAGCCTGGCTATGTTCCAATAAAACTATAAACAGGTGAAAGGCTGGATTTGGTTCATGGGTTGTAATTTTCTGATCTCTGTGCTGTAGATATTTCTCAAGACATATTTCATACAGTATTTATAATCCCAACTGTGTTATAAAATAGAGCCTATTATCCATATTTAGGAAGGAAGGAAAGAAATATGAAATACTTGCGCTCTGTTAGCATTTACAATGATCAAAAATGTAAACCAGCAATTACAAAGCAAGAGGGTAATAACATGCTAAAAAGAACTGCCCTGTGTAAATATGCAGGAAAAAAATGGCAGATCTTTACTCTGGCCATCAGTAAGATCCTGCATCTCTCTAGAATATTTACATTCCCTTTTTTAAAGTCTTGAGTTAAAAAAAAAATAGATTCCTCTGCATCAATCATTGGGAAGGTTTACTGTATTTTCACAATCAAAACCACTGCTTGAGATTTTTAAAAAATTCGTCATTTTCAGAAATTCGTAATCTCATACAAGTTTTTCTTTCCTCTTGGCCAGATGTCTTCTGCCAGTTTGCTGATAAAACTGCATATTGAACAGATGCAAGAGTGGAGTGATAGATAAGAACTATTTCGTAACATGCACAATTAGTTGAGTTTGCAAGAGAGTAAATAGCAAACTTTATTAGTCATGTTTTTAGTCTAATTTCTTTTTTATTAATGATGGCTTGATTTGACCCTGGCCCTTTGTTTTATTTGTTTATGACATTTAATTACTGGCTGCTTAAAATATAAATAATAACAACCTATTAATAACATAAAGTTGTGCAAGGATAACTGAAGCTTTCAATGCCCTCAGTGAAATCTGAGGCAGATATGATCAAGCTCTTTAATAGCCGAATATGATGACTTCAGTCTAGTGTGTGTTTTTTCTTCTTTTTGAGAAGCACAATGTATGCCAAGATGTCATAATTTTATTTTGCATGCTTCACGTCCATTTATATTTCAGTAATGCACAAAATGGCATTATTTAACTGAAGTAAAGTATACTATGAGTTAGTGTAGTAATCTATATTAAATTCTTTGCACTACTTCATAAATAAAAAATTACCCAGTTTATATGTTACAGATGAGATCACTGTATTTTTGCCTGATTGCAATTCACGCACTGACTTGTGAATGCAGAGTCTCCTTTTTCACAATTCCATATCCCTAGAATTTGACTTTTAAAGTTGAAATAATGAGTTACCAAAAAGTTATATAAAAGCATAATTAGACAAATGGCTATTTTCAACTCAGCAGTTAAATAAGCATGGTGTGCTATCCTTTTGATTTGTCAAAGGGAACATCTTAAGATGGATTTTTCCAGGTTGATCTTATGACTTACTTACTTTTGAAAATGGTGCTACTCTCCAGTGACAGGAATGAAGCTACAGAAGTGTAAAGCAATAGCATATGTTCCAGTGATAGTTAACATGTCCCAGTTCATATCACATATCTCCAATAGCAGTGGTTTTCTTGAGAGTAGAGTCCCCACTGGAATGTAAGCATGCTAAATAATGTTTGCTGTGGTGTCTTAGACCCAGAAATCACTGGTTTAATGGCAACTTTCTTTCTTTTTTTTAAAAAAAAAGAGGAAATGATTATATATGTAATGTGCCTAATGCAGATCTGACCCATGGGGGGTTCTTAATAAATGGAGACTATTATTCTATCTATCATCATTGTTGTCGTCACTGTCATCATTATCATTATCATCAATCCAATCAAATTTTTATATCTCCTAAATTTTGTTACATCCTGGAACCGCATCTTTCAAATAGGTCACCACCATGGAGTTCGCTTATTACTTAATTTGTGTTGATTTTACATGTTCTCTTTAATGCATAGTTTTACAATATAGAGATATATATTTACATTTTTACTTTTTTTTTGAGATGGAGTTTTGCTCTTGTAGCCCAGGCTGGAGTGCGATGGCGTCATCTTGGCTCACTGCAACCTCCGCCTCCCTGGTTCAAGCAACTC
The DNA here is from genome assembly GCF_028885625.2 of Pongo pygmaeus. Taxonomy (NCBI): domain Eukaryota; kingdom Metazoa; phylum Chordata; class Mammalia; order Primates; family Hominidae; genus Pongo; species Pongo pygmaeus. The sequence continues at coordinate 107,314,832 of NC_072382.2, read as the reverse complement.
TCCTGCCTCAGCCTCCCAAGTAGCTGGAATTACAGGCGCCTGCCACCATGCCCGGCTAATTTTTGTATTTTTAGTAGAGACAGGGTTTCACCATGTTGGCCAGGATGGTCTCGGTTTTTTAACCCCCTGATCCGCCCACCTCGGCCTCTCAAAGTACTGGGATTACAGGCGTGAACCACTGCGCCTGGCCACATTTTTACTTTTTAACATGTGTTGGCATTTAAAATACACTTTAATTAAAAAATAACATTTACTCATCAAAATAATCTTATGAGGTAAGTACTATTGTTATCTTATTTTACAGATGGGGAAACTGAGGCATAGTTGTTTAGCGCTAATTTTTAATTAAGCCAAGCAAACTACTTATTATCCAGATACCTTTATAAAATTCAAATTCGATTTTCATGAGAAAATTGCTGCTTATGGCTAAAGTGTACAAAGTAAACAGACTACATTTTCTTCTAAGAAACTTTTTTTCTGTGTTATTTTTATTTCTTCATTTTTGTTTCCTATATTTAACAACCACTTTCTGGAAACAATTTCTTTTTGTTGTTCAGTCTTGTCACTCTGATCAAGCATATATCAGTCTATCTAACTGGGTTGTTGTTACCTATGGAAATATGTGCCACAGGATCCTGGCTTTCTGCACTTGCTTCACTCAGGAAAAGTTATTTATATTAAAGAAAATTGATATAATCAGTTATTTTTATATTAGGGAATCGTAACAATGCTTCCTTCTCCACACATGTTTGCACACACACAAGCCCATACACACACACCCTGTCTCAAAAGGCCAGTTCTAACTAATCTCCATATAAGAGAATGGCCAGACCTCAGGATCCAAAGAAAAACTGGGCCTTCCTATTTTAAAGATGAGGAAATGAAAACTGAGTTTAAAAGACACATATTTATTGAGAGGAAGAAGAAGAAAAAGATTGGCCAATTAACTCATGGAGTTTAAATATTTATTCTTGAAGTTGATTATGATTCTTTAATAACTTTGCCTTTATTAAAAGTGAGCAGAATCTGAAATGTGAATTAAAAAAAAGTTTCTGGAAAAGGTCACATAGATCAATCTCCATCCTTGGCAGGAAAATGACTACCCAGCATGGGTGGGTGAATGTTCTCTTTAAGTTCTGAGAGCAGGCACATATCTTTTTATTTCAGATATTTACATATTTCTGTTATTTGAACATCTTCATCACGGACGTAAGTATATTGTTAAGTAAGCTTTATTTGCATTCCTAATTTCTTCATTTGGAATGTTTGCTTCAGGAATATCTTTTCTATGTCAACAGCCCCATTCAGACCCTCTCTCCCCCTCTTGTTAAGAGTACTGTACCCCTATCAGAGTTGGCTAATTTCTACTAGGATATAAGTGACTGATTACTAATTAAAATGTTAAGCCATACACAGCAAATTTAAACACATACACCTTGAAGACTATTTAAATATTAAATTTGTCCAAACACTATCAATTCCTTAAAGAAAACAAAAATGAGTAGCCTGTGTGAGCAAGTGAATTTGAGCCAGGTTAAGGAAATAATGGAAATTATTAAACATCAGGGAAAGGTAAGAGTAAACTTGCTAAAGGCAGAAGCAGTGGGAGTTGCCATGGAAATCAAGGAATTCTCCCTTTCCAATAAGGCAGAACAGTTATAGCATCAAGAAGGGGGAAGGCATTGCATTTCTTCTCACTCTCTCAATCTTTCTGTCTATGACGTTGAAGAAAAAAAAGATGTAAGTATAGGCACTAAGGGAAAATGAAATCAAATGATTCTTGGTTCCTGCCAGGACGAGCAGAAGTTGGTCCTAGATAAGGGAGTTAGCTAAGGTATAAGGATAAGCACTAATTAAAAACTTGTGGCCCAGAAGCTGCCAGCAGGAACTTGATGGTTTTTCAGTGGAGATGGACTAAGCTTCAAAGTAAGAAATAATCGTGCTTCCCAGTATCTGCTAGTCACAATCTCACAAAGCTCTGCACTGCAAAAGCCATTTGCTAGAGAGGCTGGACTCTGAACCACAAAGTTCTGGGTTGACTGCACCAGAGGCATTGTATTACATGGCTTGTGGATACTAAGGAAAAGGAGAGAGAATAAAATCAAATTAAAGCTATAACTACACCAGGAGTTTTAATCAGAAAGCTAAATGTCCTGTTCAGTGTTTTTGAAATCCTTGTTCCTAATTGTGGTCCTTTTTTGGTATCTATCATCATTTAATTCTCTAAAAGATAGTAATAGCTGGCCAATAAAATGTGTAATGTTCTCAAGAAAATAATTACGACACTGAGAATTTTAGAGGCTTGTTTATAGAGAAGTACATTGCTGGATTTAATTTATCCATAATTCAGTTCAATTTACTGTCATGTGGTTTTACAATAGAACTGAGACTCCAAGTTCTACGTAATTAAAAGGGTCAGAAAAAACGTACACAACTCAGCACACTTTTCTAGGATATTTGCGTTTCACTAAGGCACAAAGCCTTAAATTTTGTCATCAGAGAACAGGCAAAGGAGGGTTTGGACAAAGGCTATTTGAGCATTTTCATTATCTCTGAAGTGACAGCAGAAGTGCTGTCCCCTGCTCTAATACACTTTTCCTTTTGCCAAATTACAGTTTCTCCAATTTCACCAAATTCCATCTCTTCTTGGTGATGCCTTCAAATAACCAGGGTCATGAATAATTGTTAAACTGCTTAACATTTCCTCATAAAATATATTTATTGGCTTAAATATCATATAATCATATTCTGTTTAATGCCATTTTTAGGACTAAACGTGAACATCTGTCTTCTATTTTTGTTACCTGCCCCACTCTCTCTCTTTGGCCCTTGCTGTTCATCTGCCAGAATATTTTCCCCCTAGTTCATCTACTAAAAGCCATTTTTTTTAGGTGTCAACTTATATGTCTCATCAGAAATGCCTTCCTTGATCACCTAAACTAGATCAGATCTTCCAATATAAACAGCGTGTAAGACTTTTTCTTCCTACCACCACCATCTAGCTAATGATGTATCATCTGTATATTATGGCATTACCAACAACCACTCTGCTAACAGAATCTCTTTTTACCGTAGCAGGTGGGTGCAAGGCAGCTATGTTGAAGGAATGATGGGTAAATTCTGTGCACCACGAAAACTATGCCTCTCTATTTATTAACCCTTGTGTCTGCGTCACTTAACACAATTCTGTTACATATCAGTAGCTTAATATATATTGTTGAAAGTATGTATTTATTTCCTATACCACTTTATTTTTTATTTTTATTTATTTATTTATTTTTTGAGATGGAGTCTCGCTCTGTCGCCCAGGCTGGAGTGCAGTGGCACGATCTCGGCTCACTACAAGCTCCGTGTCCCGGGTTCACGCCATCCTCCTGCCTCAGCCTCCCCAGTAGCTGGGACTACAGGCGCACGCCACCATGCCTGGCTAATTTTTGTTGTATTTTTTGGTAGAGATGGGGTTTCACCATGCTAGCCAGGATGGTCTCGATGTCCTGACTTCGTGATCCACCCGCCTCAGCCTCCCAAAGTGCTCGGATTACAGGTGTTAGCCACCACACCTGGCCACCACTTTATTTTTAAATTATCTTTCTCATTCTTCTTTTCCAGAGACTCTGAAGATTTGTGAAATGTGCCAGTTAGCAGATATATATATATATATATATATATATACATACATACATATATTTGAGAGAGAGGGAGAGAGAGAGAGAATTTTTGAGATGAATGTAAACCTAGGAGGACTACCTAGTTTCTTCATATAGCCACAGTGTTTTGTTCTCTACTTAGGTCTATATATGAAGTTATGCTTGAATCATGATTAAAAATTTCATTTCTTTAAAAACAAAGTCATCTATTAGTGTTGATGGAAATGAAGAGAAAGTGAAGATAAATAAAATTGATAATCATGACTTTATAAACATATCTAGAAACTTTAAGGATCAGTTATATTCCAATGCATTTTAGAGATAAAATGATGCATTATAGTGACACTGAGCATCTGTGATTGAGAAAATCTTAGCGTGTCAAGTGTTTTCTGCCTAGCTCTGAGCCCTGTCAATACTAAGAGCCCCGCATCTGCACTGGTATCTCTCACCTGCAACATGGCTATGCCTGACCCATCATCATAATTCTGAGAACGATGTCACTGTCCAAAATGCTTTATATCTATAGACAGCACTGTCATTCTCCATGGAGGAAAACTTAGTTCTTCAATTGCTAACTATCTTATATCTGATCAGTCGCCAAGTCCTGATGTGTCCAAGGTCTACAAATATCTGAAGACCCAAATATAATTTCACCTTACTCACAGAGTCTTCCTGGTCTCTTCCCCAGGAGAAGCCCCTTCAGCATCTGTCTGTTTCAAGTAATACATCACTTTTTGCCTTCTATATAACATACCTGCAGTAGAATCTGGCACATAGGAGCACTAGGCAATTTAATAATAATAATAAACATTGATGTACACTTGTTATCCTCCTAACTACACTCTAAGATCACTGGGGGCCAATCTAGGTCTTTTTCAAATATATATATTTTTAGCACTTCACATGTCCATAACAGGAGAGCAACTAATGTGTTAATTCTTACAGATTGACTTCTCACATGGTTTCTCAAATTCTTCCTTTTTACCTAGGAAACACCATTCTAGAAATCAGTCTTTGGAAATAATTTATAACTAATTCCTCAAAAGCAATTGCAACAAAAACAAAAATTGGCAAGTGGAACCTATCTTAACTAAAGAACTTCTGCACAGCAAAAGAAACTATCAACAGAGTAAATGGTCAACCTACAAAATGTGAAAAAAATTTTCGCTAACTAAGCATCCAACAAAGATCTAATATCCAGAATTTATAAGGAACTTCAACAAATCAATAAACAACAAACAAATAACTCCATTAAAACATCAGCAAAATACATGAACAGACACTTCTCAAAAGACGACATAATGGCAGCCAACAAACATGAAAAAATATTACACATTCACTAATCATCAGAGAAATACAAATCAAAACTACAATGAGATACCATCCCACACCAGTCACAATGGCTATTACTAAAAACTCAAAAAACAACAGAGGCTGATGAGGCTACAGAGAGAAGAGAATGCTTATACACTCTTGGTGGGAATGTAAATTAGTTCAGTCACTGTGGAGAGCAATTTGGAGATTTCTCAAAAAACTTAAAACAGAACTTCCATTAGACTTAGCAATCTCATTGCTGGGTATATATCCAAAAGAAAACAAATTGTTCTACCAAAAAGACACATGCACTTACATGATTATTGCAGCTCTATTCACAGTAGCAAAGACATGAAATCAACCTACTTGCCCATCAAGGGTGGACTAGATAAAGAAAATGTACCTATACAGCATGGAATACTACACAGTCATAAAAAAGCATGAAATAATGTCTTTTGCAGCAACATAGATGCAGCTGGAAGCCACTAGCCTAAGTGAAGTAACACAGAACAGGAAACCAAAAACCACTTGTTCTTACTTATAACTAGGAGCTAAACCTTGGGTACTCAGAAAAATAAAGATGGCAACAGTAAACACTGAGGACTACTAGAGAAGGGAGAGATGGAGGGAGACAAGGACTGGAAAACTAACTGTTGGGTACAGTGCTCAGTACCTGGGCAACATGCTTATTCATACCCTAAACCTCAGCATCACAAAATATTTCCAGGTAACAAACATGCATATGTACCTCCTGAATCTAAAATAAAAGTTGAAAAAAAGAAGCTCTTTTGCCATCATGTTTATCCTGGCCTTTATTGCATTCCTCTACAGTAGCTTCAATTTCATTTCTTAGTATTGAGTGTCTTCCACCCGTTTCTCCAACATCCGCATCCTTGCCTTATTCTTTTTTTTAATGTGACTTTTCTGACTTAAAAAATGTTTATTGTTTTCTTATTGTATACTAGATTTCAAACATATTCACTTAATTTTAAGGATCTTTGCCATCAGGCTACTGTTGACTTTTTGATTGATGCCTCTATTTTCTTGCACAAGTAATCCACACCAGGTTATTGTTTCTCCTATAATCCTGCTAATATACCCTGAGTTTTTCCATCTTCATATATTTGTCAGTGCTTTCTCTTCTCATAGAATGTCCTCCATCCTACTTCCATTCTGTATCCAAACTAATTCACCTTGAAACTTTTCTGATCATATATAAATAATAAATTTTCACACATCTTCTCCTCTTGATATAATTAAAGTAATTAGTATCAAACGTGTATCTTATTAATCTTTATATAACTCACAGTTACTAGCACTCTTTTACTAGATTGAATTACATGAAAGTGCTGACATTTGACAGTTCTGACCCTTAAAATGGAAATTCCACATAATCTGACATAATAATTTGATGCTGTCACAGAGCCAGTTTGGCAGTGGTTTCAAGCCAGGGTCAAAATCTGGTAAGTGTGGACATGAAATCACTTAAAGTTTGTATTTTATTTTGAAAATTAGAGCTCGGACTGGGAATCTAAATTTGATGAAGTGTCATCCATTTCTTAAGAGATATAGGCTGCAGCTGGTGAGCACACATCAGCCTTCTAAGTGCGTCCTAAGGAGTCTCGTTTTTAACTTCCTTCTTTCCTTCGTTCCTTCCTTTCTTCCTTCCTTCCTTCCTTCCTCCCTCCTTCTCTCCCTCCCTCCCTCCTTTCCTTCCTCCCTCCTTCCCCCCCCCTCCCTTCTCTCCTTCCTTCCTAAAGGAATCCAGGTGGTAAATAATTGATAAATAGATGTGCTACGTAATCATAAATACCACTACTCAGGCATACCAGGAATATTGTCCCTTTTTATCTAGAAGACCAGTAATATTACTTTTTTTTAACTGACAAGAGGAATCTATGCAAATAGTTGTTCCAAATTCCAAATCTTTGCACAATTTATGAGAAATAATACATGAAACAAATGTTGTTAAGTAATCTTTACAATGAAAGTTAGTAAGGCAGGATAATTTTTAAAAACCCACTTTCATCATGAGATCATCAGTCAATGCACTGCTTTCTAGGGCATTAAAATTCCTGATATGTCAATTTAAACAGTATTAACAATTCTAAAAGAGTTAATTTTATTTCCAAAGTGCCTACCTTTAGAATGGGTTTTATTTAAACCAAATTCTTTTTCTTCTCTTCTGAGATAAGATTGAGGAAGACTAATTTAAATACATATATATTTAATATATAAAAATAAATATAAAATATAAATATAATACAAAAATATATTTATATTATAATATAAAGTCAATAAATAAAGGTAAATATATGTGTGTGTATTTGCCTTATTTTTACTCATAATGGAAAACCACCTAAGGTGTGTTTGTTTTGTTTTAGTGTGGTCACTCTAAGTCAACATAATCTCATCTAACTTTATTTTAGCAATTGAAATGAAATCAAACTCATTCATCTAAACAAATGCCTGACGTACAGAACATTGGAATTACATACAGTTGTTACTGATACCTGGTGGAACTATGAAAAAAATGGTGTTATTTCTGTGTTTTCCATCTGTTTAACGTTGTTGATAATATTTGTAAGATAAGAACAGAAGACAGAAATACGATCATACTTCTGATACTAGTCTGATAATATTTGTAAGATAAGAACTGAAGACAGAAATACTGATACTAGTCTGATACTAGTCTGATAATATTTGTAAGATAAGAACTGAAGACAGAAATACGATCATACTTCTGATACTAGTCTTCCCCTGAAACATTCTGCTTGGCATTCCCTCAATTTAAGAATATGCACTTGGCCGGGCACAGTGGCTCACGCCTGTAATCCCAGCACTTTGGGAGGCCGAGACGGGTGGATCACCAGAGGCCAGAGGTTTGAGACCAGCCTAACCAACATGGAGAAACCTCGTCTCTACTAAAAATACAAAATTAGCCTGGCGTGGTGGTGCATGCCTGTAATCCCAGCTACTCAGGAGGCTGAGGCGGGAGAATCTCTTGAACCCAGGGGGCGAAGGTTGCGGTGAGCCGACATGACGCCATTGCACTCCAGCCTGGCGACAGGGAGAGACTCCGTCTCAAAAAAAAAAAAAAAAAAAAAAAAAAAGGCGTTTATTTCTATTTCTTCTGTATCTTACACATTTGATTCCATTAGGCCTTTAAAACTTCATTTTTCTCTGCTTCGCTTTTGTCATAAGGGTATTGTAGTGAGCAGCCTTGTTCAAAATTATGCTGAATACTCAAATAAATGTATTGAGTATTACTTGCTAAAGGAGATGGTACTCAAGGCTTTTTTTTCTTAACATTGTAAACATTTTATTATCCACACCAGAGAAGTAGTAAAAAAGGGTAACTATTTCTACAAATAACAAATGAAATTAAATATTTTCATACAAAGACTATTTGATGAAAATCTTTCATAATTGCTTCATAAATTAAAACCTGAAGAATGTCTTGAAAAATGAGTTATACATTGTTTTTACACTGAAAAAAAGTATTCCTCTAGTCTTCAGGAGCCTTGGTTAAGTTTAAGCTCAGCTCTAATTTTAATTAAATTTTCTCTGTTATTATGTATTTTATAATAAAACATATTTTCATGTGCCAAAAATACTAGGTATTTACTGCTTCAAATTAACTCTGCATATAAACAGAGAAAATATTAATTAAGAATATTTATTAATATCATATTATCTAAAAAGGCATCATATACAAGGATATATTTGAAAAATATAAAGCGCTATATAAATTTAAAGTATAGCTGTTATTAAACATAATTGCATTAAATACCTAAAAAAGTAACACACATTTTAATGTACAGAGAGAAAAATCATGGAATTTTTATTCCTTATACTCCATCTTAAATGTTTTGACCTTAGTTTAGCAAATTTATTTTTTAGAGTTCTAAGACTAGAAAAATCCAGGCTCACCATAATTATAAATGGGTTATGGATTTTAGAGGTACTATTAATATTAGAGGATAGTTTTTTTTCCCCTTTGAGTAGAATGTATTTGACCTATCAAAAATAATGGATGGCTTAAGGGATATTTTTACACGATGGGGGAAGGTTTTGTCATTGCTCACACCAGGAGAATACATCATAGGTTGAAGCATATGGTTTTTGCTAAAGACAACTGCATCTTTGGTTGAGATCATTCATTACTGTAAAGGCAACTGTCATTTCCTACAGATTAGTATTGGGGCTCCAAGTTCTGCTCTTTTTCAGATTGCAGTGTTGCTTAATTAATCATAAGAGCCCACCAACTACCATCTGAACACTGGGTTAAAATAAGAGTGCGAAAAAAGAAAAATCTGAGCATGATTGCTTTTCGTGCACAGGGTTGGAGAGTACCCACAACTGGAATTGTAAGTAGGAGCAGGGCTGACCATACCTCTGTCTAAGAAATGAGTTGGTTGCTAGTTGCTTTAATCTCACTGGTAGGTTGTTAAACCATAAGTACTGGCTTCCAAATACAACAAAGGAAGATGACTTGATCACACTTTTGAAAATTTGTCTTAAATATGTTCTGGTTTCTGTCATCATCTTTTCTTTAGATGAAAGAGTACAGCAATGATCTATGAGAAAAACATTTAGAGGGAACAGTGGTGCATGTCTGTAGTCCCAGCTGCTTGAGAGGCTGAGGTGGAAGGATCACTTGAGGCCAGAAGTTTGAGGCTGCAGTGCACTATAACTGTGCCTATCTACTGCACACTAGCCTACGCAACATAGTGAGACCCTCATCTCAAAAGTAAAATAAAGATATTAAATCAACATTACTTCAACACATTTTTATTGAGTGTAAACGATATACTAGGCCAGCACTGTCCAGTAGAAATGTAATGTGAATCACATGTAAAATTTGAAATTTTCTAGTAACCGAACAGGAAAACAGAAATCAATGAAATTGTTATTACTATTATTATTATGTTAGACAGAGTCTCGCTCTGTTGCCCAGGCTGGAGTGCAGTTGTGTGATCCCTGCCCACTGCAACCTCCACCTCCCAGGCTCAAGTGATTCTCTTGCTTCAGCCTCCCGAGGAGCTGGGATTACAGGCGCCCATGACCATGCCTGGCTAATTTTTATATTTTTAGTAGAGATGGGGTTTCACCATGTTGACCAGGCTGGTTTTGGACTCCCGACCTCAAGTGATCCACCAGCCTCAGCTTCCCAAAGTTTGGGATTACACGAGTGAGCCACTGCGCCCAGCCTGTTTTTAATCAAATATTTTATTTAACTCAGTATATCGAAAATATTGTCAATTCCATATGTAATCAATATAAAAACTACTAATGAGGCATTCAACAAGATTTTTTTCATATGAAGTCATGAAAATTTGGAGTGCACTTTACACTTACAGAACATCTCAATTCAGACTAGCCACATTTCAAGTCCTCAATAATCACAGGTAGCTACCATACTGGATAGTACAGTGATAGACACTGAGATTTAATCATGAACCAAAGCACTTGATCTTATGGAGCTTACGTTTTAGAAATATAGATATTTGAATTTTGTGTGACATAAGCATTCATGTTTTCTTAGAGCTTCTAATTGAAGCCACATTTCTTCATGACTTTTCTTAAGTGCCAGTTCACAAATATAAAAAAGGAATATCATGAACTTCAGAAAACAGTAAACAAATTGAATTGTTTCATCCCCCATCTCTTTCCAGGTCTGTCCTCACATCCCTCAGTGGCTAAGAATCAGGACATGTCTTTGAAATCTCTAATTTTAGCAACAAACATGCAAAACTATCGTTTTCTCCCACAACATCTCTATTTGCTTTACAAAACAGTGTTTTCAACTACTTATTATCAAGTCAAATGAACTCCCCAAGGATCATATGCTCTCTCTTTACTCCATGATTTTCAGTAATTCAGGTCTCATTGGAGACTCCAGTAAAAGGAATGTGGCATTAGAAGTATACAAGTACTGTAAGGGTGGAGTTTGGATTCTAAGACTTTACAACCTCTCTAGAGAGGGCTTCCCAGTCCACATGGAATTCACTGAGTCCAGAGTGATTGGGATAATCTGTATGGAGGATGTTGTAATGTATGAGCAAAGTGGAGCACAAATGCCTCAGGGAAGATGTCTGCTTGCAAGGAGGTGAGTTACTTGTAATTGTGGCTTGTCATCTACACTGAGATGGGTACTTGTAAAATAGGACAAGGTGATAGAAATCACTCCCTACAGTCTCATAGGGAAACAATACTTCCTGCCAGAAAATTAGCTGAGAAAGCTCACTGGGGAAGGGAGGAGGGTAAATACAGATCAGAATTTGAGTCATTCCTTAACCTCCATTTTGAGGATATATTTTTTTAAAAAACACAGAAGTTCCAGGACCCCATTACAGACCACAGTCATATTTGGAATCCCACACAGCATTGCTTCCAGTAAGGAACTCACTTCGTAGCAAATAAAGTGTGCCAATTGGCCCATACACACAAAAACCACTAGTCTTACTATGTTCTTCACCATTCTCAAGCAGCTGGCTTCGTAAAATGGTGAAATGACCTTTTTTTGAAGATTCAGCTGCAGTACCAGCTATGAGGCATTAACCTTGCAGGTCTGGGGCGCTGGGCAAGGTTCTTCAAGAGGCTGTATATGCTCAGAATCAACATCCAGTATATGGTACTATTCCTCCTATAGCCATGATTTACGGGTCCAGGAACCAAGAGCTGGAAATGAGAGCAGCACCACTCACCATTACCCCTAGTAACCCACTAGCAAAATGTTTGTATCCTGTCCCCGTGTCCTTAGGAGACTCTGCTGGCATAGAGGTCTTAGTTTCAAAAGGAGGGATGCATCTACCAGGTGACATAGCAATGATTCAACTAAACTAGATGTTAAGGCTACCACTTAGGCAGTTTGGAATCCTCATGCTTCTAGGTCAACCGGCAAAGGAAGGAATTATTGTGCTGGCTAGGGTGATTGATCCTGACTACCAAGGAGAGATTTAACTGCTACTCCAAATGGGGGTCTAAAATACAGGTCATCCGTTAGGGCATCTCTTAGTATTTCCATAACCTGTGTTTAAAGTCAATGGGAGACTACAACATAATCCAGGGAGGATTCTAATGGCCCAAACCCTTCAGGAATAAAGGTTTAAGTCACCACACCAGATGAAAACTACAGCCAGCTGAGGTGCTTGCTGAGCTCAAAGGCAATGCACAATGTGTAGTGAAAGAAGGTTGTTATAAATACCAACTACAATTATGTCATGAGCAGTTCTTCCTTATTTTGTCATGAATATGTTCTTGTGTGTGTATATATATTTATATGTATAATCTTTTTTTCCTGTTCTTATTCTCTTGTCATATAACATAAGATGCATTTGCTTTATATCAATATTTAAGTATTGTTAACTTTATATCATAGTATTTCATTGCAGTATATCAAGAACAGTAAATATCACCCAGGGACTTTACATTCTCTCCTGGGATAAGGGTTGCTCAATTGTATGCAGAATAATTGTATTATGTTAGGCCAAAGTATGGCTTTGTTATTGCCTACATTTGGAGATTAAATATGGTTTAAGGAAATGCATATGGATGCCAAGTTTTCATGTGGTGGACTCAGATGGTGAATTTTATGTGTCAACTTAACTGGGACAAGATGCCCAGATATTTGGTCAAATATTATTCTGGCTATTTCTCTGAGGGTGTTTTGTGGATGAGATTAACATTTAAAAAGGTGGACTCTGAGTAAAGTGGACTGTCCTCCGTAATGTGGGTGGTTCTCATCCAATCAGCTGAAGATCTTAATAAAATAAAGACTGATATCCCCAAGCAAGAAGGGATTCTGTTAGAAGACTACCTTTGGACTTGAACTTCCACATCGGTTTTTACCTTGGTCTCCAGCCCACCCTGCAGATTTTGGACTTGCTTTCCACTATAACTGTGTGAGCCAGATTTTTTTTCTATGTATACACATCCTATTGGTTCTATTTCTCTAGAGAACTCTAATACATCTACTAACTCAGGCTATTCTTAGTGGAATCCCCAAAACAAAATTTTTACATGTTTTTTAGTCATTCTGATTCAGTTTCAGTAACTTTTCAAGGGGAAAAATTAACTGTAATCCTCCCCTCACTTATGACCACTTCATGCCGAAAAACCTCAGATATTTCACTCCAGGGTTAAACATTAGCTTTATTTTATTTATTTCTGCAAATAATATACTTTTACCTTAACAGTATTTGAGAAAATTATCCTGGAATAACTTATTCAGAGTTTCATCTACTCATAATTTCTTGATGTGCTTCACTAACATCAACTGAATGGCAATTTCAATGAGAAGCTTTTTTGGAAAGACACTCAGAAATTAATTTTGAAAGCTAAAATTTAGAGATAAATTTTGAAGGTTACACATAGAACCTATTCATGGAGCAGCAGGTAATGAGGATTGCTTAAATAAGTGTAGAATATAAATTCAGTGCTGCCTACATGAAGTGTCAAAAAATGTATTGCATTCATGAAGTAACACTTATGAATAGAAAATTGAAATAGAAAAGCATTAGCTTCCCCAATTAAAAACAGAATTAAAGTGAATAAAACAAGTGAGAACAATTTTCAGCTATTACTCCCTCTTTAATCTTCTGAAATACTTGCTTACTAACAATGAAGATAATGGATAAGGCGCATTATAGTTCTAAGTGAGAAGGAAAACATTGTAATCAATGCTGAAATAGATTTATCTTAAAGTATGGGCATAATTGGGCCCCCACGTGAACTTTACATACACTCATAGAGGACTTTCTTATTATTAGTGACCCAAATCTTGGCTTAAATATAACTTGCTCTCAGCTATGAAATACATATAGCACAATCTTTTTTAAAGTACATACTTGAAAAAACCTTATAGTTGGGATCACCAAACTAAACAAAAATAGGTTGATTATCTATTGTTTTATCTGACAGATATTTATCGAGTGTCTACTTCATGCAAGGAACTATGTAAAGCCTTAGTGATATATGGGGAGATAAGATGGACATGATTTCTGCCCTCATGGAACTTATAGACAGGCTTATGGGAAATACAGACAAACAAATATGCTTCACAATGCAACATGTCCAAGTTCATCATAATCTACACAGTCTCTGTGACCTGACCATTTGAAAATATCAAGTTTGTTCATGCACATTAACCACACTGGCCTTCTGTGATTGTTGTTTCCTGAATCTAGAATTCCCTTTTTGTAAGATTTTGGCATGGCTAGTTGCTTATCCTCATTTAGATCCCAATTCAACTATTATCTTCTGTGTAGACTAAAATTTCTGCATGGCTGCGCTATTTTTAAGTTCAAGGGAAATACTAGGTATGAAAGATGAGGAGTTTGAGAGATGGTGGGCTAAATTACATACAAAAGCATAGTTGCAATATCTAGCACTTTCTCAGATTCTGATTTAAGTTTGGCTTTTCTTTTTTGGTAGGAGATAGATGAATAAACTACTTCTTTGTTTGAATTTATAGATTCCTTTTGAAAAAAAATTCCTAGTTCTAATGCATTGCTTATTTCCCATTTTTGACATCTTAATTTGCTGATATTTTATTAGCTGATCATACAGATCATCAGGAATGTTTCCTAGTTCAGGAAAATTAGAATGCTATCGCAATTATTTTTGCCCCATTAACCATTTGCTCAGTTAATTTTACAAGTATCAACAGTGCATTTCTTGACTGTGATTATCACTCTGACCTTCTCTTTAATTGACCAGAGGGCACAACAGAGTCACAGAGATTGTGCAAAAGTACTTTGTCTTTAAGTGTTTACGGCTTAATTATTGACTTTGCAACATTCCTAAAGATACATAAAAATTTTAAAAAATGGATCACTTGGTTGTCACTCTTTTGAAAACAGTGAAAGCAATAATTTTATCTTAATTCTTTCACTCATATTTATTTATTTGAAAATATTATATAGGGCTACTTTTGTACTTTATAAATTTTGTAGTTAGTGTAATTGAATTATGCAAATGGAATGCATATTTTTCTTGTTAAAAACATGTGACTTATGTAGTCTATTGCACAAATCCTCTATCATATCTCCATGAAAATGTCTGTTAAGATATAAATTGGTAACACACACTTTTGAAGGTAACACAGACAGGATTATATATGGACTCAATAAATATCATTGAATTCAGTAACAAGAACTATTTCCCTTTTCTAGAGCTACCCAAAGTAAGTCACTTCCTTTTCTTCACTCATGGTTAACCTGTGCATGCTTCCATAATTGAATTCATTCTATTGAACTTTATTTTCACTATTGATTTTTAATTATACAAATATTACACTGTCATATGAGAGAGAATGCTAGAGTTCACTTCTGTCACCACCAACATATCCAGTTCTTTTTACAAGTTACTGTTATCAATTTATATATACATTTCCTGACTTCTTCTGATGGGTTTGCACACATACAAACACATACCTTATAGATACAGTGATTCTTTTTTTACAATTTTTAACATATAAGGTATCAAATATGTTTTCCCAATCAAAATAAACTTTTTTCCTAGTCCTTCAAATGTTGCAGAGTACTAGAATGTATGAGTTCAAAATAGTTTTTTTAGTCATTATTGAAGGAAGGACATTTGGTTTGTTCCTCTGTTTTCTCTAACACAAGCAATTCTGCAGTAAAATCCTGAAACTGCCTCCTGTGTACTTCGGCAAGTATTTTTCTAGAGTAGATACCAACTGCTGGTTCCTGGAAAATATTCATACATATTTAATTACAATATTTGTTACCAAATATCTTTATAAATTTTCTATAGTAATTTATATATCCATCAACAGTGTAAGCACTAATCTATTCCTTAGTTTTTCCAATATTAAAGATACTTTATTACACACTACAATTAAAAAATAACGTTCTCTATTTTATTTCTTAACATATCCCTGTTCCTAACATATTTTACAAGATTCATACGTGTTCATTAAATACTTGTTGAATAAATTAATATGTTTATAAATGTGAGAAGACTAACATGAAAGGATCAAAAACATTGTAATGTTTCGCAAGTAGCTAATTATATCCTTGGAATTACTAACGCCAGACTAGGAACAAATGAAAGAACTCAAGACATCTGGAATATGTCTACATTTCTCATTTTTAAACTGAATAATTGAAGTAATATAAATATCAGAATATGTAATTTAAGATATTCCCATATTTGTCAAAATATATGATCCCCAAATTTTAAAAAGTGTATTTGGATTCTGAAGTGATAAAAGCACTTGGTAAGCCATGCCTACCAACTACCATAGGCAATCAACCATTACAGAGACATAGTTTTGTGATTTCAAGATTATAGGAAACACTGAGAGTAACTGGATAATGACTCCAATGTTTCATGATCTCTGTAGATCTTGTTCTTAAGAAAATAGGTCAAAGACACTACATTGAATTCCAACTGGGGAACAATATGACACCTGAGATAAAAATTTCGGAGTGTCAAATTATGCTACCTTAAAGGTTTCTATTAAAATTTAAGCAAGAGAGGAACGCTAATGCTGGAAATTAGCTTATTAAATTTACTGGCAAAGAAACTATGCTTAGAATCCTAAATGTTGGGAACTATTCTTTGTTTACCATGTCAATAAACAGATGTCTCCAGTAATTAAATTTTGATGAAATTCAAAATGTGCAGAAGATTTCAGTTCCAAATTAACTGGGTCACAAAAATCACCCCAAATTTTCTATTTTTTCATATAAATAAATGTTAGTCTTCTACGAAGATAGTACCAGCACGAGGGGGAAGCAATTTCCCATGAGAATTTGCTCTACTTCACCATCAAGTCATACCTAATTACTTAAAAGTAGAAATCAGCTCAAACCATGTGCCCTTAATTGACTACCTTTTCTGAGTTTCAGCTATAATGAAAACCTTGAAAAGAAGATGAACCCTCTGCCTGCCAGCTACTATAAGAACATTTTCCCCAAGGAGCTCTCTTAGTACTTAAAAAATGTTCTCCATGCAGAGATTTCCCTTATTACATAGGCACTTATAGCTTCAATTCTTCACAAGTCTCTGAGGATTAAGAAGAGAGGGTTAATACTTTCATCTGTAAGATGATGGGCTATCACTACTAAGGTTTTGATGTGACAGCTGAACTTCTTGCTTGAATCTGCATTTGTTTTATTTTTCATGGAATAAAATGTTTGTTTTATATTATCAGAGAGTAATAATAAAGTAAGATTCCATTTTCTTGTTGCAGTGCTCCTCTTTTAAGCCTTGGGAAGTAGGTTTTCCTCTGGATCCAAACTTTTAATTCCCAGTAGTAATAACTATAATAATACAATGTGTATAGTAGCACCCATATATTAATGAAATTGCTAGAATAGTTAGATTTACTGCTTATTCAGACAGTTTCAAATTTTTGGGTAAATGGAAGTCATGTAGTCCAACTACATAGTAAGTAATAATTTTTTTTCAGTGACTGCATTATACTATAGCCTATATTTGGCCACAGTGTTACTACTATATTCATAGGCTGTCTGCTCCATCGCTTTTCTTTCAACTAAGCCAATACAAAAATCATCCTGAGGCGGATATGTTTCTAGATCATCTAGTAGCTAAGTTACAGAGGTCTAAACTTGACTATTTGAGTAAATTTAAAAATCACCCCTCCCCTGCAACTCTCTCACGCAAATCATCAACTTAGCAAAATTGTTATTTAATCAACCATTGCTAAAATTCATTGTGAAATTGATTTACTTGCACGGTAAAATGTTAAAACACCAGCTATCAAAATGAGATATATGCATATTTCATAAACATGATTATAATAAATCTGTAGAATGTTTGACTATTAAATAGAAGAAATACATATTAAAAGTGCTCACTATCCAGTTCCACATACATTTACACATTCTCCATGCTTTATAAATATTGCAGGCAAATAACAATTTCTACTTGATATGTAAAATGTAACTTCAAGTTGATTACATATGCAGATAATTGTTAAGAATTCTTTTCTTTGAATCTCAGTATATTAAAAATACCCAGGAACACATTAAAATTCATTTGCATTTAAAAATATGATTCTTCTTGACTTTGAATCTATATTCCATTGATCTTATAAATTGATATGGCTAATTTTTAGAAATAGTCTTCTCAGCGATAAAATTTCTAAGTATAATAGATATTTTACACATTTTGTTTTTAATATTTATTTATTTTTAATTTATTAAACAAACGTTAATTCAATGCCCAAATTTTATTTTTAAGAAATGTGAGAAACTTCAAAATAAATATAATGAAGCTCTTTCATGTGAGATGAATGTGGGGAAAAATGAGAGCAGTAAATTATGATCTGCCACCTTGTCATAATTCATAAAATTGCTAGCGAGTAGATACAAGATATTTCCATGTTCTACAGAAAGGAGGAGTAAAGAGTTAAACTGTTTGTTTTTAATTGAGGGAGAGAAAAATCTGCCTTCCTGATATCAATTTAAAAGAAGCTCAATCTAGTTTTATATTTTGCCAACCTAAATTAGAAGTTCAGATAACTGATCTGGATCTCTACATTCTCTTTCACATATTTATAGCACTTTGCTCATCCCCCTATTTAAGCACTTACTACATGACTCTTTATGTTACATTTCTTTATTTCTTCATTATTTTGTGAGCTAGTGAAGTCAGGCACTTAGTCAAATCCATGGTTTCAGCACCGAGGACAGCGCTTCCGTTAGTTAATTTCTTCTTGGGCCCTACCTTCAACAAACTTAGGATGTGGGGACAATGTAGGCAGTACAATGCACTGAGGTAGGTAAGATGATAAGTTGCATTCAGAGATGAGAACATGAATGAGAACTTGGGTGGGTGGAGGTAAATAGTATGCAGTGAGACTGGAGAGGTGAATAGGAATCAGGTGGTATAGACTTTTTCTTTTTTTTTTTTTCTTTTATTATTATTATTATTATTATACTTTAGGTTTTATGGTACATGTGTGCAATGTGCAGGTAAGTTACATATGTATACATGTGCCATGCTGGTGCGCTGCACCCACCAACTCGTCATCTAGCATTAGGTATATCTCCCAATGCTATCCCTCCCCCCTCCCCCCACCCCACAACAGTCCCCAGAGTGTGATGTTCCCCTTCCTGTGTCCATGTGTTCTCATTGTTCAGTTCCCACCTATGAGTGAGAATATGCAGTGTTTGGTTTTTTGTTCTTGCGATAGTTTACTGAGAATGATGATTTCCAATTTCATCCATGTCCCTACAAAGGACGTGAACTCATCATTTTTTATGGCTGCATAGTATTCCATGGTGTATATGTGCCACATTTTCTTAATCCAGTCTATCATTGTTGGACATTTGGGTTGGTTCCAAGTCTTTGCTATTGTGAATAATGCTGCAATAAACATACGTGTGCATGTGTCTTTATAGCAGCATGATTTATAGTCCTTTGGGTATATACCCAGTAATGGGATGGCTGGGTCGAATGGAATTTCTAGTTCTAGATCCCTGAGGAATCGCCACACTGACTTCCACAAGGGTTGAACTAGTTTACAGTCCCACCAACAGTGTAAAAGTGTTCCTATTTCTCCACATCCTCTCCAGCACCTGTTGTTTCCTGACTCAGGCACATCTGGAGTTTAGAGTTTACTCTAAGAGCATAGGGAATAGGTTATAATGGTTTAATCAGGGAAGTTAATTGAGCTATCCCATCTCTTTTCAATTTGGAAAGTTCAATTTGGCTATCAGGAAATATGTGTCATATTCTAAAAATAAAAATTTTTAAATAAAATTTTAAATGAATACCTGCATTTAATAAATAATATAACTGAAATAACCGTAATTTTAGATTGGTAAAAGTCATAAAGTTTGGAAAAGTAATTCTATTTTTAAAATACTGAATCCTCAGGTTAACACACACACATTTATTTCTTACAGTACTCGCAGGTAAATTGTGTGTATGGCTGGGTCTCTGGGTTAAAATGAAAGGTGCCAATGCAGCAAGACAAAATTATAAACAACTTGGCTTTGAAGAAGCCATCATCATTGGAAATACAGATTAATACTGAGCTCTGCATTGGAAAATTGTTCTAAGTTTTACGTTCAAAATTAAACTGTTTCTGCTGGGACCACTGGACTTGTCTGGGAAAGTTTCATAGATAAATTTTTAACATTATCATTAGAAACTGTCCTTCTATTTGTGATATATTTATAGTAAACTGAATACAGTAATATTGAAACTAATTTTTCTTGGTAACTTATGAGTTACATTAACTTCATTTTCTCATTAACATAAATAAAGTGTTCTTTCCTTAGCTTTGAAGCAGAATGGATACGATTGAATATGCTTTCTAAAGATGTGACTACAGAGAATACTTGTTTGATCTTCCCATAGCACTTGGCCCAGTTTTATGTGTACAGTGGGCAATCAATGACTGTCTTTTGAATAAAAAATGAAACTTGTGATTATTCAACTCATTTTAATTGTATGCAATCCTGAAATGGCACAAGAATTGCAGTAGCTGATTTTTAAAATTTATTTTTATAACCTTTCACCATGTTCTTTACCCTCAATTAAAATTCTGTTTTGTGCCATCTCATACAAAATGTCAGTTTTTAATGATGAATGTTCTCCACAGTTAGAGGTTCAAATACTGGTGAGAGTGATTAAGCTGTTCTAGTGCCAGCAATGCAGAAATAATCACTACAGCAGAATTTCGTGAAATGCGAAAGCAAATGGAAACAGCACTGAGAATCACCTGATTGTGGTTGTTAAAAAACTGACTTATAAGCCCTATCAAAAGCTTCCCAAGTGAGCACATGGGGTGAGTGGAGTCTGGGAATGTACGTTTTCAACAGACAGCCTAAATATCAACTGTAAGAATGGAATAGAACGTTACTAATATTAATAGTTATTTCCTTAAGAGTAAATGATTATCTTGTAAAATTTTTCTTCCCATAATATATTGACTATAAAATTAATTCCAAAGTTATTCTTTTTTTTTTTTTTTTTTTTTTTGAGATGGAGTCTCACTCTGTCACCCAGGCTGGAGTGCAGTGGTGTGATCTCAGCTCACTGCAACCTCCACCTCCTGGGTTCAAGCGATTCTCCTGCCTCAGCCTCCCAAGTAGCTGGGATTACAGGTGCCTGTCACCACACCCAGCTAATTTTTTGCGTTTTTAGTAGAGATGGGGTTTCACCATGTTGGCCAGGCTAGTCTCGAGCTCCTGACCCTAGGCGATTCACCCTCCTTGGTCTCCCAAATTGCTGGGATTACAGGTGTGACCCACCGCACCCAGCCCCAAAGTTATTCCTATTTTGAAACTCATTTGATCTATTATCAAAGTCAAAAATGAAACCTCTGTTGACCACCTCTTCTATAGAGTGCTTCTAAATCTTCCTTTTTCCTCAAGCTATTTCTTCATCTATTTTAATAAGAAGGCATGGTGGGTAGAATGGTCCCACAAATAAGTCCCTTTTCTAACACCTGGTACCTGTGAATATGTTACCTTACACAGCAAAAGAAACTTTGCATGTATGATTAAGGTTAAAGACCTTGAGATATGGAAAATTATCTGGTATTACCCAGGTGGGTCTGATGTAATCACAAGAATCCATAAAAGCAACCAGCTGTGGTAAAAGGGGAAGATGTGACTCAGTGTGGAAAAAGGGCAGAGAGAGATGCAATGTTGTCATCTTTGAAGATGGAGGAAGTGGGCCACAAGCCAAGCAATGAGGTAGCCTCTAGAGGATGGAAGAAGCAAGGAAACAGACTCCTACCCCCACAAGAAAGAGATGTTGCCTTACTGATCTATTGATTTTAGCCCAGTAAGACCCCTTCTAGACTTCTGGAATTTTAAGATAATAAATTGATGCTGTTTTAAGCACTACATTTGTGGTTATTTGTTATGGCAGCCACAGTAAGCTAATACAGAAGGCATTGGCTTTGATCTCACCTACGTTTCTTTATTTATAACCCAAATGCTGATATGACTGTTAGCTGACATGATATCCTAGTTACTACTAGTTCAGCTTGTCAAACTATAGCTAAGGATATGAGAAATTTACAATAAATACATTTATGCATGCAATATACCCAGGTATTTAGAATTGAAGATTTTATCACCAAAATTATGTTTGTTGCATGCACTCGTAACTGCTGAGAAGGTAACATAGTTTGATAAAGTAGAACTGGTCTTAAAACAGATCTAGATCATCTACCACTTCTTAGCTGTGGTGGTATTAGACAAACACTTCTGCATTTATCTGGAAAACGGGTGTGACAATGCATAGTCTTCTTTCCCAGGGTCTCTGTTTTATTAAAATGAAACAAAATTAGAAAATAGACCTTTTAGACTTTAAAGTGTTCTACAAATGTATGACATTTAAAAATGTTACAGTATAGTATCCATGGAAATTAAGCTACCTTAAAATAAACCAACATAAGAAGGAAACAGCAGAAGATTTTATGTACTGTATATGCTCTCCTTGAATACACAGGCACAATACATCTTAAGATTTTTGATTACTTTCCCAGAATGTAGAAGTAAATTTACTCAACAAATGGTATATTCTCGTTACTCTTTTATTCTGGAAAATAAAATTTATTTTTGTATTTGTGTTACACCTCACATTTACTATAGCCATCTAATCTAAAGGGAAGAATACGCAATGGTTTGAGAGCCTACATTTTAAATGCACATCCTTTGTTTTCTGAGCCCACATGGTGTTTCTGTATAATTTTCCCATTGGGTATAGAAGCCTAGATGTCTGTTTTAAAATATATCTGTTTTACAGATGTATCCATCCAGGATCAGCAGCCTGCAGAAACAACTTTGCAAAATTTACATCTTTGGTTTAGCTTAAGGGAATTCGTTAAAAATGGCTAAAACTGGCAATAGAGAATTATGTGACATATGGAATACCTTGACACACAATGTTTATTTATTCACCAAATAGTACCTACCTAATATGAGCTGGCAGGCCACTGCATACCTGAGATATAGAGGAGAATTTATACATATGTGTAAAGTCTCTGAAGTCCAGATCTGAGTTGGAGACACAAACAGGTAAACCACAAAGTGTGATAGAGGATTACAACAGATCTGTGAGAACACAGATTATCTCTGTGTAAAAGTGAGGTGGGTTTTGAAAACAGAGCCTGATCTTTTATTCATTAGTTTAAAAATGTGGTTGAAATACTCCAAGTCAGGAAGATTAGCATGGAGATGTGATTGTGTATCCTAAATGGGTAAATCTGGAAATTATAGTATTATTTTATTTTAAACAAAAATAGATCATATATATATGACATGATTTATGAATATAACATTGAATGTATATGACATAGTATACGACTATTTATATATATACATTTATGTATACATCAGAAAAATATTTTAACTGTGGTGTGGAGGGATTAAAGTTGAGAGAGACTACTGTAAAGCTGGTACACAAAAGATTATTGCAATTGTCCAGGAAAAAATTATGGTCTGAATTAGGACAGAAGTTGTAAGAGCAGAAAAGAGGGGACAGATTATGAGAGAAATTGAGATGGTCGTGGTAGAAACAAGCAGGATTTGGTGACTGAGTAAAGGTAGCAAATGTGGGAGACACTATAAAAATGACTTCAACTTTTCTGCACACATGACTGAAAGGTATGCACTCTAAGAAAGCTGCAAATGGCAGAGGGGTGAGGGGTTTTTGAACATTGTGATGTCTGGGATATCTAGGTGGCAATGTCCATAGGAAGGTTAGAGACAGATACATGGAGCTCAAGAAAGACGTCAATATTAAAGCAGTCAATTTGGAATTAATGTCTAAATACCTTTTAAACTAAATGGGTAGCCAAAAAAGATAAAATGATCACATTGTATCAAACTAAATAAAAGACTTCAGCATGGCAAAGAAATCAGTAGAGTGAAAAGGCAAATGATGGGAGGGAGAAACTATTTGCAAGCCCACTGCACTCCAGCCTGGGCAACAGAGCGAGACTCTGTCTCAAAAAAAAAAAAAAAAAAAAAGACAAAAGATAATAGGTGTTGTCAAGGATGTAGAGAAAAGGGAACCTTTGTATACTGATGGGTGGGTGGGAATGTGAACTGGTAGAGTCATTATGAAAAATGGCACAGCAATTCCTCAAAAATTTAAAAATAGAACCACCCTATGAGCCAGCAGCCCCTCTGTTGAGTGTATACCCGAAGGAAATGAAATTAGTACCTTGTAGAGATATCTGCACTTCCATGTTTATTGTAGTATTATTCACAATAGCCAAGATATGAAAACAATCCAAATGTCCATCAATGGATGAATAGTTTTAAAAACATTTTATATATATACAATATATAATAATTCTTAAAACTATTCATATAGTGAATAATATTCTATTGTGTCTATGTATAGATATATGTATTAAGCTCTACCCTCTTAGAAAATGTCAAATATATAATATAGTATATATATATATGTGTGTGTGTGTATATGCAATAGAGTATTATTCAGTCATAAAAAGGGACATCCTGCAATTTGCAACAATATCAATGAACTTGGAATGCAATAAGCCAGAAACAGAAAGACAAATACTGCATGATTTCACTTATATGTCAAAGCTAAAATAGTCAAATTCATAGAAACAGAGAGTAGAATGCTGGTTGCCACGGGCTAGGGGAGGTGAAAATGGGAAGATGTTAGTCAAAGGGCACAAGATTCTTGTTATACATGATTCAAAAGTTCTGGAGATTTATGCACAGCATAGTGACTATATATAATACATATATAACATACATGTATTATATATTTGAAGTTTTCTAAAAGGGTAGATTTTAAAAGTTCTCACCACAAATAAAAAGAAAGAAAATGACAACTATGAGAAGTAACAAATATGTTAATTAGCTCAATTGCCATGATCATTTCACAATGTACACATATATCAAAACGTTCAGCTGTGTACTTTAAATACATACAATTTTTATTTATCAACTATACCTCAATAAAGGTGAATGAAAAGAATAGATAAATGAGAGGGACACAAATTGCTGATCAATGTAAATTTTTCTGAGCGTTATAGTTGTACTCAGGTTGTTTATGAATCCTCTTGTATTTGAAAAGTAAAACAAATAATGGGGAGGCACAAATGGGAGAGAGCTCAAAGGAGATATTAGTTTTCTTTTAATATTTTGAAATTTTATAAGAATAACTTGTATAATTAAAAATACTGAAAGGAAACGAGTTCATTTCTTTCTGAGCTATTTTTCAAAACCATTTTCTCAAATGATATGGATTAGGCCCGTCTTTGACATCTTCATCTCCCTTTGGGCCCTTTGATTTCTAGGCATCCAGTAACTTTTTAAGTTATCATCTCTTACTGTGTTTATCACCATAGTAAGTTATATAATAACCTCTAATAAACATTAAATCCAGAGGAGATTAAATATAGGGTATCTTCATAATTGGTAATTTGCTATTTTTTTTCCTTGCTAGCTGCATACAAAATCCAACACAGGGTACATAATTGTTTTTCTTAATTAAAAATTGTTCTGAGTTGAATTATCTTGTCCACAGAATGTGTATTTTAACTGGCTCTGAATATGTGTAGTTATGTTGTGATTTTGAACAGATTTACACATATAATTAGGAAATCCATTGTAGGAACCACTTCATGCCTCCCATTCACACTTCCACACGAACAAATGAAGATACTGAGTGATCTTGAGAGTATGCACAGACCATGTGCTGCAAAACCCCACAGAGATAAAAGGTAGTTAATTTATGAAGATACTTAAGAACTTCATAATTTAAACATGACCAAAACAAGCATTAAAAAAATGGCAAAGGAGATGCTCAGAAGCAAAAGCAAACAAAGGAGAAAATTAAATAATGTTTCATGCAAGGCACAACAATGATCAGGTTAAAAAGTTGAAAAAAAGAAAGAAAGCCAGTACGTATGATTTACTTAACCACAACATGTACTTATCTATTCTTTTATAAATAACTAATTCAAAAAAGATTAAAACAACACATCACCAAATATTAAGGAATTATATTTAGTAATTTAATTATTCAATTATATTAAAGCAATAAATATAATAATCATTTACTAAGAGCTTACTCTATGCAAAACACTAATTCAGTTGAATAGATGCATTATTTCACAGTTTTTAAAAGAGATTAGGTTTTCCAGAATATCTTGCTTAAAACCAGGCAATCCAGAAACCATGAAGAAATAAACTCATTTTCATATCTACAAGATAGCATCTTTGATAAAATGTAATTTACTTGTCTTTTCCTTACCTCTCCATGGAATAGTTTAAAAAGGACATAAGCATTTATGGAAATATATTTTATTGTAAGCATAGTACCTGTTATATAATAGTGTTCAAAATATATTGTTTGAATGAATGGATTAGTGAATAATATGGTACAATCAATATAAATTTATAAATTGTCTTAATTTTATATTTAACTAAAATGGTTTTTAAAATTGTTTTCTTTGAGAAAGAGAAGCAATGGCTCAGAGGCCATGGTTTGAAGTTATTTCAGTACACAGCCTTACCTATTAATAGCTATCACTTTACCTCTATACAGAGAAACATTAAAAGAATACAAATTCAAAATAAGATGGAAAGGCACGTGGTTTTGATGAATACCTGAATTTCATTTGACCGATCACTAGTTATTCCTTGTCCAGCTGAAAGGTATGAATAGGATCCTTCTTGGGCAACAACATTCATCCATCACGTACATGCAAGCAAGCAAGCGAGTATAAATGTTTCTTGATTAATGGAATGGAGACCAAGCTTGGTATTTCTTTCTGTGAAATGTTTTATGAGCATTAAATTCATTGAAGGAAGTGTCTCACAAATAGATGTGATATAATAATATCTCCCTAATTTTATCTGAATGCTCCTGGGGTCATTTTGGCATAAATTACTCCCAAAGGGAAAGTTTTTTAATTCCAGTGATAATTGAGAAACTAGCAGTCCTTTGTGCCTTTTATTTTGGCTCTATTAAAAACAGGAATTAATTAATAGCTTTGTTTAAATGTTAAATGCAGTGAAATCACTTTACACCTGTGCTTCCTATTTTCTGGGCTCCTTGTACTTTCAGCTCCTAGTGCCTCATAAAATCCCCTGGCTTCCTGCGGTATCCTCTCTGGTCCTGCACTGCTCTCACTCTTGAAGGCCAGTGTAACCTCCGGGATACAGTAATGGTGAAAAACCTGGGATGGAAAGCAGACTGGCTGAGTTAAAATCTTCGCTGTCACTTTGTATCTGTATAATTAGGACAAGTAACTTAAACTTTCAGGGGCTCAGTTTCTTTATGTAAAATGGGAATAAAAGTATATATCTCATAAGGTAATTGTCTTAAGTTAGTACCCCTAAATATTGAAAAGGATGTTTGGTGCACAGTATTGAAAAAAGTATTGAGGCAAATGACTTGCTTTATATAATAATTTGACTCTCATGAAATGAATTTTGTATTTGAATGCTAATAGGAAAAGTTGAGAAGAGAATTTCAAAAAAATCTCTTCATAAGAGTATATTTTCATTTTTAGTAATTGCTAAAGTTAAAATATTTGGTAAATCAAATTATGGTCAGGTACTTTGTCATTACGTCAAATTACCTCAAATTAATTCCTTTAGAATTATCTCCCAAATATTGCCAAATTTTCTCACAAATAGTGCCAGTTTGAATTTGAATAAATTAATTGAAAATGTTTCTTATAATTGCTTATTCTTTTGGAAAAAGAATCAAATGTTTAGATCCTTGGGGCATCATTAAACAAAATGGAAATCACCCAATTGATTCTATTGTGAGGTGCATATTAGAAAAAGACAAAACCCAAAAGACTAAAACTAAGCATATTTCTCAATCTGCAAAAATAATTGTATTTGAGATCCTGTGACCTTTTTTCTGATTTAACCATTGGTCCAAAAGTGATTTCTCTTTTGAAGACTGGCCATTGCTGTCTTTCACAGGAGAATAATTAGATCACACTAGTTTAACAAAATAAGATTTGTAATTAGTTGTTTCAGTAAATTATCTTACAAATAGAAATGACTACTGGTTCTACCACACAAAACAGTGCTAGATAATGTTAGTGGCAATGTGTGTCAAAGCTACAAAGTACCATTAATAGAACTAACGTTATCTTCTTCATTTATACATGAAATTATGTCACTTCCCTGCTTATATCCCGATTTGGGATATAAATCAAACACATTACTCTGATTTTCAAAGTCTGTTTGTGCCCATACCTCTTGGATCTCTTATGCCTTTTTCTCATTTGCTCACCAGCTACTCTGTCCTACTGGTGGTCACATTGGTTTTCTTTCTGTTCTCAAACTCAACAAATTCATTTGATCCTAGGGCCCTTCATTTGGACTTCTTTTTTCTGACCTCCACTTATCCAGTGCCCAGTCATTTATATCACAGCTAAAGATGTGACTGCATATGAGAGACCTTTCCTAATCACGCACATGACTAGAATGTAGGTTCCATAAAATCAACACCTTGGCTGTGTTGTATTCTTCACGGCATCCCTCAACAACATCACACGTACTAGATACTCAACACCTTATTTGTTGAGCAATAGAATAAGCTCACACTCTTTCCTACTAGTGATACATATAGCTTTTCCTTCGATCTTTCTGACAACCCTGCAAGATAAATATTATTATCACAGTTTTAAATCTAGTAAGGGCCCACATTCATGCAGTGCATCTATCTCCAAAAGTTGTTTTTCCGTTAACCTACTATGGAGGATTCACAAAGATGAATGAAAAGTTGAGCACTGTTATATAGTTTCAAAAGTCTGCTTTTATACTTTTAAAACTCTGCTCTATACACCAGGAAGACGTTATTATTATATAAATGGCCTATTGACTTCAGTCTCATCTTCTAAATGGACCCTACTTTCCAGCCATATAAAGCTTTGAGAGTTTCCCTATATTTGAGTCATTTTAAAACGTTTATTTCTCTATGTTCTTCTAAGTGCTGCTCCTTAATGCTGGAATACCTTTCTCCCTGGTGTCATCCACATCATCATCTAGTTCCTCTAAGAAATGGAATTTCAAATGTTAGATTTCTTTTGCAAAGCCTTTCCCTATTCCCTTATTAAAACTAGTCCTGTCATTGTCTCTATTTAAGTATCATGCTGGAAATACTTCTATTGCAGCACTTGTCACTTTAAAACATATTCATGTGTTGACTTTCCCCGTGAGACTATGAGTTCCTTGAGAGTAATGACTGTGCCTTACTTATCTGTATAGCTCAGTACCTGGAATATAGTAGATGTGCAATAAATGTCTGTTGAAGAAATAGATGAATTTAGAGAATCCCAATTATTGATAACTAAAATGAGAACTAGTTGTTGAACTAACATACTATTGTGAGCTTTATAATTAATTTTCTTAATTTTTAAATTAGGAATGTTATGAACCTTGAATATATAATCTAAATTAAAAATGGCTTGAGTAAATCAATGAACTTGGTAATAAAGTTATATAAATCAATGAACTTGATATAAAGTTATATTTTTTAAGACAGTTGTCCTTTTTAAAACCTTTTATTTTCAGAGGCATGAGTTTATAGTTGTTATAAACTCAATTATAAAGATGGGCTATAAGGATATTTTAGATTATCTGTCATGTGATTATTTTTTGGCAAGACTGTTCTGGTTCACTGGTTTTGAGATACCCGTATTTTATGTATTTACTCTCTGTGTCATGGCTGTAATTTGGTGTCAGAGATAGTGTGACTGTCGCTACAATGATGTCTACATATGGAGTTTAAAGAACACAGAAGGCCCTTCTGTTGTTCTCAGTGACTCTGAGAAAACCTCAGTCTCAGCCTGGGAACTTACTGTCTCTGCTTTTTAACCACCGGCTTTTTTGAAATGTTTGGCTTTCTGCCCACATCATTTATTTTAATCAATAGATCTTTCTGCAATGGATGCCCCCTTTGTGATTGAACACTTGCTTTGTTACGTATTATTTTCCATCTGTCTCAAAGTTTCACTTCAGAATGGGTAAAGAATGAGTAAAGAAGTAAAACCACTTTTCTCTCTAAAATTTCAATAGTTATATATTGCTGTTGCTTGCACGCTATGGATTCTTCTTACTGATTTGACAGATTCCTTTTTCGTCTCTAACTTGAACTCTCCACTTTGGTCTGCTGACATTCTCTCTTCCCACCCTATCCTTCTCCCCACCAAAAACTAACAGCGTTTTTTCCTCTGTATCTGTTTCCATGCCTTTCTGCCTCATGGAATGCAGTTCTCCTTTCCTTTCTATCTGATCTTGGTTATTTTTTATCAGTGGAAAAGCATATAGTTTAGAAACAGGCAGACCTGGGTTTAACTTCCAGTTTTGCCAGTTAGAGATACATGCACTCGGACAAGCTAATCAACTGATCAAACTCAGTTTTCTCACCTGTAAAATGAATATTTTTAGAAGGGTTAAATACAATAACATATTCAATTGCCAAATTTTTAATCTAGTTTAGTCAATAAGTGCATCAACGATTACGTTATGACTCAAATAAAATATCATCTGCTTTGTTAGTTCTTGCCTGCTTTGCCACATTGCATTCATTTACTGTGCCAACTTCTGTTGAGTTTATATTCTTAAACATTCATTTGATGTGCACACACACACAAACACACACACACACAGTTTTCTTCATTGAAGGTCTTATTAATCCAACTTTGCAGTTCATTAGTTGTTGTGTGGAAAAAATACAGTCATTTTAAATTTCCTTTCCTCATAGAAATATATAAGCGTGATTAAGAAAAAACAAAAAATATATAGAAAGTTCTATAATGACAAGGAAAATCTCTTGCCTATCTTTCTCTAGTCCTGTTCCCTAGGGACAAGTGGGCTCAAAAAATATTTGTGTAATCCTCATATTCCATCATCCAAATTTGACAAATACCAAGAATTTACCATGCTGCATATCTATTCCTCTTCTCTTTTTCTCTCTGTTTCAGCTGGACTATTTAAAAGCAAAGCCGAGATGTAATTTTTTTCATCAATTTATACGTCAACTTGTATAAAAAATTAAGCATGAATTTCTTTAAAAGTATGAACATTTTCTTATGTAATCTGATGCCTTTTTCTTACCTAACAAAATACATTTCTCGATTTCATCTAATATCCAGCCCATCTTCACATTTTTCTACTTATCTCAAAATGAATTTTTCCCCAAAACTCTGAATCAAAATCCAAACAAGGGCTACATATTATGTATTATGTTTATTTGTTTTGTGTCTTCAGTATCAATCTAGAGCAATTTCTAGGGAGTAGTGACCGTACCTCATTAAACAAACCAATACTCATTTTGTGTTATTATATCTCTATATAATACTCCTATACTTATCTTTCTTTGTATATCAGTTGAAGGCATAACTTATTACTGTAATAGATATAAATACAACTCTTGTCTACCCATGCTTTTCTCTCCAGACCCTGCTAACACAGTATTTCATCTTTCTAAGGTATCTATTGATAATCTATGTATCATTAAGTAATATATTTAATTCATTATTATGTCACTGTAGAAAATATCTCATCTTTCACTTTGAAAATTGGTGTTAGGGCTTCTAGCGTTTGCTTCAGTGTTTTTCACACCCATCTTTCTAATTTTGAAATTTGAATTTTTTCTTCTATACAGTCAAGGTTAAGAACATATACTTTCTCTTCAGAAATTGTAGCTAGGTCTTCTTTACCTTCTCTATAAACTTATCTACAGGTTGATCCTAAACTTTGGAAATAAGTAAGTCATGTTTACGTTATTATGATAATGAAACTTCTCTCACTTCAGTAACAAATAGTATCAAATGACTGCAATTGTATCTATATATGGATATAGATATATAGATATGTCTTGGAGTTTTTCATGGACATTCTTTTTCTTTCAACTTTTTGCCTTCATAATAGTCGATTCCCCCCATCCCTATCTGTTTAATATTACATTGTGTGTTAAGAACTGTTTTTTTTTTTGTCCTGTCTCTTTCAGAAAACCCAGTCCTAAATATGGACTCTTAATTCTCTAGAGAAGTTGTCATGAGACTTCATCTTATTGTTCTCCTTGTTTCCTGAACCCCATACCTTCATTTTTAAAAATAAATTTTCCAAAAACAATATCTGTAACATAAATTTTCTGTGTTCAAGCATATCTGAAAATATCTTCATTCTACTCTCAAATTTGATTGATAGTTTTACTGTTTACAGTATTCTAAGCCCAAAAAATCTAGGGTAAAAATGTCCCTAGATCTGTAAGGTCATTCGTAGTCTGATATTGGACATTCAATACTTTTTATGAGAATTCTGCTGCTATTCTTAATCTCATTCTTTGTAGATAACTAGTTTTTCCTTTTTAGCACCTGCTCTTTATCCTTTGGGTTCTGATTGATTTCTAATTTTATTATCATTGTTTTGGACACCTAGTGGGTATTTCCATCTGTAATTTCAAATTCTTGAGTTCTAGGGAATTATCTTTATGTGCTTATATTTTCAAATTAAATTTGTCTTCATTTTTTCCTTCCCCTAGAAATATTATTAACCAAATGTTAGAACTCCTGAATTGATTCTCTCTGACTTCTCTTTTGTCTAATGGTTTTTCTTTTGTATGCAGTTCTACTTTTGGAAGTTTTCTTTGACTTTGAATTTTAATATTTTTATTATTTTTAAAATTTTACCATTGTTTTCAATTTCAATAGTATCTTACATTATTCACATGATCATGACCTTGTTTGATATCACATTGAATTTTTCTGAGAATATTAGTTAGAAATTTTAGTTTTAAGTATATCTTCTATTCATCTCTCTCTTTCCTCTGTGGTAATTTTTTGTGATGTTCTTTCAGTCCTGTGATACAGGCTTTCCTGAAAAGTCTGGTGTCTACTGTCATTTGTTTATATTTTAGAATTAGGAAATAAAAAATTGACTAGAACTCAGTAAAAATAGAAGGAGCTTGTCAATTAACAAGCTTTATTTTAAGCTGTATGTCGGGAGCTTTTGGGTGCAAGTAAAAGAACATTCACAGAAAGTGGCTTACACAGTATGGACCATCTATAAATACAGACGCAGGTTGTTCTAGGGTTAATTTATGAGTTTAGTGATGCTACTTAGGGCGCAGACTCATTTTTGTCCTTCTTGTTTGCCGTCCTCGATAAATTCACTTCAGCATTAGGCTGGTTCCCTAATCACAAATAACTGTGGCAATTCCAGGTATTGTGGGTAGATATAATAAATGCAATGAAGGAAAATAATGTTTTCTTCAGAGACACTTTACAACAGTGAGATAAACCTTTCCTAGAAGTCTCTTAATATCTCTCCACCTCCACTTGTTCAGAATTGAGCCACATCCGCATGCCTAAGATGTAAGAGAGTCTTCATAAGTAAGTACTTGGCATTTTAGCTTCTTGTGACAGCCGTGCTCTGCCAATAAGAACAAGTTTTCCTGGAAGATGACATAGGTGAAATTTGGGTGACAATCCCCAGCAGCTACCACATGGATGATGGGTGAGGAAGCAACTAATGCACTGGAACCTCCAGGTATTTCTGTTTCACGAGTTTCCTTGGAGTTTGGACAAGTTCATTGACTCTGTTTTGGCTTTGTTTCTGTGAACATGCTAGAATATTCTGATAAATTATCCCATTATTGTCATCAATGTAGATTTATGTCTGTTTACTAGTTGAATATCATTTTATTGGGGTTTTAGGAAGCAGAAGAGATTAACCTATGGATTCAGTCTGTCTGTCATCTTGACTTGGAAATGTAGAATTTAATTTCAACAGGAGTTCTAATCACCTACCTATCCTTTCCATTCACATGTAAGAAGAAAATTATTAGTTCATTATATTTTGTTACTTTCTCACAAATAACATCTCTTAGAAATTTCCTCAAAAAATTCAACAAAGACCTAAGGAGGTCTTTGCTCCTTTCAGAGCCGAGTCTTATATCCCTATACATTTCTTCTTGTAAAGATAATGTCAACTATCACTCCCAAAATAATTTCTCTCACCTGCCACTTTGTTTATGAGTATTTTTCCATCTTTGTTTATGAGTATTTTATGAGTATATTTCTTTCTGTATGATATTACTTATATTTGGATTCATGTCCCCACAGAAATCACCTCCATTAATGCCATGTCTACTTCTTTTTATCTAGAATAGTGACTTTTTCTTTAGTTTTCCTATACACATTCCAGATTCTTTTATGGTGCAATATATTATTTTATAAATTCCAAGCCATTTGAAATACTCTGTTTAAAGATTAGTTCCTGTTATTCTGAAATTCATGTTTACAATGTAAATTAGAGGTTTAAAAAGAAGAAAGCTGTTCAGGATGAAAAACAAAAATTCATCTTATCATTATCCTGTAAACTCATGGCAAGCAGCAAACTCATCTAAATGCATATTTCATATTTGAATACTAGAAATATATGTATCTTATTAATTTCTATACCTATTTCAATAATAGTACTGATCATTGGAATGAGGAAAGACCAGACACTGAAACGTCTTTTAAGGTGAGACAATATGACACTAATGTCAATATTTCTTAAACTTTAAAAAAATTCTTCTATACTTAATAAATATGCTGTTAACACTTTCTCTGAAAAGATATTTAAAAATGAGAATTTTTCCTGATAAAAATACTTGTACACACAGATAATTAACTTAAAGTTATAATAAAATATAAAATTTAAAAATATACTTTATTTTTAGGACATTTTTAAGTTCACAGCAAAATTGAGAAAAAAATAGAGTTTCCATATAGCTCCTTTAAAGAAAAAAGTACATTCCATCTGTACTAATATTTGAATCTTATTTTTTTCTTTTTATATTACATAAGCTCCTCTAATTTCATACACACTACAAAGTACATTATACTGTCATGATCAAACAAAAATCAGAAATATTTCTGGGTGCCATCAGTAGGTGGCTGATTATGAACCTGAAAAGTGTTGTAGCAATCAGAGACATATCTGATCTGATTTTCCAAGGGATTGGGAAAGATACTTTAGACTAAAAAGCAATGCCTTTCACTGATAGTATCATAAGGCAGCCCCTGCATCTATTCTCCAGCTTTTGTGATCATTTATGACATTAAGGTTAGCAGTTCTCAACCAGTAACACTAAGGGAAAATCAATAGAAGACCAACGTGCATTGAAGAATAACTTCTTTTCTTTTGTTAACTAAGAAAGATAAAAATGTATCCAAATATTTGTAAAATATTTTTGAATAATATATTAACTTTTTAGAGTTTTTTATGATTATTTTTTATTTCAGTAGGTTTTTGGGGAACAGGTGGTGTTTGGTTACATGGATAAGTTACTTAGTGGTGACTTCGAGATTTTGGTGTACCCATCACATGAGCAGTGTACACTTTTGAAAAGCTTGTTTGTTGCAGATAAAATGGCTGAGAAAAGCTTAAGTTTATATTAATCAACGATAATTATTTTCTTAGTGTAGACTTGTTCATTTGGAGTTAACTATTGGAACTGAAGGTTACCACATCCATAATGTTATTTCCTTGGTTCTGTATTGATTTTCTAGGGCCTTTATTAGACTGAAAGATTTAAAAACTGAACTTCATTGGTTTCCACTCTTTTTGCTTTCTGGAGTAATAAACCCATCTTTCTAAATATACAGGTCATATGGTAGTTTATACTCAGGACTTTAAACCATTTCATTCAATTATCAGTGTACCTTTAATGTAAGGTTCTTTTCTCTGGTTCATTATTGAATTAATAAGTACATATTTTCTGATAGACAGTCTTCCACCCATTAGCTCATTCCAGCATATCATTTTGTCTTTGTAAATAAAAGTTTATTCCTATTAAAATAATGAATATGAAACACATACTGATATTGTTTCTTAAAACATCACTAATACGGTAAACACATATATTTCTGATCATTTCAATGAAGATTATTGAAAGCTACATTCACTATGAATACTATGACCTTGAGGGAAATAACTCAAACAAAAAAAAATCTAAACGCCTTAAAGAAACTCTCCCTTTGTCACATAAATAGATTGCAAATTTTTTCTCCCATTCTGTAGGTTGCCTGTTCTCTCTGATGATAGTTTCTTTTGCTGTGCAGAAGCTCTTTCGTTTAATTAAATCCCATTTGTCAATTTTGGCTTTTGTTGCCATTGCTTTTGGTGTTTTAGTCATGAAGTCTTTGCCCATGCCTATGTCCTGAATGGTCTTGCTTGGGTTTTCTTCTAGAGTTTTTTTTATTGGTTTAGGTCTTACGATTAAGTCTTTAAACCATCTTGAGTTAATTTTTGTGTAAGGTGTAAGGAAGGGATCTAGTTTCAGTTTTCTGCGTATGGCTGGCCAGTTTTCCCAACACCATTTATTAAATAGGGAATCCTTTCCCCATTGCTCATTTTTGTCAGGTTTGTAAAATATCAGATAGTAATATCCAGAATCTACAAATAATTTAAACGAATTTATAAGAGAAAAACAACCCCATCAAAAAGTGGGCAAAGGATATAAACAGACACTTCTCAAAAGAAGACATTTATGCCACCAATAAATATATGAAAAAAAGCTCATCATCACTGGTCATTAGAGAAATGCAGATCAAAACCACAATGAAATACCATCTCACGCCAGTTAGAATGGTGATCATTAAAAAGTCAGGAAACAACAGATGCTGGAGAGGATGTGGAGAAATAGGAATGCTTTTACACTGTTGATGGGAGTGTAAATTAGTTCAACCATTGTTGAAGACAGTGTGGGGATTCCTCAAGGATCTAGAACTAGAAATACCATTTGACCCAGCAATCCCATTACTGGGTATATACCCACAGGATTATAAATCATGCTGCTATAAAGACACATGCACACGTATGTTTATTGCGGCACTATTCACAATAGCAAAGACTTGGAACCAACCCAAATGCCTATCATTGATAGACTGGATAAAGAAAATGTGGCACATATACACCATGGAATACTATGCAGCCATAAAAAGGATGAGTTCCTGTCCTTTGCAGGGACATGGATGAAGCTGGAAACCATCATTCTCAGCAAACTAACACAGGAATAGAAAACCAAACACCACATAAGTCATAAGTGGGAGTTGAACAATGAGAACACATGGACACAGGGAGGGGAATATCACACATCTGGGCCTGTTGAGGGGTGGGGGACTAGGGTAGGGAGAGCATTAGAAGAAATATCTAATGTAGATGACAGGTTGACGGGTGCAGCAAACCACCATGGCACATGTATACCTATGTAACAAACCTGCACATTCTGTACATGTATCCCATTACTTAAAGTTAATTTAAAAAAAAGAAACTATCCGTTACTATACAAAAAGGATAGATGTAACTACTCAAAGTCTTCAAAATGCAGTTATTTTCCTCAAGTGATAATATCCAAAATGATAATATAAAACAAAGAACTTTGTTATATTAGAATCACACTAATAGTCATGTGTACAATGTAGAAAAATATCTTATAAAGTATAATTCTATTATTTTAAAAAAACTGTGTTGCAACAGAAATGAGGGTGTTGGTAATGTTGTGGACAGATTACCTGGAGAATTATGTTATGTGGATATTGCCTTAGTCACAATTAAGAAAAGGGTCTCTACAGGGTTTTCCTTCTCCTGGTTGCCATGCTCAAACACCCATTCTTTTATTAATGATATCAGGATGAGTAAAGCAGACACGAATTAAATAAACAGAAATTAGGATCAGAAATATATATGATCTAGGTAGTTTGACCTTGGGAGAGAACAGAGGAGGTTTTTGAGAGGGATTTTTGAGGACAAAACATGAAGACCAACTTCACTCATCTGAAGTTGTATTTAAGAGTCTGTGTACCAAGACTTGCTGCTTAGGGACTTACTAGGTACTCAGACCTGTCACATCCCTATGAACTTTCTCAGTCATTGTAAGAAATGTATGCAGACTACTTCAGCTGATCTATCTGGTGGTTACTCCTGGATTATGTCATAGAAAGACTTATTCTCCTGCTGGTGTAGCTGTTGTGAGTTGAGTAGCCAGCAATTATACCAGATTGACACAGTAATCATTTTCTCTTCTTTTTACTGTCAATCCCACCCAAAAAGCTAGGATAAGAAGATAAGAAAGTTAACATTATGTGTGTGTGTGTGTGCAGTTCACAATGTTAACAGTATATTGATATACACATATTATAGATAAAAAATTATTGTTCTTACGATTATTTTTAAGTTATTATTTTTTAAATTATACATTGTGGAATGGCCAGATTGAGTTAATGAACATAGCGTTACATTACATACCTTTTTTTTTCAGTGGGAGCACTCTTAGCAATCTTCAAGAATACAATACATTGTCATTAACTATAGTCACAGTCAGCATGTTGTACTGTAGATCTCCCAAATTTATTCCTATTTCACTGAAATCCTGTAGCCTTTGACCAACATCTTTCCAGCCCCACTACCACTGCCCCACCATCCCACAAACCTCTGCTAACCATTACCTTATTCTCTGCTTCTATGAATTCAACTTTCTCAGATTTCACAGACTTTCTAT
This sequence comes from Pongo pygmaeus, assembly GCF_028885625.2. Lineage (NCBI taxonomy): Eukaryota > Metazoa > Chordata > Mammalia > Primates > Hominidae > Pongo > Pongo pygmaeus. Next base: position 107,276,343 of record NC_072382.2, on the reverse strand, counting down.
TCCTGGCCTATTTCAGTTAATGTCTTCCAGATTCATCCATGTGTTCACAAATGACAGCATTTCCTTCTTCTTCTTCTTTTTTGTTTTCTTTCTTTCTTTTTTTTTTTTTTTTTTGGCTAAATAATGTTCCACTGCATATACATACTACATTTTCTTTGTTTTTACTGTTCTTATTTTTTCAGGTCATTTTTCCCCACAAACTAATTGTATTCTAGAACAAAAACAAATCCCAACTCAAAATGCTTCTCTCATGCCACCTTCCCATCTGCTCACTTTTTATTCATTCTTCAAGACTTAAGTCAGGATTTTCCCCAGGATGCTTTCCTTGACTCCATGTTTCCTTTCCTGATTTTTCTTTCTACAGCCAAGAATTTTCACATCCTGGGAACATTTCTGTCACAGCACTGACCCTATTATGTTTACCCAGAAATATTTTTCTGAAAAACACTCGCTCACGTTCACCCGAATATAACCTTACCGGTTGGCCAGTACAACAGTCCATCCTTAACTGAGACTTCACTTTTTGTAGTTTCAGTTACCTATTGTCAATGACAATTGAAAAATATTAAATAATTCATAAGTTTTCAATTGCACGCCATTCTCAGCCACGTGATGAAGTCTTGCACTCTCCTGCTCAGTCATGCCTGGGACATGAGCCATCCCTTTATCCAGAGTCACCATGCTGTGCATGCTGCCCGCCTATTGGTTACTCAGTAGCTTTCTGAGTTATCAGATCGACTGTCACAGTTTCACAGTGCTTGTGTTCCAGTCATCCTAATGTTACTTAGTCCCAAAGTGCAAGGGTAGTGATGCTGGCAATTCATGTGAAAGAGAAGCTGGAAAATGTGCTACCTTCAGATAAAAGGATGAAAGTTCTCAAATAAATAAAGCAAGAAAAGGCTGGGTGCAGTGGCTCACGTCTGTAATCCCAGCACTTTGGGAGGCCGAGGCGGGCAGATCACAAGGTCATCCTGGCTAGCACGGTGAAACCTCGTCTCTACTAAAAATACAAAAAATTAGCCGGGCATGGTGGCGTGCACCTGTAGTCCCAGCTACTCGGGAGGCTGAGACAGGAGAAGGGCGTGAACCCGGGAGGTGCTTGCAGTGAGCCAAGATCGTGCCACTGCACTTCAGCCTGGGTGACAGAGCCAGACTCTGTATCAAACATGAATAAATAAAGCAAGAAAAAAAAAATGTATGCCGAGGTTGCTAAGATCTAGAGTAAGAACAAATCTTCCATCTGTGAAACTGTAAAGAAGAAAAATAAATCCACGCATAGTATATGTGGAGAGTTTGGTACTATGCTTGGCTGCAGGCATCCACTGCAGGTCTTGGAATGTATTCCCTATAGATAAGGGTATCCCCTATCTATACACGTTATCCCCTATGGTGTAGCATAATTGATTGATTAACACCCTGAATACATGTATGAATCAGCATGACTCATAAAATATTGTCATAAAAAAGAAGCCCAATTTCCTGGAAAATAAAAAAGGCCACAACTTATCTGAAATGAAGAGGCAGAAAGCTCTAGTTGATAGCTTCACATCATCTGGAAAATCAATTTCGTAAAACTATTGGGTGGCTACTCTATTCTCTTCATTCTGATTAACCACAAATAAAAGAAACTCAATTAAAAAAATCCTGAGAGTCAAAGTTCAGTGTCCTCATCTTACTGGTTACACTGGAAGCCTGTGTTAAAATAGAAAACTCTACTCAGCCCAGCCCACCTTGAGTCAGTTTAGATAAAAAGCTTGAGAAGTATCTGATGGGCTTCTTTCCATTTTCTCATTCTTTCTCAGTATGTTCTTGTTCCTGTACTTTCTAATCTTCTACAATTCTAATTTTCTTTCTTCTATTCTTCTCTGCTTCAACTTAGAATGATTTGGAACCTAATTATGTTTTATATCCTTATTACTCATTGATTTAAAAAAATCCTTGAGTCCTCTTCTTAATACAATGAAAATGCTGAATGTTTGTCATAAAATATCAGTAAATTTCAATCCCTTTCTATAGGCACAAGGGTTTTTCAGTAACTGTATTAATGACCCTTTACAGAAAAGGAGTCTTTATGCCTGATAAGTGTAAAATATCAAAAAGTTAACTTCACTTTTCTGAAACCCTCAACTCTAGCTCCAATAGTATATGAAGCTCTAAATTAAATTAAAGGTGTTTAAAATGCATTACTTTGTATTTGGACCTCTTTCATCAGCAATACTTAAGTACTGTCTTGGACAGGAAGTGACAGAGTCCCATTAGTTAGCTCAGGGACCAGTGTTATTCATTCTTTTGGCATTGAAGCAATTCTCATTACAACTAAGCTGATATGGGAATGATAAATGACAACAGGCTACTACAAATGTTACTATATATTGAGCCAAAGTAATGGAACCTCAAGCAGAAGTGTGCAGAGGAAAACAGTGCAGTGATATGGAGACAATATAAAGTGTTATCAAAGTGTCATAAACAATTTGAGTGTATTTGAAAAGCACTCCAGTGGCTAATGAAGCCAAAAGATAGGTCTTCATTAGGAAAGGACTCCAACAGTTCAGGCATAACCCAGCCAGTTACATCCCAAATAGTGATCTGCAACATTACTGAGCATCACAATTATCTGGAAAAGTTTTCTCTAAAAAATGAGAGAGAGAGAGAGAGAGATTCCCGTGTCCGTTTTACTATGTCTTCCATTTCTTCACCAAAGTTTCTGAGTTGATATATCTGAGTATTTTCATAAATATCCTAGATGATGCTAATGCAGGTTTGGGAATCACAGATTCAGAAATAAGTGCACAAATGCTTCAGTTTACCTAATACAGTTGTAGACTTCGAAGAGGTCATGAGCCAAATCAAAGTATGCATTATTAAGGAAAATATTACTTGAAAAAAAGTATTTATATTGATTGCCACTTTATACTGGTATTTTCAGTAACTTTATATATTAGGCATAAAAATTCATCTTTTGTGAGGTTTTATTTTACCAAAGTTAAGTAGATTTCACTTGTATTTAATAAGCTGCTTGAAAATTGACAAGTGATATCCATGAGATACTGATCTCCCTGAAATTTCATTTTGTAAATAGAAAAGTTACAAGATTAGATTCGCTACAAATTACATATTTCAATTGATTAAAGTGTAAAATGTTTGCACAAACAACCACCTACTTTAACATATTGAGGTCTACCCTGTTGACTGATACAATCTTGCTAGAAGAGGGGCCTGTTAGAGATAATTTTTTTATTATTCACACGTTGTCTAATTTTAGTGAGAATATTTATAGACAATCTTCATCTGAGATTTCTACAGGAAAAGCCAGCTTGTCATTTGAAAGTCTAAAGTGAACGTATTTCATGGGCCATCTGCATAAATAGCCTTGGGATGCTCAGAAAAAAAATCCAGTTCCTTTGCCCTACACTAGACCAACTGGATCAGAATTGCAGAGACTCAAGGGCAGGAATTCATATTTTTAAAAAGTGTCTACCCATCCTAACTAGAGATTCTTATGCACACCAAAAGTTGAAACACTTTGATTAGAATCTAAACTGTTTTCCTTGTCTTGATGTGTTCAAGAGTTTTAGGTTGTTGTCAAGTCTTTTTCAATCATGGAAACATTTTTTTTCAGACTCTTGGTTGTTACATAATAAAATATTTACATTTTACACATTTTCACAACTGGTGTCCTATTTTCCATTTTCAGAGAGCTGCTCTAAGTATAAGGAAGCCTAAGGATAAGGTAGATACTGGGAATTCCCACTGCATGGAAATATGGCAAGTTGCTTTTATTTATCTGACAGTCATTCTCTTCTGGGAAAATACCCTCATTGAGATTTACAATCTTCAAGGCCTCCACATAAAAATGAAGACTGGATGAACCCCAAAAGAAGTGAGACTTGCAACAACCAATAAAAAAAAGCATTTCTGCCATTTTCAAGTTATAATTTTGAAACATTTGTAAATGTAGAATAGTTTAATGAAACATCATTTAATTATTCCCTCAACACTCATTCAATGAATATTTTTGCACATTATTTTCTAAACGTCTTTTCTTCAATTATTTATGTGGTTGAAATCATATTATACACATGTTGGTTTGGGTTCTGATTTCTTTTTCTATTTTAACATATTCTCTCAAAGCTATTTTCTTAGATAATTCAAAATTGTAAGCATCATTTCTTTAGTGTATTATATGAGTCAATTTTATGGGAGATTCATTATTTCAATAATTATTCCTGTATATTTGAACATTTAGGTTGTGACATTAGAATAATTTACAATATTAAAAATAATGCTCAAATCTACCTCTGTGTTGTTGAGATAGTCATTAATTTACAGATCAAAGGTTATAAACATTTAAAAATTCTTCATAAATATAATAAAATTACTTTTCTGAAAGATGAAGCCAATTAAAACTTGCAGTAGTATTGTACAATAATGTCCACAAAGGAAATCTCATGAAGTTTGACTTTTATCCTTTTAAAAGAATTACTAATTTGTTATGAAATAGGCATGTTGCTTTTGCATAAGTTATTTTTAGTTATACAACAAAGAAGAAAGGTTATATGTATAGACCAGTACTAATGTAGATCAAAGAGAAAGCTGAAGTGTTTGGCTCTATCTTAAACCTTGTCTATCAAATAGAATTGAGAACAATGGAATGGTAAAAACATCATTTAAGACAAAATCAAAGGCCAAGAATTAGATGAAATAATCTTAATGGCACACAGTGTTTTCTCAATGAATTCACATTCTATATCAAAGTTCTGAAAGGTCTTATAAATGAACATGCTGAAACATTCTCAGAGATATTTAGCTGAGATAAACAGAATAATTGTCTTTTAAAATATATTATACCTTTATTACTTAACTCTCTGATCTATTATAATCCATTACTACTAATGCATTTCTATTGATTTCTTCCTAAGATATCTTATGGTTTTTGTTTATATATGTCAATAACAGTGTTTGATATCTTATTTATGAAAACTTCATTGTGACTTATTTATAGAGTTGTAAGTAGCAAGGGACCTTTTTGGTCTTATTTAATGTTTTTCTGCATTAACATCAGCTTTGTTTGATAGGCACAATAGCATGAGTGTGGCAGTGAAGGTGAGGAGCAATGGAGCCAGATGGCCCCAGCTGGAACCTCAGTCCTACCTCTCATACGCTAGGTCACCCTGAGAAAATCCGTTAGCTTCTCTAGTCCACAGTCTGTAAAACAGCAGTAATTTTAGGTTGGTGCAAAAGTAATTGCGGTTTTGGTTATTAAAAGTGATGGCAAAAATCACAATTACTTTTGTACCGACCTAAGTACCTATCTTAGGTGTTACTAAAATGATTGCATGAGTTATCAGGCATAGGCCAAATGCTGAGAATAGTGGCACTCATTTGTTGGTTTTTATTATTACAATTTTCTACCTTTTAGCCTGTCTCGATTTCTCTTTCTCCAGACTGTTTCTTTTCTTTCTCTGCATCCTTCCCTTCCTAGTTCTTTCTTTTTTTTTTCTTTTTTGCATTTATTGACATCTTTGCAAATATTTTATCTTTAAACTCTTTGAGGCATTCAAATTGGTTGTGTAACCTTTAGAGTATAAAGCATTATTTTATATAGTATAAAAAGCATTATTTAAAATAATATTTAAATAATTTAAATATTCAATTTTTAAAAACAGAATATTGATTATTGTGTAAATATCCAATTACTATAATCTTATTCTATATTTTTAAATTTTCTCTACTTCCATAATATTTTTTAAATTTTCTATCTTTTGCTCCACAGTTGTATATTCTTCAGCCATTTCCCTACTTCCTTTTGGAAAAAATATAAATTAGTTACCTTAAAAACTCTAGATGACATGCTTATTTATCTCACTATATCGACTTCCACTCTCCACAGTGTCTTTTATCATACTTTCCTCCACTATATCATTTATCCTCTAATCTGTATTTTTGTAAACACATTTTTGTAACACTGAATTATATATAATTTGATATTATTTTTATACTCTATCGCTTTTATTTCCAGAATTAAACCTGGTTCCATTTTTCAACAATAATCATTAGTAATTTATGACTATTTATTTATTTATTTATTTTCACACACGGGCTCCCTTTGTCACCCAGGCTGGAGTAAAGTGGCACAATCATGGCTCACTGCAACCTCAACATCCAGGGTTCAAGGAATTCTCCCACCTCAGACTCCCAAGTAGCTGGGACTACAGGCACATACCTGATCCTCTTCCTCCTCCTACACTGCACCCTCTAAAAGGCCCCTGTGTGTGTTGTTCCCCACTATGTGTCCATGTGCTCTCATCATTGAGCTCCCACTTGTAAGAAAGAGTGTGCAGTATTTGGTTTTCTGTTCCTGCATTAGTTTGCTGAAGATAATGGCCTCCAGCTCCATCCATGTCCTTGCAAAGGACATGATCTCGTTCTTTCTTATGGCTGTATAGTTTTCCATGGTGTATGTGTACCACATTTTTCTTTATCCAGTCTGTCAGTGATGGGCATTTAGGTTGATTCCAGGTCTTTGCTGTTGTGAATAGCGCTTCAGTAAACATACATGTGCATGTGTCTTTATAAAACCATGATTTATATTCCTTTGGATATATACCCAGTAATGGGGATGCTGGGTCAAATGGTATTTCTGTTTTTAGGTCTTTGAGGAATCATCACACTGTCTTCCACAATGGTTGAAATAATTTACACTCCCACCAACAATGTATACGTGTTCCGTTTTCTCCCCAACCTTGCCAGCATCTGTTATTTTTTGATTTTTTAGTAATAGCCATTCTGACTGGTATGAGATGGCATCTCATTGTGGTTTTGATTTGAATTTTTCTAATGATCAGTGGTACTGAGCTTTTTTTCATATGCTTATTGGCTGCATGGATGTCTTCTTTTGAAAAGTGTCTGTTCATGTCATTTGCCCATTTTTTAATAGGTTTATTTCTTTCTTGTAAATTTAAGCTCCTTACAGATGCTGGATATTAAATCTTTGTCAGATGATAGTTTACAAATATTTTCTCCCATTCTATAGGCTGTCTGATCACTCTGCTGATAGTTTGTTTTTCTGTGCAGAAGCTCTTTCATTTAATTTATTCATTTAATAAATCTCTTTTGTCAATAGTTGCTTTTGTTGTAATTGCTTTTGACATCTTCATCATGAAATCTTCACTGGGGCCTATGTTCTGAATGGTATTGCCTAGGTTGTCTTCCAGGGTTTTTATAGTTTTGGGTTTTACATTTAAGTCTTTAATCCATCTTGAGTTAATTTTTGTATATGGTGTAAGGAAAGGGTCCAGTTTCAACCTTCTGCATTTGGCTAGCAAGTTATCCCAACACCATTTATTGAATGGAGAAGTCTTTCCTCATTGCTTATATTTGTCAGCTTTGTCGAAGATCAGATAATTGTAGGTGTGCAGTCTTATTTCTGAGTTCTCTATTCTGTTCCATTAGTTTATTTGTTTGTTTTATACCAGTACCAAGCTGTTTTGGTTAGTGTAGCCCTGTAGTATAGGGCTACAGTTTTAGTATAGTTTGAAATCAGGTTGTGTGATGCCTCCAGCTGTGTTATTTTTGCTTAGGATTTCCATGGCTATTGGGTGGTTGTCTAATTTTTGACTATTTGTAGAGACAGACTCTCACTATGTTGCCAAGGCTGGTATCGGACTCCTGGGCTCAAGCAATCCTCCACTCTAGACCTCCCCAAGTGCTGGAAATACAGGTGGAGCTACCATGTCCATCTTGAATTACTGTGTAAACAATTATATTTTCCTCTGAATCTTCAATATGATAAATTTCCTACTAAGTTTTGTATTTGGCCAAACTTTCTGTTTATTGAAATACATTTTCTAGTACTACTTTTAGAGACTGTGATAGGTGACTTATGTTCCAAATTATTGCATGTTTGATATTGCTTTCACATCTAAGTAAGCACATTGCTTGGTAAACATTCCTAGCTAATATGGGTTTCCCTCAATGACTGTACATAATATCGCAGTACCATCTCTTAGCTAATATTAATGGAAAATGTCAAAGACCATACTGATTTTTTATTTTGCCTTGTAGGTAATCTCCTTCTCCTTCCTTCATGGCTTGTAGGAAATATTTCTTTACCCCAATTTTAACCAGCTCACTGGAATATAACAAACTCGTTCTATGTAGAGATTAAACTTTTGTTCAAGATAAGCTTTCTTGTACTCATTTCTGCAATTTTTTTCTGCTCTAGGTTATCTGTCTTCAGAAAATTATTTCTATGTTCCATCAACACTATCTTTCATGGCTGTAATATCTTATGTATCATTACTTTTGTTCTGGTTCTGCAGCTCTACATTGTGTGCTATTTTTTTTCCACTGTATCCTCCTTTTCTTTTATTCATCGATTTAAAAATGCTAATTCTACTCAGTGGTGTCCTTCTTGTCGTTTTTAAAGGAAGTTTTGTAGAGTTACCCTAAAATTCTTTGTTGCTTTTGTTGTTTTTATAATCTTCACTTCTTAATCTGGGCAATTCCACTCATTCCTATTAATTGCCCCAAAATAGTGTTGATGAATTGTCTTTGATTTCCCCTCCCTGTTGAAACAGATGCTGTTGGAATTTTCTCTGTAATCTTTGAACTGGTTGCTTTATTTGGTTATTCAGCTGCTTGAAGGAGGGTATAAGCAGGCCCTGAGGCAATAGACAGCTGCATTCTGGGCTTGTTATTTCTGCTCACTTTCCTTTCAAATCGGTTGACTCCCCTGCCAAGGAGCATATCTGAATTTTGTCATTCTTCAGCGTTGGCACAAGTAGCTCACTCTAGCAAGATAGTTGTTGTGTCACAAAATTCTTTTTAATGGGACTTGTGTAAAAGTGTCTTTTTGCAGCTACAAGGTTTATCCCTTCACTTCTTTCCCCTGACCCATCTCTTTTCCGGCTCAGCTTTGCCTTCTCACCACCCTTCCTGATTATGAAGCTGCATCTGCAAACCAAAATAGAATGGTCATATTGCTCCTCTTCAGCCCTGTGGCACCTGCAATTGTCTGGCTGGGAGTGGGGTGGAGGTCAAGAGCTGGAAGTTTCTCATTTCTCCTACCAGTCACGCACTGCTTAGCTCCCAGGCCTCCCACTTCCAAAATAGAAGGAATTAGTAAGACCTTCTGGAAACTTATCACTTGCTTCTTATACACTGTTCCTTCCTATCAATTCAGGAGCACATATATTAAAGATTAGTATTTATTCTCTTTCACCTAAGTAAAATAATACCTATTATTTAAAATTACATACTGTGATGTAACGGTATGGGCTATCATTTCCTAACTCTCAGCATAAGTAAAATTTCTTTAAGGTTCATCTTATGCCAATGTGCCCTTACCTTTTCAACTATTCAAATACAATTTTGATTTTCTAAAAAGATAAAAATGTTATTTTTTAATTATTTAATTAATTAATTTAGTTTTTGAGATGGAGTCTGGCTCTTTCACCCAGGCTGGAGTGCGGTTGCATGATCTCAGCTCACTGCAACCTCCGTCTCCCAGGTTCAAGCAATCCCCCCACTTCAGCCTCCTGAATAGCTGGGACTACAGGTGCCTATCACCACACCAGGATAATTTTTTTTTTTTTTTGTATCTTTAGTAGAGACAGGGTTTCACTATGTAGGCTAGGCTGGTCTCAAACTCCTGATGTCAAGCAATCACCCACCTTGGCCTCCCAAAGTGCTGGGATTACAGGCATGAGCCAAAGGTGCCTGGCCTAAAAAGATAAAGTGTTAGACTCAACAATTATAGACCACTGTGCTTGATGTGGCTTTGGGACAGCAAAGAGGGGCATGAGACCTCATAGCATGGTAGTTACTTTCTCTGAAAAAATCTTTCAATAATCCTTTCTCCCACCACACATTTTTTTTCTCCTTAAATTAGATGAGTTGTTTCAAAATCAGGTAGTAAATAATTTCCTTTGAAAATCTTTCTATGCGGGTTTTTTCTCATACTCTTCTGATATCTGATGTCAATCATATTGATAACTCAGTTAAAACCAAGGCAAGGGCCAGGAGTGGTGGCTCATGCCTATAATCCCAGCACTCTGGGAGGCCGAGGCAGGTGGATCACCTGAGGTCAGATGTTCAAGACCAGCATGGCCAACATGGTGAAACTCCGTCTCTGCTAAAAGTACCAAAATTAGCCAGACACAGTGACTTGTGCCTGTAGTCCCAGCTACTGGGGAGGCTTAGGCAGGAGAATCACTTCAACCTGGGAGGCAGAGGTTGCACTGAGCCGAGATGATGTCACTGTACTCCAGCCTGGGTGACAGAGCAAGACTGTGTCTCAAAAAAGCAAAAACAAAAAACAACACCAAAAAATAAAAAATAAAAACCCGAGGCAGGAATATTGCATCTAACACTGTGTTAGAAGAACCACTACCCCCTTTTCTATAACCACTGAGTAGTCTTAACACTACTCTCATGAGGCTAATTCTCACCATTACTGTCCTAGGAGACCAGGAACGAAAGAGAGCCAAGGATATCAGCACCTGAGCAAAGCATATGGCAGAATGTCTTTAGAATCCCTGAGTAAATCATAAAGAAACATGGGGTAAAAATAGATGAGAGAGTCAACTTTAAAGCTGGTTAAGTAATTGTACCTAGAGGTGCTGACAATTGATAGATGATAATATTTCCTAAAGTAAAACAATGTTAAGGAATCCTATAGGATCTTCTCCTTTTCTTGATCTTAACATTGATGTCACTTCCTTGAATGTTATCATAATATTCTCAGAAAGCAAAAAACAGATAGAATGATGAATATAGAAAACCGTAATAAACTATGATCTATAGCTGAAATAAAATATAAGATATGAGATGTTTGATTTGGTTTGGCTGTGTCCCCATTCAAATCTCATCTTGAATTGTAGTTCCCATAATCTCCACGTGTCATGGGAGGGACTCAGTAGTAGGTAGTTGAATCATGGGGGTGGTTTCCCCATGCTACTCTCATGATAGTAAGTTCTCATGAGATCTTATGGCTTTATAAGAGGCTTTTCCCCCTATTGTTCAGCACTTCTCCTTGCTGCTGCCATGTGAAGAAGGTTGTGTTTGCTTTCCTTTCACCATGACTGTAAGTTTCCTGAGGGCTCCCCAACCATGCTGAACTGTGAATCAATTAAACCGTTCCTTTATAAATTACACAGTCTCTGGTATGTCTTTATTAGCAGTGTGAGAATGGACTGACATAATGCTATACTTTCACAAAAATAAATTTACCTGAATAGTTATAGTATGTGGGGGACAAGGCTTTGCAATAGAATTAAACATAGACAAGATTTTAAGCTATGTGTACTTGATTCAACAATATCAAGCAAACTTATTTGGTATTAATACGAGTCCAACAGAAGTCCCAACTTCAGGATCTAAGACATGTGGTCTAGACCAATTAGATACATCTGGTGTTTTCTGGAACTTTGGTGGGTAGATGAGTGAGTGAGAAGAGGTGCTGGCGACAGCCTTTTTTTTTTTTTCATTAAAATTGAGAATGTTGATTGTATAGCCTAGTTAAGAAATACTTTTTTATGACTGCCAAGATTTAGGCCCCAACTTAGGGGCAAGGGTCACCTCTAACCTTTCAGGAAGTCTTGGGTGTGACCCACTGCATAAATGGAATTTCACCATATTTAACAGACTCAAAGTGTACATGCAAGCTTGTTTCATAAATAAGGGATTTCAATCAAGATCCACGAATGATGCAGTTTAACATGTGTTCTCAGCTTGCCTGCTGACCACCTCTCCTTTTCTAAATATACAACAGCACAGCAAGTCTTGCAAGTGACATGTTATGGGATAAATTGTGTGCCTCTAAAGCTTCTGCATTGAAGTTACAACCTCCCAGTACCTCAGAATGTGACTGTATTTGGGGGACAGGGTCTTTAAAGAATTGAGTTAAAATGAGGTCATTAGGGTGGGCCCTAATGCAATATGACTGGTGTTCTTATAAAAAGAGGAATTAGGACACAGACATGCAGAGAGGGAAGACCATATTAAGACACAGGGAGATAACGGCATCTACAAGCCAAGGAGAAAGGCCTCAGAAGAAACCACCTCTGCTGCCTCCTGGATCTCAGACTTTCGGCCTCCAGAATTGTGGAAAATAAATTTCTGTTGTTTAAGCCACAGTCTGTGGTACTTTGTTATTTCTGTTGTTAAAGCCACAGTCTGTGGTACTTTGTTATTTCTGTTGTTTAAGCTACAGTCTGTGGTACTTTGTTATTTCTGTTGTTTAAGCCACAGTCTGTGGTACTTTGTTATTTCTGTTGTTTAAGCCACAGTCTGTGGTACTTTGTTATGACAGCCCTGGCAAACTGATACAGAGCAGTTTTGTATGCTGTAAGAAATAGACTACTAGTAACACTGCTTTGGGCCTAGTAACACAGTGTGGACTGAAGGGCATTCTTTCTACTACAAGGTGGTTAAGGATGGGGAGGTATCTAATTTTATATGAGTGGGAAGTGTATTGGTGAGTAACATCACCAAAGGGCCCTTTGGATTCACATGACCAAAACTAGTAGTGACATAGGATGATGTCATACGGTTGCCCATATGTTTGTAAGATATGCTCTATCTTGATGTATTCAAGGATTCTTTGTAGAATAAAAACATATCCTCCAAATCAGAGATGTCTTACTTGCCAGGTCTGTTTCCATTTATACACTCTATATTCTAGTCTTAGCTAAGTCATTAAGCAGAAAAATTATTCCCAAGTTTCTGCTACAGTAACTGCTATAAGGAGCATGAGTGACAAGAGTGGGCTGAGAAGATAGTGGCTATGGTGAGTGAGGGCAAAAATTGAATGCAATATTAGAATTTAAGTTTAACTTAAGACCTGCCCTTAGGTCTAATGTCTGTAGTGCTCAGATTAAAATTAATATAGTTGATAATTTCAGAATTTTATTTAACATATGAGGGTAATAATTATTCTTACTAGTTACTCACTAAATGCTAATATAAATTCTAGATGTAAAAAATAAATGAAAGCTCTTTTTTATTTTACTTTTACTTTCTTCAAAATTATGACAAATATTGGATAAACAAACATTCTCATTAAACATTATAAGTGCTTATTAATAGCTATAGAGCAATGTTCCATGATTGTAAACATAGTTATTTATCATAAAAAATAATAATTAGGCTAAGAATAATGTTATAAAACATATTCTGTTTGAGGCTTCAGAACATCAAATTAATGTAATTTATTTTTACACGTTAAAGAAATAGAAAACCAAAGAATAAGCAAAGGAAATGGAATATTGAGAAATATATTAAAAAGAGAGCAAAACAAAATGAAAATAATTATCTAGGACTAGTTATCTAATACTAAAATGCATAACAATATTCAATGTGATGAAAAGGATGTCATCATACACTGCCTGTGGACACATATGTCCATTTGGAAAGCAATTTCACAGTAAATGTCAAGAACCTTTAAAACAGAAATATATTAAATAGAAATAAGTAGAAATGTGGTCAAATTGTTACCTAAAATTGTCAAACACTGGAAAAAATAAAAACATTTAAAAAATGAATTACTAACATTCATAAAATAATTACTTGGTAATTAAAAGAGTATTTTTTAATAATATCCAATGGGAAAATGCCTAGAATAAAATGTTAATCTGGAATAGAACAATATGTATTATAATTAAGTGTCTATAAAATAGTAAAATTAGTATGTGCATTTTTATTATTTGATAGTAGAATTATTATTTTAATTGTTTTGTTTGTTATAACTGCATTTTTCAAATTGTCTTCCCCCAGGTACATTAATTTTGTAATTAAAAATATACATCCAAATAAACACAAAGTGTAAATGTGTTGCTAAGAAATTCTGAGAATACAAGAAAAATATGAGTTTTTTTAAATTAATTTTCTTGTTTTGCATTTTTGGGATTTGAAATTCTTATGAAACATCTAGCTTTTTAAGTAAGTGAATGTCTTCCCTTTATTTTCCTTTTCTGAATGTTAGGGAAACATCTGCATCAGATCATTTGTCAGAAATGAACTAGATTGTATTTCAAAAGCTCAGATGTGGTTATTAATTAATATAAATGTTGATGCTTTCATAATAAAAATATCTACCTATTTTTCCCATTAATAATTTATTACTGATTTAAAAAATCATTACAAGTATGACAAATGCTGCCAAGATATAAGCAGCATAAAAAAATAGGAAACATGTATTCACTGTCATTTTCATATTTCAGCAGAAATTAAGATGTAATCTGTAAAAGGGGCTGTGAAAAGTGTACTACGTGTACTACACTGCTCTAGTGTTTACTGCTCTATTCAAAGTCTACGATTTGTTACTACTTTTATATCAGTAAGGTTACTATGGAACAATGGAAGAACACTGGACCCTAACTAAAAAGATACAGATCAATAGTTTCAGCTGTGTTGAAACTGCATCATGTCACTTTAGGAAAGTAATTTAATCTTCCTGGTAAAAGAAACAACATTTTTTATAGATACCTCCTAATTAGTTTATAATGATCATGGTTTTATTTTAATGTGGAAAGTATGATGGCAACATCATTGTAAATGAAAAATGTACGGGGTATGATTTTGAAGTAAAATATTACATTGAATATGTAAGATATCTTGAACTTTTCTTAGAAAAAATTCTTTGAATTTTTTCATTTAATATTATTTCTATTTTCAAAAATACTGTGACATACAAGAAATAATTGACTCTAGTCATGAATAGGAAATATGACTGCAATGCTGAGATCTTCATATGGCAAGAGACCTCAGATCCCTTTTACAGCTATTATTCAAATATTGTCATAAAACTAACTTATAGTCATAAAATTAATTCCATCTGTTTAAAAAGAATTTTAAAATATATTTCGCGTTTGTACTTGTTCCTTCACCAACTTTATCTTTCTACTTTTATCCCAAAAGTAAATCAGTGAACTTAATGAATGCAGAAATGCTCAATTCAGAGTTGGAAAGAGAAGGAACACTAAATTAGATCTGACATGGAATATGAATATTCTCTCCTCCCCATGGAGTTAATGTGATTAAGTAAGCATTCCCATTCCAAGTAAAAGGGAAATAAATTGCATTTTTGGCTTTATGTTTATTTGCTTTCTTGGTAGTTTCATCGTTTTCAGAGAAAATGAAGACATGCTACTGAAATATTGAGTATTTAAGGAAATGTTTGCTGATTGTCTCCTACGTGTACTACACTGATTTGAAAATAGCTTAGGTAATAGAAAATGATTTGTTGGCAACTTCACTAATAAAAAAGTAAAGGATGATAAGGAAGGAAAACAAAGAATAAATGTTATCTTGGGAAAGCTAGAGGAAGGAAGAGACAGTGAGCGCTGATCATTCAAGGAAAGATAGAAAAAGAAATAAAGCAATTCCCTAAGAGTACAGATAAAGTGAAAGAATGATGGTAAATTTGAGGTATTATAATGGCAAAATTGTAAAAAAAACTAGGATCAATTAAGAGACCTTGAAATAGAGTAAATGGAGAATAGTGATTTTTAATTAAAAATGCTAAATTGTCATATATGTTATTTAAAAAGGAGTGCAAATATGCACTGCTATGGGAGAAACTAGTATGGAGAAAACACACACACACACACACACACACACACGCACACCTCTTAAGGTGCAGATTCCAGATGAGAAAAATCTGTATTTGAAAATATCACTACTTTGCCCTGATCATATTTATTTAAAAGTGATCTATGTATTACTTACGGAATAAAACAATATGATCTAGAGATCCAGTTGTCAGCAGGTTTAGGGTAGCTGCAACTACACTCTGCTTTCGGGCCTTGTTTGTGGATGCTCCAGGCCTTGTTAGCCTGTAGTTGAACACAATATTTCTGATCCATCTCTTTTACTCCATCTTTCACTGTTCCTATCAGCATGACCTGCCTGCTACTTTGGTTTAACATCAATCACCATGCATGGCTTCCATTAGTGTTCCAGCTGACAACTTCGGGATTTCTTTGGGGGAAGTTTTTCATAATTGCATTCTTGCAGATCCCAGCATTAAGAACTACTATAGTTCTATCAGAAAAAGCAACCTGTGTCATCTATCAGGTAACATTTTGACATTAGTTCAAACGTACATAATGTATTAGTAGCAAAATATACCATTATAAGAATTTAGAAAACATCATGTTGTATACGATTAAAAATACACAATTTTTATTTGTCAATTTAAAAATAAATGAATGAATTTAAAAAATAATTTAGACTCAGATTATCTATGTTAACTTGCAACCAGTTTTTCATCGGTGATAAGCCATCCTCCTTCATGGTCATTTGCACCTGGGCTTAGCTTTTAAGAATCTTTATGTTCAAATTGCATTTTCTTTTACCTACTTGTTAAAGTAAAAATATGCTATAATAGCCTTCAAATATGAGTTATTAAAAATCTGCTTAGGTTTCAAAGATGCACTGCCATATTCTCCTGACCTGGAAATTTCTCTGTCCTTGAAACATGCAGGAGACACTCTCCTAAAACATGTCCTAAAACAGGCAGGTATTTACCACTCTCTAGTCTACATGTTAACTATCTATTTACATGTTTTATTTCTCCTACTACACTCCAAACTTCATGAGGGCAGAGTATTTATTTGACTTTTCTTTGAATTCTCTGCAGTGCCCAGTATGGTATGATGCATACGGTAGGCACTCAGTGAATATTTACAAAAAATTGTGCTAACAAATGCAAACCTGTTTCCTGAGATAATTCATCTTACACAATGTGCACTAAATCCATTGATACTATTCCTCAGAGAAATTCGATTCAACTTAAAAGCATTACTTTTTAAATAGCAATTATATTATAATAAAATTTTATATAATATTACTGTAAGCAAAAGGATTGTTTAAAGGTGACAGGTGTAGAATTCTATTGTTAATATCATGAAATGTATTAAGATAATTATGTATTTCCACTTCCATTGTTAAGGATAACAAAGCTTCTAATCATACCTCATATCATTAAAATTATCTAGCTTCATAAAACTATTTTTAAATGGTTGTTTATTTTTTCCACAATAATGGAGGGCACAAAATATCTAAGTGAAACAGCATTTGGTAGAGTTTTAATCTTATAAATGTTCTAAATTCTTCTCTGTCCCCTACTTGAGATTTTAGATTAAGAGTGTCACTAAAATCATTTTGTATTGCAACATGCTGAGGTAATTGTTCTGTTAAAACCAACTGAAAAGGCAGCAGATTGAATGGTTATGTGGTAAAATTCAAACACATCAGACTGAGGGGAATGGGATGGTTTGATGGTAGCTACATACACTGCACTGATTCAGTTCTAGCCAAGTGCAGTTAGACCTGTGCATTTTTGCCTCTCTGGTTTACTTGAATTGGTTCACTGTTGAGGGATACTGTCACTCCATGCCATCGTTTTATGATTTCCCTTTACAAAGAGCTCATGGATTAAATAAGCATCCTTTTTGTCCAAAGCATATGTTAACAATGACCTTGTCACACCAGTGAGGAAGTACCACCATATGGCTGCATTAAATGAGGCTAGACTTTAGAAAATGGACTTCCAAAACCTGGGAACACAAGGGAAAAAGGGGAGAGGTGGTGGAAATCCTTTCTATTTTAGGCCTGGAATTGTAGAGATCACTTGGGTGATTATGTCTATGGAGAAAAGAAAATGATAAAAACATACAATGTTTTGATTTGGTATGTGTGTCAGGTAGGGTGAGGAAAGTAAATGAGACTTTGAATAAAAAGTCACTCTGAACTTTAAAAGAGTCTGACCTTGAACAAAATGTAAAATGGCAAGATATTCTTGAGGGATAAAAATGAAAGTGATAGGAAATTATGAGAGAAGTATAGAATATTATACTATTCCCAGTTTTGCAATTTTGATTCCCCATTGCCTTAAAATGTACATTTCATGAACAATACCTGTCTTTAATAAACATGAAAATGTTATACTATTAGACATCCAATTTGAAAACTCATCTAATAAGAACTGAACTGATGAAAAGCAAGAAGGTACTTGTCTTTTATTCTTTTTGTATTGGAAGCTCCTTATTTTGTATTCCAAATCTATCTGTTTCATGCTCATGGATTATAAATACACTTGATAACTAAAAGCAAGTGTTTTGAGTTCTTGCTGCACATATGCATGGCAACAGAATTGGGAGGCAATGCCGCCTCTGAGTTCATATGAAATATTCAGCTCTCTAGGTCTTCTGGCAGCATTCCATATCAGTGCTACAGAGATTATCTTCTATAAGTTCCTATTTCTAAATGGCATTGAGTACCTTATTTTTATTTCAGAATAAGATTTCTAGAAAACAGTTAAAATATATGAGGTTAGGTTTACTGTGATATTTAAATTCTAAGTGAAAATGTGTTCCTATTGCTCCATATTCAAGGCCAAAGTCTGTCCTTAATCACTAACACAATTTCCAGTGCAGTGATGATGAGAGTCACTAAAAGGGACCGTTTGGTTGGGATGCTCAGAGGTGGAAGCTCCGCATGGACTGAGGCCACAGCCCGGGCAGGCGGACAGGAGCAGCCTGTTCTCATGCGTCTAATGATCTGTGAAATGGCGTGAATCCAGGACAAGACTCACCCCTGTGAGTCCCACAGAAATTTAAAAATGTCCTTTGGAGTATTTCCCTTTTCAAAAATGTAATTTCTACATTCCTATTTCAATTTTATTTGGCCACTTCTCCTCAAGTAAAACCAATGAAAAATATAATATATATTCTTATGCTTGACAGTTACTATGGAACTACCATTTATCAGCACTAAGACAGATCTTTACACTGTCTTTCTTCTTCTAATCCTGACTTTTTTCTTCCAAGTCACAAAATATATATTTAAGCTAAAGTTTCCTAGTATGCTCGTAATTCAAATACTGACATTTTATTTTACTCTTAGGCAGTTAATTTCCTATAGAGAGGTTAATTTCCCCAGTACTGTTTTGTATTCCAAGGAAAATTAAAGATAATTTAAAGTCTCTAATATTATTATTTTAGAGGAGAATATTTAAATATAAGACTACTATATTTTATTGCAAATATTTAGGAAAGAAAAGTTGTAGTTTTAACTGTCAATACACTTACCAGAAACACTGTGTTTCACCGAATTTATTAGTGCCTCGTTTTTGAAAAACTGTGAAGTACTATACATGTGTGAAGTGTTATCATCATAGTTACATAGACAAAGGTATCCATAGTCCTCAAACACCACTCCCAAATTACACACCCTGAAATCATTTCATAAAATATTGGTGCAAGCTCTACAGAATATGTGCTTTTTAGAATGGATTTTCTAAAGCTTTTCTGACATTCACCTAAACCTAGAATATAACTGACAATGTTTTATTTTCAAAATCGTGCAGCAAACCCAGAAAATAATACAGGCAACTTAGGAAATTTGGGGACTGTTGGAATCTGAAGTTTTAAAAATGGCCAACTAGTAAGCATGGCTTTAGTTAAATAGGTAAAAATCATATAATTTGTAAACAGAGACTTGGGTTACAGTCTGATTTCTGGTTGAGGGTCCTTTGGCAAGTAGTAAAGTATTCATAGGAATAGCTTGGTACATGCAGCAGATACTATGTTAAGCACTTTACAAGCAAGTTTTTCTTTTTCTTTTTCTTTCTTTCCTTTCTTTCTCTTTCTTTCTTTTTCTTCTTTCTCTCTCTCTCCTTCCTTCTTTCTCTCTCCTTCCTTCCTTTCTCTCTCCTTCCTTCCTTCTTTCCTTCTTTCTTCTTCTTTTTTTTTTTTGGAACTCGCTCTGTCACCCAGGCTGAAGTGCAATGGCAATAGCGTAGTCCTGGCTCACTACAACCTCCACCTCCCAGGTTCAAGTGATTCTCCTGCCTCAGCCTCCCCAGTAGCTGGGACTACAAGTGTGTGCCACGACATGCTGCTAATTTTTGTATTTTTAGTAGAGTCGGGGTTTCACCATGTTGCCCAGGCTGGTCCTGAACTCCTGACCTCGTGATCCACCCACCTCGGCCTCCTAAAGTGCTGGGATTACAGGCATGAGCCACCATGCCTGGCCACAAGCAAGTTTTTCAAAAGCTTACAGCAGCCCTTTAGGTTACTACTATTGTCTCTGTTTTGCAGATCAGGAAACTGAGACTTAGGAAGATTGAGTAACCTGCCTAATGTCTTGGTATCTGGGAAGTGGAAGAAACTGTTTTTAACATAAGTGCACTAAGCACCAGGTTAGTTCTAAAAGTCTCAGTTTCCAGGTCATTTCTAGTTCTTTCTCAGCATCGTTTTGAGGCTCCATTAGGATAGGCTAATGGGAAAGTTTTGTAAATAGTAAACTGGTTGTCATTTATGTGATTTCAGAGAGTCTCTTCCAGGTCTGTGATTCTGATATTGTTATTTAACTAAGTCTGAAATACAGGTCTTAAGAATGTAGAATTTGTATTTCTGTGGTTCTAGAGATCCCTAAACTTGCCTTCAATTATTCTAATGAGTTACATCTAGAGACTCTTTGATAAAAAAGCATCGTCATGGAAGATAAGTTTGTTTTTCTTTAATAGTCTCTAAACTCCAGTGCAATTACACTTGATCTGCAGATTCACAGCTTGAATAATAATGCACATTTGCATTCAGAAATATTTACTAAGGGTTTACTACAATTTTTACTAAGGGTTTACAACAAATATACTGTGCTATGAACTATATTCAGGGGATATAAAGGAAAAATAGATATAGACTCTGCCCTTAAGAAGCTCATAGTCTACTGAACAGATTGTAAATTGACATTTCAAAATTAGTTTCTTTGAATTTGACAAAAAATAAATATGTAGAAATATGTATAAATCTTCTAAGAAATGCCAACATTGTCAGCTGTGAAACACATGCACATTAAAAAATGAATCTTTTGAGTTTAAGTTCATTTTCAAACAGAAATCCACATAATGGCATAATAAATTCATCTTTTCAAATGGCACTAATTCATTGAGTCATTAGTGAGCACCTATAGAAGTTACCTTTCTCGTAACATAGAAAATAAAACATAACACACTATGATACACTTGACAGCTAACTCAGTCAGCTCCAAAACAAACTCATAACATTGCTTTAGGAACTTTTATTTCATATGTATTTCCTGGTGAACAGCACCATCTTCCCAAGTTACAATTCTCAAGACCCCTTTTCTCTCACCTCCATCAGCCATTGAAATGTGCATTTTATTTTGTATACATGAGGCTCGGCTCAGGGAATGATACAAATTATTATTTCTGTGTTTACTGTGGTTATATTAATGCTTAGAGGTCCATGCCTAAACACTTTTAACACTTTCTACAAAATTTTTTCTTTTTAATTATTTATTATTTTGGAGAAACGAGGTCCCGCTGTGTTGCCCGGACTGGTCTTGAACTCTTGGCCTCAAGTGTTCTGCCTGCCTCAGCTTCCCAAAGCACTAGGATTATAGTCAGCCACAATGCTTGGCCCCTAAACACTGTATATGATGTATTTTAATGCACATTGCTTTAGATATTTCTAGTGAAATCAAGGCAAGTTGTCGTTCCCGCTAATTTATAACTTAGACTCTGAAACTCAAAGAGGATGATTAATTTGTCAACAATTCGCATAGCTAATGAACAGCAAAGCTGGGTGCTGAATCCAGGCCTTGCTGCAGAGGCTATGCTCTTCTATACCAGAGAGCCAATTTTGGAAGAATGGAAGTGTTTCTACAAATGAAAAAATGGGGACAGACATTAAAGCAGTGCCATGGTGTCTGAAACTGGGAAAGTGGAAGTTTAAACAGACATATTTGGAGTAGAGGTTCCTATGTGGAGATGAGATGGGGAGTCAGCTAAAACTTTAGACGGAAGAGAACCCAAAACAATAAGAAATGCTAAGAGATGAGAGAGGAGTAAGACTTTAATTCAGTCCGTTTCACTTTCTTGTGTCTATCCTCTTTATTTTCTAAATTGATACTGCATACCCATGACAGAATTACGGTCCTTGAATTATCAATCCCCTGTCCAAACCATCCCTGTTATCAAATTCAAACTTTTATTTTATTTGCCTCTAAAGTCCTGAATTTATAATTAGGCTTCTCCCCACCTGTTTTCCCTCCCTCCAACACTATTCATTCGTATCCAATGAGATGCTTTCCTGTGCCACCTCATCCCTTTTTGTAGCTTAGGGTTTTTTATTTGCTCTCTTCAACACTCTTTTATACCCCTCCTTGACCTCCTCATTCATTCAAGATTAAACTCCACTTTATTAAGTCTTATTTTTATAAAATCTGGCCCCTCCTAATAGTATTTCTTTGGCAATTATGATACAATGCACAACACCTTCTAATTTAACACATACTTATCACCTTGTACATAACAAGTTGCTTCTGTCTTTCCAGCATATAATAAGCTTTGTAAGGCCCAAAATCAAGTCTGACTTTTTTTTTCAATAAAGTGTGTGGCACAGCAAAGAAAGCAAGACAGTTGCCAAGTGAACATTCAGTTAATTAAAGTTACAATTGAGCACTAAAGAAGCTGTATATTAACAGGGGCAAATAACTTGGTAGCAAACACACACAGATGCATAAGGAATATAGAATATAGAAGTGATAAGTAGTTTGTTATCTATGAGACAATATGAGTGGTTCAGATTCACAGTTGTTGAGTCTAATCTGGGGCTGCCAAAGGATTTTGTTTTATTTAATTGCTCATTTCTCTCCATATAAATTCTGACATCTAAGTATATCGGTCCAATTTTACTTCATTAATCAAATTAGTCTGGGTAATGGACAGTCTTTTTCTTTCTTCTGTTATCTTAAGCTATCCTTCTGGCTCATGAAAAGAGAGAACATCTTTTAAAGTACATTACAGATACATGCACTAGCCCCAGTGGGGCTGGCTGCCTCCTTCCCAGTATAATCACAGCTTTTCTCACATTGCACTGAGATTTTCGGTGGTCTTCACTAGACTGTGAGCTACTTAGGAGCAAAGAGACCTATGTCCTCAGAGTGAAATATTACTTTAGACACAGAAAAATTGTCTTTGGGTAGAAGTGAGAGGATTTTAGTAAGTCTAGATATTTTGTAATAAACAAAATGGGGAGTAGAAGTGAGAAAGAATCTTTGGGGTTTAGATGAGAATTTTAAATAAAGAGCTGTGATATCCCTGTTCATGCACAGGCATCCTAGCATAATTCAAGTGAAATTATCTGCATGAGACATAAGAACTCAGAGGGAGGATGGAGGACAGCTTTTATGACTGTCCCTTTCACTTGAAGACTCTCATTATAGGACTCTTAGATTCTAAGTCTTGAAGGCAATGTGTTTGAATGAGTAATGATCTTTATGATCCCTCACCAGTCACTTACTCAGATGGAGAAGTCCATAAAAAACTGTTTTCCATTTTTTAATTAATGTTTTAAATTTTTTAAAAAAATTATTAATCATTTTTTCATTAATGCCTTACTTGGGTACTCAAAAATTGAATTAAAACACTAATATATAACCATCAATCCTCAAATCCCTTCATTTTCATATCCACGTATTTAGTGGGTGGTTTTTTGTTTTGTTTTGTTTTGTTTTGTTTCTAGAAGGAGTCTTGCTTGTCTCTCAGGCTGGGATGCAGTGGCGTGATCTCGGCTCACTGCAACCTCCGCCTCCCAGGTTCAAGCGATTCTCTTGTCTCAGCCTCCTGAGTAGCTGGGATTACAGGCATATGCCACCACGCCTGGCTAATTTTTGTATTTGTAGTAGAGACGGGGTTTCACCATGTCAGTCAGGCTGGTCTTGAACTCCTGGCCTCATGATCCACCCACCTTGGCCTCCCAAAGTGCTGGGATTACAGGCATGAGCCACTGCGCCTGGCCTAGTGGGTGTTAATTTAATGCTATTATAAGCCAGGCATTGAGCCATGAGTCAAGCACTAGGAATTTACTCACAAATACAATAGCATTCCAGTCATTCAATGTGGGGAGTGCAAATAAATAATAATATCACATAGTAGGGTAAGTCCAAGGTGCCTTGAGATCATAGCAAAGTGGAGCCTAAATCAACCTGGGGTGGTCAGAAAAAACTACCTAAAGAAAGTGACCAGATGGCCAAGAGCCACCAGCTCACTCATGCAGCTACTGTCTTTCATACAGAATCGAAAATAAGATATGGTTGGTAAGTTATAGATTTCAATTGACAATGACAAATGTTTGTAATCACAAATTTTCTTGGCTTTTTTAATGAGCTATAGTAAGCAAATGTAATGATGATAATTTTAGTTCATTAAAGCTTATTTTCATTTTAAATTAATGGAAGTATGTAACCAAAGAGATCAAACATGGCAATTACCAAGTGGGCAAGATATTTAGACAACAAAAGCTGATAAAGACTAAAATGCCAAAAGATCCCCTCAGTTTATCTGTTCCTTTGGACACAGCAAGACAAATTCAACATTTTCTAACAAAATCAGCACATTTTCTTTTATTTAGATATTATGAATCAAGAAAAGTGTTAATATATGCTCTTTGTAAACATGTAAAAATTTAGAACTGTGTACATTAAAAATGGAAATTCTGCCTTATAACACAAAAGAAAAATAATCACTATCAACATTTGAATATAGTCTTTTTCAGTCTCTTTTATATATTATTGTTCTTTTGAAATTGCAATCATAAGAGAACCTATCTTTTTCCCTCACCATTATATCTTACATATTTCCCATATGTTAAAAATCTCTAAATCATGAGTTTAATAGCCATATAATAATATTTATCATTTAGCTATTCTGCCTAATAGCACATTGCCTGCAGTCTAATAATTTTGAAAAGCTAGAGTATTATTCCATGGAAAATGGAAAATGGAAATGGAAATGGAAAATGTCCCTATTTATTTATTTACTTATTTATTTTTAGTTTATTTTCTTAGAGACAGTGTCTTACTTTGTCACCCAGCCTGGAGTGCAATCATAGCTCACTGCAGCCTTCAACTCCTGGGCTCAAGGGATCCTGCTGCCTCAGCCTCCTGAGTGGCTGGGACTACATAGCAGTGGCAGCCACGCTAATGTTTTTTTGTTTGTTTGTTTTTTGTTTTTTTTTTTTATGGAGAAGAGGTTTCACCATCTTGCCCAGACTGGCCCTTTAAAATATGATACAATATAATTTTTGCACATTGATTTTGTATCCTGAGACTTTGCTGAAGTTCCTTACCAGCTTAAAGAGATTTTGGGCTGAGATGATGGGGTTTTCTAAATATAAAGAGGTTAAGACATTGCTGTTTTGAAAATAAAATACTATTTTAGCAACAATGTCCTCTCAATAAAAATATTGAAACTTGTTTTCTAATCTGTGATTTTATCAAATCTATAAAATGAGGCTTATTTTCACAGTGACTTTGTTTTTATAACATACAATCATTGGCAAATTTTGTGAAATAAAGAAAAAAATGCTAAAGTCATGTGCATTATTCTGTTCTCACACTGCTATAAAGAACTGCACGAGACTGAGTAATTTACAAAGGAAAGAGGTTTAATTGACTACAGTTTCACATGGCTGGGGAGACACAGGAAACTTACAATCATGGTGGAAGGGGAAGCAAACACGTCCTTCTTCACATGAAGACAGGAAAGAGAAGTGCCGAGCAAAGAGAGAAATCCCCTTATAAAACCATCAGATCTCATGAGAACTCACTTACTATCATACCCCCATGATTCAACTCCAATGTCCGGGTCTCTCCAACGACACATGGGGATTATAGGAAATACAATTCAAGATGAGATTTGGGTGGGGACACAGCCAAACCATATCAGCATGTATATATTATATATGTACATGAAAGGTCTGATATGTGATGCATAACAAATATAGTGATTTATAAAGTTATTCTGAACTCTATATGTGTTTGCTATATTTTCATTTTTAAGAAATAAATTTGCAAATAATGGTGGGCAAAGGTATGCACATGAAAGTTCATAAATCATTATTTTGAAGAGAAGGAATAACCATATCTTGCAAATTATTTATGTTACTATCTCACTGTATTTTTCCCTTTGGCAGGCTCTGTGTGTGTGTGTGTGTGTGTTTGTGTGTGTGTACTACATATACACACATATATATGATGGTAATTGTATTAATTATTATTTTAATCTTGCAATTGTTCAACTCATTTTTTAACAAGTTTTTATTACTCTGTAATATGTGATTGAGTGGCAAGTCACGGTTGTAGTTCAGATTCTTATTTGTGCCAACTAAGTTAAATAATTAACCTCTATCAAGAATAACTTTAAAAAGTTGAGGGATGCTTGATATGTAATCAGCAATTGACTATATAGTGTTCTATCGGCATCTATATTAATCTGTAGGGAGATTTTATTGCCTCTATGCATATTATAGAAGGTGCTTAAGTTTTGTTTACTTTCCTCCCACCAAATGCCAGCTCTTTTCCAACCTGTTTATTATAACTGACTTGGTTTGCAGTTCGGAAGATACATGGTTGCAATGATAAGCTAAGTATTTGTTGCTAGAACTAACAGTTCTTGCTGAAAAACAGTGAGCAGAATTACATACAACAATGGGTCTTACAAACAGCAACTGAAGTAACAAAATAACATTCCTTGTCTAGGAAACGGCTTCTTAGTGTATTTGATATGGGAAAGGAACCACATTTTGCTATATACATGAATGATGAACCGTGCTGTTAGAAGTCTTTTTAACACACAAATATAATAATGTATAGACTGCTTAAAATAATTCTTGCTGTCTTCTGTGGAAGAATATGGCACAACATCCTTATCCTATCCTCCAGGGCAGTTTACAAGTCCCCTCCCTGCCTCTGCAGTGCTGTCCAGTCCCTCTCCCAACCCCTCCACTCCACCACCTACCTGCCATCCCCCCTACCCCTACTCTATTCTCCAGATGCATTATCGTTCTCCAAAGTCATCCATACACCTTACACTTTTTCCTGTAATGCTGTTTTCTCTGCCTGAAATATTTTTCTTTCTCTTTAGAGTATAGCAGAATCTTTCAAAGACCAAGCAGATTGTCACATAATTTCTGAATTTCCCCCCAACACCTATGAGAGGTGAAGAAAAGGAAATACAAAACATTGGGGTAAAATGAACAGCAGTGTTTTCCTGTATCATTCATTTACTAGAATTTCCAAATATCTGCACAAGACAAACAATGCACCTATCTTTACCTGGACATTAGCCAGGACTTGTGTGGAATATCTATGCTTCTCTAAATAACTCGTGCTTTAAAAAATTACTCAACTAGCTCTATGAGCTCCATAAATCAGTATTACATTTTGAGGACATCTTTTTTTGCATCTGACTAGAACATCTTTCTACCATGACCCTGGCCCTTCTGTAAGAAAATGAAACAAAATAATAAAAATAAAAATAAAAGCATATAAAGAGTCTACATAAAAAATTCCTGAATCTAGAACTGTTGGCACAAGTCAGATGGAGAACTCTCATGATCAACAGACTTCCTTAAGCAGCTTGGCTGGATGCTAATTAGTTTAACCATTCCCCAACTAAATATTGCTAGGTAAGGCTTTAATAAAATTTTCGTGTTTAGAGGTTTTCCTACATTCATGGGGTCAAATGATTCACGATTTCAATGGCTTGATAAATTGTTACAAATTGATTTTCAAAGGCTTTGTATCAATTTTAAGTGTCCCAGATATCTTGAGTGACTTAACATTCTCTTCATCTTTACCACCAAAATTTGCTAATTTATTATGTAAAATTGTGTATCTCAATTTGTTTTTCTCTGACTATTAAGGTTAAATATACTTTATAGTTTGTTTACTGGGCTTATTTATTTATTCCAATGTGAATTATCTGTTATATATCTTCTGTCCTTTCTTTTCAATCTGAATGCAGGATGTATGTGTGTGTGTATGTGTGTATGTGTGCTTTCCTTTATCCAATGTAGTTGCACTGAAATATTTCTGCAAGATTTCATGGCCCTTATGTTTGTTTTACTTTAAAAAATTTACCAGTGTAGTGAAATGGCAACCGTTATGGACAATATGGAGAAATTTGATCAAATTAATTATTTTTAAAAGCATCCACATGTAACTGCCCACACGGACCTCAAATGTATTGATTGATATCCTGGCATCATCCCACATCTATCCTGTATCACAACCTTTTCTGCATTTTAATCAGCAATATGGGTAATACTATAGTAAAGAGTCCCACAGAATTTAAAATAGTTTATAGCTAGCTGAATTAAGATTGAGGACGGTCTAGATGTTTCCAAACAAATTAAAATTTAAGAGTGAACATAAAAAATATTTCTAACTGTGAATTTTTAAAAATGTTCTATGGAGAGGTTAATTTGTAGCAATTTGTATGGAAAAAAGAGCAGAGTGTGAGCATAGACTTAACAGGAACCAATATAATGATGTAACTGAATAATTAAGACCCAAATAATCTTGGGCAACTCTTTATGTGTACAATGCCTAAATAATTGGAAGTAATATTCCCATCCAGACAGAACAGGTCAGGCCATAATCATGAGTGTCAGGAATGTGGAGTTTAATTCTATACTGATCGTAACAGGAGTGTATTGTGTGAGTTAATTTATTATATTTTAACAAAATTTCAATAAGTCCAGGGGACATCCAGAATGCCAGAATTTGGATGTTAAAGGTTTTAGAAACTATGTTAGGTAAAGAAATGTTATTTAGCTTGGGAAATCACTAAAGGGATGTGTGATACCTGTTTTTTTAAAAATGTGATGAGTGTGAGTCATAAGAAAATTAACCAGATTTGTTTTGTGTTATTCAATTCTGGCTAAGAATTTGTTGTTATAGATATCCAATCAAGAAACAGTTTCTCTCTCTTTCTCCCCTACTTCCTCCAACAAACAGTCTGCAAACATATGAGTACAGATAGGCCTTCATGATAGAGTTTTTAATATGGTATCATCCTCGTTGTCACGGAACTCACAGTCTAACAGTGTTGACAGGTTATCTATCTATCTGTCTACATATGTCTGTCTGTCCGTCTCTCTCTGTCTGTCTTCCAAGGCATATACAAGATACAGAGACTACCAAAAAGGAAATTTGATTATTTAAGCAAAATCTGACCAACATCTGTGTCAAATGGGATATCACACAGACATTTTTAAATTTATAATCACAGTATCTCTGTGCTACTTTCCAAAAATAATGTGCATAGTCTAAAGGTATATATATTCTATATGGAATACTTGTATGCATATATTATACATATACATATATAATATGATTTTAGAAAAATCAAAGATGTAAAACCAACGAAAATTGTTTAAAATGAGGAGTAATGTTATTACTAAATAGTAAATTTGGAAATGAGCTTCCTAGTTGTCAGAGAAAAGAAAGTAACGTTTTGACTTAACAGACTTCCCATTAAGAAAGCAGGAAACGTGCATGTTTTTGGGGAGGAAAAAAGGGATCACTTTGTATTGATGTTAAATTTTTGGAACAAAAAGTGATGAATTCCCTTTCAAACTTGCCTAGGTAAGACTGTATACATAGTTAAAGATTAAGTAATTAACCAAGGATAACCTAATTTCAAATAAGGAGGGAATAAAGGGTTATGGAAACTAACAAATTGCTCATGAGATTTACCATAGAAGGTGCAATGTAGATGATCAAAAACTGAAAGGAATAACGTTATACATTTGACTCCAACCCTCTCTTTCCAAGAGCTTCCTAGTTCCAAGAAGTGCTGAGGAAGTAGCCTATGTCTGAACAGATGGGATTCTCCTGAGTGTGCTTGCTAGTTCACCTGGGCTTCCCAAAAGGGCTTCCTCCTACTTTGAAAGTGGTTTGTATCAGCATTTTCAATTTCTTTTGTCAGCAGATACTAAATGTTATATGTACCTAGAATTTATCTTCTACCAGATTTAAATTTATCAAAGTGCAATCTGACCAGCACAATGTACGTCAATTAGCATTAACAGTCCTAACTTCTAGGATATATTTTCTTTATACTCAGCTCATATGTTAAATTGAATTTAATGGAAACAAATGAGAAAAAATGCTTATGATAAACAAAATATGTAATATTTATTTTGGATCTACTATCCCATTGTCTTCATATCCTTCACTTGATTTTTCACTAATATAGCACAGGAAAAGTGTTAGCTATTTGAAGGATGCCCCAAAGATGAATGAAGAGAAAACTTACCACGTATTTCTCATTCATTTATTCAAAGATATTTACCGATTCCTATTTTGCACCAACCATTGTGAGAGGTTATGAGGACAGGGTGTTTAAAAAGTCAGACACAGCCCTGAAAGTTTTTATTCTAGTGGGGAATATGGATGATAAATAGGTAAACAAATATTTGGAAATAATAGTTACAGATTGTGATTAGAAAAAAAAAGATGATCATTAGGTTGGCAATGTGATATAGAGTGATTGGTGTTTGGGTGTGGGGTAAATTAGGCTACAGAGGTTAGCCAGCAAAGTTTTCTGAGATGGTGACATTTAACCTGAGTCTTAAAGATTCAGAAAACTCTAGTTAGGCAAATAACTGTATTGGAGGAGTCCAATAAAAGGGAATGGCAGGTACAAGGGCATAAACGAAAGAAGACCAGAGTGGACCCCAGAATGGTGAACAAGACAAAGAAGTAGGCAAGAGTCATTTCATGCAGGACCATGGTAAAGAGTTGGAATTTTATTCTAAAACAATGAAAAGTCATTGGAGTGTTCTAGGTACAAAAGAAACAGTCTCTGATTTATAAATTCAGAAGGGTACTCCCAGCTCAAATATGTTAAGTAGATGGAGAAAGGTAAGAAGCAGAAGCAGGAGACTAATTATGAAATTTTTAAAGTAGTGCCAATTGGGAATGCAAATTAGCACAACTTTTAGTCTGAGAACTAAAAATAGTACTACCCTTTGATCCAGCAGTCCCATTACTGGGTATCTATACACAGGAAAATAAATCATTATAAAGATACCTGCACTCGTATGTTTATCACAGAGCTATTCACAACAGCAACATCATTGAATCAGTCTAAGCGTCCATCAGTGGAGGACTGGATAAGGAAAATAATATATATATATATATACAATGGAATACTACTTGGCCAGAAAAAAGAATGAAATTGTGTTGTTTTCAGCAACACAGATGGAACTAGAGGCCATTATTTTAAGTGAAACAAGTCAGACACAGAAAATCAAATATTACATATACTTATTTATAAGTGGGAGCTAAGCAACGTGTACTCATGGACAACTGAGTTTGGACTAATAGACATTGTAGACTCTGAATAATGGGGGGGGTTAGAGGAGGGTGGATGATGATAAATTACTTAATGAGTACAATGCACGTTATTCAGGTGAAGCATACTCTAAATGCCCTGACTTCATCACTACACAATCTATACATGTAACAAAATTGCATTTCTACCTCATAAATTTATGTAAGTAAAAAAATTAAAATAAAACAATTGATTTGGACATGGAGGGTGAAATAGAGATGGAGAAAGTGAAAATGTGATGTACTTTGGAGGTAGAGGCATGGGGATTTGGTCAGGTGGTGAGTGACAATCAGAAGAAAGAAAAAAAAGGAAATAATAGAAGGAGCAAGACTATCAGAAAGGGGTAAATAAGTGAAGAACAACAAATAGGAGAACTTCAGAAGATAAAGAGCAGAATTTCTGTCCAAGCTCAAATTCAGTCAAAAAAGAGCATCAGTTTTGCACAAATGTAGCAGTTGAAAGCACTTTTAAAAGACCAGCTTATGCAAATAAATAACACACAAAAAAACTCACAAAGATCAGTTTCTAATGCAAGAAAATAAATTCCAGAAGAGTTAGTGTTACAAACATAAAATTAAAAATTATAAAAATGCTAGAAAAAATATAGAATAATATTTTTATAGTTGTAAGGCTAGGAATGCCTTTTTTATGCTAACACAACACCCTGAAGCCATAAAGAAAATGAGTCACAAGTTTGACTAAACAAAAATTTTAAATGTTTTTGTGGCCAAAGACATCATCAATGAATCTGGAAGCCAAAGGGAAAGTGGAAAAATAATTCGCAACATATATGACAAAGGGTTAATTTCTATAGTATGTAAAACACTGTCACAACCGAAAAAGAAAACATTTGTAAAGGAAAAGAACAGAGAAAGAGAAAGAAGTACACAGATCTGATAAATAAAATTGTCTAAGCCTCTCAATTAACCAAAAATGTGTAAATTAAAGGAGCAATGAGAAATCATCCTCACCCATCAGGACAAGTAAAGATTCAAAAAACTGAAAATCGTCACTGTTGGCAAGTCATAGAAAAAAATTATTCTCACATACTGGTTGTTGTAAATTTAAATAAGTTTTGAAAAGATATGATAATATTTATTAAAAGCATAAATCTTAATTATTTGACATAGCAATTTCACCTCCAGGAATTGGTCTTGCAGGAATAGTCACTCAGGTACAGGAAGTTTTACTGTTGTTTAGTTTGTAATATCAAAGACCTGGAAATAATCTAAATATTGATCCCAAGGGGATTGAGTACATTAATCATAGAAACTTCATACAATGGCATGTTATGCAGCAGTACAAGAAAATGGAGCAGTTCTTAAATACCAAAAGAATACCTTTTATGATTAACAGAAATAAACCATTAATAAGATATAGCTATAAAATATTACCTTATTAAATACTTTTATTTCTAGATATATATTAGAAGCTTATGTTTAGAGTAATGTCTGTTTCTCTAGGTCTATACAGAAAAAAAAGTCTGGAAAAATCTGTAGCAAACTGTTTAGTCTGATTAGCTCCAAGTGTTGAGATTAAGGAATATTCTAACTTTTTAAGATTTCTGAAGTATTTGAAATTTTTACAAGTATGTGTGAGTTTTAAGATAAAAATATAAAAAATGGGAAAATCACAGGGCATAATATATTTAAAGTCTGTTCATTTTGGAATAAACATATCAGTAACAAAAATAAGCAAATAGTAATTACAGCTTATAGTATAATTTTTGCTATTTCTGGAAAAACAGAGTGGCTTATTGAAAGAAGGGATATATCTCAAATATTTTTTATCTTTTATTTCTAACATAACGTTAAACTTTTTATTGACAATATCATCAGTTTTCTTAAGTCGGAGGCACCTGATGATGCTCTAAAAATGAGCAATTTTGACATAACATGTTGTTCTTTAGGACAGTCATCACCCTATTTATTTGAAATCCAAAAATATGACCCCCCCCCAAAAAAATGGAAAGAAAATACTTGACAGCTCAGTAAATATTTAAGTGAAACATTCTGGAAAATAGTTTTGAATATCTGCAGTTATCCTGAAATCAAATAATTTTGCTATAAAAATATGTAGGCCGGCCAACTAATGAAGCATCCAACACTGCTTACATAACAGTTAAAAGAGTCATTTAGTCGTTTTTACACTTGGTTGTGTTTATGACATGAGTTTGGCAATATAAAGTAATGGGGGTGTTACCATTTTGGATTCTGAAATTTTTGTGCTGCGTTACAAACCTCATAGAAAAATCAATATGTCCATATTTGTTGGGGTAAGTAAAAGTTGTGACAGAGGTAACTTTAAGAAAACATCTTGATATCAGAATTAAGAGTTAACCAGCAACAGTCACACTGAATGTTGGGTATTTTGTCAATACCGTACTGATCAAGATGCTGTGGTATGAATGGTAGGCAAATCCTGTATTGGCTAAGAAAACTGACTTTAAATTCAGATGCCCTGGATACTTTGAGGTCTTAGACAAATTTTCTAAGCTGTGCAAATCTTCAGGTTCTTCACCTATAAAATAATAATGCCTACTTCTGAGTTTTGTAAAAATTGAGATCACAAAATCTGGCACACAGTACTCCATTATAGTAGTTATTATTACTACAAGAGGAGGAATGAGTTTCAAAGAACAAGGAGTTGTCAGCAATGTCAAATCCTGCAAACTATTCTGAGACAACGAGGCATAAGAAAAAACAATTGGATTTACTAATTTGTAAGTCACTGATGACCTTCAAGAACACAGTGTTCCAGGAGTGGTGATGGTAGGGAAAAGTAAATGGTGATAAAAATAGAAAGAGCTGAGGTAGAATATGTAACACTTTGGATAGTAAGAGAATCAATAAAAATTATAAGATGACAATGTGAGAGGCAGAGGACCAAGCCAAGGGGTTTTCCAGCTAAGACACACTGATTATTTTCTATGTTAAGGAAGAAAGTAGTAGAGATGGATTTCATTAAAAAAAAATTCCTGGTTGGTTTCAAGGCTAAAATCTATTCTGCTTCTAAAATGATGAAGATAGGGAATGAAGAGCTGTTTGTTCATCTAATTTATGTGTGGCTCCTTTAGGGCTGAAGTACTGGGCCTTTTTTGTGACTGGAACTCATTGAGAAGCTGTTCAAAAGTTTGATTGTGTCTCTGTAAACACACACACACTGTGCACAAGTACACACAATTTTGCATAAAATTAGGAGAATTCATTGACCTCCTTTAATCTATCAATGAAACAATCCTCTCTCTGAATGGCCCAAAGATCTTAGATAAATTTACCCTCTCTTAAGACTTAAAAATAATTTCGACAAATATGGCTTTAGACTTGTGTACATGATTTAAAATTAACAATTCAGTGAGAAGTCAAAAAATTTTCTATGAAATATCAAAAAATCTATTTAAAATGCCTTTTAAAAATATAAATATAAAATATAAATAACTTGAAATATTAAAATTGGCTCAGACATACAATTTTCATATGACACAGAAAATGAAATACAGATATAATAACTGCTTTCTAACTACATGTGGAATATTTTCCATATTATTTTCTAATATTCATAAAATTTATATGTGATATATGTGATTTATCTGTGTTAACAGACTAGGAAATCGAGACTCAGAAGTGTTAAGTAACTTGCCCGCTATCAGGCTGCCAATTCAAACTCATCTGGCTCAAAACTCCAGAGGAGATTATCTCTCCATATCTCTAAGTGAAAGAAGAACATTCTAGGCCAATATATCCAAAAACATATGTAGTATTAGAATCTCTATGGGGTTGCTTTTTTTTCTGGTCAAATACAAAAGAACATTCTGAAAAGAAAAGGAAAGACCTATGTTGAAGATATTACAGTTATCCTTGCAATTCTCTCTTTAAACACTGCAGTTGTCAACGAGGTTGAACACTGTTTACTTGACAGGTTCCCTATCTTTTGGCTACTATGAAATTACTCTTGCCTCATTTTCCTCTGAATTCTGTAACCCCTTCTCCTCAGCTTTCTTTGTTTTACCTGTTTCCTCTCTCTTCCCCTCAAACATTGGTTCTTCCCAGGGTTTGATTCTCAGCACTCTTGGCACTGCTTCTGCTCTCTCTGGGTGATCTCATTCACTTCCAAGTCTCCAAGGCTCACTGATCATCTGTCTTCAGCTCGGACTGAACCCAAAAGCTCCAGACACACATGTGCAAATCTCTATTGCACATCTCCCTTTGGATGTATTTTTAACACCTCAAAATCAGTAAGTCCATTGTAAAGTCACCCTCCCCACTCAGATTTGCTCCTTCTGTGCGTTGCTTCTTTACTCACTATCTAAACATTTGCCCAAGCCAGAAGGCTGAAAAAACATCTTTTATTTTTATCACACTTCCCCTGCACCCTCCCACACAGACATCCAACCACTAAGTTCCATCAAAAATTCTGCATTGGTTCTATGTGCTTTTCTCTCTCCTCCATGCTTCCACTTTTAACTCAGCAGCCATCATTCTAAATCGTATTACTTTAAGACTCAGTCAACTGGTCTTTTTAACCTATTTTGTCCTCTTCCAATTCATTCTCCCTCTTGCAACCTAGCCTGTTCTTTAAAAAACATAAGTTTGCTAATGTCATTATTGTGTTCCAATCATTTATGGGTCCCTCTTTGTATTCAGAAGAGTGTCCTGACCATAGCTACATAACCTCTGAGATCTACAAAGTCTCACCCCTTAGCACAAGTCCCCTCCTCACATTCAATACTATTACCAGATTAATCCACGTTCAATGGGTCAAAGACACTTGGCTCTCCCACAACTTGGTGTCTCTTCGTGCACTACTCCTTTGACGAGGCATGCTCTCCTTCCTTGTTCTTTTTCAAATGACTCAACTAGATCGTAACACCCAGATCAGGCAATATCATCCTTAGGATGCCATGCCAAGTTTGGCGTAATTATCCTTCCCGTTTCCGTGTCCATCTCTCTCCTAGCAATGTTTCTCTGTCATAGCACTTTACAACATTGTACTGTAATCATTACTGTAATCACTGACTTGTCTCTCTTTCCCACTGGGCTATCAGCTCCTTAAGGTCAGCAACTACTCTTATAAGTTTTTGTCTTGCCAGCTGCTAGCATAATGTCTTGAATAGAGTTGCTCTTGATAAACATGTTTGATGAGTAAATGGATAATTCATTATCTCATCTAATGAATGAATGGATGGCTTCATTACATAATATGACTTCAGCCTTTGCTGTATCATTCCCTGTCATGTGATTCATGAATAAGTTGCCCAGTACTGTCTTGCCCTGTTTTCTTCAAAATGTTGCAATTAAATTAGAGAAAAGATAAATGGCAATTCCTTTTTCTTTCTTAATTCATGCAGGCTCAGTATAGATGTTATCTTTTTCACACACTTATGGCCTTCCAGTAAAAGCACTAGGATAGTAGGTATAAGAATTAGTTCAAGCTCTGGCTTTGTAGTCTATTACTAGATAGTCTTTGGAAAGTAAAGTAACTCCTTTGTACCAAAGCTGTCTTAACTAGAACATAATTACTTTCTTTTTAGACTGTCTCACTGTAAGATTAGCTTGAGGTTAAATAAAATCATATATATATAAAAATATATAAATATATATACACCACACATATATAGTTTTAAAAAATCTATGGGTTGTCATAAAGTGTAAGGTGTATTGTTATTTATCCTTCATTTTAAAATCCAGAATAATAATATTACTCCAATAAGATTTTATATATATAATCATATGTATATATATATTTCCCAATGCCAGGAAGTAAAATATTTCCTCCTTGAGAAATAACACTTTCCAGATAGAAAAAAAATTAGGAGTTTTTTTGACAGCTTTATGAAAGCTTAATCCTACGACAACTCTAAAATACATCAAATATATACAAATTATGCATCATCCTATCACTTAAGAAAGAGAAAAACTATAAGAATATGACTCATATCTTTCTCAATCTCAGGATGAAAAATTAAGGTAAGAGAGAAAAAATATAAAACTAAAGAATTATTTGAAATCAACTTAGAAGCTTGCTACCAATTCAAAATAAGAAAAGCTAATGAGAGTCACAGTTGAGTCACATCACTCATTTTCCTAAATATAGACAAAAGTCAAATAGTATTTAATTCTAGTATTTCTTTACTAACAACTTTGCAAGTCAAATCATCAGAATTTTATCTTTAGCATGTTTAAGATTATTATATTAGTCCAATGTAAACTCTTAGAATGCCTTTTTAGGGCTTCATGATCCTGGAAGAGAAAACGTGCAAAAATATTTAAACATAGTTGAATTAAACAAAAAATATTATATTATTTAGTACACTTAAATTCAGTGAGTTTTTATTAAGTACCTACTTTATAAGGGGAAAATCCTGCAGAGCCTACTAGGTTTAGTGTCACATTTTCAATGTATTTAAATTAACTAAACAACTCTATTTTACATATACTTTTACAAGTACTTTGTAAAGTACTGCTCATTTTGGATACTTAGAGTCCACAAATAAATCGGACACACAGAATTAATATTTAACTTAAAAAAGAAACTTTTTCATCATTACTAGGGCATAATATTGATTCTATTTGTGATTTTTACAGCTTTTCAATCCATTATCTTTTAAACAATTGAATAAAATGATTCTAGCTAGAAAAAGAGAACAAGACAAAAAAATCACTCTTTAAAACAAAAAAAATATTAATCAATTAGTCCTTTCTATCAAAGTTTTAAAAGTTTTAAACAGTCTATAAAATTCTATTCTTATTTCACCAAGGTGATAATACATGTGTACTTGATCCATTCTATTAGTACCTCCTTATTGCCATCTGAGATTTAAATGACTCATTTCAGAATCTGAATATTTATGGATTATATTGGACAGGGACTGCCTTTTTAAAGGGCTGATTCTTTTACAGGATTTCTAATGTAGCTGAATTAAACTAATAATCAAAGTGACTAAAATATATTTATCTTTTGCAAAATTTGGAGATGGACTAATTTAGTATTTTTGTTATTACTTTTGGTCAAACTGAACATATCTCATCCTCCAAACCAAAATATCTCTATCTATTAACTGTTGAAAAAATATGAGAAAACAGCCAGCTTTTGGGTTATCTCAAATGTTTTGTGATGGACATATCCAATTAAACTAGCATTTTTGTTTGCAAAGATAACTATTCTGTTATCTACCTGTGATACAACAGTATGACATTTTAATTAAAGAAAGTTGCCTATATTAAATTTATTTTTTAAATGTCCATTCTACCATACTTCATATTATGGATACCTCGCAAAAAAATGTATACTTGTAATTACATTTTGAAATTTGACTACAAGGGCTATTACACTCACTTTTTTTGTTATTGTAATAGGTCATAATTTTGTATTATCTGTATTTCATATAATTTTAGTTTAATATTCATCAAAGTGTGACTTTCCAATAATAGAATAGTTGGAATAAACTATAAGCCAAAATTGTTCCTTCCTCAGGAATGTGGGATTTACACCAAAAATTATAAGTTTAAGTTAATCAGGTTTAGACTTATGAGCATGTAAACTCTATACACAGAATAGTTTATGTTACCATAGTTATTCTTAGAGCACTAATTTAGTTTTGAGGCAGATGAACCAGCATTAAATAAACTGTCCCCTAGATAACTAACACACTTTATTCTTTGTCTTTTTTTTTGAGTATACATTCCACAAAATAATTAAACATATACCGTTTAATGGCCCTTATTCACAGACAGACCAGATCCTTCAGTTTTACAAGGAGCCACTGTAGAAAAATCATGACTAAAATAAACTTAACCAGCCACATATTATGTCTTTTTATTTAATCTAACATGACAAATTTAAAAATCCAGTCCATATCATGGTGAGGAATAAGTTTCATGTTAATTCTCTAGAATATTAAATTTCAAGACCTATTTTTACCCTTTTGTACTCAAAGGCATAGAGCTTGATAAATGAGGTTGCCTTATATTTACTGCTTACGTTTTACCTTTAATTAGATTGGAAAATCACAAGTCTGTATGCTCTCGGTCAGTCCATTCAACAAACACCAATCACATGACCCACACTCTGACTATTGATTTTTTCCCAAATTCTGCTTAGATTTGCCTTAAGGATTTTCAGCATACTCATTTGTCAAAATAACTTTCCTTTTCTCTGCTAGAAAATGTTTTCTCCTTATTTACAATTTGTTTTCTTAAAAAATTTTTAAACATACGCAAAATCAATTGTATGTGATTATAACGAATATTAGATCACTAATACTGTATTATTCTTGTATTCTAAATAAACAGACTTAAAGTTTACTTGTGTCAATTTTCTCAATCCTTATATGTTAAAGAATAACATACTCTACGTTTCATTTTTTTTTCTACTTTTTAATTCTGTATGCAACTTGCTAATATTTATCATGTTTACAAGTACTTTACCAGTAACACTTTATTTCACATATATTTTATTACATAAATAAAATAATACTAGTTACAGTTATCCCAAATGAGGTTAACAAACAAAAAGGAGGAAAAGAGGATTAGCCTCATATAGTTTACATTATTGGAAGTCACAATACAAACTTTAGAATATTTAAGATCTTAATTTTTAAAAACGAAACAAAATAAAACAGATATATCTGCCACTTGTAAGGAAATCTTTCAAAATTTAATAATAATAATTAATATGTTAAAATAATTACTTTTGATAAAGTACCTTCACATGTATTTGGATCATAGATTACTTTTAAAGGTAGTAAGATTTGTGTTGACAGAATCTTAGGAGAGACATGAGAAAAACATTTAAATAAACAAATAATATTTACGTATTAAAAGAATGCTTTCCTTAGAACTACTTAGAATGCTGATATCCCTTTTAAAACTTGGAACATAAAACTAGTAACTGAGAAATTTTACAAAACAGACTACCCACAAACCTTGTTCTAATTTATGTGCACTTCTGATTGAAAATAATTCCCTTTTGTTTTAATGCAATATTGATTTTATCACCAAATACATCAAGAGAGTTTTAAAAATTAAGTAGTAACTCGTAGAACCTATAGCCTTCCTGAAAAATAATATAATTATTCACTTTGCAAAAGTGACACATGCTTCAAGCTCCTCATGAAACTAAGTTCTAAAAAGAATTAACAGTTAAAGAGATACCAAAAATTAAGAAAATTTTATCATGTTATCTGCTATATGAATTAACAGCCAACACATACAAATTAAATAATTTAAGTTGATGAAACAGATGTCCTCCAGACAAATTTAAAAACTCTGTTTTCAATTTCACTTGTTTCTTTGTTCAGCACACTTTCTTGTACTGAAAGAATTTTAAATAAAAATGTTCCCAGCTTGATACGACAAAAAGGCTTTACAATTCAGCTTGAACATTTTATTAACTGTGAAAACATGCAAAACTGTATGTAGAAACTATTCCTACTTCTTAAGTAATCTATAGTCATTATCTGAATTTATAAATTTAGAACAGTGGGAAATTAGCATATAAATGTGACGAGGTATTTGAAACATGCCCTTCCTTCCAGAAGGAAAAAGCAATACAACTGCTATTGACTGATCATGTTTCAATGTGTTTTAAACTAACATGCACAGTTGATTGTATTTTTTTTTTTTTACGTTAAGTTATACAGTATCCTGGTGAGAGTGGAAGGAATTGTACAACTGCTTTCTTATGGCATTAGGTGAGGTCACCTGTTTAGTTTC
This sequence comes from Pongo pygmaeus, assembly GCF_028885625.2. Lineage (NCBI taxonomy): Eukaryota > Metazoa > Chordata > Mammalia > Primates > Hominidae > Pongo > Pongo pygmaeus. Next base: position 107,235,414 of record NC_072382.2, on the reverse strand, counting down.
ATTGTGTGGAATAATAGATAAAGCTGGGTTGGTTGGTGAATTCAGGTGGATGGGAGCCTAATGTGATTTGGCATCAAGGTAAGGATTCATGGAGTTATATCCACAGGATATATGCATTATGCGATAGTAAGAGACATTTACACCCCAGAATATAAGGGCAGGGCAGCCTCAAGTGACATCACCAGATCATCTGCAGCGTCAACCAACCGACTCAAATATATCTCCTCCACACCACCACTCCCCTCTTTTTCTCACTATTAGCAAGGCTTCCATGGCCTTCATGTTTCTTCTTTAAAAGCAAGACCTATGCTTACTCAAGTGAAAAGCAAATAAGAAAAACCAAAGGAACAGAATAAAAAACTAGCTTGAGTACAATTTTCACTAAATTGACATTCGGATGATAGGAGTAACACTAAAATGTTAAAGGGGAATTTAACTTGAATGATCTAGACAGGTAATGAATAAAAGAGAAAGTCAGGAAGAAGCAAAGAGAGGGAGGAGAAGAAAGAAAAGAAAAATAAATTAAGGAAAAGAAAAGAAACCAACTAAACATCCCTGAGACGAAGTCTTGATTTTAACTGTGATTTGTCCTGAAACCAGGCAACTGTGGGAATCTTGAAATTCTTTCTAAAAAAAATTAAATAATAACAAAGAGGAAGAGGACTCCATTGCTTGGTTTTAATTCTCTTCTAATTTTTCATAACTTATGTTTTACTTACAGGCATTTGTTACAGCAAAACTGTTGGCTGTCTCAATGTTGTCCACATGAGGTACCAAATTAAAAGGAGCTTCCGACGCATTGGGGCTGGTGTTATGAAGAAAAATTGCTAATCGAAAAGCAGTGTATTCCTGATCTGTGTTTCGGATGAAGAGACCACCTATTAAAAACAGCAGGAAAAGCACATTCAATATTTCCTCTTGTAAACATTATACCCACCCCAAGCACAGTCAAATCTACTGCCATTCACAAGCACATACAATTAAAGAGCTATACCTGCCACATCTAGGGAGACTGCCCTTTGTCCCTAAGGTGCATGCTTAGTATTTAGTCTTTAGAGCAGCTCAGCTTTTTCTTGTCCCAATGTGTCTTGATCACAACGACCTCTGAGACCATTTAGTGAATGTTCCTTTCTCTCTCTTGCCGTCCCCCTGATTTCCAGCACACTGCTACATCAGCCACCTCAGGGCATCTCTCTCTAAGATGCATGCAGATGAGCGGAAAAGAGATTTACATTAAAATACGGAAATGAAGGGATATAGTGCCACACAGGGAAGAGGGAAATCAGAAAGAAGAAATGAACTTTATTTTCCTGCAGCTCGTGGACTCAGCCTAATTAACTCCGTTTCATGCACAGTCCACGAGAAATGATGCAGTGTTGAGGCTGGGCTTAGCTGGAAGAAATTCAATAGCTGCGTCCCATTAAAAGACAGTAGAGGAGAATAGCAAGAAAAGCCGAGGATGGAGGGTGTCCCTGGAAATAGAGTCGAGGTAGAGAAATAAGGGCAAACGCTTCAAGAAGAAAACAAAATAAAAGGGGAGAAGCTTCCAAGAAAGGGATCTAACTTTGGAATCTGCTAACTGGTAGCAAGAAAAGGCAGGGAGTGCCGGTGGAAATGTCTTTTTCCTCAAACAGTGTCTTTCTGTAATAGCAAAAAAGCTGCGGGGTCCAGAATGGGAAGAAGTGGATTTTTTTTTTCTTTTTTAAACAAACTCGACATCACTTTATGCTTTAGAGAAAGGGATGAAAATAAATATCATATAAAATACAACCAAATTCCCCGAAGGCTTTCCCCCAACTTATTTCAATCCTACTTAAGCGACTATAGGTAAAGGTGGAAATAGGGCTCTGGGCTGAGAACGCATGGGTGGGCTGCCCTGGGTGTATTCCAACGGAACCTGCACTAAAGAGGAAGTCTTTTTGCAAAGGACAGAAAGGAAGAGGAGGGAAACAGAGGGGAAGGGAACTGCTGAAGGTTTCCCTGAATTGCTTATCAGCAACTCATTTAACTCACTTTCGGATGTCTGCTACAACCAGCCAAATGCACACCCCATCGGAGCACACCTTACCTATTTGCACGCTGCTCGGAAAGGCTCCCATGGCGAGTCCCCAAAATCCGGAAAATAACAAGACAATCTGTCTGCAAATAATCCTCATCTTCTTTTCTCCTCTCCCTGGCGCGCGCTCTCTCTCTTTCTCTCGCACTCTTCCCAAAGGCTGTTCAGAGAAGCATTGAAGACGATGGCGCTAAAATTAAAATCAACCAAAAAAAAAAAAAAAAAGAAAGAAAGAAAAAAAAAGGAAAGAGGTTTCGGTGGTTTAAGATTATGACTATTTCCCCTTAGCAATCCATCGCGAGCCGCCAGATTTTTCCCGCAGTCTCCATAGCCCTGGGAGAGGTTTTCTGTCCGGCTGCAAATGTTGCACATGCAAAAGATGGTGGTGGAGCGTCTAGTGGCTGCTCGCAGGGATGAGACATGCGCTCTATCTTTGCCTCACTCGCACTCGCGCTCGCCCCTTGCTTTCTCACATACACACAAACACTGGCGCTGCGGCCGCCACACGCGCTCCCCAGCTCGCACCAGCCGACATCCCCCCGCAAGCCTGCACCAGCCCGGAGCATCGCTGCCCTCCTGGCGTCCCCTCCCTGAGCGCGCACTCCCTCCGCAAGCCCCTCTCCCACCGCTCGACTGGCTTCACCCCCTGGGTGCTCACCGGAGCGCCCCAGTCTCCCGGACGCTCCGGAGCCAGTCTGGTGACAGGTTTTCCCTTCTCACCACTCGCTGACTCCCTCCTCTTTTCTTCCTCGGTTCGCAGAGGGACCGACTCTGGGGATGGGCACCCCCAGCGCCCCTCTCTTGGTTTTCCTGGCACCTCTGCTTCTCGGCTGCGCTAGGCAGAAAATCGGCCCACGGGCCAGGTCTGCAAGCCCCAATCGGGGGCTCCGGGGGGTTAGTACCTCCCCATGCCCCCGGGCCCCTGCCGCATCCTTGCAGGTTCCTGAGGAGGACGGGCTGCCTCCCTCTCCTACAGTCCTGGCTTCCCTCTCAGCCTAGCCCTCTTCTGCCACTGGGCTGCGCGCGGGGGACTCCGGTCCTCGCTGCAGCAAAGATTTCTCACCAGCAAACAGCCCGGGAATCTGGAGAGCATGACAAGGGAATGGATGAGGTGAAAGGGTTCAGCGAGGGATGGGAGGAGAAAAGACAGGCAAAGGGCAACCCCAGACGGGTTTAAGAGGCCAGGACCAGGAGGAAAGAATTGGAGGAGGTAAGGATGGGGAAGAGAGCCAGAGAAGTTGAAACATCCTCGGAAGGGGAGGAGGGGGTAAAAGGTTATTTTAAATAACTGATGAAGTTTAGGGTACTGAACGGGATGGGGAAAAGACTGAGAAATGAAAATTGAAAAAGGCCTCTAACATTCTCTTTGAAAGGCATGAAGCAGAGATAGGAATAAGAACTGTGTGAAGTGTGAAGTGGGAAAAGTGATTAAAGGTTCGATTGCTTTCTATACAGTCACCCATTCCGGAGGACTCTTTCCTTCTGTGCTGTGGCCCATTGCAGGAGCAGGAGGGACACAGCGCAAAGGCTGATGAAGGACCAGAGGGGCAGTGCTTGGGGCGGTGGGCACAGGTGTCTGACAGGAAGATAGCGTTTTTCGTGCACATCTCCTCTTGTCTGGGACTCTGGAATGCTCACTCTGCTCCACGCCACCTCCAGGTAGACTTAAGCACTTCATTGATGATGTCAATAGTCGTTTTGACTGGGTAGAAGTGAAAATGAATTATCCTAGAAAGTTTTGGGGTTACAGTCTCACTTGCTCTCCAGAGTCACCTTTAAGATTATCCTTTCATCTGCCTGCCCTGGACTGAGCTTGAACCACACTCAGAAGCAGTCACTGTGGTAGCCGTGAGTGACCGGTTTCTGATTTCCTCTGTATGGTTTGAGATTGCCTGATCTGGTTAGTAAATACAATCTCCTGTTCCAATAAACTGTGAGAGAATCATTAGAAGGAGAGGTTCTCCTTAAACGCTAGGGAACCTAGGGTGATGTCTGCCATTAAATTTTTGAAAAGAATATAGCAAATGCCTAGGTCTGCCTGTTATAATATTTGAGAATACAATGCTTAAAGTGGAATTCTTGCAAGGGACTTACAGAAAGCCTGGTAACGGCTTTTGGAAATATACATTACCCTTAACTCCTTCAAAATACTTTATTTGGTATCGCTGATTACCTGTATTTGTAGTTTGTAGATGACATTTTAAAATCCCTGCTAAAACTTGAGTGCTTTTCTGTTTCCTAAGTTTTGAATTTTATTTTTAAAATTGCATCTTTAAAATAAGTGTCTGCTTTCCCATTACATTTCACCACAGATTGTTATGAAAAAAAAACCTAATTGTAACTGTATTTTACAAATCATACATTTGTCATTTTAGTTTGTGAAGTTTTAGTCTTGCAAGTCAAGTGAAATTCGAAGCATTTTTCCTCTTTTTCTTTTTCTGTGTTAAAAAACAAGGCTGTAAATAATAGCATTCTGTTTTCTCTTGCAAAAGGATAATAGAGTATGACACATAAAATTCAACTGAAATTAAAATTTCAAAATCCACCAAACTGTTAAACTCATCACTTGCATGGGTAACTAGTGAAGCTCTTCCTGATCCAGAGGCAATTATTAACGTTAATTCTTCCCAAAATTGAAAGATTTCAGTTTTCATATGATGTAATAGCATCATTGATATAGATGCAGGACAAGTTTTTTTTTTCCCCACTTAACTGTCTTGATAACACCTGGACTAATATAAACACAGATGACACAACTATATTTTTCCAAAATAGTAATCCAGTTGTTTTTAATTTCTATTTTCCCAAGTAGTTAAAACCTCTATTTTACTTTCTAAACCTAAACTCTCTTTATCTGTATCATATACATATATATTTATAAATGTATGTATCAAATATATTTTCTCTGTATGATACATAGAAATATATCATATATACGTATATACATGTATATAGATGTACATATATGTCAAATAGTTATATGTTAAGCACCTATGATGTGTATTTATTCTCCAAGTGTTTGAGATATAAAGTTGAACAAAACAAAATCCCTGATATTCTTAGAAGACTCCTAATGTTTACAAATGCTCACTAATGTGCAAGGTATTGTGCTAAAGCCATACATATATCACCTGATCTACAGAAAACTTTAGGTATCCTTGCCTTTGTTAGGTAACCCAACTAAAGATTTAGATTCTTTCTCAAGGTTATATTCTTGGTAAGTGATGAAACCATAACTAAGGATGGGACTCAGGTTGTCTGATTTCAGAGACTGGGCTGTCTTTATTAAAACCTGCTGTGTTAATGAGTTTACGGGGTGACGAGGGGTCTGAGATCTGAAAAGTAAACTACAAGAATCCATAGCATTCAGAAAGGTAGTGTGTTCTGTCTGAAAGACCTCAGGCTTTCAGAGTAATAATTAGTAACTGGTTTCAGATTACAGGCCCTCAATTTCTTAGCTGTATTGCCTTGGATATATTACTTCACATTTCTTTTCTGACAGGATATATGTAAACTTTCAACACAGTTCTGGCACATAACTGGCAACTCTTGTCAATAATGAGTTGCCCCCCAAAATGTGATAAAGGCTCTTATAGAGGGAGGTGCAGAGTGCCATGTGAGCAAAATAGAGTGTCTAACTCTGACTTTGAGGGAATTCAGGGAGAACTCGCAGAGAGAAAAATAAAATAGAACTGAGATGCTATGTGTTTGTAGGGATTATCAAGTGGAGAAAAATTATGTCTTTCTGGACACTGCTAAAAGCTTGGTAAAACTAGACTTCAGGTTATATGAGGGGAAGTAGTGCAAGTGCGGCTGGAAAGCAAAGCAAGAGATGGCTCGGCACAATCTCACTCAGAAGCATTGTCTTCGTCTCATAGAGACACAGAAACAATGAACGGTTATAAGCAAGGGGGCAAAATGACCAGATTTGTACTTTAGATCAGAAATCTGATGCTAGGAAACCAACCTATATTTTTAAAAATAAACCTTTCATTTGGAATAACTTTTATTTACGTGTTTCTAATTAACTACGGGGAGTTCCCCTGTACCCTTCACCCAATTTCAGTTTTCCTTAATGTTATCATCTTACATTACTCTGATACCTTTGTCAAAAATACGAAACTGACACAGGTATGTCACTGTTAATTAAACACCAGACTTTATTTACAGTTTTATCAGTTTTTCCATTAGAGCATTTTTCTCTGCCAGGATCTAGCTCAGGACACCTCATTATATTTAGTTGTCATAGCTCCTTGTTCTGTTTTGTGACAGTTTCATCTTCTTTGTTTTTCATATGACATCAACAGCTTGATAAGTACTGGATAGGTGTTTGTAGAATGTCTCTCAATTGGGATTTGCCTGCTACTTTTCTCAGGATCAGACTAGGGTTATGGATTTTCAGAAAGAATACCATACAGGTGAAATGCTCTTCTCAACACATCATACAATGGAATCCATGATATCCCCTGACGTCACTGGTGACATTAACCTTCATCAGTTGGTTAAACTGTTTTTGCACATTTTATCCACTCTAAATTAACTGTTTGTTTGTTTGTTTTCATTCCATACTGTATTCCTTGGAAGTGAGTAACTAAGCATATCCTACTCTCCATGAGGGGAGAGTGTCTACATAAATTACTTGAAATTTTTGGATTGTAGCATTGTCTCTTCTCTCCCATTTTAAAAAAACTTAGTCATTAATTTAAATCAGTGTGGATACATGTATATTTATGTATTTATATTATTTTTTAACATTTAAGCACAAGGATACATGTGCAGGTTTGTTACATAGGTAAACTTGAGTCATGGGGGTTTGTTGTACAGATCATTTTATCACCCAGATATTAAGCCTACTACCCATTAGTTATTTTTCCTGATCCTCTCCCTTCTCACACCCTCCACCCTCCAAAAGGCCCCAGTGTGTGTTGTTCCTCTCTGTGTGTCTATGTGTTCTCATCACTTGGTTTACTGTTCCTGTGTTAGTTTGCTAAGGATCATGGTCTCCAACTCCATCCATGTTCCTGCTATGGACATGATCTTGTTCTTTTTTATGGCTGCATAGTATTCCATGGTGTATATGTATCACATTTTCTTTATCCGGTCTATCATTGATGGGAATTTAGGTTTATTTTATACCTTGGGGTGTATAGTCTGATACTATGCTATTTGTTATTTATTGTGCTGTTCAAGTTGGTCCAGCTTTGGGCATTGGGAGCTATTGATATGTGTTCATCCTTTTGTTTTCTGAACATTTCCATGCTTATTGTCGCTATAGGAAGCTCTCTATACATTATCTTTTATATTCCTTGCCCTAGCCTTAGTAGGAGCCTTTTTAATAAGGAGTCCTGATTCTTTTCATTGCAGATTGACATTTAAAAACCAAGATCTGGCAATGGGCTTGCTAACTACTACTGAGTTGTCGTTGCTTCCAGACTCTCCCATAGCACAGTGCTTGGTTATACATATATAACCCGTGTTGGTGTACATACCTATAATAGTTTATCTATCCATCTATCTATGTATTAAGTTAAAAATGAGTTATTACTGATGTTTGCAACTCAAATTCAGTACTACAGCATTTATCCTAATCTCCCTTCTTGCTTATCCATACCTTCTCCAACATTAAGAAACCTAGTTCCCACAATCAAGTTAAATACATTTATCTATGATATTAAACCTAAACTTAAGTTCTCCAAAAACAATTGCATTTTTGGTACTATATTTTTGTTTTCAGCTACTGGTGATTACTGAAAACCAATGTCTATTATTGTTAGTTATCTGTATTCCTAGGAAACATCGAATTTCACAAATATTAATATAAATATATGGCACTTTTTGTGATATTCTGTCCTAAAAGGAGTACATTATTCAAATGACTACCAACAATTTAATAAATTTATTTGTGTATTTACTAGTTTAATGATTTCTTTGCAAAACCTAGTTTTTTTCAGTGCCTATATATTTTTCTCCAATTAAGCTGATACTTTCCAGTTTTCATATATTTTGCTGCTGTCACTTTCCAGCAATAGGAACAATACCCTAGTGCCTCACAGAATATATTGCTTTACCTTTTTATCTGTCAACCTTGCATGAAATCAGCACACTAATCTTGCCCTATAGCAGTTGCTTGATTAATCTTTTGTCATCTGTCTACCTCACATGGTCTCTCCATGAAACTGATTGACATTGTGCGTGACTTTAATGCTGATAAATTCTCTCTCTTCCAGGACTACAGAATCCTCATTACACCAAAAAGATTACTTTTCTTGTTTTATGTTCCTCATTCTTCTCTCACGTCACTGTAATTGAAAGAGGTCACTGAGTAGAACTTGGCAGTCTTTCCGTCTTTCACTCATCCATTCACCATATATTTCTAGAACATTGTCTATGGATCACAGTATCATGAGGGAACACAAAGTGTTTTATTCATCACGATATTTGTTCCCAACAAGTAAAGGATCCCAAACATAGACATATATGCAAAAACACACACATAGAAGTGAGTACAAAGAATAATGTTGTAAACCCTACTTTGGTGGTAGAAACCTGACGTGATCTCTTTCTAGGCAAAAATTATATTATATTAAGCAAGAATCTACTTCTATCCCACTGCTGGTTCTGCATCTCAATGCCTATTCTAGGAGAGGAATAGTCAAGTAAAGCATCAGGGAAAGAAAATATTTGTACTGGGTTATAAAAGACTGAAAAGTTTTCATGAGCTAAGAAACAGAGGCGCATTCCAGACAAAGGGAAGAGGTGATTGTGTATTAGTTGAACAACGAGTAGCCAAAGGTAGGAGTCATGATGGGGATTAGTAGCCAATCAGGCTCAGGAATTTGATTAAAGCCAGATTCCGGCGCCCCGCGCGGTGGCTCACGCCTGTAATCCCAGCACTTTGGGAGGCCGAGGCCGGGGCGGATCACAAGGTCAGGAGATCGAGACCATCCCCGGCTAACGCGGTGAAACCCCATCTCTAATAAAAATACAAAAATTAGCCAGGCGTGGTGGCGGGCGCCTGTAGTCCCAGCAGCTCTGGAGGCAGAGGCAGGAGAACGGCGTGAACCCAGGAGGCGGAGCTTGCAGTGAGCCGAGATCGTGCCACTGCACTCCAGCCTGGGCGGCAGAGCGAGACTGCGTCTCAAGAGAAAAAAAAAAAAAAAGCCAGATTCTGAAAAGCCTGGCATAGAGCAGACATTAATATGTATTTTGCTACATAAATTGACAAATGACACAAAATGAAGCTTTGAGCTATACATTTTCCCCCTTACTTGTTAACAGTATTTATCCTAATGAGTCACAGGTCATTTTGTTAACTTGAGTCATATTCAGGCAGTTGATGGAAAATTAATAAAATTATTTTGATACTTAAATTCTTTTAAATGATATCTCAGATTTTGTAAAGTCAGTGTTAAATTATGTTTTCCAATTTAAACATCTGCAGTAGACACATTCACAAAATACATATTCAGTATTTTTAAATGTAATTTTACTTTGTACAATATAACAGTAGTGATTATAATTGTCTCTTATTAAGCAACTACTATGATATAATAATGCAATTTTTAGTTCCTAAAACAATCCTTCAATTGAGATAGCATTTGCCTTGTTTTAGAGATGAGAAAATTAAAGCTCTGAGGGATGAAGTAACCAGCCCAGTGTCACTCAGCTAGCAATGGTGCAGCAGAATTCAAAACAACATCTTTTTGGCGTAGAGCCTGTGCTTTTTGGACTATACATTTCTCATATATATGTATGAGAAAAGCCAAGAGTTTGGTTCGTACCAGTTATCTTTGCTTTGGCTCTGATTTAAGCTGAAGCTTACACAACATTTAGGAAGGAAAAAATATGTACTTTTACAGTTTTGTAGAAATATCAGTAATTACTGAGACAATTAACACAATGCCATGGTAACAAAGTTAGATAAATAGTATTTAATTCTTTAGGCCGGGTGCGGTGGCTCGCACCTGTAATCCCAGCACTTTGGGAGGCCAAGGCATTCATATCACTTGAGGTCAGGAGGTCGAGAACAGCCTGGCCAAAATGGTAAAACCCCGTCACTGCTAAAAATACAAAAATTAGCTGGCTTGGTGGTGGGTGCCTGTAATCCCAGCTACTCAGGAGGTTGAGGCAGGAGAATCACTTGAACCTGGGAGGAAGAGGTTGCAATGAGTAGAGATCATGCCACAGCACTCCAGCCTGGGCAACAAAGCAAGACTCTATCTCGAAAAAGGAAGGAAGGAAGGAAGGAAGAAAGGAAGGAAGGGAGGGAGGGACGGAGGGAGGGAGGCAGGGAGGGACGAAGGAAGGAAATGTATTTATTTCATATGGAAATATTTACTTTGTTGGGAAGGGTAAAATATTAAATAAAGAAAATAAAGGTGGACACTCTAGTTATATAACCATCTTGGTTCTTAAAACAACTCAAACTGATTTATACTAGAGTCAGCCCTCCCTCTCCAAGTTCCTGTTATTCATCATATTCATCAGTTTGTTGAGTTTAAGTTGTGTACTGAACATTCGCTCTTCTGTTTTCAGATTCCTTTCCCCCATTTCTTTTCTAGCACCTGAGGAGATTGAGTTGTATATAGTCACACCTTATCCTCCTACTTTTTCTGATTCTTTTTCCTCATTTCTTTTCTAGCACTTAAGGAGATTGAGTTGTATGTATTTAGTCACACCTTATCCTACTACCTTCCCTTGGAAATATCCTTGGCTGTGACTGAATATATTTTGCATAGCATTTTTAACAAAAATAACATGGAGCCATAATGACCTCACTTTCAAGACGGTTTTGCTCACAAACCTCTCTGCTTTCCTGACCCTTCAGAAACTCATGCAATGTGTGTTTTCCTAGAACACCTAATAGTCTAATGTAGAGATTATAGATAAGGCATTTATAAAAGTACTGAATACTACTGTCTCTAAATATACCATTGAAATCTGAATATTCGTTCAATACTTTCGTTCTGGAAGAAAGAAAAAATATAGTGTTAGTAAGAAAGCATATTTTAAAATTACACGAATTATGATATTATTCTGCATATAAAGCCACATGCATATTACAGAAAGCATTATTCGTGGTTCTCTAGAGATTGTAGAATTCTGGGTGATTTTTATTTTCTTTTGCATACTTTTATCCCAGACAATATCATTCAAATTAAAATTTATTGTTGCTACTATTGTGGTCATTTTGATGCTGATGGTTTAATATATCCTTTAAAATCATCACAATAAGTGATAAATACAGACTTTTTAAAGCCAGTAAATTGTAATCTGTTGCACATGTATACTAAATCAAATAGGTTATGCTTTTATGTATTGTTATTAAAGAATAGATTGATAATATCTACTAATCTCTCACTGTTCTGAAATAGTGGGTGGGGTGCAGCTACAGATGAAATTGATAACTAGATTCCTCATAGGAATTTTGTGGGTAGGGATAGATATTGCACATAAGTAAAATATTTGATCGTATGGTACAAATGTAAAATATTACTTGAGATACATTTTAATAAAATCACAAAAAAGTGAACATGAAGCCTACCCTAAGAAAATAAACATTAAGTATATAATAAGGGAGATTACTTTCAAATGAAATATTAAGTTTCATGGATTGATGGAGAAAAGTGGGTGAAGTTTGCTTTGCAATTGGAGAAGATAAAATGTGTAGGGCCGGGAGTAGTGGCTCATGCCTGTAATGTCAGCACTTTGGGAGGCTGAGGTGGGAGGATCACCTGAGGTCAGGAGTTTGAGACCATCCTGGCCAACATGGTGAAACCCTGTCTCTACTAAAAATACAAAATGAGCCAGGTGTGGTGGTGTGCACCTGTAGTTCCAGCTACTTGGGAGGCTGAGGCAGGAGAATCATTTGAACCCAGGAGGCAGAGGTTGCAGTAGGCCGAGATGGCGCCATTGTACTCCAGCCTGGGTGACAGAGCGAGACTCTATCTCAAAAGAAAAAAGAAAAGAAGATGTACAAAACCCGAAACCAAACAAATTAAAATGCTTCTAGAACAAGTATAAAAGCATGCAGATTGTCTTGCTTGGAGGTAGAATCCATATCAAATAAGTGAAATCCCTGGTAACATGGGCAGAGAAGGAACATATCAAATGGACAGAAAAATTGAGTATCAGACAGGCTATGAAAAGGCACTGAAGCGGGGTTGTATGTTTTCTACTGGTAGACTTTCTGGGCATTTGCAGAGTTTTCATTCTAGATGCATAGAGTAAGCTAGAACTTGGGTGAGACAGATTATAGGCATAGAAAACATAAGGCATCTGTGTATACCTCAATCTTATGAAGGACGTTGAACATTGCATAGTAGTATCAAAATTCTTAACTGCACCTTTCTAATAGTAAAATAAAATAAGCATATGTCCCAGTATATATTTAGCAGTATTTATAAATTACATCTATATATGTTTTATATATATATATTTGCACTTCAACACAATGTATTTGGAGATAAGATCATGCAAATATAAAAATTGAAAAGTAGAAAATACAGATATTTTAAGTGAATTTTACTTGATAAATGTCTCAGTCTCGTGTTGTTTTCATAATCCTTAATAAAGTCTAATAAGATTATATGCTTTATATTATTGTATATTTTATTTATTGATGTTTTTGTGAGAGCAATGTGATCAAATGTACTCTATTCATTCTGAAATTTTGCTTTAATATTTTATGCTACAGATATTTGAAGATGGGGTTATAATTTCAGTTTGTTTTGTACTGGTTTTAATGGCTATCAAAGTTGAAAAATACACCATAAAAACATATAAATCCAACTAGAACAACTTTACTGTGTTGTGTTTACCTTGTCACCACATTTATTTTTCAATCCTATACACTAATTACTAAATGCTGATGTGTTAGAATTTTCATTCAATTACTCTTGTACTCTTATCAAAAGTCTTATTTTAGTAATAGGTTTAAAATATACAGGAACTGTTTATTTGAAGACTATATTCCTGAGTTTTTCAACTAAGTGGACTTGTTTCCTAGGAGATACATGTACATTTTTCTCAGCAACAAAACCACATGATGATAGATAAACTCCCAAGTATCCATTTTCAGAATGACTTTTTTTGTAATATGAATTGTTTTTACCAAAAAGCAGTTATTTTCTCAATGGCTAAAATGTCATCTATACTTTAAAGAGACAAAGTATTTGTTTCTACACACCTGCTTCAAAAATATATACATGTATACAAAATGTTGTTATATAACACCTTACTGACAACGACTTTACCTAACGAGTCAGTATATGTAGAACACTGTCTTTTTCTTAAGCTTGCCAGTTCTTTCAAGTAATTTGCCTTAGATTAATAACAAACCTCAGTGTTGTCATATGGTTTTTATAGTCAGTCCACTTCTCATGCAAATAATGGCAAATATCTAGAATTTAAAGATCTGTGTTTATGAAATTTACCATTTTGAAAGCATCTTGTAGTATGTAACTGCTCAGAAATGCTGAAAGCAATGATTTAAGGCACCCTTATTAACCCTTTTAGATTGTATGAATCCCACTATTTTTATGAAAAACTCATGTATGATGGATGAACATATGGAAGGCTAACATAGAGACCAGGGGTCTTACCCCAAAATGTAAATCTGCATATTAAAACTTCATAAACTGTATTTTTCTCATAATTTGATGAAGCAGTGGCACATAGTAGTAGATGGATTTCAGAGATAGCAGTGGTAGGACTGCATGAAATGACTAGGTGTAGGATTTGGAGATCAAGAGAAAAGATGGCTGCTGGGTTTCCAGCTTTGGTGAATGGGCTAATGAATTTTTGATGCAATATAGACATAATAAAATGAAAATATTGGGGGTAAGAAACGAGTTAATTTTGTGATTCATTCATTACTTTGATAGATACATAATTGATACATCTTATTGGCAATAGAACATTTGAATCCAAGGCTCAGCTAAGAGATGTGGACCAGATGTGTAAATCTGGGACAGATCAGCCTACCTGCCATCACTCATCAGATGGAAGGGACTGGAAATTCAGGGAAACGGTGTTGGATAGGAAAATAAAATGACCTAGGACTTTTTCCAGACGAGTAGGGTGGGTAAAAGGAAGAAGCCCACCTTAAAGAGAAATCAGACTAAGCAGACAGCCAGGAGAAATGGTGTCAGGCACTTCAGGTGAAAATAGAGTATCCAGAAGAGAAAATGATAACTGTGCCAAATGCTACAGAGATCACACGTAACACAGTCAGAAAATTGGTCATTCATCATAAAAAGCTATTGATGAAGTTCCAAAAGCAGTTTAAGCTTATCAGTGAGTGATAAAATCTAGTTGTAGTGAGTTGAGAGGAAATGAGATGAGAGCACGAAACTCAGTAAAAATGTCTTGCTCCTATATTTTTGAACATACCATTCTCTCTATCTGAAAAATAACTTTTATCTTCCCTTTGTGCATGTTTATTCCCCCTCATTTTTTTCTTCTTGTATTCACTTTTGCTGTGATTCTCCAGCTAAATGCAATTACTTAGTATTCTGCATTTCTATAGCACCCAGGTGCTAGCCTCATACTCTGCTGAAGACATTTCAGTTTATATTATTTTAACTGGTAAGAGGGGAAGCTCCTTCAGAGCTCGTGGAACATCTGGGATAGAGCCTGTCTTTCTGAAGTAGGGCCTTTCACCTTTTCCAGATTATGGCATGAGGAGTTGAAATTAAAATTGAAATGTACTTGAAGACATCGATATCAGGCTTGCATATAGATATATAAGTGTTCGATGTATTAAACAAAAATAAAAATAATTAACTGCAAAGTATAAGGAAAATACCGAGTTATGAATTTGCGTCAAACTTCAAAATAATTTTGTTTCAGTTTTTAAGAAGACATTTGAGATTCCTGTGCACATATTTTTGTTTTTATTTTTCTTTAAATCAGGTTTTATGTTTCGAATGGCTAAATGGAATTCTTCATGACTTTTTATTTGCTAACTTCTCCACACTTTTGTTAGTTTTCATCTATGAAAAACTCTGTTCACAGAAGTTAGTAATAAAAATGTCAACTGATTTGTATAATTATTTACCACTTTTCCAGAGTTGAGATTATTAAACAATTTGTCTTTTTAATTGACAACTTTAAATTAAAATTTCTTGTAACAATGGGTACAGATCTTGGCTGTAATAAAAGTTTTTCGTGTTGAGTATTAAAAGAATAATGATTCTTGATTTACACAACTCACATGCATTGTTGGAAGAGTCACCTCACCGCCAACATGAAGCTATTGCAAAGCACATCAATTGCAAAGGGACAGAGTATCTGAAGATAAAATTTAGGGGTGATCAATTGAAGAGTCACCTGTTAGGAAACCCAGTCAACTTCCCTGTCCTCTGACCCTCAGTTGATAGTGCCTTGGGCTGAGTTACAACTCCATAGGCATCTAGAAGAATTCCTTAGAAGTTTCATAGGCCTCTTCTGTAATGGGCAGTGTTCTGCAGCTGGCTATGTGGTGGATCCAGTCATGTAGTGGATCACTTTTATGGTTGTCCTCTGGACCTTGCAGATGAGCAGTGAGTGCTAATTATCCTTCAATGTGCTAACTGCCTGTGAGACAGTAGATAATGACTCCAATTCATCCTAATCCCCCTTAGAGAAGACATGGATAATTCTACTTTAATATAGATTTGACTGGCCAAAAAGTTTCTGGAAGCTCCAATCATCATCTGTTTATCCCCAAAACTGAGGTCAGTATTCTATGACACACCTATAAACCTTCCACAGCCTATAAGCCTTCCGTTTTATTCGCAGAAGAAAAGGAACAGCGGTAAGAAGAGAGAAGAGGAGAGGAAGGGAGAGGAGAGGAGGGGAGGGGAGGGTAAGGGAGAGCAGAAGAGAGATACAAAAGTTTGTATGATTGTTGAACACCTACAATGTGAAGATGCTGTGTTTTGGGGGAAGATACCAAAGTGCATAAAAACACCCTGCCTAGAGATATAAAACTCACAAGTAACTGTAGTACAAGATAGAGTACTGTAAACATAATGAGGGTAAAACTCAGTTCTGTGAGAATCCATTTAAAACTGATTAGTCTGTATCTATAGAAATTAAATAATGTCAAATATGTAATGAATATATAATATGAAATAAGGGTTGAAACTTGATGGGTTCTTTATACTTTACACAGCAAAACAATTTGTAAATTTTCAAACAGCCAACAGTTTTGTTTATAAAAGATAAATGACAAAAACTAAAGCAATGCCTGAACACAATATATAATGTGTATTTATCAGATTCAGAAAAAAGTATTTCAATTATTTTCACTGGTTTGATTACACTCTAGGTATAATAATAATCTAGGTATAAGAATAATACGTGTCCAGTCTATGGAAAATTATTAATTCTTGTACTGGCTTGTAAAAACATACAAAGATTGAAATTCTTCAACAATTCAGATACTCTGAAGTAGTCTAAGAAGACTTATATTGTACTAGAAGACGGCACATTGCCTCATATTCCTAAATGTTACATTATTTTCATGGAAGAGTAATACTAAACTGTGATTTCTACATGAAGGAGTATGAACTTTACAGAAAGCTCTTCACATTTAAATCAGGTAAACTTTAAGCCACATACTACCTTAAACATAGTGGTAAGGGCATGTTGCAATGACATAGTCATTTGTCAGCAGGAGACCACTGACTTCTGTCATGAAATAATTATATTGCCATTATGTAAGTTTTTATATTGACCGGTTTGTTAATGAATTGCAATAAACAATAACTTGAAATGTTAAGTGGCATTTTGTGCAGATTTTTTGTTATTGTTGAATGCTTTTTAATAGTTAATATTAGGCCCTTCATAATTCTTTATCATAGCATTTGATAGTCATGAAACTGCCTTTGACTGTATATAAACATTGATATTAGTCTTTAAAATCTACTATTAAGACAAGCACCAATATAATTAAGAAACACAATAGAGGTACCTCTTAGACCCTGTGTGTTACTGTTAACAACATAATAGAGATACTGCTTAGTTCCTTTGTGTTGCTATAAAAGAATACCTGCAGCTCAGTAACTTATAAGGAAAAGAGGTTTAGTTGGCTCATGGTTCTGCAGGCTGTACAAGAAGCATAGTGCCAACATCTGCGTTTTGTGAGGGTTTCAGGCTGCTTCCACTCATGGCAGAAGGAGAGGGGAGGTGGTGCATGCACAGATCACATGACGAGAGAAGAAGCAAGAGAGATATAGGGGAGGCGTCAGGCTCTTTTAAACAACCAGCTCTAGTGGTAACTATTAGAGAATTCACTCACTACCACAAGAAAGGCACCAAGGCATTCAGAAGGAATATGGCTCCACAACTCAAACTCTCCCATTAGGCCCCACCTCCAATATTAGAGATCATATTTCAACGTGAGAATTGGAGTGATCAAACTGTAACAGGTATCAAAATATTTTCTGAGTATTTATTTCACTTATAATTAAATCATACATTACATATTGAAATTTATTACATAATTAGAAACAACACTTGATATATTCAAAGCTGTCTATTTTGCTAATTAAAAGATATCTATGCTAGTATTGAAATACCTTTTGTAACTTAATTGCATTTCTTTCTAAATATGTAACAAACTTGAAATCTTAATTTTTTATATATTTTTAGAGATCTAAAACCCATTGTTATGAGTTTCCATGTATAATGTACTTATTAGAACATTACAGTTCTAAATACACTTAAAATTCTCATCTGCATTTTTAATGTAATTTTTGTTTTAAAATAGTTTTAGAATTACAGAGAAATTATAGAGTACAAAAAATTCCAGAAACTCCACACCCAGTTTCTCCTATTATTAATATTTTGCATTGGTATGGTACATTTGTGGTCTACATTGGTAAATGTTCCAGGTGTGCCTGAAAAGAATGTATATTCTGCTATTATTGGATAGAGTATTTTATAGATATCCATTAGATCATGTTGATGATAGTACTGATCACGTCTTTATTCTTACTGATTTTCTTCTTGCTGGATCTATCAATTACTGAGAGGGAAGCATTAAAAACTCTAATTATTATGATGAATTTGTCTGTTTTTTCATTGTGGTCCCATAAATATTTGCACCAAGTGTTTTAATGCCTTGTTATTAGGTGCATATACAAACAATACTTTTGGAGATTTGACTCCTTCATCCTTATGTAATGCCCGTCTTTATCCCTGATAATTTTCCTTATCTTGAAGTCTGATTTTTCTGATATTGACATATTGATCCCCAATTTCTTTTTATCAGTTGTTAACACGGCATATCTTTTTCCACTTCTTTATTCTTAACCTAGCTCTGTTTTTATATTTAAAGTGAGTTTTTGCGGACAACATATAGTTGGGTCTTGTTTTACTTATGTATTCTGACAATCTTTGTCTATAATTAGTGTTTTAGATCAGAATTAAATATATAATAATCTATTTTATCACCTAGGATTTAGAAAGAACTTTGAGACAGTAAATCTAAAAGCTAAAATATAAAAGGCATGTCTATGCATATGTCAAGTGTTTCTGATTGTGAAAGTATTTTATGTGTTCTTACTATAAAAAGTGAGAATTCATAACGGTTTGAGAAAGTGATTATGTGCATTTAAAAGATTGATATCTATAATGTTCAAAAGATTTTTACAATTCATAATTCTAATGAAGCCAAAGGAAAATGTTATAGATAGAAAAGTCAGAAAAGATTAAATAAAATGGCCTAAAATACATAGTGAGATTCTCTCTACTGTGCAGAAGTTGGACAAACAAAAATTAAAGTAACAAGGAGATATGACTTTACAATGTAACATTTACACTTAGCAGTTTGACAAAAATTAAACAGTACTAAGATTCAGCACTCTTATGTATTAATTGTTTAAGTAATATTACAACCATTTTCAAGATCAATCTGGCCATATCTACTAATCTTCAAAGCTTACATATAATATGAAGCAATCCAAGTCCTATGGAAGTATCCTAAAGGAAAAAATGTATCAATACATCAGATTATATACAGAAATATATTGGCTGTAGTGTTGTTAGTATTAAGAAGGAAGCAGAACGAGTGGAAGAGGGAAGGAAGGAAGGAAAGTAGGAAAGAAGGAAAGAAGGAAGGAAGGAAAAGGAAGGAAAGAAAGAGAGATAGGAGAAATGTAAAGAAAATAAATGGATAAATTGTGGCATATGCATCCCGTGGAGTAGCACGAATTAATAGAAAAAAATGTGTAAGGGTTTTTAGTCTGTTTCAAAAGTGAGAAAAACAAAATTCAGAAAAAAATATATCGCAATATCATTTCTATAATAGAAATGATGAAAATGACTTATACATGTGAATACACATGTATGTATATATGTACACACATGTAGATATATGTCTATGTGTGTATATATATTGCTTATGGACATATATAAGCATATATGTGTGTGTGATTAAATGCATATTTAAGGAGTGGTATAGATGATGGGTGCAAAGCTATTTACAGTTATATTGGAGTAGGAAGTTGGAAGGGTGAAAAAGGGGAGGTTGAGAGGAGAGAATAAGGAGAGAAAAAAAGCACAACATAAATATCCATGATAGAACAAAGAAGAGCATATATAATATGTACTTAAGTTATATGTTTTTATATAACTCATAATGAAATTTATGATAGGATATTTACCAAAACATTTATTATTTTCTCATAAGTAGTCTAATTTTAGGTGATTTTAAAAACCTTTATGTTGTATAAATTATTCACAAATTATTCTATTATACTTATAGATTATCATATTTGTAATTTTTAATAAGGAAGTTTTAATTGTAAAAATAAATAAAATATGAGTGATATTTTAAATGATTTGCAATTCATTGAATTCGATGAAATTTTGGATTGTACCTTGATCTTTCTGATTATCATGGGTAATTTTTAAAAACTTTTAGATTATATGGCTAAGGTTTTATTTTTTTATTGATTATATAGTAATAGATGTTTTATGATAAAACAATTAAAATGTTTCTGTTTATCTCCTATTTTGGTTTGTGTCTCCATTTACTGACATTGTATCTTCCTTATGTAGATTTTCTGGCTTTAAACAATGTTTCCAGTTTTTATAATGTAGTAGATATTTCTGTAATGTAGACTTCTTATTACCTTCGCCTTAATAATTGTATATGTTAAAGGATCAGTAAGAAAATTTAGCTAAATTCATTATTTCCTTCAAAAGTTAAAACTGATAAAATAATTCTACCTAGCTTAGGTGCCTTACTATTATTAGCAAATCCACTTGTACTTTACAATATATTTCAATATTACAACTCTTGTTATTTCATAGAGAAAATAAACTAAACAGATATTTTCAAGTTTTGATATCTCCAAGTAGAGGAGAGGACTCTAGTGTTTCAAAGACACTATCTTTGAAAATAGAATTGCACATGAAAATACGATTGTTTTTCTGTATTTTTCTAATTCTCTACTTTTACATGTTGTATAGTATTTAAACTTAATGTACATAGGCCACCACAAAGTTATGATTCTGATTGCCAGTATTTAATTTTATCCATTTCTTTTAAAATTTTCTGCCATGGCCATCTATTGGCAATGGTACCTTTCAAAATAGTCCATCTATTTTAGTTGCATGATGCAATTTAAAGGGTTAAAGTGATGGTTTCTGTATCTGCAGAGGTAGAATTACTATATGACATGATATCAGATGCATGTTAGATTGTAATGCTCATGCTATCATAACTAGCACTAGCATACAAAATATGGCAATATAAAAATGATTTAAAGTAATTAACTAGTTGAAAGGGCTGCCTTGTGGATGCTGTGCCATTTCATCTTAAAATCTGGCACCTTTACATGAACACGATGATCGGTTTACTGAGCTGTTTTAGTCCAACAGTGACCAAAGCCCAACCACTGGGGAGATAAATGCTTTCAATTATTTGAGGATTCACTGGAGACCCTGTGAAGCAGAGAACAATTAAGAAATAGATAAATCTAAGGCGTAGAATAAAGAACTCTAGGTGTCAAGTATAAAAATGATGGGGTGTTAGTAAATGCCAAGCACTAAAAACCTCTCCATTTTATCCCAGCTTTGTTGTCTAGTCTCACTTAAAATGAGATCTGCCATTGCTTTTGGTGTTTTAGACATGAAGTCCTTGCCCATGCCTATGTCCTGAATGGTAATGCCTAGGTTTTCTTCTAGGGTTTCTATGGTTTTAGGTCTAACATTTAAGTCTTTAATCCATCTTGAATTGATTTTTGTATAAGGTGTAAGGAAGGGATCCAGTTTCAGCTTTCTACATATGGCTAGCCAGTTTTCCCAGCACCATTTATTAAATAGGGAATCCTTTCCCCATTTCTTGTTTTTGTCAGGTTTGTCAAAGATCAGATACTTGTAGATATGTGGCATTATTTCTGACGGCTCTGTTCTGTTCCATTGATCTATATCTCTGTTTTGGTACCAGTACCATGCTGTTTTGGTTACTGTAGCCTTGTAGTATAGTTTGAAGTCAGGTAGTGTGATGCCTCCAGCTTTGTTCTTTTGGCTTAGGATTGACTTGGCGATGCGGGCTCTTTTTTGGTTCCATATGAACTTTAGAGTAGTTTTTTCCAATTCTGTGAAGAAAGTCATTGGTAGCTTGATGGGGATGGCATTGAATCTGTAAATTACCTTGGGAAGGATGGCCATTTTCATGATATTGATTCTTCCTACCCATGAGCATGGAATGTTCTTCCATTTGTTTGTATCCTCTTTTATTTCCTTGAGCAGTGGTTTGTAGTTCTCCTTGAAGAGGTCTTTCACATCCCTTGTAAGTTGGATTCCTAGGTATTTTATTCTCTTTGAAGCAATTGTGAATGGGAGTTCACTCATGATTTGGCTCTCTGTTTGTCTGTTATTGATGTATAAGAATGCTTGTGATTTTTGCACATTGATTTTGTATCCTGAGACTTTGCTGAAGTTGCTTATCAGCTTAAGGAGATTTTGGGCTGAGACAATGGGGTTTTCTAGATATACTATCATGTCATCTGCAAACAGGGACAATTTGACTTCCTCTTTTCCTAATTGAATACCCTTGATTTCCTTCTCCTGCCTAATTGCCCTGGCCAGAACTTCCAACACTATGTTGAATAGAAGTGGTGAGAGAGGGCATCCCTGTCTTGTGCCAGTTTTCAAAGGGAATGCTTCCAGTTTTTGCCCATTCAGTATGATATTGGCTGTGGGTTTGTCATAAATAGCTCTTATTATTTTGAGATATGTCCCATCAATTCCTAATTTATTGAGAGTTTTTAGCATGAAGGGTTGTTGAATTTTGTCAAAGGCCTTTTCTGCATCTATTGAGATAATCATGTGGTTTTTGTCTTTGGTTCTGTTTATATGCTGGATTACATTTATTGATTTGCGTATATTGAACCAGCCTTGCATCCCAGGGATGAAGCCCACTTGATCATGGTGGATAAGCTTTTTGATGTGCTGCTGGATTCTGTTTGCCAGTATTTTATTGAGGATTTTTGCATCAATGTTCATCAAGGATATTGGTCTAAAATTCTCTTTTTTTGTTGTGTCTCTGCCAGGCTTTGGTATCAGGATGATGCTGGCCTCATAAAATGAGTTAGGGAGGATTCCCTCTTTTTCTATTGATTGGAATAGTTTCAGAAGGAATGGTACCAGTTCCTCCTTGTACCTCTGGTAGAATTCGGCTGTGAATCCATCTGGACCTGGACTTTTTTTGGTTGGTAAGCTATTGATTATTGCCACAATTTCAGCTCCTGTTATTGGTCTATTCAGAGATTCAACTTCTTCCTGGTTTAGTCTTGGGAGGGTGTATGTGTCGAGGAATTTATCCATTTCTTCTAGATTTTCTAGTTTATTTGCATAGAGGTGTTTGTAATATTCTCTGATGGTAGTTTGTATTTCTGTGGGATCGGTGGTGATATCCCCTTTATCATTTTTTATTGCATCTATTTGATTCTTCTCTCTTTTTTTCTTTATTAATCTTGCTAGCGGTCTATCAATTTTGTTGATCCTTTCAAAAAACCAGCTCCTGGATTCATTTATTTTTTGAAGGGTTTTTTGTGTCTCTATTTCCTTCAGTTCTGCTCTGATTTTAGTTATTTCTTGCCTTCTGCTAGCTTTTGAATGTGTTTGCTCTTGCTTTTCTAGTTCTTTTAATTGTGATGTTAGGGTGTCAATTTTGGATCTTTCCTGCTTTCTTTTGTGGGCATTTAGTGCTATAAATTTCCCTCTACACACTGCTTTGAATGCATCCCAGAGATTCTGGTATGTTGTGTCTTGGTTCTCGTTGGTTTCAAAGAACATCTTTATTTCTGCCTTCATTTCGTTATGTACCCAGTAGTCATTCAGGAGCAGGTTGTTCAGTTTCCACGTAGTTGAGCGGTTTTGAGTGAGATTCTTAATCCTGAGTTCTAGCTTGATTGCACTGTGATCTGAGAGACAGTTTGTTACAATTTCTGTTCTTTTACATTTATTGAGGAGAGCTTTAATTGACAAATGGGATCTAATTAAACTCAAGAGCTTCTGCACAGCAAAAGAAACTACCATCAGAGTGAACAGGCAACCTACAAAATGGGAGAAAATTTTCGCAACCTACTCATCTGACAAAGGGCTAATATCCAGGATCTACAATGAACTCCAACAAATTTACAAGAAAAAAACAAACAACCCCATCAAAAAGTGGGCGAAGGACATGAACAGACACTTCTCAAAAGAAGACATTTATGCAGCCAAAAAACACATGAAAAAATGCTCTCCGTCACTGGCCATCAGAGAAATGCAAATCAAAACCACAATGAGATACCATCTCACACCAGTTAGAATGGCAATCATTAAAAAGTCAGGAAACAACAGGTGCTGGAGAGGATGTGGAGAAATAGGAACACTTTTACACTGTTGGTGGGACTGTAAACTAGTTCAACCCTTGTGGAAGTCAGTGTGGCGATTCCTCAGGGATCTAGAACTAGAAATTCCATTCGACCCAGCCATCCCATTACTGGGTATATACCCAAAGGACTATAAATCATGCTGCTATAAAGACACATGCACACGTATGTTTATTGCAGCATTATTCACAATAGCAAAGACTTGGAACCAACCCAAATGTCCAACAATGATAGACTGGATTAAGAAAATGTGGCACATATACACCATGGAATACTATGCAGCCATAAAAAATGATGAGTTCACGTCCTTTGTAGGGACATGGATGAAATTGGAAATCATCATTCTCAGTAAACTATCGCAAGAACAAAAAACCAAACACCGCATATTCTCACTCATAGGTGGGAATTGAACAATGAGAACACATGGACACAGGAAGGGGAACATCACACTCTGGGGACTGTTGTGGGGTGGGGGGAGGGGGGAGGGATAGCATTGGGAGATATACCTAATGCTAGATGACGAGTTGGTGGGTGCAGCGCACCAGCATGGCACATGTATACATATGTAACTTACCTGCACATTGCGCACATGTACCATAAAACCTAAAGTATAATAATAATAATAATAAAAGAAAAAAAAAATAAAATGAGATCTGTTCATCCCTACTTACAGACTTTTAAGTCATCAACTTCTGCTGCTAAGTGCTCACTACTTTTTCTGATTTCTTGATGTCAGCGATGTCTAAACTAAATTCATTAAATTGGTGGAAATCCTTATGAATACCCAAGCAATGATTTAGATTCGCATAGTTGATTCATTTGTGCATGCTGAAACTGTGATGCAGTAATATTTTATTCTGGAAATGGAAAAGAGTCACTTATACCTTACAATCCTTCCAGAGCAATAGTAGTCACTCTTGCATATTCTTTTTCAGATTTTCTATATATTTGTAACTATTGTCATTTTAAAACATTCTGCTGTCAGTATTTTGAATATCTGTGAAGTTCCTTTTGGGTTAGTATTGGTTATACCCACTGAACAAGAATAGAATCCTAAAGAAAGAAATTTGAAGAGGTAAACTAGCAGCTAGAAAAAATAGCAGAAAAAGCCTGCACTGTATACCTGACCCCAGATTCACATACCTATTATATACTTCTCTGCTTATTCTGCATTGTTTTTCTTCAGTTAATGTCTAAAAACAAAAATCAGTGAGATTATCAAACGAAATTACATAGAAACAATACAATAAATATTAAGATATATGAATATTAATTGTTACGAGAGCTCTAACTCTGGAGGAAGCTTATAGAGATGGTGGAAGAATATCTGAGTGTGTGTGAGTGTGTGTGTGTGTGTGTATGTGTGTAACTATTGTTCTTACTAAATTTATCCATTACTTCCAAAGGAAATCCAATGTCTACTGTTAGACGACTTCTTATATTCTGATTTTGATCAAGACTGACTCTTGATCACATATAGAAAATTGACATGTCAGTATCAATAACCACAATTGTCATCACAACCAAGTAATTGCCGTTTATGTGGCCTTCAGATTATATAAAAATGCTTTTTTTAAGCACTGATAACTATTATTTTATTTTCTTACATTTCCTCCATTTCTTTCAAATAACAAGTACACCTTACAAATTCTTACATTTATGCTTTTAATAGTTTCCTAGTGCAAATTTAACTGGTCTTGCTTAATATTGCTTGATACAGTTTTGTATAAATCCATCTGAGACACAATATTTAAAAAATCTTCTTGAATAAAATATTATAATAAATTAAACTCTCTATTAAACCCAAGGAGAAATCACTGTGTTAACACTTGATCTTGAGTTTAAGAAGTGTCTTTCTTTTTCCATTGTTAAAAAAAGAAGTTTCATCAATTGTCATTTCACCCATACTATTAATGTTTTTAAAATTCTATATCGTCACAATGTAGTGCATTTACTTTAATTGAAAAAATTACATATAGCTTATTTGTAACTATATTTTTATAAAGTAATTTAAGAAATATAATTTTAGAATGATTAACACAATTTCCTCTATCAAACACAATTTGTTATTAATATCTTTGTATTCTATAAGTCCTTTAAACACGGTAACTAAAAACAGAATTTGTTCTGGGCATTATAGGATCATTTGAAAGGAAGTTCAAAGAACTTATGGTCTGTCTTCCTCAGAGTGTCTTTATTGATTTATTTATTTTGAGGTGAAGTCTCTGTTGCCCAGGCTGGAGTGCAGTGGCGCAATCTCGGCTCACTGCAACCTCTGCCTTCCGGGTTCAAGCAATTCTCCTGCCTCAGCCTCCTGAGTAGCTGGGATTACAGGCAAGTGCCACCACACCCGACTAATTTTAGTATTTTTTTCATAGAGATGGGGTTTCACCATGTTGGCCAGGCTGGCCTTGAACTCTTGACCTCAAGTGATCCGCCTGCCTAGGCCTCCCAAAGTGCTGGGCTTACAGGCATGAGCCACCGCACCCGGCCCCTTAAAGTGACTTTAGATGATTTAGATGATTTAAAGTGTCTTTATAAAGGTAAGAAGAAGCAGTGAAATGGGAAGTTTAAATTATAGCACTATGGAATAAACAGTAGGAAAAACAAAAGTCATTGCTAAATAAATTCTACTTTTATAGAATGTCAGATTTATTTTCTTCAAGTCCCAGATCAGTTTTTGGATCCTTGATATTTCTTGAGGTTACACTATTATTTCAAATGCTCAATATTTTATGTGTGAAACATGACCGGAGCGTTTTTATGGAGCTAAGTAAAAAATAGTAAATGGAGAATACTCATTTTGTCTTTTCTAAAGAAAAAGAAAAACTGTTTAGAGTTGTTACTGTGGTTAAATTAATAGTCTTGAGAAGTTAGCTTTATTTAGACAGTCTGGTCAATATGATTCATTTGCAGATTTTTAAATATTTTCCTGTAAATTAGATACTTATTTTTGTTTTATGCTATATGTACATATTATATAGTATAGATAAATATGAATACACATTTGTGGATGGATGTTCTGATATCTGCTTACAGGGAATGTTTCTGGAAACCGCTAAATGTATAATGCTTGATAGTGGAAAAACATTAAGCAGATGGGGCAGCAAGTGCAAAAGGCATGAACTGGAAGGAACTGTGGTGACTTACTTCCACAAAGTCATCACAGTTCCTTCCGACTCATGCCTTTTGAACTTGCTAAAGTGTAAAAGGGCTTCTATAAAAGCCCATTCAGCTAAATCAGCTAAAGTGCAAAATGGGCTTCTTTAAAAGCCCATTCATCTAAATCCATTAAAAAAGAGTTAAATAATTTAGCTTTGGGTATTAGGGGAACCTCAGTGTTAGGAATTACATTTTGAATCACATTTTCCTTTCTGTTGATTGCTCCAATATTAAAGGCAAATTGTAGCCAGGCTCCAACATGTATCTAAGACTTAAGGGCATGCACTTTGTGTACAGACTTCATTCCTGGCTCCATCAGTTTTGCAAAAATTCTTTTCTTTGCTTTGTTTTAAAAAATTTATTCTAAATGTACATTATGTCCTTCTGCATCATTGGTGTTCTTGTAAGCCATCTTAATCATTTTTGAAGTAATATGTGGCATAAAATAAAAATTGATACAAATTAAATGTTAACAGATTTATTGATTTTGCAATAAATGGTAGCAGGTAAAATAGAATACTTATTAGAATATTAGCCAAACTGGTAGATAAAACATGTAACTTAAAATAATTATCAAACAATTGGCACTGGCACAACTGTCACCACCATATGTCCATGTTTAATAAACAGTTGCTCTTCCAACTTGATTGCTATTGCCACATTATCAGAGAGGCCCAACACATATTTTCATCTAAAAACAAAGAGTGAACAAAGAGTGAGTAGTTATTTATGATATGGATTTCTGGATACTGGATATGTAAAGGTTAACTAATTATGACCTTATTCTTTAGATAATATAAGACAGAGAAATTTTGGAAGGGAGTTTTACAAATAGTGATAGTAATCACCATTGGTAGCAGCAGCAGTATCTCTCTATCATGACATATACTGATAAAACACTATAAAACTGGCAAACAAGAGAAGACTTACTAAAAACTCATTGGCTACATCAGGGTCACAAAGACCCTTCTACCTGCAGAAAACACTGGAAAAAATGAACACAGGCTCATAATTTCTTATTGGTAATTCTGAAACCAAAAAAGTCTGAAAACTGAAAAATCCTTTATATGTTTGGTGCCAAAATGCATTTGGCACGAGAATCATTCTGATACTTATCATTAAAAAATTGGCTAATCAATTGATGTCCTACCTGATGAGAAGTTTTTACTGGTATGCCAGAAAGCTCTGTTCTCAAGTTTATTGAATATGTTCACCAGTGACTTGGATGAAGAAGCAAATAAATGCTCATTAGCTTGTGAATAACATGAAGCTAGGAGAAATAGCAAAATGCAGCATGATAAATCAGTAACCACAAAGTTCTCCATATAAAATAAACTAATAAATATCTGTCCAAAATAGAGCAGACACAACTTAGTAGTAATATGTGTGGTACTGGTCTGAAGATTTTATGTGACAGTAATTTACTAAAATAACTATATGATGTAATTGTTTATAAAAAATCCAGTGCATTCTTTGACTATGTTAGGTGAGTCAGACATAGAATATTGTGTTAGTCAGCTTGGGCTGCCATAGCAAAATACTACAGGCTGCGTGGCTCAAGTAAAAGAATATGATACCCACATCTAAAATTTTATACCTGCATAGGATACACTACAGTGCCATGCATATATCATTCAAAAACTTATTTGCAAATGAATTGAGTTGCATTTTTAATTGCTGAATTAAATAAAAGAAAATAAACAAGACTGAATATTTAATCCAAATTGAAAGTCTCCATTTATATTAAGGCCACTTTATTAAGATTACTAAACTATTTCAAAAAAAGATTTTCTTCAAAATTCTATAAAAAGATTTAAATCCAATTGTCATCAAATTTAAAGTTCTTTCTTCCAATCTCCCTACTAACAAAGTTGATAGTGGCAACCTTCTTGATTAGTATTTAATTTTCAGATATTGTAAAACAAAATGGTTCAATGAATTAAACATGTTATAATTTGACGTAGATAGATTAATGTTTAGAAGTCTTACTTTCCTAGTTCAAATTTTTCTCCTAAGGAAACATGTTAAATGAGACCAATGATGTTAAAGGTTTTAGATATTTAAGGGTCTAAGATTTGAAATATACCGAATAAAACATGAGAGATGATCTCACTAGCAGGGACTACAAGAAGGCACTGAACCAATACTAAAATAATAAATTTAAATGTTCTTGTATAAACATTTATTTTATCTGGCATACTTTACTTAAATATTTATTTACATATAGGATTGGAAAAAAGTCTATACTCTTTATATAAATAGGCTAGGTGCTAAAATTGTCATTCAGAAATAGTAAACCAAAATATATTTGTGTCATTCTAATGCCTTGTTCCTATTATTCATGTGTTACTTTAGAGGTATTAGCTTAATTCAATTTACTGAGAAATATAATTAACAAATCTATGTTTTTAGTTGAAATATAAACTATAATGGTTCTGGCACCTTTGTAATGGCAAATACGTTGAGGAGTGTGATAATGTCAGATTGTAACAAAGCATATGATTTTATGAAATCAAAAAAAGAATCATTTGGTTGTTTCAATAAGTCAATCAAAATATTTATTAGGAGTCTACTGTAATCAATTCTTAGCAAACTATAATCCATTTCCTGACAGTGCTATTTCAATTTGAAAATAGGTTCAGGAACTATCACTGTATGAGTTATGGGAGATCAACCTTTTCCACATTATCAGCATAATATAGATAAGCTCAATTAATCATACACAAAGCAACCCTCTTTTTTATACAAGGTAAATATTTTATATTTATATAGGGTAAATATTTGCAACTGTAAGAAAGGAATTGAAATATATAGAGAACCTATATAGACAATAAAAACATATTGCCCCAATGGCACATATGCATAGTTAATAAAAGAGTAAACACAAATACAAACTTAAAAATTCTTCACTTCACCAGTAATAAAAGAAATGCAAATCAAACTCACAAAGTTGTTTTCATGCTTATATAATGAGCACATATTTTAATTGAGTATTCAAGACCAGCGACTTTAAGATAATTATGTCACCAGAGAGCATGTAACCAGTAAAACTTTCTGAATTATTCAATGGTTATTTCACTTTTTGTGATCCTCATTCTGTTTTCTAGTAACTAAATAATCAGAAAGTCAATATAATTTATACATGGAAATGATTTTCTGTTTCATTTGTGACAAAAATTTTGGAAAAGATCACACAAATGCTTAATAGGGAAATTATGTCAATTCGAGTAAATATTATGAAGGCTTTGAAGTGACGTTTATGAAGATCTTTAATGATGGGAAAATGTTTATCATATAATGTTGAGTTTTTAAAAAGAAGACAAGTTAGATAGATCACAAATAAAAATAAAGAAAAGGAGATGAGAAACAAAGATGCCAAAGTGCTAAAACTGGTTCCTCGATGCAATGAGGTTATCGGCGTTTGCTTGTTTTTTTCTGAGTCTTCACATGTTTATGACTTTTCCAACATTCTGTGATGAATACTTCTCTAAAAATCAGAGGGGGAACAACATAAAAAGATATTTTATATCCAGATGAAAATAAGCTTCCACTAAAGACATGGCAGGATAGTCTCTTCAATAAATTGTGCTTGGGAACTGAATAAACATATGCAGAAGAATGAAACTAGCCCCGCGATTCTCCCCTTATGCAAAAATCAACTAAAAATGGATCAAAGACCAAAATGTAAGACGTGGAACTATAAAACTACTGAAGGAAATTTAGGGGAAATGTTTCAGGACATTGGGAAATAGTTTTTTGAAGAAGATCTCAAAAGCACAGGCAACAAAAGCAAAAATAAACGAGTAGGATTATACCAAACTAAAAAGCTTCTGCACAGAAAAGGAAATAATCAACGGAGTAAAAAGACAACCTACAGAATGAGAGGAAAGTATTTGAAAACTACTCATCTGACAGGGGATTAATATTCAGAATATACAAGGGACTCAAACATCTCAACAGGAAAAAACCCAAATAATCCTATTTAAAAATGAGCAAAATGATCTGAGCAGATATTTCTTAAGACATACAAATAGCCAACATATATATATATAAAAAATATGCAAAAATGTTTGACATCACTAATTATCAGGGAAATGCAAATCAAAACCATAACGAGCTATCATCTCTCACCAGTTAAGATGGCTATCATCAAAAAGACAAAATAATTACTAATGCTGGTGAGGATGTGGAGAAAAGGAAACTCTTATACTCTTATACGTTATTGGTGAAAAGTAAACTAGTACAGCTACTATGGAGAACAGATGCAAGTTCCTCAAAAAACTACAAATAGAACCACCGTATAATCCAACAATCCCACTACTGGGCATTATTTATTCAAAGGAAAGGAAATCAGTTTAT
Source organism: Pongo pygmaeus (assembly GCF_028885625.2). Classification (NCBI taxonomy): domain Eukaryota; kingdom Metazoa; phylum Chordata; class Mammalia; order Primates; family Hominidae; genus Pongo; species Pongo pygmaeus. The sequence continues at coordinate 107,203,959 of NC_072382.2, read as the reverse complement.
CAAAGAGACATGTACACCCCTTTTTTTATTACAGCACTATTCATGTAGGAAAGATATAGAAACAACCTAAGGTTCCAACAACAGAAGAATGGATAAAGAAAATGTGGTACATATACACAGCAAAATATTATGCAGCCATTAAAAAAATGAAATCCACTTGCAACAACATGGATGAAACTGGAGGACATTATGTCAAGTGAAACAAGCCAGAAACAGAAAAGTAAACACCATATATTCTCTCTTGTCTGTGTAAGCTGAAAAAAAAAAAAAAAAAGTGGATCTTTTAGTGGTAAAAAGTAGAATGGAGCATACTAGAGACTGAGAAGGGTAGGGGGAAGGGAGACATATATATTAAACTAATATAATGGTTATGTGTAAAGAAAAAATGCAGAACAAGTACAAAAATAAACTTCTATAGCTATAAGTTATAAACTAAGTTTTGAGATAACACATGGTTAACACATTGAAGGGAAATCTGCATAAAGTATTAAAAATCATGACCCATCAGGCAAGGAATTGTCCCAATTTATTCAATACTCTTCAGAAAGAAATTGTCTATTAAACATCAAAATAATGCCATTACTTGTTGATCTAACCCACTCCCAGAATTTATCTTGAAGAAACAATTTTAGATTATATAAAAGTTTATTACTAAAATAATAGTTATTTTAAAAATAAACCATATTTAAAAAACTTTATCTTGCCTATCATTTTTTAAAAGAAATTAGTTATAATATATAAACTCAATTAAATGATATATAGTTATTATAATTATGTTTCAAAATCTATGCAATGTCAGGCCATGCACAGTGGCTCACACCTAATCCCAGCACTTTGGGAGGCCAAGGCAGGAGGATCACTTGAGCTCAGGAGTTCGAGACCAGCCTGAGCAAAATGGCAAAACCCCATCACTACAGAAAATAGCCTGGCTTGGTAGCAGCGCGTGCCTGTAGTCTCAGCTGCTCGGCTGAGGTGGGAGGATCTCTTGAGCCTGGGGACGTCGAGGCTGCAGTGAGCCAAGATCATACCATTGCACTCCAGCCTGGGCAACACTGTGAGACCTTGTCTCAAAAAGAAAAAAAAAAAAAAAAAAGAAAGAAAAAAAGTCTATGCAATATCATGATGAAATACTTAACATACAAGGTAAATTGCAAAAAAAATGCAAAAGTAAAATGCAAAATATCCCAGTGGAGTAAAATTATATATCCTTATTTATATGCAAAAGAAGATAGGCCGGGTGTGGTGGCTCACGCCTGTAATCCCAGCACTTTGGGAGGCCAAGGCCCGCGGATCATGAGGTCAGGAGATCAAGACCATCCTGGCTAACACAGTGAAACTCCGTCTCTACTAAAAATACAAAAAATTAGCTGGGCGTGGTGGGGGGGCGCCTGTAGTCCCAGCTACTTGGGAGGCTGAGGCAGGAGAATGGCGTGAACCCGGGAGGCGGAGCTTGCAGCGAGCCGAGATTGCGCCACTGCACTCCAGCCTGGGCGATGAGTGAGACTCCGTCTCAAAAAAAAAAAAAAAAGAAGGTAAAAGAAACACATAGGGCCATTAACAGTAATTATCTCTGAATGGCGAGATTATAGATGACATTTTTACTCTATTTTATGGACATTCAAGTTTTCAAAAATAAATATGTGGTATTTATTTATTTGGTTATTTTAGGACATAGTTTAATAACCTTTATTTTTTAGAACAGCTTTGAATTTATAGAAAAATTATAAAGGTAGTACAGAAAATGTCCATTTGTCCACAGGCAGCTTCCCCTATTACAGTTATGTTTCTTAACGATGCAGATGCATTATGAGAAATGTGTCCTTAGAAGATTTTGTTGTCATGCAAACATCATAGAGTGTACTTACAGAAATCTTATATGACATAGCCCACTACACACCTAGGCTATATCCTGTAGCCTACAAACCTGTACAGCATGTTACTGTACTGAATACTGTAGGCAATTGTAACATAATGGTTAACAGATCTAAACAAGAAAAAGTACAGTAAAACACCCCATAAAAGATAAAAAATAGGCTGGGCGCGGTGGCTCACGCCTGTAATCCCAGCACTTTGGGAGGCCGAGGTGGGCGGATCACAAGGTCAGGAGATCAAGACCATCCTGGCTAACACGGTGAAACCCCGCCTCTACTAAAAATACAAAAAAATTAGCCAGGCGTGGTGGCGGGCGCTTGCAGTCCCAGCTACTCTGGAGGCTGAGGCAGGAGAATGGCGTGAATCCAGGAGGCGGAGCTTGCAGTGAGCCGAGATTGCGCCACTGCACTCCAGCCTGGGCGACAGAGAGAGACTCCAACTCAAAAAAAAAAATAATAATAAAAGAAGATAAAAAACAGTACATCTGTACAGAGCACTTACCGTGAATGAAGCTTGCAGGACTGGAAGTTGCTCTGGTTGTCAATGAGTGCGTGGTGACTGAATGTGAAGGCCTAGGACATGAAGGTACACTACACTAGACTTTATAAACATTATACACTTCTACAGTAAATGCATAAAAAGAATTTTTCTTTTCTCAATAGTAAATTAACCTTAGCTTACTATAACTTATTACTTTATAAACTTTTGCATTTTTAAAACTTTTTGACTCTTGTAATAACACAGCTCAAAACACAAACACATCGTATAGCTGAAAAATGTCTTCTTTCTTTATATCCTTATTCTAAAAAGTTTTACAAGTTTTATTTATTTATTTTTACTTTTAATACTTACTTGTTAAAAACTAAGACACAAGCAGACACAATATTAGCCTAGGTCTACAGAGGGTCAGGATCATCAATATTGCTGTCTTTTACCTCTACCTTTTTTTCCCACTGGAAGGTCTTTAGGGGCAATAATACGCATGGAGCTGTCATCTTCTATGATAACAATGCCTTTCCTGAAATACCTCCTGAAGGAGCTGCCTCAGGCTGTTTTACGGTTAACTTTTTTAATATATAGAAGGATTACACTCTAAGAGAATGATTAACAGTATAGTATATAAATAAACCAGCAATGGTGGTTTGTTATTATTGTCAATTATTATATGCTGTACACAATTGTACGTACTATATTTTTATATGACTGGCAATGCAGTTTACACCATCACCACAAATGCATGTTTTTTTTACACCGTAAACACAAACACTTGAGTAATGGATTGCTTTACAACATTACAACAGCTACTACGAAGTCACTAGGCTGTAGGAATTTTTCAGCTCCATTAAAATCTTATGGGGCCAACATCATACATACAGTTTGTTGTTGAACAAAGCCTCATTATGTGGCACATAACTGTATTAATATCTTTCATTCGTATATTAGGTTTGTTACCATTAATGATACTGATGCATTATTATTAACCTAGGTCCATAATTTGTTAAGATTTCTTTAGCTTTTCCCTAATGTTCTTTTTATGTTTCAGAATCTTATCCAGGATACCATGTTGCCTTTAGCATTTATATCTCTTTAGAGTTCCCCTTAGCTGTGACAATTTCTGAGTTTCCCTTGTCTTTGATGACCTTAACAATATTTAGGAGTCCTGGTCAGATATTTTCAGAATACTCTCAGAGGTGGCATCTGTCTGATTTTACTTTCACGGCTAAACAAGGAATATGAGTTTTGGGGAGGTAGGTCATATAGGAAAAGTACCATTTTTATCACATCATATCAAAGGTACATACATTCAACATGATTTATCACTGTTGATTTTGACCTTAATCACCTGGCTGAGGGAGTGTTTGTCAGCTTTTTCCACTGTGGAGTCATTTTCCACCCAACTTTGCCTTCCCATACCATACTCTTTGGAAGGAAGTCTCTTTCTGTCTTATTATTGATCTGTAAGAGATCTTTATATATTGTGGATATAAGATCTTTGTCATTTTGTCACTGTTGCTTGTTTTTTGCATTTTCCTGGTTGATTGTTTTTAAGAGTAGAAGTTTTCACATTTAGGAAAGTTCTGGGCTAAAATCCACTTGGCTAGGATGTCTTATTCCTTTTATGTATTTTTAGATTTAATTTGCAAACACTTGTGGTTATGTTTGTGAGGAATGTTTGCAATTTTCTTTCCTTAGAATGTCTTTGTCAGATCTTTCCCTTTGTGGCTTTACTGTCCTCATGAGATAAATTAGGGAATGTTTCCTTCTCCTTTATTATCTGAAACTTTTTAAATAAAATTGTTATAATTTCTCCCTTTAGTGTTCAAAAAATTCATCAGTAAAACTACTTGGAAAGTGTTTCATTTGCAGGAACTATATAAATTTGTATTTCAGTTTCATAAATACACATAAGGTTATTCAGGTTTTTCATTTCTTCTTAAATCACTTTTAGTAACTTATATTGGCATTTCTCTACTTCATCCAAGTGGCTGAATTTGTTAGCGAAAAGTTGATCATAATATTCCTTTATTATCTTTTTAATGCCAGCAGTATCTGTAGTGTATTTCTTTTTCATTTCTAACCTTGGTAATGTCTGTTTTTTCTCTCTATTTTTAGTTATGCTAGCTGTTTATGAAATGTGCTGAACTTCTCAAAGAATCAAGTTTTGGCTTTCCTAGTTTTCTCTATTGTTCATCTTCTATTTTGTTAACCCCTAAGTCTCATCCTTTTTATATCCTTGATTCCACTTTCTTTGGGTTTATTTTACTCTTTCTAATTTCTCAAGATGAAAATGGAAATAATTGACTTTCAGTCTCTTTTGCTTTCTTAAAATCATAAATTTCTTCATAAGCACTGCTTTAGATGGGGCTTACAAATTATAATATATTGAGTTTTTATTGTCATTTAATATGTAATATTTTCTAATCTTTCTTGTGATTTTTATTTGACTCATGGATTATTTAGAGGTGCATTGTTTAATTTTCAATTGTTTTGGCCTTTCCAGATATCTTGTTAATAATTTAAAATTTTATACCCAGCATATAGTCTATTTTGATGAATGTTTCATGTGAAAATAATGTGTATGCTGAAGTATTGGTATACTGTTCTGCAGTTGTCCATAAGAGCAAGTTTTTCCAGAGTGTTGATTAGATTTTCTACATACTCATTGGTTTTTCAAAATTACTGAGTATGGTCTTAAAATCTCCAACATTTATTGTAGATTTTTTGATTTCTTGTTTTGTTTCTGTCAGTTTTTTAGTGTATTTTGAAGCTTTGTTATTTATTGCATGCTCATTTAGGATGGCTATGTATTTGTATTAGTTATCATTTAATCATTACATAATATTCTGTTTACACTTACCAGCTTCCTTGTGTTATGGTGTATTTGGTATATATTGTCCAATGCTTAATTTCAATTGGTTTTGTATATTTATAGTATATATCTTTTGGGCAGCATATCACTGGGCTTTATCTTTTTATTATTCTGACTACCCATACTTTTCAAAAATTATATTTTAAGTTCTGGGGTACACGTGCAAAATGTGCAGTTTTGTTGCATAGGTATACACGTGCCACGGTGGTTTGCTGCATCCATCAACCTGTCACCTCCATTACGTATTTCTCCTAATGCTATCCCTCCCCTAGCCCCCAACCCCCTGATAGGCCCTGGTGTGTGATGTTTCCCTTCCTGTGTCCATGTGTTATCATTGTTCAACTCCCACTTATGAGTGAGAACATGTGGTGTTTGGTTTTCTGTTCTTGTGATAGTTTGCTGAGAATAACGTTTAGCCATAAAAAAGAATGAGTTCATATCCTTTGCAGGGATATGGATGAAGCTGGAAACCATCATTCTCAGCAAACTATCACAAGAACTGACTACCCATACTTTTTAAGTGGAGTATTTCACCTTTTATGTTTAATATAATTATTGCTATTGTTGGTTTAAAGGTTTTATCTTGTCATTTGTTTTCTCTTTCTCTCTCTGCCTCTATTAACAATTTCTGTTTTTCTGCCTTCTTTGAAGTAAATTAAACATTTTAATGATTTTATTTTACTTTATCTATTTGTTTTTTGAAGTTATTTTTTCTTCCTTTATGCATTGAGATATAATTTACACACACTAAAATTCACTTAGTGTAAGTATAAAATTCAATGATTTGTTATACATTTTAGAGTTGTACAACTCTCACCTTAATTCATCTATGGAATATTTTCCTCATTCCAGAAAGTCTCCTTATCATTATAATTAAATCATGCTTCTGCCCACAGTTCTAGACAAGCAATCTCTTCTCTGTCTTGGTAGATTTTCCTTTTCTAGGAATTTCATGTAATTAGAAACATATAATATGTCTTTTACGTCTGGGTTAGCATAATGGCTTTGAGGTACATTCATAAAATAATATGCATGAAGTTAACACGTTTTGTTTTTTTGTTCATCAGTTTACAACATTTAGATGGTTTGCAATTTGGGGTTAATATGAATCATTTTGCTATGAATATTTGCATATTCATATCAGTTTTTGGGTAGATCCACGTGATCATTTTTATTGAGTAGATTCCTAGTGTGGGAATTGCTGGATCATACCAAGTTTATGTTTAACTTTTTAAGAAACTCCCAAACTGTTTTTAAAAGTGGATGTGCCTTTCCGCATTCCTACCAGCAAGGCAAGAATATATCAGTTTCTGGATATACTTGTTAACATTTGATATTATCAGAATTTTTATTACAGTCATTCAGAATTTTTATTATAGTCATTCAGTATTGATTCATTTTGTGGTTTTAATTTGTATTTCCCATATGACTAAAATATTAAGTATCTTTTCATGTGCTTATTAATTATTTGTATATATTTTTGGTAAAATATCTATTTTGTCAATTATTAAAATAGGGAAATTGGGTTCTTATTATTGATTTGTATTCTGGATACAAGCATTGTAAAAATATGTGATTTGCAAATGTCTTCTCCCACTCTGTAACTTGCATTTCATTTTTATTTTCTTAGTGGTGTCTTTCAGAGCAAAGATTTTAATCATAAAGAAGGTGCAATTAATCATTCTATGCTTTAAAGGATTATGCTTTTGGTGTTATAGCTAAGAAATTATTGCTGAACCTAAAGTGACAATTATTTCCTCCTGGAAATTTTATTACTTTGGCTGTTATATTTAGGTATTTGATACATTTGGAATTATTGTATTGTGTGAGGTAATTTTAAAACATTTGAAATGTACATTTAAGAATTTTTATAGGCTGATATATTTTTTCAGCAACAAAATTATGCAAATAGAAATGTTTTCAAGATCTTCTATTTTCAATATTTCTTTTAAAAGTAATGTGTTAATATATATTTTAAAATAATATTTACATAATTACTTGCTTAGTTTTCTGAAACTACCGAATGGCATACTAACTGCCACCACTGATTATCACAAAAAACTATAAAGTTTTGAACATTTTTCTTTTTAAATAAGACAACTATGTAAGCACTTCCTGTAAGCATTTGCCACAAGATAATCAGCAAATCTTTGTGTGACAGAAAACAAATTATAATCAGTATTCATCTCATTTAAAAGATTTGTTACTATTCTCCTATATGCTTAATTGTATTAAAAATAAGTTAGAATATCTTTATAGACAATGGAATAACTGAATCACTCATTTTCAGTTGATTGCAGCAGGCGTTGAAATTAAAAGTGTCCATAGGTGCTAAATTTCTTCCCTTGATTACTTTTGATTCCAGTCAAAGAAGGTGGTCTATCAATGGAGAAAATTAAATTTTCACTATAAAATATTTTTATTCAAATTAAGGAAGAAATTTAGAGTTGGATAAATGTTTTCTCCATAAATCTTTCCTTCTGTAGCTCTGAGAGCTGAAAATAACTTGTTCGTGATTGATACCTTGAATAATAGTCTGACAGAGAAGGACTTAACTTCCCGTTTAGCAGGACCATTTGTGAGCTGAAATTTTCTCTATTGAAACTGATGACAACCATTGCTTAAGATAGACATACAGTGTAAATAGAATGATGAGATGGTGAATCAGGGCTTCTAAATACTGATTTACCATACTATACAACTTCATCAACAAGGCTTGGGATGCAGTCTCTGATTATACCATTAGAGGGACTGAGGTACACTCAACTAAAAATAATGAAGTGGCAGATAAGGTCTGTGGTCTCACTGGTCTTCCTTATTACACAACAACAAATGGATGGTGAAACCCACTGCCTAATCATTTCTAGAGGAGGCCCTGGTACTTCTGCAGCCATAGATTTCATAAGTTACATAGTCGAAAGACTAGGGCCCTTCTTCCAAAATCTGACATCCAACTTGGATAGAGAACTCTGTATCCGCGATATCTCTGGTTTTTGTATGGTTTTTTTCTGGATAAATAAGTACTACCCGGTATGTGTCATTTGATCTGATATGCTTGGAAGCCCTGTGAACACAAACAATTTGTTCTTATTCTATTTCATTGTTGAATCAGACTCTAGTAAATAGAATAAGCAAAGAGATTTTATAAATGCCTGCACTTCTATTATATTGCCACATTGCATGTTTTTTCTAATACTGTTTTTTCATACCTTCAGTAATGTTTTATACAAGCTTCCTGACATTACTGGCTGAGACAGGAAGCCTGACTTATTGTTTTCAAAGTATATTTTCAGTCATTTTTGTTGTAGCAGAAAGAATATGCATTTCTCTGATTGTGTCTTTCACTATTAAGTAATAAGCTTCAAAAAAGGTTTCTAAACACTTATCATTAAATGCATTGAAATTTCATGAAATACTGGACTGAGTAGTACATGACTTTCAGCATGGAAGAAAAAATGTGGAAGTTTGTATTATTCTGGATTCTATTTACTTATTCATAATATATATTATACACGTGCGTATTTATGTATATATGTGTGTATATATATGGATGTGTAGATATGTATATATGTGTGTATATATGCATGTGTAGATGTGTATATATGTGTGTATATATGCATGTGTAGATATGTATATATGTGTGTATATATATGCATGTGTACATATTTTAAGCATTGCAATATATTTTATATATACGCATATATATATGCATGTGTATATCTATGCATGTGTAGATAGGTATATATGTGTGTGTGTATATATATGCATGTATATATATTTTAAGCATTGCAATATATTTTTTATATATATATTTATTTATAGAATGTAGCTCATGCTTTTCTGTCTGGGCTATACTGAATGCCAGTCTTAGTAAGGATGAATCTTGAAGAGAATCAATATCCTCATGTAAGGAAAATGCCCTAAGTGAATTCATTGTCATGTTTTTATGTAAGAGAAGCTAAATTCCTTCAGGATAGGGAGGAGTTACTTCTGATGAAAAAGTAGATTCAAGGAAATTTATGGAGCTCAATGATTTTAGCCTCATCTGTGTCTGCACAAATACCTCTATCTGAAGTCTCAAGGTCTCATTCATTCCCAGCTAGTGCTCTTAACTTACTACAAAACACCTGGTAGGATGGTACATTGAACTGGTGTTGCAACATGCACATTTAAAAATCAGATTTTGATCTGATCTTTATCTATTTCTACCCAAACAGGTGATGGCCTTAGAAAGTCTCAAGAATAAATATGAATGACCCAAACAATTTCTCTTTACAACTTGAGTGCAATTTGACACAACAGGCTCAGTGCCATCATTCTCATCACCAAAGAACACTCTTAATTGAGATTCCTGACAGCTTACATAGTACTTCTGGGTCTGAAGGAAGTTTATGTTGTTTTAACTACAATTGTAATAATTACTGGAATTACCTGATCTTTTAAAAATTAAAATGTAAGCCGCAAATATTATCCCATTTAACCCTCCTAATTATTCAGTGAGGAAGATATTGTTATTCCATTTTCATAGGTCGGGGAATTTGGCCGTAGAAGGCAACATTACTGTCCAAGATCACACAGCTCACAGGCAGGCTCTTGGTTCCAAGCCTTTGCTTTCTCACATTATTTCATAGTTTCTTAATTGTTTTAAAACTAGGATGAAATAATTCTTGCAGGTTGAGAAAAGTAGATTTATGTGTGTCCCTGGGAGTACTGCCTCAATGACTAGGGCGATTATTCCAAATAAATAGCAGTGGAGAAGTTTCGTGTGTGTTCTTTTGAATATGCAGTGATTGATATAGAAATTATGCATTTTATTGCTGCAGCATTATGTACAGTGTTGGGTCCCAAAACAGATTATGCAAGATATCAATGACTCAGCTTTTCTCCTGAGTTATATACTTTTTATTTTCATAGGTCAAGCACTTTATGCATATACATTATTTTACTTTAAATATCTGTGATTTTTGTGTCTTAAATAGCATTTCATTTTGTGATCTGAGCATTCCAGAACTGATATGCCTTAGGACTGTGAGATAATCACTATTTGACTGTAAATACTATTTAAGTGAATGTATTTAACTTCTTTTGTTAAAAAACCATATGCCAACATTTTGATATTTTAATGTACTATTTGCATATTTATCAATTAACAAAGCATTAAACCTCATTTTTAATTTTTTTCCAATAAACTTTCCTACAACAATCATTTTAGATTCAGAGAAAAACTTTGGGTGCAGCATTAGTCATTATTTTTAAGTATGACAATTAAGTTTACTTAATTTTGTTGACATATTTGCCTTTTAGGGAATCGTTTATTTGGTTAGTTTTGTAGACATCACTTCAAAAGTAAACAACACTCAAAAAGATTGATTAATATCTGTTTTCAAAACACACGTAGATATCTCTGAAATCTGATTTAGGACATTTCTGTCCTAGTAGAATACAAACTAAGTTATTCTAGTGATTATTTTCCCTTTATGTATGTGTTCCTCCTCACAAATTCTCCCCTAGTTTTGGCAAAAGCGATGCCACTCAAAAAAGGCAGTGAGGAACAAAGGAAGATAAAGTGAACTCTGACATATTTTCTCTACTCAAAGTTCTTTGGTCCACCATGGTGTAACCTCCAATCCTTAAAACTTCGGTGGAAGGTAGTATTGTAAAAAAAAATCATTCTGATCACCCAAATTGCCCCTCTGGTGATGAAGACCCTGAAGCTATAAAGAACCAAAAAAAAAAAAAGAATTAATTTGCTTCTAGTGCTTCTCCAGAAAATCTGAAGTCTAGGTATCTAGAGATGCCTAAAGCAATTGAAAACAACCTTTTTACTTGTGTTAAGTAGAATTTATAGGAGGTTATTGCTTCAGAATGAGCTGCTGCACTAGGCTCAACAGACCAAACCAAAATGGAGTTACTCATGCTGAAGTTTCATATCACCAAGCCAAAACTGTTTTTTATCTGACTTTCCAAGAAAGTAGGAGATAAAAAGATAATAGCCAAATCCCCAAACAGGCCAGTTTTAGCTGACATGATAAGGAAATCCCCGGGCTTTAACGTTTACAGTGAAAGTAATTTTAAAACACCCAATCCACTTTTGTTCTGTTTCTACTTTCTGTGGCCCCTTTCTGCCTGTAAAGCCAAACTCCTCTACTCACTCAATTCACTGGAGCACTCATTTTATTTTATAAGAATAAAGTGTTGTGTGAGTCTAGAATCACAAATAAAAGCCAATTAAAATCTTTAAGATAAATTTGTTGTAATTTTATCTCCAAAACCTGGATGCTCTAAATCTGCCCTAAATCTGCTCATTGTACCCCTTTGTTCAAGATCAGCCACTTGCTTTGTCAAATGAATTAATTCTATGTTTCGGTTTTCAAACTTTCATTTTTTTCACTTAATGAATTTCAATAAAGCATGAATAATTCTTACATTTAGGACAAAGAAGGTGAAAGTTCTTGCTTATTCCCACTGGAAAATTTACAACGGGAATGCAGTCATGCTTGATCACAAAAGTTCATCTTTGGGGAATAATATTGTATGTTTATATAAACATACATAAATTTACACTCAAAAGTTGTTTTGCTCAGGAAAGTGTGTCACTTATAAAAGAAGCAGTTGCTATTTGAGATAAACCAAATGCTGCTATTTGTGGGTTGATTCTCTTCTGGTAGGTTATTACTAAGCTTCTGTGCTGCGTCCTTAGAGCTGGACTTGCTCTTAACCTCTTCTCTGGGAACTTCCTTGGCAGTTTTATTTCTTTACTACAAAGTTCAATTTCCAATAGCTATGCTTAAATTAATTTTAACATTGCAGAAAAAGAACCCTTGCATCAAATTTCTCTCCCACACACAGTTATCACATTGTTACTGAAATTTTTGAGGTCACTGTACATATTTGGATCCCTGATTTAACTTTAGCAAGCTGGACATGGGAAATACCTTGTCTCAGCCTCCAGTTAACTCTACTCTCCCAGGGCTGCGTGTTTCTATTCATGCCCTTATTTCATTATTCATTTTGAATAATAATAAAACAATTTTAATGACCAATACAACTTAGATTAGATACTGTTTAACTTCAATTAATTACCTCAACTGTAGATACTAAGATGTTCCCTAAGGAAAAAATAGTACACTGTATCTTTGTAGGATAGACAAAAATAATAGTTCTACATTGTTTCATATTTTATATGAAATATCATAACACTGCCATGCATTAATAGTTAACTTTCAAGTTTTTCTCATCTATTAAGATGTTATCATAGGCCTGGCGCAGTGGCTCATGCCTGTAATTCCAGCACTTTGGAAGGCCAAGGCTGGCGGATCACTTGAGGCCAGTAGTCCATGACTAGCCTGGGCCAACATGGTGAAACCCATCTCTACTAAAAATACAAAAATTAGCTGAGTGTGGTGGTGCACACCTGTAATCCCAGCTAATCAGGAGGCTGAGGCAGGAGAATCGCTTGAACCCAGGAGGAAGAGATTACAGTGAGCTGAGATTGTGCCATTGTACTCCAGCCTGTGTGACAGAATGAGACTTTGTCTCAAAAAAAGAAAAAAAATTCAAAAAATAAATAAGTAAAAAGCAAGTTTTCATTAGGAGCACATAGGCTGGAAGGAAATGTAGTTTATTGCTGCAATTGTCTGGTGTTAGAATTTTGCTCATGGAAGCACAATCAGCACAGATTAGAGAAAGATCTGGAGGAGAGACAGTGGCCAAAGAAACTAGGATATATCATAGTTGCCTCAACTGCCCCGTGATCCTGGGTTCATCAAAATACTGTCATGATAACAGCCACTCTATGCTATAAAGGAGGGGGTTTACCAGTGGCTTACTGCAGGCTTAAAAAGTGCTGAAAACAGCTTTCTCTGACAACATATCAGACATAAATATGCTCTTTCACTGATTAGGTATGAAACGTAATCAGGCGCAATCATTCCACAACAGGCTCTAGAACCTGCAGGGGTTGACTTCAGTGAGTTCCCTCCTGTCGTGGGTATAATCCTTGAATGCAGCAAATACAAAAGATTTGGAAATTATGCAGTAACTAGAAAAGTAATTCCCAAAGTATATTCTACAAAGTCTCCATTCTGGCACTTTTAATAAATTTGAAGAAAGTTTACACGTCTACATCAATTTGAGAGAATTTGGCTTAAATTGTTACTTGAGTATCTGTAAAGACAATTTTTCTATATGGCAGTATTTTTTTAAAAAACGTTTCTGCCGAGTATGGTGGCTCACGCCTGTAATCCCAGCACTTTTGGAGGCTGAGGCGGGCAGATCACGAGGCCAGTAGATCGAAATACGGTGAAATCCCGTCTCTATTAAAAATACAAAAAATCAGCTGGGCATGGTGGCATACGCCTGTAGTCCCAGCTACTGGAGAGGCTGAGGCAGGAGAATCGCTTCAATCTGGGAGGTGGAGGTTGCAGTGAGCCGAGGTCGGGCCACTGCACTCCAGCCTGCGTGATAGAGAGAGACTGTTTCAAAAAAAAAACAAACAAACAAGTTTCAGCATCCTAATATGTATAGATTGATTAAAACTGCATTTGAGCTTTGGCTGCATCTTTCCTACATTACTGTTATTTATATGAAGAATTTCTTAATTTTAGTTATCTGGGAAACACTCATTTAGAGAGACATTTTCTTAAATCAGTGTTACCCATTGTAACCACTCAGGGGCAACAACTTCATATTACCAATACCAAATATGATCCTGGCTGCTTCTACCCCACCCAAATCTACTTCTCCCGTTCTTGCAAGAGAATAATAGACTCCCTTCACCAGGCTCCTCTAGAGCTAGGTTTAATGACATAACTGCATTGTTGCCAGTGGAATATGAGTGGAAATGGTAAGCACCCTTCCAATTATGAGTCTTAAGGCATTGAATGTGCACTTCTCCATACACTTCTGTCTTCCAGCCATCTGGAGGATGACCATATCTATGACCCACTTTGGCTTTGTAGACAAAAACAGAGCCCTCAGGAGTGACAAAGAAACATGATGTAAGGAGCCTATGTCACTGGATTTCCAGACCAGCTTTGACCACTGTCCTTGGAATATTTATTGAACATTTACTATGCGTAAGGTAGAACTATCATATTGCACAATTGCACAACTGTATTCTGGGTGATTTTTAGGTATTAGACTATTTAATCTTCAGAATAATACTTTGAGTTATCTCCTTTTTACAGATAAAGTAACTTAGCACAGAGAGGTTAAGGAACTTCTCCGATGTGCTGCAGTGAGGAAGCGGCCAAGGTGGGATTCAAACCTCCTCAGTCTGGCTCTAAATCTAAACACTTTATACTCTACTGCCAATCACTTGGAATAGTCCAACGAAATTATACTTAGCTCATGATTTATAGAGCATTTAAATATCAGCTCATGTCATAGAATTATATGCATGTATTTCAAGCCATATAATTATAAATATTTAAATTTGTCAATAAATTTTCAAACATATATTGATCACCTAATTTCATTCAGCATTTTCATAGCATGTGTATTAAATTTCTAGATTATTCAGTTGTGAGGTGGGTAGCTAATATATTCATAGAACTACAAATGCAAAGGAAACCAATGATGAATAATTTTTGACTATGAACAAAAATTAAAATATTAATATCTCTTATGAGGTTAAAATAATGCCTAAATAATAGAACTAATCAAATCATAATTAACATGGGTATATTACACTTGGGCCTAAAAAGAAAACTTGCCCAACATAGAATTAAAGGCAGAAAATATCATTAGGTAGCAGTTTAGGTGAAAACAATGACAGGGTGACTACAAAGTCTGAGACGGTAAATGGCTACTTAAAATCAAATAAATTTTAGTCTGAATATAATGAGGACAGCATCCAATATAAGGGAGATATTAGTTACAGTATAATGGTTAACTCTTATAAGTGGCCTGAGTTAAGATTTCAAGAATAAATTTTTAAAAATAAAATATATTAATTATATTCATTTGTATTATTATAATAATTTTAAAAATCCTTGAGAATGACAAGAATTACTAATTGGAAGCAATGTCAGTAGGCATGAATCAGAACTGTCCTAGGAACACCAGCACATGTATGCATTCCCTATTCTTTGGCTATTTGGAAATTTCTCTTTATAAATTGTTGTCTTTTGTTTATTTGCATGGATTTTGACAAGTGTTCCTAGTTTGTTATATGTATGGGGTTTTTTTTGCAAAATCTGTGGCTTTTATTTCTCTTAATCATTTGTTTTTTGATAGGGTCGCACTCTGTCACCCAGGCTAGAGTGCAGTGACATGATCATTGCTCACTGCAGCCAACCTTGACCTCCCGGGTTCAAGGGATCCTCCTGCCTCATCCTCCTGAGTAGCTGAAACTAAAGGCATGTGCCACTATGCCCGGCTAACTTTTTAATATTTTGTAGAGATGGGTTCTAGTTTACCCAGGCTGTTCTCGAACTCCTGGCCTCAAGGGATCATATCATCTCAGCCTCCAAAGCACTGGGATAAAAGGTGTGAGCCACCACACCTAGCTCACAATTGTTTTTGAATCAATATAATCAATATATTTGAATCAAGATATAATCAATATAATTGTCTTTGAAGAATGTAAGTTCTTAATTTTAATGTTGCCCAATTTATCAATTTTTGTTTATGGTAGTGCTTTCTACATTCTGCTTAAGAAATACGTGTCTATCTTGAAAAAAATAAATACGTTTTTCCACGTTATCTCCTATAGACATGATTAAACTATCTATTACATTTAGGTCTGGAATTCACCTAGAATTGACTATTCTGGTTTGTGTGAAGTATTGGTAAAGATTTATTTTTTTCTTTCAATATTGAGAGCAAATTGACCCATTACTGTTTATTGAAAAGACTGACCTTTAATCACTGCTCTAGGGTGACATCTTTATCATATATGTAGTATCTCTATGTATGCATTGCTATATGTGTTTGTTTCTGGACAATATTCTGTTCCAATGTTTTATTTGTCTAGCCTTGAACATTAATACTATTTTAATTGTCATTTTATAATGAGTGTTGATATTCAGTATTGTACATCCTGAATTTTTTTCTTCTTTAAGTATTTTTAAGCTATTCTTTGAATAAGCTATAAAGCATGCACCTTTACAATTTTAAGATTAGCCTGTCAATTTTCACATGTAACATAAGCACACACACAAATGTCTACTAGATTTTGATTGTGACTGCATTGAATTTAGATACATTTGGGAGACTATTTTTATAATGCTATTTGTTCCAATCAATAAACATGGTAGACTGGAGGTAGTTCACTGATTTTTTAAAAAATATATTTGTATTTTATTGTTTACCTTTTGTTATATTTTTTCTTAGATATTTATTATTTCTAGTGCCACAGTTGTTATCATTTAAATATACATATATTTAAAATATACATTATAGATAGCTGCTATATATAAATAAAATTGACTTTTTAAATATTGCCCTTGTATGCAATAAATTTATTTGCTCAATGTACTTATTCATTTTAGTTTATTTGTAGATTATATTGAATTTTCTAAGTTTATAATAAAATTATAAATACTGATAACTTTATTTCTCCTTTTCTTAAGCTCACATTTCTGCATTTTTCCTCTAAATTGGCCAGGACCTCCAGTACAATATTGAGTATAAACAGTGATATTTCTTGACCACTGATTGAAATCTTTCATATTTTATTATTAAAAGTATAATAATTAATGCAGTTTTTGCTGTATGTTCATTTTGAGAATGAAAATTTTACTTCTATTTCTACTTTGCCAAAATCATAAATGGGTATTGTATTTTATTAAATGCTTTTCTGCATATATTGAAATAATCATATCTTTCTACTTCATTCAATGAATGTGGTGATTTGCATTGATGCGTTTTTCTAATGGATTGTGTTTCTAGAATATACATTTTTTGGATATGAAATATTATTCATTTTATACTTTGCTGAATATGGATTGCTATGCCTTTGTTCAGGATGATTATATCTGTTTGTGAGAGATTGCCTGGTAATTTTCCTTCCTCGTACTGTTCTTGTCAGATTTTGATCAAGTATGCATTGCTCATAAAATGATATGGGGTTATTTTATCTTTTTATTCCGCAGAGTTTGGATAATATTCTTCCTGTAAATGTTGAAAAGAATGAATAATTAATGCCATCTGGATCTAAAGTTTTCTTTCTGAGAAAGTTTAGATTGCAGATTTCCATCTTTAATAAAATTAAGACCAGTTTTTTTGGTGCTTCCTGTTAATATCGGTAAACTGTACTATCTACCAAATTTTCTGATTTCATTTAAATTTTCAAATTTTCAAGATGAAGTTTTAAATAGTATCCTCTTATAAACATTTTAAATTCTGACTGTGTGTGGTGGCTCACACTTGTAATCCCAGCACTTTGGGATGCTGAAGTGGGAACATTGCTTCAGGCCAGGAGTTCGAGATTTGCCTGGGCAACAAAGCATGACCCTATCTCTACAAAACATAAAAAAAATTAGCTGGGCATGCTGGTGAATGCATGTAGTCCCAGTTATTCGGGAGGGTGAGGCAGAAATAACTCTTGAACCCAGGATTTTGAGGCTGCAGTGAAATATGCCCACACGGCTGCACTCCAGCCTGGGTGACAGAGCAAGACTCAGGCTCTAAAAGAAAAAACAAAATCTGTGAGATCTGTATTGATGTTCCCTTTTGCATGTTTGATATTGACAATATATTCTTTCTTATTTTTTAACATATTAATATTGTTAGAAGCTTACTATTTTAATCAACCCTTTCGAAGAATCAAATTGTTGCTTTTTTGATTATCACTTTTATATTTGATTTATGTGTCATTAGTGACTTTGCATAAAATTTGCTGCTTTTTCCCTAACTTCTTAAGGTAAATATTTACACCACTGATTTGTAGGTGTTTTTTTAACATATATTTTGAGATTAAAAAATGTGTATCTGTGAAGAGTTTAAAATGTATTCTACAAGTTTTAACGATGCACTTTCACATCAGTGAATAAAAAACACTTTCTATATTTCATTGTGGTTTTGATTTGAGTCATAAGCTATTTAGAAGTTGTGCTAATCTTTTAAACATATTTAAAATTTTTCTCTTTGTTATTAATTTTTAACATAAATATTTTGTGGTTGGAAAACATACACCTTCATTACTTCTTTTATTGAAATATTTTGAGGGCAATATACTTTTTTTTTTTTTGAGATGGAATGTTGCTTTTGTCACTCAGGCTGGAGTGCAATGGTGCTATCTCGGCTCAGTGCAACCTCCGCCTCCTGGACTCAAGCGATTCTCCTGCCTCAGCCTCCTGAGTAGCTGGGATTACAGGTGCCTGCCACCATGCCTGGCTAATTTTTGTACTTTTAGTAGAGATGGAGTTTCGCCATGTTGGCCAGGCTGGTCTTGAACTACTGACCTCAGGTGATCCGCCCGCCTCGGCCTCCCAAAATGCTGGGATTACAGGCATGAGCCACCGTGCCCAGCCGGCAGCATATACATTTTTTATAAATCTTCCATGTGCACTTGACAAAAACTGTTTTCTGGAGTTGATATATGTGTATTTTACACATGTCAATTATATTACATTGCTCAATAATGTTATTCAAATCTTCCATATTTTTCCAGATTTTTTAATCTACTTGTGATGTGAACTTCATGTTAAAATCTCTAATGGTGGTTGTAACTTAGCTACATCTCCTTTCAGTACTTCAATTTTTGCTTCATGTATTTTGAGGCTACAATATCGTGCACAATCAGAAATGCTATATCCTTCTTTACATTGAAACTTTAATACAATGTTCCTCTTTAGCCAAGTCGTGCTTCTTGTCTTAAATTATGTTTATATTGATATTAGTATACCTGCTGTGACTTTCTTCAAATTTGTTTGCAAGTTATATCTTCTTCTACTTTTAAATTTCAATGTTTTTCTATTCTTATATTGAAAGTTATTTCTCATCTTCATTTTTCAGTTTGACAATATTTGAGTATTAAGTGGGTTGTTTAGTCAATTCATAGCTAATATAATTATTAATATATTTTGATTTAAATATCTCTTCTTATTATTGGTGTTAAATTTGTTTCACTCATTGACATTCCTCTTTTGGTTTGAACAGTTTTATTGAAAGATAATAACATTGCTATAAGGTTCACCTATTTAGCACGTATAATTAAGTAGGATAGTCTCAGAGTTGTGTAATTATCAGCACAATCTAATTGTAGAACATTTTTTATTACCCCAAAAAGAAGCCTGTACCCATTAGCAGTCATCTTACCTCTCTACTTACCCAAACCTAGGCAACCACTAACGTATTTTTTTGTCTCTATTGCCTATTAGATTGTCTTTAAATGGAATCAAACAATATGTGGTCTTTTGTGACTACCTTCTTTCCAGGAGTATGTCTTTCAAGTTTCATCCATGTTGTAGCATGTATCAGTACTTCATTTAATTATATACCTGAATAATACTCCATTGCATAGCTATATAACATTTTATTTATCCATTCATCAGTTAATGGATATTTGGGTCCTTTCTACTTTTTTTTTTGGGACGGAGTTTTGCTCAGTCGCCCAGGCTGGAGTGCAGTGGTGCGATCTCGGCTCACTGCAAGCTCCTTCTCCTGGGTTCACGCCATTCTCCTGCCTCAGCCACCCAAGTAGCTGGGACTACAGGCACCTGCCACCACGCTCGGCTAATTTTTTCTATTTTTTTTAGTAGAGACGGGGTTTCACCGTATTAGCCAGGATGGTCTCGATATCCTGACCTCATGATCCACCCACCTCGGCCTCCCAAAGTGCTGGGATTACAGGCGTGAGCCACCGCACCCGGCCAATCCTTTCTACTTTTAGCTATTGTGAACAATGATGCTGTAAACACTCATGTATAAATTTTGTATGAATGTATGTTTTTATTTCTTTTGGATATTTATCCAGGAGTGGAATTGCCCAAACATATGATAACTCTATATTTAGTATGTTGAAGAACTACCAAACTGTTTTCCAAAGTGTCTGCACTATTTTAACTTTGCACTAGCAATATACATATAAACATTTCAATTTTGCCACATTTGCACCAATGATTGTCATTGTGTTTTTTAAATTATAGCCATCCTAGTGTGTATAAAATAATATAAAACCATGTTGATTTGCATTTCCTAATGACTAACAATCTGTGCAATATTTCTTGTGTTTATTGGTCATTTATATTTGAAGAAATCTATATTCTGACACTGTGCCCATTAAAAACTTGAATTTTTATTTTATTATTAAGACAGTTTTTATATATTCTAGATAAAAGCCACTTATAAGATATATATTTGCAAATATTTTCTCCCATTCTGTGGGTTGTCTTTTGAATTTTTTGTTGCTATTATTAGCAGCAAATTTTTTTTTTTTTTTTTTTTTTGAGACGGAGTCTTGCTCTGTCGCCCAGGCTGGAGTGCAGTGGCAGGTCTCAGCTCACTGCAAGCTCCGCCTCTCAGGTTCATGCCATTCTCCTGCCTCAGCCTCCCAAGTAGCTGGGACTACAGGCGCCCGCCACCACGCCTGGCTAATTTTTTTTTTTTTTTTGTATTTTTAGTAGAGACGGGGTTTCACCATATTAGCCAGGATGGTCTTGATCTCCTGACCTCGTGATCCGCCCACCTCAGCCTCCCAAAGTGCTGGGATTACAGGCGTGAGCCACCACACCCAGCTGCAAAATGTTTTAAATTTGATAAACTTACATTTAGCTATTTCTTCCTGAGTTTTTAAATTATAACTAGGAAACCATTAACTAACATAAGGTCATGAAGATGAAATCCTGTGTTCTTCTAAGAATTTTGTAATTTTAATGACTACATTTAGATATATTATCCATTTTGAGTTGATTCTTGTATATGGTTTGAACTTTATTCTTTTCATGTAGACATACAATTACCTTAATTCTTCATATATAGATTCTTTTTGTTCTTTGACTGTTTAAAATATTTGTCCAATATGTATAGGAGCTGAGTTCCCTCAGGAACAGTTTTTATTGACTCTTTTGTTCCCCTATTAGGGACTATACTTTCTTTTTCACGTGCCTTATAATTTTGCTAAAACCTGGAAATTTTGGATGTGTTAATGTGGCAACCCTTGAAATTAGAAATGAGATTGTCTCCTCATTTTGTTTTCTGTTTATTTAGTGAATTTTCTGGGCTAATTCTGTAACATTAGAATTAATTATGTTCATTTAGCTTAGTGGTCAACTAATGATTGGTCAGAGATTTCTTGAATGTCTTGAACCAGCGAGTGTTCCTTCTGTCCTTTGTCAGTCAGCTTGAAATTGTCTGAGAACACAGTATTAAAATTCAGACAGTTTAAAACTCTGCCTTGGCCTTTTCTCTCGCTTGCATGGGGTTTCCAGGTCAGACAATGGAGAGAGGCTGGAGTGTATTTTGGATTTTTCCGGGCCTGCACAAAGCC
The DNA here is from genome assembly GCF_028885625.2 of Pongo pygmaeus. Taxonomy (NCBI): domain Eukaryota; kingdom Metazoa; phylum Chordata; class Mammalia; order Primates; family Hominidae; genus Pongo; species Pongo pygmaeus. The sequence goes on along the minus strand of NC_072382.2, from coordinate 107,182,282 downwards.
CTGCACGTGTGCACAATCTTCTAAGTCCCCAGAAATATGTCAGAACTTTGCAAAGCCCCCATGGTTACCACATTCTTCAGATCTTCCTTTTAGGGGCTCTCTTATTGCTCTGACTGGTATCATAGTCTCAGTCAGCTGCAATATTACGTAATTGCTGCTGATTTTTTTCAACACATGCCTGGTGATAGGGCTTTTTTTTTGGTGGAACAAACTCTGAGTCAGGCCAGATAAAAACAACACCCCGTGAATGGGCCTTTCTCAGGGACCAGAAATCAGTATGAAATACTGACAATGCTCTGGGGTGGGACTTTTTGAAGACCTCCTCATGCAGACTATTCCTTCCTTTAGCTGCAAGGCTGCAGTTGTTCACAACTACTGCAATTGTTAGACTACTGTCTTTCCAAGTTACTACAGGCCTGGCAGAGGAAGATAGGAGTACATCAGATTAATACTACTACCAAGGCCAGGCACGGTGGCTGGGATTACAGAATCCCAGCATTTTGAGAGGCCGAGGTGAAAGGGTCACTTGAACCCAGGAGCTTGAGACCAGCCCAGGAGACATAGTGAGACCCCATCACAACAACAGCAACAACAAAAAGAGCTAGGCATGGTGGCATGCGGTCCCAGCTACTTGGGAGGCTGAGCTGGTGGGATTGCTTGAGCCTGGGAGGTTGAGGTTGCAGTGAACCATGGTCACACCACTACACTACAATCAAGGTGACAGATGGAGACCCTGCCTCAAAAAGAAAAATAAATAAAATAAAATACTACCAATCCTGCTCTTTTCACTCAGGTTTAGCACAGTTTCTTGTTTAGTTTAGTTTAGTTTTGTTTTTGAATAAATGATCTTCAGAGGGCAGCCAGCCTTTGGTTAATTTCTATGGCTCTGAAAATGTTATTTCTAGCAATATTTGCCAAATGTCTTCCTTGCTTTTACAGAGGAAGAGTTTAACAGAAGTCTTCACTTCACCATTCTAGAAGTGTCCTTCTCTCAAACTTCTTTTTACTTTTTACTTATTATCATATTGTGACTAATTAAATATTTTATTGCATGCCATTTCTACATTCATTTGCTAATTTTAAATACTTTCTGGCTTTCATTTAGCAGCCCTTCTTGCAATTACAATATATTTTAGACTAATGTAATTCGGTAATTTTACTTTTTCTCAGACAATTCAGTAATGTTACAATATTTTAGTGCCATTTCACCTTATGCGTTTTGTGTCATTTTTACTTTGTACTTAAATTTTCTATATAGAACATTGTCTTTATACTCATTTATCATCTAAATTTACCCACATGTTAGCATTTCTTTTGTATTATATTTCTTTTTGTGTTTCTATCCTTCCATTTGGGATTATTTTTCTTCTGCCCAGAGTGTTACCTTGAGTATTTTTGTAGTTTCAGTCTGTTGGTGGTAAATTTTCCCAGTTTTTAAAATATGAATAAAGAAACCTTTACTTTTTAATTTCTATTTTGGGTATGTTCACTGGGCAGACAAGTCTAGATTAATAAGGGTTTATATTGTTCTTGTTTTCAGTTTTTTAATGATGCCGTTCAATCATCTTCTGGATTCTATCATTTCATTGAGAAATAAGTTTCATTCTTATTGTTTCTCCTTTGAAGATCACATGTCCATTTGTTCTAGATACTTTTCAGTTTTTCTCTTTGTCTTTGGTTTTCAGAAGGTTGAAGATGTGTATAGGTGTGATTTTCTTTGTGTTTATTCTTCTTTGAATTTGTAGAATCTTAATAACACTTGAAAATGATACTTCAGTTTCATTCTCCTGCCCTTTGCTTGTGGGACTTCAATTAAATCTATGTCAGACTTCCTAAATCTCATATTTTTTACACTCTTTTCTATATTATCTATCTTCCCCCAACCTCTAGCCTTAAGTCTAGATATTTTCTGTTGTTTTATTTGCCAACTTAATGACTTCATCTTGTGTTCATTGCTCTGTTAAAACTATCTACAGAAACATCAATTTCAGTTATTGAATTTTACATTTCTATAATTTTGAATTGAGTATATTTATGTAGATTCCATTTCTGAGTTTAAATTCTTCATTCTGTTACGCATTTCCTTGAATGAATTTATCAAAATTTGTTAAATATCTGTTCCTAGATACAGAAATATCTTTCATTCCCCTGTGATATTGTTTGGATGTGAGTTCTCTCCAAATCTCATGTGGAAATATAATTTCCAGTGTTAGAGTTGAGGCCTGGTGGGAGGTGTTTGGATTATGGGGGTTTATTTCTCACGAATGGCTTAGTCCATCCCCTTGGTGATGAGTGAGTTCGTTCTGGGAAATCTGGTTGTTGTAAAGTGTGGCATCCTGACCCCACTCCCATCTCTCTTGCCTCTGCTCTGCCATGGGAAATGCCTGGTCACCTTTAGCCTTTCTCCACGATTGTAAGCTTCCTGTGGCCTCCCCAGAAGCAGATGCTGGTACTATGCTCATGGTACAGCCTGCAAAACCATGAGGCACTTAAGCCTCTTTTCTTATAAATTACCCAGTCTCTGGCATTTCTTGACAGCAATGCAAGAATTGCTTAATACACTTTGCATGTTAATTTATATTTTATAGCCTTTCTCTCAAATATTTTCAGTCATTTGGTCTTCTAGTAGACTTGGTAATTTTTTAAAATTAAATTCCAGCCATTTGGTATGAAAAAACAGAGTTATTTTACTGTTATTTTAGTCCCGTTGATGTTATATTTATTTAAAGAGGATTTATATTTTTATTTTACTTTATTTCTTGAAAGTCAATTAAGGAAGGGCCAGATTACATTAATACGTACTTCTATTGAGGTTATTCATTTCAGTTTTTGTGAGAGTTGATCTTTTTAAATTTTATGTTTTCTGCTATTTATAGACCTTCTTGGGTTCCAATGGAAAGACTGAGGTTTTCCTAAGACCTTGGCTAGTTTGAACTGCACTTTTTCTCCTCAGCACCAGCAACTGCCTAATGCTCTGCATAACTTCACGGTTTCTTAGAAACCCTCCTACTTTATTTTCTCCTCAGCTTTGGGCTTCTTGGCTAAGACTCAGCAGTGACAATTTCCTCGGTGAAGTTTTGGCTCACTTCTTTATGTACCTTTCTCTTTGTGATACTTTTCTTTTTTTTCTTTCTTTTTTTTTTTTTTTTTGAGATGGAGTTTTGCTCTGTCGCCCAGGCTGGAGTGTAGTGGCACCATCTCGGCTCACTGCAAACTCCACCTCCCGGGTTCACGCCATTCTCCTGCCTCAGCCTCCGGAGTAGCTGGGACTACAGGCGCCCGCTACCACGCCCAGCTAATTTTTTGTATTTTTAGTAGAAACGGGGTTTCACCGCGTTAGCCAGGATAGTCTTGAACTCCTGACCTCGTGATCCGCCCGCCTCGGCCTCCCAAAGTGCTGGGATTACAGGCATGAGCTGTGATACTTTTCAGTATGTCCTTTGCCTTTGTATATCACAACAGTCTTCCAACAGTGATACAGAAAATATTTTATTCAGTTTTTCTAGTTGTCCTCTTTAGAAACAATCTGCCAATACAAGCTCATCTTCCACAGCCAAAGCAGAAGTCCTGGCACTATTTTTATTTTAGGAGAAGTATTAACAATTCCATAACAAAATCCTGTAGTAAGAAAAATAAAATAGTGAAGTTTCTAAATGAATGCCATTTAAGAAACAAATAAATCCATTATTGATAGCTGGCCTAGAAGAGAGAAAATACAGAGGTGTGATGAAGTTTTGAGATATTTAGATGATTGTTTATTGTAAGAAACAATAATTTTATTTAATGTATATTTATTAGATTTAACTTAAACTGATAGAAGTAAATTTTACTTCCATTTAAGAAAGTCTATGCTGATAACTCAAACACTTATAAATACAACAAACTGTTCTTTTTTATTTTTATTTTTTTGAGACGGAGTCTCTCTCTGTCACCCGGGCTGGAGTGCAGTGGCACGATCTCGTCTCACTGCAAGCTCTGCCTCCCGGGTTCACGCCATTCTCCTTCCTCAGCCTCCCAAGTAGCTGGGACTACAAGAGCCCGCCACCACGCCTGGCTAATTTTGTTTTTGTATTTTTAGTAGAGACGGGGTTTCACCGTGTTAGCCAGGATGGTCTCGATCTCCTGACCTCGTGATCCGCCTGCCTCGGCCTCCCAAAGTGCTGGGATTACAGGCGTGAGCCACCGCGCCAGGCCAACAAACTGTTCTATATAAAGTACAATTCTCTCTAGCACAGAGAATGGAGTTAAAGTGCCATGTTGAATCCATTTTAAGAATGTTATGAGAGACTATGAAATTAGAAGAAAGCTAAACTCTAAATAGTCTTTGAAGAATATTTTAGGTTAATAAATAAATTGGATAGAGTAAATTTTCCATACAGGAAGACTGTCCTGTTTAAAAGGTGTGATTAAAAAATACAAAATTTTTTGAGTGAAGAGGGCTAATGGGTAGCACTGTCTAGATGAAGAGTTTGTATTGGTCAGTCACAAAGCTAGTCTCTAGTAGAAATAAACTTCTATCTAAGATCCTTTAAAAAGGTCAGGTGTGGTGGCTCATGTCTGTAATCCCAGGGCTTTGGGAGACCAAGGCGGGAGGATTGCTTTAGTCCAGGAGTTCGACAACAGAATAGGCAACATGAGGAAACCTCATTTATACAAAAAATATCCAGGTGTGGTAGCTTTTACTTGTAGTCCCAGCTACTCGGGAGGCTGAGGTGGGAGTCTGGGCAACAAAGTAAGACCCTGTTTCAAAAACAAACAATCCCAAAAGGAAAGATTCTTTAATAATTTATTGTACTGTAGAAACCAAGGGAGAACTTTCCCCTTGGCCCTCTGAAGATTCTCTGAAAATGAAATTGCAAAGACAGATTAAGAAGAGAAAAGGCACATAAATTTATTTAATGTGTATACATGAAAGCCTTCAGGATGAAGACCCAAAGATACAGGGAAAATTGCCCACTTTTATAATTATATTCAACAAAGTATGGACAGTTGTGTGGAAATATGACTGGACAAAAAGAGTACGATTTAATGTTAATAGACTAATAAATTGAGTCTGTTTAGATTCTTCTCAGCTTCTCTGAGCATGCATTACTTTCATATATGGGGAAGAATCCTCTCTGGACTGAGGGTTTTATGACCTGCAGTCAAACAGGTAGGTCAGATAATTTCTTTATGGCCAGTTTTTACACGGAAAGGCAGGGGAAAAGTTATATTTTTAGGTTTTATGTTGGCTTTTGGGAAAAGAGGTGCTGGTTTCTACGACTCTGTCTGGGGAAGAGGGATTCTAGTTTTGGGGGCTAGCTTTGGGGGTCAATGAGACTGAGAGATGGGAGGACAGGAGAAGATGAGAGAACACTTTTACTTCTAAGGCTGCTTTGGAGGACTTCAGTTTGGGGCATTGTTTTTGAACCCTAATAGTATTTATGTTTGTGGATTTTTTTGTACTTTCCTACCAGACTGTAAGATCTTATAATAGGATAATGTTTTTCCTCCCATCCTTCTCTTCAGGTAGTAGAGATTCACAGAAAGTTTTGGGAAGGAAAGCAATATGTTAAAAATCAGTATTTTGAAAATATTGTATTGAGGGTGACCAGAGGTGGAACAGAAATCCATGCAGACTGAAAGTGGCAAGTCTCACTAGGAAGTTTTCTGTAGCACAGTGGGAAAAAAGAAGAAGGCATGAAAGAATATGGCGGAATAACTGACATAACTCAGTAGACATACTGCAGAAAACTTTAAAGAGAGAGACATGATTCCCAGTCTATCAACTGGTAGAATATTGATTTCATTTGCAGAAACTGGCAAGGAGCATTCCCTCAGCATGTGATATTTTGCATCACAGTGTTCTGAATTTTTCACCTTCATATCATTTATTATAACTTATAATCATATTTTCACTGTAATCTAATATCCACCCCCTACAGGATAATTTCAGAGACATCTGCATCTCTCATTGAAACCCCTGTGTTCCCATAGTGAAACTGCCTTTGGAAAAATTATAACACTGAGAAAATGTTGACAGTGAGCAAGATCTGACCAAACCAACTCCATCTAGCCTTTAATCTCCAAACTGCCCATGTTCATTCCCAGGCATAGGCCAAGCTAACTCTATGAGGAGTTTACTTTACAGTTTAACTTTGAAACAAACAAGATAACTGCCTTTCCTGAAACAAACTCTTTCCTGGCATGGGAACAAGACCACCTTTGTAAAACTAACAAATTAGCAACCAGATTAGAAATGATGGTTTAGGAGTCATACAGCTAGATGCCTCAAGATTCCCAACCTCCTCAATTGCTCCTATGGGTAATATTACTATTGCAAAACCTAAAATAGGTGTTTGGGATATTTTTAAGGCACTGTATTCTGATAATCTGGCTCAACTAGTTCTGCGATCCCACCCAGGAACAGCAAGAAGCAAGATAGCAAGAAGACCCGCTTCAACACTCTATGATTTCATCTCAGACCTGACCAATCAGCACACTCCATTCCCTAGCCTGCTGTCCACCAACTAGTTATCTTTAAAAAACTCTAGCCTCTGAATTTTCAGGGAGGGTGATTTAAGTAGGAATAACTCTGGTCTCCTGTTTAGCCGTCTCTATATGGATTAGATACTCTCTGTATTGCACTTCCCTTAACTTGATCAATTGGCTTTATCTGAGCAGCAGACAAGATGAAACTGCTGGGTGGTTACAATAGCATTGAAGTCATTGACACATCTTTGCATCATTATTACCTGATGGCATTTTGTTAATTACTATGATAAATGTTGGTATCTCCCCCAACTAGACTATAAGTTTGTAAATGCTTAGAGCTGATTGTCTAAATCCTACCTGAATGACAAATCTTTCATTTAAAGATAAAAAAATCTTATTTTATCTTTAATGTAATCTATTCTGCTAGAATTGGGCTAAAATGAACCTTATAATGGATAGAAATAAATGAATAATTTATTATCATTCCCATAAAAAAATAGCTATTCCTGAAGCTTCTCAACTTTTAACTTAAAATCAAAATGACAAACACTTAGAAATGTTAGCTTTAGTAAATTTGCCAAGAGTGCTCTGAGTTCCTAATTATAGCTAATATTCACTCCCATCATCCAATTTGTTTTCTGCTGCAGCTAACCTAAATGTAATCTCCTGAGTGTCTGCAATTTGGATCCCCTTTCCATTGAATTATAAAGGTCAAAGAACTGGATTTTTAAGATATGATAAAAACCCATCTGAAACTGATTTAAGCAATGCAGAAATGCATTATCTTGTGAGGAAATGGGTAGAGGTCAGGCAGGTTCCCCTTCTAGCATATCAGGGGTCAATCATCCTCTATGGGATGTGTATAGGAAAAACAAACTATTTTATTCTCTATACACACAACACTTCTGACACCAAATGTGTGGGAGTTTTCCCCACACCAAACAATTCTCCAATTCTCTTTAAACAATAAGCAGTGTCACACAATTCAATTAAATTCTGATACTATTTACCGAGAGCTATTTTAGACTTCACAGGTTAAGGGCTCAATTGTACAATACTGACACCCCCACCTCCCCATTTCAGATGCCAGTCACAAATCCAGGTTGTCCCCTGTATTTCTAACCAATTAGCTATAAACCGGGGGTTTACATAACCCCCACCTTGCGTTTGATCATTTGTAAGAACTGCTCATAGAACTCAGGAAAACCATTTACTTCCTATATTACCAGTTTATTATAAAAGGATAGAACTCATAAACAGTCAAACAGAAGAGATGCATAGGGCAAGGTATGTGGGAAGAGGCCGAGAGCTTCCATTCACTTTGAGTGCACCCCATGCCCAGCACCTCTGTGCATTCACCAACCTAGAAGTTCTCAGAATCCTGTCCGTTTGTGTTATTATGGAGGCTTAATTACATGGACATGATTGACTATATCATTGGTTATTGGTGACTAATTTGTAGCTCCTCTACCTTCCCCAGAGGCTGGGGAGTCTGAAGGAAAATTCTAACCCTCTAGTCACATGGTTGGTTCCCTTGGCGATGAGCAGTCTCCATCCTGTGTTTATCTAGGGCTTTGCAAAACTCATCTCATTTACATAAACTCAGGTAAACATTTTATGAATAACAAAAGACACTCCTCTTACATTTACCGCCCCCATAATTTAGGAAATTCCGAGGATTTTAGGAGATTTGGCCAGGAAGGAGTAAAAGAATCAAATATATATTTCCCGTTACAAATCACAGTATCACAACATACTGTGATACTTTAGTTGTTCTCTGCAATTGCAGATGTCACATCTGCATAGAATAATACCCAAAGTATAAGGCAGACTTGTCTCTTTAACTCTTTGTTAGGAGTGAGGGATTCTTCTTAGCACTATCCCTTTAGATTTGTCCTGATGTTTCATTGGTCCGAATCACATACCCAACCTTAAACAATTACTGCTGTAGGAGACTAAAAATACGCCACCCAATGTAGGGCTGTAGGAAACCCAAATATGCCACCCCAAAATATGTCACTTTGGCATAAAGATCATTTCGAGCTGATTATTTTGAGAAACTGCAGACATAGGAGAAACTGTAAGAGAGTAGATGTTACCTTGTTAGGAAAATGTACATCTATTAAAAAAAAATTTGTAAGGGTGTCTCAGGTCTCTGTACCAGGAAGAAAAGGATGACTCTAAACCACTAGAGACTTCTATCAATGAAGCAGGCACCAAACCTTGCTCTTGTTTACTTCTCCTGATCACTTTCCCGTTAGTGTGCTTCCTCACACCCTTCTTTCTGTTTCAGTTGAAGATTGTATTTCAGCCTGAACTATTTCTTTGAGATTTAGTCATTTCTCTGAGTATCTCCCAATTATATAGGAGGCATACATCTTATTAAGCTTCTGTTTGTTTTTCTCTTGTTAATTTATGTATTGCTACAAGGGTCAGTCCTACCAAGGAACTGTGAAAGGCAGAGGGAAAATTAGTTTTTCCTCTACTACGCTGCAAAATAGAGTGGAATCTCTGTAACTGTCCTAGGCTCATCATGATCCACTGTCTGTTGTTCTCAGTGGAATCCTTTCCTCCTTAATCATGTGGAAAAAAAATCAAATAACAGAATAAAATCTAGACACTTTTAGAAAGAAGGGAAAACATGGGTTTGTGGTAGCTATCTAACAGGGTGAACTTTAGAAGTTCTCTGAAGTTTTTGCTCAAAAGAAAGAATTTTATTTGGGGAATAAATCTTAACCAATTTTGTGCCAAGAAAATGCTTTTTTTTAATGTTTTATTATTATTATTTTTTTGGAGACAGAGTCTTTCTCTGTTGCCCAGGCTGGAGTGCAGTGGAGCCATCTCAGCTCACTGCAAGCTCCGCCTCCCGGGTTCACACCATTCTCCTGCCTCAGCCTCCTGAGTCGCTGGGACTACAGGCATCCACCACCACACTCTGCTAATTTTTTTTTTGTATTTTTTAGTAGAGACAGGGTTTCACGGCGTTAGCCAGAATGGTCTCGATCTCTTGACCTCATGATCCGCCAGCCTTGGCCTCCCAAAATGCTGGGATTACAGGCGTGAGCCACCATGCCCAGCCAAATGAGGTTTATTTTTTATGTATATTAGATGTAATAAGATTTTATATGATAAAATTAAGAAACAATGAAAATCATCAAAATTCTCTTAAGAATAACATTTATTCCAAATGCTAGTCACACATATAATAAACTCAGAATCATGTTAGAATATCACATGGAATTCTGGAGTATCCTCTAAAAGATTGAATTTTGCACCCATGAATCATAATGTCATCTGCTGACAGTTGTAAGAATGTTGCTGCAGGTTTGAAGCATTTAGGTTTATTATTGACTAAATGGTTTTTCAGGTTTGTTTATCAATAGTATTGTAGGGAAATTTAAGTTTTTCTCTGAAGGTTTGATAACTTGAGTTTATAACACAAACTGATAATAGAGAGATTAAAAGGAACATAAGGTAAACAAGTTTATTAACATGCACATGTGTGCCTGGGAGTCATACAAAATATAAAAACTCCAAAAAACGAGGCCAGATTGTTGACACTTTCACACCGTCTTAAGGTTAGTGTAAATAGTAGGGTTTGGAGCATGGCAAAAGAGGTTATCGGGACAAGACAGTGAGAAATAAAAATCAAAAACTAAGCCTCTCCAGCCAACTGAATGGACCCCTCACTTGTTCAAGGGGATCCCAGAAAAACTTTTGAAACTGAGTCCCTGGCCATGATGAGATGAGAGGTTTGACATGCCTCAATATGCCCCTTATTAACCTTTAACCAAATTTCTTTCTTAAGGATTAAACAGAAGAAACCAGCTCTGGAAACAAGTAACAGATGACTCATTCTTTCATTGCCTTGAGCCAATCATCTGCGGCCACAACTGGACTCCTCCTCTGGTTTGTTGTCCAGACATAGCAGCTGACCAACATTCCTCCCTGATAACAGACCATCAACCTGGGAGTGGTTCTGGCCAGTCTATGGAGGATGCGCAGTAAGGGTTTTCATGTCCTTTGTTCCACCTTTTGATATTAGAGACTCCACCCTCGAATCATGCTAACACCACCATTTTTTGAACATGCCACCCATGAAGGGGCATGCAGCTCCATTGTGTATACCCATGTTTCGCCTTTAGTAAATATTCATGACTCTTATGGCTTATTAAATACATACCTTCAGCCACTTACCCTGCTAAGCATAAATTTCTGTTTCTTTCAACCATTCCTTAAGTGCTTGCTTTCAACAGAGCCAAAGGCTACGTACGCCTCCCAGCCTGTCAGAGTGGCCACTTTACAGACTTCAACCCTTTATGAAAAATAATGCTCTCCTTTCCAAATTTATGAACCTTGCAATTCTTCAATTGACAAAAGGTTAGTAGAAGTAGAGAAGAGGAAGAAAAGCATGGAGCAAAGGTGCTCTTTTTATGCAGATGAAATTTCACAGATACCCGCTTTCAGAAAGAAATCCTATCCTGTGGCAAACGTTTCTCTGTCAGAACTTTAAAGATGTCAAACCCTCTTTTAGTCTTTCCTGGATTTGGACAAGAGGGGAGAGCCTCAGAGAAAGCCTGGCTGTTTATTTATTTATTTTATTTTTTTGACAGAGTCTTGCTCTGTCACCCAGGCTGGAGTGCAGTGGCGCGATCTCGGCTCACTGCAAGTTCCGCCTCCCGGGTTCACGCCATTCTCCTGCTTCAGCCTCCCAAGTAGCTGGGACTACAGGCGCCTGCCACCACGCCCGGCTAATTTTTTGTATTTTCAGTAGAGACGGGGTTTCACCGTGTTAGCCAGGATGGTCTTGATCTACGGACCTTGTGATCCGCCCGCCTCAGCTGCCCAAGGTTCTGGGATTGCAGGCGTGAGCCACCACGCCCGGCTTGTTTATTTCATCGGTGCATATTTTCTCTACAGATGCAACTCTCCTCCTTATAAGGCAATTTTGCAGGGCTATTCTTGTGTGTAGCCTCCCTGAGTAGCCATCTGAAAATCTGTCAAAAAGTATATTTTAAGGTAAAATATTTTAAATTTCCTTTAATGTTATTTTTCCCTTGGGAAAATGATAGGAATTACACTGAAATGCAAATGTATGTTTTGAAAATTAAGATAATCCATTTAAAATCACACACAAAGGAAAAAGTTTCAAATGTTACAGACATAATTACCTATCATCTATCTATTATCTGTCTGCCACCTATCTATAAATGTATCTATATATCAATCTCGTAACCATAGCCACCACCTGCAGTATTTTTAGAATCCAAGTTGAATATTTGTCTTTTCCACCCAATCTTTTCTCTCAATTCTTCTATGGCACTGAGTTTTATAGAGAAAATAATGTCCTTAGATTTCTGAAGCTAAGTACAGAGAGGCTTCGTAAACACTAGTTGACAAAAAGAAAACACAATTATCCCTCAACAGCCCTTCCATTCAGCAAACCCTATCCCCTGAGTACGTAACAGGCACTTGCGAAACTGCCTTTGCAAAGATTATAACTGAGCTAACCTAACCAATGCCATCTTGCTCCTAACTTCCAAGCTGTCCTTGTCCATTCCTGGGCATAGGCTGAAATAACGTTGGGAGGAATTTAGTTGATAGTTTAACTTTGAAACAAAGATAACAGTCTTTTCCCAAAACAAACCCTCTCCTTGCCTGGAGACTAGATTGCCTTTGCAGGACTAACAAATTAGCCACAAGATTCGAAATTACGGTTTAGGAGCCATGCAGCTAGATCAAGGTCACAAGATTCTAAAATCTCCCCCATTCCTTCTATGGATAACATCACTATTGTAAAATCTGAGATTAGTGCTTGAGATGGTTTTCATACCCTGCATTTGATGGATCAGCTGGCACCACCCAGATCAATAAACTGACTCATCTGGTCTTGTGACTCCCACCCAGGAACTGACGCAGTGGAAGAGGAAAGTTTTGATTCTCTATAATCTCTCAACCAACCAATCAACAGTCCCTACTTCCCGAACCTCTGTTCACCAAATTATTATTTAAAATTCCAGTCCTCTTCCAGGGAGGCTGATTTGAGTAATAATAGAACTCCAGTCTCCCATACAGCTGGCTCTGAGTCAATTAAACTCTTTATTGCAATTCCCTGTCTTGATAAATCAGTTCTCTCTAGGCAGCAGGCAAAGATAACCCATTGGTTGGTTACACTTGGATCTTTGGGATCTGCTTGCTGTCTCCTTTCTTTTTGTTAACATATAGTTTTTATCTTTATCGAGATCTCTTCCTATTTTTAGATAAGATAGGCTCAGTAAATATCTAAGAAAAACAGAAAGATCTTGGAATTAAGTCACGTGATGAACATCTACTCTTTTTACTAGAATCAGGTAGCAAGTAGGTTCTTTGGTGGACGTAGATGATATTTCAGTCTTCCTAATTTCTTTAAAACTCAGCACCAGTTTTGGTGGTAGGAATGGTCCCAGGCTGATGAGATATGAAAGAAATTTTCTTGTACACTCCTTGAGAAATTTTGAATTAACTTGTGGTGTCTGGTCTTACTATATGGCTTAGATAGAATCTGTATCTGAAAACAATTAAATTTTTATACCATTTATGGATAAGCAGATCTTCATTTTAGGGAACTTCAATTTCTGCATTTTATCTCTTGCCGTGGTGAGGGTGATAGCAGTGTGTGATAGTGGTGATGGCATTGGGGCTGGGGGGTTCTTAGAGACAGATATGGAAGATAGCTAAGATGGTAAATGTCTAAGTATTGAGTCCGTGGTCACTAGAAATTTCAAGGGGTAACACAGTCACTATAAATTCCAAGGGTTAACATGGTCCCCACTGTTGACCAAGTCTGAACAGCTAGATGAGAAAGATGATGACTGGTATAAAGTCTGACAATTGTTTACGAGGTGATTAGCTAATCTGAACTTCTGGTAAGGGAAGAAGTATCAGTGTAGGCACTAACTGCTTGATTAGGCTGGTAAAGTAGAATCAGAACATTTTGTGGCAGCTGATCGTTCTTCATCATTAATGAGAAAAACTCATTTTCCACCGTATGAGAAAAGGGTGTGGACATTCTTATGTTTGAAAGCCCTGACTACCATCATCCCAATCACATCCACAAAGGGCCTGTTGGGGCTCAAAAAATCATACCTGAAATTATGACACTTGGGCATTCTTTGAACTGAAGGATATTGGAAGGGCCTCAGAAGCAAAGTATCCTTCAAAACTTCTCCTGCTCTTCTTTCTTTTGCTCCTCCTCCTCCCTCAGTGCACACCATATAAACTGGAATACCTCTATCCTAAGGCAAGTCTTAATCCTAGAAATATTACTGTAACCTTCCCCCACCTTTCCGTGTAGGAGCTGGCCATAAAGGAATTCTTTGACCTTCCTCATCTAGTGGTAGGACATAAGATCCTCAGTCCAGAAGACCTACTGCCCTATATCTAGGAAGAAGGGATGCCACAGAGACAGACCAAGAAAGAATCAACACAGACAGGTCCTGCTATGTTTCCTCACTCAGTCTCTTACCATGAAAGAATGCTTTTTTAATCCAGTCACATTTTTACATGGCTGCCCATTTTTCATCAAATTTAAGCATAAAAATAGACAGTTTTTCCTGAGTCTTTGGGTCTTCATTTCTGAATACTCCCACGTAACATAAAACTTTCATTCAATAAATGTCTTCTGCTTTTTTCTTCTTAACCCATCTTCTGTTATTGGAGTGTCAGCCATGACCTTTATGATGAGTGAAGAAAAGTATTATACCTTTTCTGCCCCTACGGACCAAACAGGAGTCGGTATGGAAGGGAGGAGAGAAAATTGCAAGTTACATCTGCTGAGGGAATAGAGGAATTCTGAAGCAAGGCACAAAATATGTGCATGTAAATTTAAAAATAAATATTTTTATTTCAAGCCAGCATCCAAAATCTATTGAAATAAAATTTAACAGAAAGGAATTTAAACAGTAATACTATTTATTGAGTCTATAATGTATAGCATTGAATTAAGAAACCTGTAACACTTTCTCTAATATGTCTTTGACTAAATAGTAGCTACAAGTCATTGAGAACTTACTGACAGACACTATGCCATGTGATTGACATATATGATTTAATTCAAGTTTAAACAATCATAAGATACAGAGGCTTTAATTATCTCCATTTTACATATATAACAACGGAGGCTCAGATGGGTTAAGAACTTTGTCTGAGATCACCAAGAGTTGTAGCTAGAATTCTTATCAACATCTAACTCCAGAGCTGACACATGTAACTAGTTTGCTATACTGCTTAAGTAGTTTAAGGAAATAATAATGTTAAAATCGAGTTAGATTTGTTTCCCCCAAACACATGAACTATTTTCTCCTTCAATTTCCATGCAAATTCTCTAATAAGCTCCTAAATATCTACATTTACACGAAATTCAGATTCAAATGTAATGCAGTGGTCATGCTACTTGACAGCAATCTTGCCAATTAAGCAGCAGTCCTAATTGGAAGAATTTTGTACTGTGCATACACATTCGCTGTGTTCTCAGTGAGCTTGCAGCTGCTGGCATAGACATCATTAGAATCTAGGAAAACAACTATTTCCAAGTGAACATCAACATAATGCAAAACATGATAAGTCAGGAAGTGAATAAATTTGAATAAAAGTTAGCAAATGGGAAAACAGACTGTAATAAGACAAAGTGGAATGTTTTCTGAGGTCCAATGTCAAAGTTGCTCATGAAAAAGAGGAAGTTAGATATTTAACAGAAATGAATAATGAGAAATTTTGTTTCACGTTTTATATAACAGAAATTACAAATATGTTGCCTATTTTACTTTGGTCTTATTTCATTTCAGGGGTGTTTCTGTGTGTATAGTTTAGTACTTAGATGACAGAATACTCTCTCGCATGTTTCATGGTTTTTCCTAACTTCTCTCAGATAATATATCACTTGATGGGCAATGCACATGAACTTTTATTTTTCTCAAAGCAACACTATCATAGTTCTTCCCTGGATGACAAGGTTGTTCGTTTTATAACCTGAGATGAGTAGAGAAGAAAATATATATTGAAAACTTTTTTTTATATTTAGTGTGTCCATTTAAAGCTTAACTGTTTCCCCTTCTCCCTATTTCTTGATTTTTTTTTTTTTTGCTGTGGAAACTAGGCAGGCACTAAAGGATATTTAATAGAGTTTTTATTCGTAACTAATACCGATTTATAATACATTATTTTTGCTGATATTTATTCCAGCAAAGAAAACAAGCTGCAGCACTCTTTTTCTCCCTATTCTGCTTCCTACATCCCTCCCTTAGAGTGATTAATCTAAGAAAATGCTGTCATGTTTCCTGTGATTGGTGGTGAAGATGCACTTCCTACTGCTTCATTTATTGCAGATTGTAAATATCCCCATTCATTTTTTCACTTCATTCCCTCTAAACACTTATTCCCAGCCCACACCACGGAGACCTGTTTTGATCTACACCTCTGTTTCCTCCTGGCTTTCTTCCAACTTTCACACAGCATTTTTTTTTTCTAATTACCTTGCTTTCTCTCACTTCTGTTGTTAGATAAAATATCTTGAAGAGCAGTGGGAATTAACTGCCTCCACTTCCTCAGCTCTGGTTCCTGTCTCCTACAGTCTGATTTCTCCACTGAAACTTGCAGGTGAAGCTGCTCTTGTAAAGCTCAACAATGGCCTCCATCCAATAAAAATGTTTCAATAATTGCAGGTTTCCCTGACACATTACACTCTATTGAACACTATTTATTGACATTTTTCACTCACTAGCCATCAATATTCCTACACTCTACTGTTTGTTCTCACACATGGTCAGTGGTATACACTGGCCATGTGTTCTCTGTCTTGGTAGGGTTCTCTACCTCTTTTCATTCTGCAATTATGTTTGCTCCTGTGTTTCTATCCTTAATATATTTTTCTGTCTACATATTCCCTTTTTGCAGTCTAATTCATTCTCATCTTTTATGTACCTAACATGCTTGAAAAAATATAATGATGTCACATACCCATAGTATCATCATGCTGTCAGCCACACCACACAAATTAAGCTCTTATTATGTGAAGAAGTTATACATGGCACCAAGAAATTTCATATTTTGACTGCTTATTATTTGTTGGACACAATATTAGTCTCTTTAAATCTTTACTATAGCCCTCTGAGAAAGGGTTGATAATTCCTAATGTTATAAATAAAGAAACCCAATCTCAGAGAACACAAGTAAATTTTTCGATAGCATCACTGGTTATTGCAAAGACAAGATTGAGAATGAAATTGTTCTGACTGCAAAATTCATAATCTTTTCATTATACAATTTTTATCTTTCTAAGCTTTATGATCAAAGGGCGTACATTCTTGCTGAGCAGCTATAGCATGTAAGGACTTGGTATTCAAAGGCTTCTGTGAGGTATAAGCTACCCCTTCACTGATCTCTACACAATCATGTTCATGCCAACCTTCAAATCTTTCTTTGCCTGAGAAATGGTGAAGAATTATTCAAAGCTTATCAAATTTTAAGTCAGCTCACATGTTCATCTGTCATAAAGCCTTCTCTAGCTCTTTCTACTATTATTGAGTACTTGCTCCCAATTCTGAATTCTTATGAGCATCTTCTTTCAGCCCAAATTCTAGAATATCTATTTTTGGTGCTCTTCCATTTCTTGCTTTTTTGAGGGGAGAATAGAATTTTCATAAAATTAGAAACCTGTAGAAACTTGTGATGTTAAGACTTTGTCTTTGCCACTATATCTACAAAAGGGCAAGCAAAGAACTATCACTCAATAAATATATTGTTAATTTTATTAAATTTAAAATTGAACTAAATTGCTTTGTGACCTCTTTTAATGCTGGAAGATGAAAGAAAAACTTAGTAATGTAAAACTAATGCTGATGTGCAAGGGAAAGCAACAAATGATTGATTATGCAAGTCTGTAAGAGGAAGTGTTTTTGCAGCTATTCCTAGCTCAGTAAATCAAAAATAGCTTGCCAGATGTGACTCTCAGTTTTCCATAAAATTTATGATTTTCTATATACATTTAAAAAGCAAAGAAAGAATTTTATAGGTGGTAACAACCTCCAAAAATTAGACCAGCCATTTTTCTTTATTTCCTTTTTTCTTTTCTTCCTTCTTTACTATCTACCTTTATATTTGTGTAAAACAAACTTGAGTTTGGACATTTAACTAAGTTGGGCAACTTTTCAATTGCTGAACAAACAGACTTCAGTATTGCAAGGATTTGTAATGCTGATTCAATAACAATAAAGAGTTGAACTTGGTGAATTTGGAGGTCCCTTTCAATTCCATGGTCCTATAATTTTGTTAATGCAGTTTTAGGGTGCAGAAAACAACACCTGAGAGTGCTGGCATGCTGAATGCTTTGAATTAAAATAAATCAGAAGGCCATAAATGCTGCCTCAGAAACAAAAACTTTCTAAACTTTTATTGTTTCCTTCCCACCCAAGAGCAGGAAGGAATGCTCTCTGGATATATATACCTCTGGATATATATATGTATGTGTGTGTATATATATGTATGTATGTATATATCCATATATATATATACATATATATATCTCTCCACATATACATATATAATTTATATAATTTTTTTTTGAGACAAGGTCTTCCTCTGCCACTCTGGCTGGATTGCAATGGTGTAATCACAGCTCATTGCAGCCTTGACCTACCAGGCTCAAGTGATCCTCCTGCATCAGCCTCTTAAGTACCTGGAACTACAGGTGCATGCCACCATGACTGGCATTTTTTTTTTTTTGTAGAGACAGGGTCTCACTATGTTGCCCAGGATGGTCTCAAACTCCGAGGCACAAGTGATCCTCCCTTCTCGACCTTCCAAAGTGCTAGATTACAGGCATGAGCTACCGTGCCCAGCCTGGATTTTTTTTTTTATCTGACGAAAATGCCTTATTTGTAAAATAAATGCAATTGTCTGGAGACCCCCATCACAGGAATCTCATGAAATAAGTAGGAAAGATGAACTACTACAGAAAATAAACTAAAAGCTGTCAGCAACTGCAAACAGACTTTTCATCTATTCTTCTAAGGGCAGTTCTGATTATCTGGGAGTCTTTATTTGCATAAAAACACAAACTTTCTTCACAGTGAAGTCTACCCCTCACCTTCCCACTACCTGCCCCAGGGTGCAGAAGAACTTTGTTTCTGGCCATTGTTCTTGGGGCTTATTCATTTTATCTGAAAATTATTTACTACCCCTACAATTACTGACAGACCCCCATTTCACTCTAAGATGGAAGAGGGGATTTAAGCCTCAACCATCTGGCCTTGGTTTGAGTCTCATATTTGCAGGACTCCATGTCCATATATATGTAAATACATTTATATGACTTTTTCTCCTATTCATCTGTCTATTGTCAGTCATTCTAGTGAACCTTCAGAAAGGGTCAATGGGGCTGGACCTGGTGGTTCACACCTATAATCCCAGCACTTTGGGAGGCTGAGGCAGGTGGGTCACTTGAGCACAGGAGTTTGAAAAAAATAGCCAGGTGTGAAGATATGTTATTATACTTCCAGCTACTCAGGAGGCTGAGCTGGGAGAATCACCTGAGCCCAGGAGGTCAAGGCTGCAGTGATCCATGACTGTGGCAATCCATTCTAGCCTGGGCAATGGGGTGAGACCCTGTCTCAAAAAACAAAGACAAACAAACAAACAATCAAAAAAAGAGAGTGAATGGGAAGCTTTTCCTCTGCACCTACATTTTTAATCACCATATGCTAAATATTCCATAAAACCTAAATTCCAATTTGAACTTGATGGCTCTCAGTATTAGCAAGCTTTACATTGCAGCTTATCTGTATTTTCAATATCCATATATTAATTAATTTTTATTTAGTCCCTCAGGTAATAGTTTCCTCCCCTCTACAGTGCCTTCTGCCTGGACAAAACTATTTTGCTTCTGCCACAGGATTACGCACCTTCAAAATAATATTATAAGATGAGAATCACCTATAAAAGTATTTTAGTTGTTTACATTACCTTAAAAATCTACTCACCTGAGTCATCATTTTAAGTACAGTCAATTTGCTTATGTTCTCATATATTATCCTCAGCTATATTTTAGTACAATGAGTTTCAAAACTGTGACGTTTGCAGAATTCATCTAGGGCATTGGTAAAAAGACAGGTTCTTAGGAAATCCAAAATATTTCTAGCCAATAGCTCTTAGGAAGAGTTGAAATGCCTAAATTTTTATTAAGGACCCTGTGTAATTATGATGCTGGTGATAGTATTGTCTCTGGAGCAAACTTTGGAAAATTTTGATCCTCACCATTTATCCTTCATAAATCTTTTCATGCAGTAGAGTCAAGAATTTAAACTTAAATACCACAAAATATCAAATATCACAGTGATAGTTGTAAATTCAGATGTTTTTCTTGTGTGTGGTGACATGATACTCTTATCAGTGCAAACCCTTATTTCACCCCAAAATTATACGTTGAAATTCACATTGAGAAATTATATTTGAGTACTTATAAAATTGTTCATGATCTCATATAGTACACTATTCATTATTAAGGATTTAATTGATATGCTGGCTAATTATGATATTACATAATTACTAATTAATGTGCTTATTAGCAATGGATGTCTCCGAGATCCTAATGTCAACGGAGATGACAACTCATGCTGGAATACTGCGTTACAAGATAAAGTACATTAAGCCAAGCTCCTTTTGGCAATTCAGAATCTAAATGTTGTTGCCTGGAATCCAAGATACAATTGCCTTATTATAGCAAACTCTGGCCTGTAGTAAATCCAATTAAAGCATATTTCTAGTTTACTTTAAGGCTTAATTGTAGTGCATTTAGTTATAAAGCTCAATACATCAAAGAATCAAAGTTCAAAACAATAAAACCAGAAGAAGGACAAAAAAATCATAAAAAGGATAAAAATACAGCTCTTATTAGTAAAGATTAGATTAATACAATCTTCAAATTAGAAATCACCTTTGTGATTGCCCAGTATCATCTGCTTTACAAAGAAAGAATTTCCTTTTTGTAGTCATCCATTTTCTAAACATGGCCAGAGGCAAGGAGGGATCTAATCTATGCTTCTCTTGAAGTAGTCTTATCTCCTGGTAGATAGCAATAAATATTAGACCTATCTTCCTTATATTTAACCAAAGTTGGCATTCCTATACTTTTCTAACTGGAATTGATCATGAAATAACTCTGTGTCCTGTCCCTTATGGCAGGAGGGATAGAGGTGGGGATATGTGGAATGGGCTGAACTAACATTCATGTTTTATCTTGTGTACTAGATATTTGAAATGTATTGAGAATTTTTCTTTTTATTTGATTCTATTTTATTTGATTCTTTTTATTTGATTTGACTATGAAGAAGATATCCCCATCCACCCCCAGCCGTAATTTAGAGATACAGAGGCTATGACTTGGAGAAGTTAAACAGCGTGTTCATGGTCATAGCTTACAGGGATGACAATCAGACTAGAACCTGGATCAATTTAATTAATCCTTTTAGTTAATCCTTTTAACTTCTTCAGTTACTAATGGATTGAGAGCTGTCAATCAGCCTTTACTTCTTTACATCTATTATATTGTTGGGGCTCATAAGATAATACCATAATGCCGAGCACTTTTGAAATAAAATTCCCACCCACCCCTAAGAATCTCATTAAATAACCAGGAAATATTAACCTCCAGAGAAGACAAAAAACTAAAAGTCCTCACCATATCCAGGTAGACTTTTCATCTATTCTAAGACTAGCCCCAAGAGATTATCTGAGAGAGTTTATCTTCATAATAAGACCTTTGTTCACAGTGCAGTTCCACCCCCTCAGCTTTCCTATAACTTGTAGGTCCCATTCAATCCAAAGAGAATAATTTACAAACTATTGTCTGCTCTTTGGGCCCATTCATCTCTTTTAAAAATCATTTAATACTTCTCAAAAACTGCTTACATTCTCCCATCTCCCTTCCCCCATGAAGAGGGTTCTACTTAAGTTTCATTCATCTGGGCCTTCTTTGAGTCTCATATTCTGTATTGCTCTTCTGCTCACGCACATTAATGCATTTGTATACCTTTTCTTCTATTAAGCCATCCATTGCCAGCTTATTTCAGCAGGCTTCAATCCTCAGAGTAGGAGGGAAAATTCTCTTTACCCTTAAATTGTACCATGCACTATTTTAAGTACTGAATATGTACTGATGAACAAATCACATGGTTTCTAATTTCAAAACATTTATTCTCTAGTGGAATAAACAAATATAAACTATGTATAAAATATGTGTTAACAAAGATCATATAAATGCATCAGTAATAGATACTATGAATGAAAAAAAGAATGAATAAATGGGGAAACATTTAGGTAGAACTCTTAAGGAGTTTTTTCACAGAAAGTAACATCTGAGCTGGGGCCTCAGGGAGGAAGTTGGCTGGAGGAAGAAGTAAGAACATTCCACGAACAATTTCAAATGTGAAACTTTGTTTCAAAGTTTGAAAGCTGGTAAAAACCAAGCTGAAGGAATTGAAAGACCACCAATGTGGCTGAAACAAAGTGCCTAAAGGGGAGACTGGCTAGGAAGGCAGCTTCCTAAATCAAGGAATTATCTACCACTCACTCTCCTCCCTACTACTTTTCTGTTTTTTTTTTTTTTTTTAATTTCACACTGCATTTATTTATTACATCTCCTTAGTCTCCTCCAGTCTGTGACATTTCTTTTTTTTTTTATTATTATACTTTAAGTTTTAGGGTACATGTGCACAACGTGCAGGTTAGTTACATATGTATACATATGCCATGCTCGTGTGCTGCACCCATTAACTCGTCATTTAGCATTAGGTATATCTCCTAATGCTATCCCTCCGCCCTCCCCCCACCCCACAACAGTCCCCAGAGTGTGATGTTCCCCTTCCTGTGTCCACGTGTTCTCATTGTTCAATTCCCACTTATGAGTGAGAATATGCGGTGTTTGGTTTTTTGTTCTTGCGATAGTTTACTGAGAATGATGATTTCCAATTTCATCCATGTCCCTACAAAGGACATGAACTCATCATTTTTGATGGCTGCATAGTATTCCATGGTGTATATGTGCCACATTTTCTTAATCCAGTCTATCATTGTTGGACATTTGGGTTGGTTCCAAGTCTTTGCTATTGTGAATAGTGCTGCAATAAACATACGTGTGCATGTGTCTTTATAGCATCATGATTTGTAGTCTTTTGGGTATATACCCAGTAATGGGATGGCTGGGTCAAATGGTATTTCTAGTTCTAGATCCCTGAGGAATCGCCACACTGACTTCCACAAGGGTTGAACTAGTTTACAGTCCCACCAACAGTGTAAAAGTGTTCCTATTTCTCCACATCCTCTCCAGCACCTGTTGTTTCCTGACTTTTTAATGATTGCCATTCTAACTGGTGTGAGATGGTATCTCATTATGGTTTTTGATTTGCATTTCTCTGATGGCCAGTGATGGTGAGCATTTTTTCACGTGTTTTTTGGCTGCATAAATGTCTTGTTTTGAGAAGAGTCTGTTCATGTCCTTCGCCCACTTTTTGATGGGGTTGTTTGTTTTTTTCTTGTAAATTTGTTTGAGTTCATTGTAGATTCTGGATATTAGCCCTTTGTCAGATGAATAGGTTGCAAAAATTTTCTCCCATTTTGTAGGTTGCCTGTTCACTCTGATGCTAGTTTCTTTTGCTGTGCAGAAGTTCTTTAGCTTAATTAGATCCCATTTGTCAATTTTGGCTTTTGTTGCCATTGCTTTTGGTGTTTTAGACATGAAGTCCTTGCCCATGCCTAGGTCCTGAATGGTAATGCCTAGGTTTTCTTCTAGGGTTTTTATGGTTTTAGGTCTAACATGTAAGTCTTTAATCCATCTTGAATTAATTTTTTGTATAAGGTGTAAGGAAGGGATCCAGTTTCAGCTTTCTACATATGGCTAGCCAGTTTTCCCAGCACCATTTATTAAATAGGGAATCCTTTCCCCATTGCTTGTTTTTCTCAGGTTTGTCAAAGATCAGATAGTTGTAGATATGCGGCATTATTTCTGAGGGCTCTGTTCTGTTCCATTGATCTATATCTCTGTTTTGGTACCAGTACTATGCTGTTTTGGTTACTGTAGCCTTGTAATATAGTTTGAAGTCAGGTAGTGTGATGCCTCCAGCTTTGTTCTTTTGGCTTAGGATTGACTTGGCGATGCAGGCTCTTTTTTGGTGCCATATGAACTTTAAAGTAGTTTTTTCCAATTCTGTGAAGAAAGTCATTTGTAGATTGATGGGGATGGCACTGAATCTATAAATTACCTTGGGTAGTATGGCCATTTTCACGATATTGATTCTTCCTACCCATGAGCATGGAATGTACTTCCATTTGTTTGTATCCTCTTTTATTTCATTGAGCAGTGGTTTGTAGTTCTCCTTGAAGAGGTCCTTCATGTCCCTTGTAAGTTGGATTCCTAGGTATTTTATTCTCTTTGAAGCAATTGTGAATGGGAGTTCACTCATGATTTGGCTGTCTGTTTGTCTGTTATTGGTGTATAAGAATGCTTGTGATTTTTGTACATTGATTTTGTATCCTGAGACTTTGCTGAAGTTGCTTATCAGCTTAAGGAGATTTTGGGCTGAGACAATGGGGTTTTCTAGATATACAATCATGTCATCTGCAAACAGGGACAATTTGACTTCCTCTTTTCCTAATTGAATACCCTTTATTTCCTTCTCCTGCCTAATTGCCCTGTCCAGAACTTCCAACACTGTGTTGAATAGGAGTGGTGAGAGACCAACACTGTGTTGAATAGGAGTGGTGAGAGAGGGCATCCCTGTCTTGTGCCAGTTTTCAAAGGGAATGCTTCCAGTTTTTGCCCATTCAGTATGATATTGGCTGTGGGTTTGTCATAGGTAGCTCTTATTATTTTGAGATACATCCCATCAATACCTAATTTATTGAGAGTTTTTAGCATGAAGGGTTGTTGAATTTTGTCAAAGGCCTTTTCTGCATCTATTGAGATAATCATGTGGTTTTTGTCTTTGGTTCTGTTTATATGCTGGATTACATTTATTGATTTGCGTATATTGAACCAGCCTTGCATCCCAGGGATGAAGCCTACTTGATCATGGTGGATAAGCTTTTTGATGTGCTGCTGGATTCAGTTTGCCAGTATTTTATTGAGGATTTTTGCATCAATGTTCATCAAGGATATTGGTCTAAAATTCTCTTTTTTGGTTGTGTCTCTGCCCGGCTTTGGTATCAGGGTGATACTGGCCTCATAAAATGAGTTAGGGAGGATTCCCTCTTTTTCTATTGATTGGAATAGTTTCAGAAGGAATGGTACCAGCTCCTCTTTGTACCTCTGGTAGAATTCGGCTGTGAATCCATCTGGTCCTGGACTCTTTTTGGTTGGTAAGCTATTGATTATTGCCACAATTTCAGAGCCTGTTATTGGTCTATTCAGAGATTCAACTTCTTCCTGGTTTAGTCTTGGGAGGGTGTATGTGTCGAGGAATTTATCCATTTCTTCTAGAGTTTCTAGTTTATTTGCATAGAGGTGTTTGTAGTATTCTCTGTTGGTAGTTTGTATTTCTGTGGAATCAGTGGTGATATCCCCCTTATCATTTTTTATTGTGTCTATTTGATTCTTCTCTCTTTTCTTCTTTATTAGTCTTGCTAGTGGTCTATCAATTTTGTTGATCCTTTCAAAAAACCAGCTCCTGGATTCATTAATTTTTTGAAGGGTTTTTTGTGTCTCTATTTCCTTCAGTTCTGCTCTGATTTTAGTTATTTCTTGCCTTCTGCTAGCTTTTGAATGTGCTTGCTCTTTCTTTTCTAGTTCTTTTAATTGTGATGTTAGGGTGCCCATTTTGGATCTTTCCTGCTTTCTCTTGTGGGCATTTAGTGCTATAAATTTTGCTCTACACACTGCTTTGAATGTGTCCCAGAGATTCTGGTATGTTGTGTCTTTGTTCTCATTGGTTTCAAAGAATATCTTTATTTCTGCCTTCATTTCGTTATGTACCCAGTAGTCATTCAGGAGCCGATTGTTCAGTTTCCATGTAGTTGAGCGGTTTTGAATGAGTTTCTTAATCCTGAGTTCTAGTTTGATTGCACTGTGGTCTGAGAGACAGTTTGTTATAATTTCCGATCTTTTACAATTGCTGAGGAGAGCTTTACTTCCAACTGTGTGGTCAATTTTGGAATAGGTATGGTGTGGTGCTGAAAAAAATGTATATTCTGTTGATTTGGGGTGGAGAGTTCTGTAGATGTCTATTAGGTCCACTTGGTGCAGAGCTGAGTTCAATTCCTGGGTATCCTTGTTAACTTTC
Source organism: Pongo pygmaeus (assembly GCF_028885625.2). Taxonomy (NCBI): domain Eukaryota; kingdom Metazoa; phylum Chordata; class Mammalia; order Primates; family Hominidae; genus Pongo; species Pongo pygmaeus. The sequence continues at coordinate 107,156,504 of NC_072382.2, read as the reverse complement.
TGTCTCGTTGATCTCTCTAATATTGACAGTGGGGTGTGAAAGTCTCCCATTATTATTGTGTGGGAGTCTAAGTCTCTTTGTAGGTCACTCAGGACTTGCTTTATGAATCTGGGTGCTCCTGTATTGGGTGCATATATATTTAGGATAGTTAGCTCTTCTTGTTGAATTGATCCCTTTACCATTATGTAATGACCTTCTTTGTCTCTTTTGATCTTTGTTGGTTTAAAGTCTGTTTTATCAGAGACTAGGATTGCAACCCCTGCCTTTTTTTGTTTTCCATTTGCTTGGTAGATCTTCCTCCATCCTTTTATTTTGAGTCTATGTGTGTCTCTGCACATGAGATGGGTTTCCTGAATACAGCACACTGATGAGTCTTGACTCTTTATCCAATTTGCCAGTCTGTGTCTTTTAATTGGAGCATTTAGTCCATTTGCATTTAAAGTTAATATTGTTGTGTGTGAATTTGATCCTGTCATTATGATGTTAGCTGGTTATTTTGCTCGTTAGTTGATGCAGTTTCTTCCTAGCCTCGATGGTCTTTACAATTTGGCATGATTTTGCAGTGGCTGGTACCGGTTATTCCTTTCCATGTTTAGTGCTTCCTTCAGGAGCACTTTTAGGGCAGGCCTGGTGGTGACAAAATCTCTCAGTGTACTACTTTTCTTACATTTCTCTATGGCAGTGATTACCAAGTAGCCCAACGCCTGACCTTCTGGGAGTCACACAGCCTTCTTCATCATAATCAACAGTCATTCTCAGAATCTCAGTGCCGTAACTCTTCTGTTCTGGGCAATACCAAGTTCAATTTTAACGAAGCTCTTTTAGTTCCAAGAAACAAAGACAGAGCCAGACCAGTCTGAAAATCTTTATTTTCTGAAAAATGTAACTTGCAAGAACACACGTAGAGCAAAAGGGAGAAACTTGGAAATTTTTATGCAAGTAAGCCAGGCTGAGACTCCTAATGGCTGAGACTGGGCTGGTCCTTGTTTGACAGGGTGGACTCTAAAGTCGTCCTTGCATCCCAGAATTTGAGACCTAATCCATGATTTATCTTGAAACTGCTCCAGTGTGTTTGAGAGGAACAGGCGTTCTCTAACTGACGCAAAGTTTTATGTATATCCATTTATATTAAGCTTAATTATATTGCCCCAATTTTCTATAACTTTCCTAATTTTCTGTATTGTACTTATCAATATTTAAGAGAGAGGTTTATTGAAGACTCTCATTCCAATGGTAGATGTGTCAATTTTCCAATTTAATTTTTATTAATTTTTGCTTTATATCATATGAAGCCATTTTATTATTTGGAGATATTTAGAATTGTTATATCTTTACAGTAAGTTAAATGTTATTATAATCTAACAGCTTTCTTTCCAATATAGATTTTATTTAAAAATTGAAACATGTAATATTAATATTCTTATGCAAGTCAGTGTTTGATTAGTATTTCTGTATAGTATCATTTTCCTCTATAACTTTCTTTTTAATCTTTCCATGTGTTTATACTGAAGGTTTGTATTTTGTTAATATTGTTAGTTTTTATTTTTTAAATCTAAGAATCTCTGTTGTTTAACTGGTAAGTTTATATTTATTACATTATGGATATATTTTTCTCTATTTAAAATGATTTAATAGAACCCAAAATCTTAAACTAGTTTTAATGTAGGTATCATTGATTGGTAATGGGGAGAAAAGAGAGGTATATTGATAGCTTTGTGTTTTCTGATAACTCTTTAAATTAATAAAATTATTAAATTTATTCAACCTTTTTTTTTGGAGATAGCCTGTCACCCAGGCTGGCGTGCAGTGTTGCAATCACAGCTCAACCTCTCAGGCTCAAGTGATCAACCTAAAGTAGCTGGGACCACAGGTGTGCACCACCACATCCTGCTAAATTTTTTTTCTTAATTATTTTGGTGGAGACAGAGTCTCATCATGTTGCTCAGTCTGGTCTCAAATTCTTGGGCTCAAGCAATCCACCCCCTGCATGGCCTCCCAAATTGTTGGGATTATAGGTATGAGCCACTGCATCTGGCCTATTCAATCTATTTTTAAGTTCACCTATGTCTACTTAACAAAGCAATGAGTGTTTTCTAATAATTTTTATTTCATTTAATTTAACATAATTTTTAGTCTATGAAAAAGATTGAACTATGCTCTGGGGCTATAAAGGGGAATAATGCAATGTCATTTCCCTCGAATAGAAAAGAGTTGTTTGTATTCTAATAATACTTATAATTTATATAGAAAAGGTATTTATAAATCAATGGGCCATTATTATAAGGTAGTTTCTCTAAGTACTTTTACATTTACTCTTTAGAGAGTTTTAGCTGCAGTACCTTTAAAGTGGCGATTTGATTTCATTAATTTTACATAAATAATGATGTATTTCAGGGATTTTTTTAGTGCAAAGTTCTTTGATAGCGTAATCACTATAATCTCAATAGACAGTGGGCTGGCTGCTTGACACATGGTGTTAAACATGACAGGTACACTCTATGTTCTCATACAGCTAAGAGAGTTGGACAAAAGATTCCAGATCAACAAATAACTGTAGGAGTATAGTGAAACTATGGGAACATGTGACACAAATCATTTACCTAGTTTGAAGTTTAGGGAAAGCTTTCTGAAAGAGCTGCTAAGTAGACTCAGGTCTAAATAATGAAAAGAAGTTAATTTAATAAAAATTGGGGAGGAAGAGCATTCTAGGCAAGGAGACTAGGCTATGTGAAGACTGGAGAATGCAAAGACCATGGGAAATTTGAAGTAATAAATAGAGCCCTGTGAAGAGAAAGATGGGGACAAGCTAAAATGGGTGAGGTAGACAACAGAGAAATCATGCAGGGCCAATCAGAATCCATGAAGGATTTTACACCGAAACTATTTCTCCATTTTTAGGGCGCTACTTATTTTCCAGGGCTAATGCAAATGTAAAGATGAAGAATTCTGGTAATTCATATACACTGTTTTTGACCCAGCCAGAAAAATAATCAGCCTACAGAAGGAGCTGGCCCCCTTAAGTCAGGCACAGTGGGTGATGGTTAATAGCTATGTCTTCCTCATGGAACACTGGGGTTCCCATTTATTTGAAAGACATAAAATGATTCTCACATACAGATATTACTATCTGGCTACATAAGTTCTCCCCCACTGCATAGATGCTTTCTTGGCCTCTGAGATGTTTGCCTTAATGAACTGCTGTTCTTTCAACAGTTCTGGTTTCTCAGAAATTATTTCACCCAACAATTGGCTCTTAAAGTTCAATAATTCTCATTTCCACAGCATGTGTTTGAGAAGCAAAACACACTCTCACACTACGCTCTGACACCGTATCTTTCTAGCAACATCGTACCAGGCAGCAATCTCGGTCAGCACATATGTTAGACGCTTGTTTGGCAGCAGGGCACGGCATTGTTATATGCTGAACAGTCACTTGACTTGGCATGCATTTCTCAGCACATAACACCCTTCTAATGTCTTTTGGCTTGCCAATATGCCTACTAGAATTCAAGTTTCATCAGTTACTCAAAATATTATGCATTCATGTTTATTTCACAATAACCATGAAAATCAAGGAATTCATTTTGATATGTAAAATTCCACTTAATGTGAATAGAGAAAGTGACTTTATTTGGAGATAGGTTGTTGCAGATATAGTTAGTTAAGATAAGTCATATGGCAACATGATAGGCCCCTCATCCAATATGACTGGTATCTGGTATCTATATAAAGGGGAAACTTGGAGACAGATACAGAGAGAGAAGATGATGTGACGAGACTCAGAGAAGACAGGCATCTACAAGCCAAAGAGAGAGGCCTTGAATTCATCCTTTTTCTAAAGTCTGCAGAACAAACTAACACTGCCACCACCATGATTTTGGATTTCTAACCTCTAGCACTGTGAAAAAATAAGTTTCTGTTGGTTAAGCCATGAGTTTGTGATACTTTGTTATATTAGTCCTAGCAAACTGATACAGCAGTATTGTGTATTGTGGTTTCCATTTCTAAATTCACGATGACAATCTTTGCTACAGGTATCCAATGATTCATACAATCTTAATCTCTCATTTCAGAAAAATAATCTATGGGCTGTTAATTTATACCAAACTATAAGCTAGTTTAGGAAATGTTGCATTTTTAAAAGATCACCTGGAAAGCATTATTTTTAAGAATTGTCAGTATCAGTGAATTGTGATAATTTTCTTGGAAGAGGGATTCCTGATATTCCTCAGTCAATTCAAGTCACAATGTATGGTTAATACTGAGGTTTAGTTCAGGACTTCAGTTGTTAAAGGAATATTTCAGGGCTAAGACTGCAAGGGCAAAGCAATCTCTTTTTGATACATAATTGGTGCCAGTATATTTACATAAACATGTCCAGTTGGAACAGACTTGGGAACAAATTAATTCCAACCAAAAAAAAAATTTGTCACTAATTATAAAAACAATTGACAGAAAGATTGTACAGCCTGCTGCTCTCATATAAACAGTGAAATTACCTTAGCTGTGACAAGTAAACAATGAGAAAACAGTAGCTCTAATTAGCATTTTGACATCTATGCATTATGGAAAACTCTGAGAATAATATAATGCTTTAATAAAGTATATTTTGGATTACTCGTACTTGAACTTATCAAGCAGTATTTTTGTGTCTAATAGCTTCATTGCCACAGTCACATTAATTTATTGGAAAGAGTCAAAATACATATACCAGATTAATAGCACATCACAGGATTTTGAAAATATCTTCTAACCAGCAACTAAGAAACATACACATACACTTCTGATTTTTGCATGAACACCTACGCAGATAGAGATTCCACAGTGGCTCTTAGTAACCAATGCTGATGTTAGCAAATTTGAAGTTCAACCATCAGAAACCTCATGGATCTTATATCCTACTTTCCTATCTTCTTGTCCCTGCAGGGTGGAAACAACTAACAAAATATAAACACAAAATAATCATTATTCAACAGAATATTAAAAACAAAATCTCAGGCTTTAACCTTCTATTTATAAAATAAAAGTGACTAATTCTTTTATTCAACACTCATGTAGTGAGGGCTAAAAGGGGTCAGGGACTATTCTAAGTGCTGGAGATATACAGGTAAAGAGACAAAGTCCTTCAGCTTCTCTTAGTGACACTTATGTTCTAGTGAGAGACAAAGGCAATATAGAAAAAAAAAAGAAAAAAAAACCTTTAGGTAATAATGAGATCTCTGAAGAAAGATATTGTGAGGGAATGGAAAGGAAGGGAGTTGGGTTTGGGATGGCGAGTAATTGAGAGTTAGTATGGTCAGCAAAGTTCTCTGAGTAGGTATATGAATGATGTAATGTAACACACCACACGCAGTTCTATGCAAAGCATTTCCCAGGAGGAGGGAATATTAAATATAAAGTCTCTAAGGCAGAAAATGCTTAGGTCTTAGAAGATAAACAAGACCAGTGTATGGCTGGAGAAAAATAATTAAGAGGGAGAGTGTCAGGGAAGGAGATCAGAGGCAAGGACAGGGATCAGAGCATGTATCTCAGCCCCACTCTGGTATATCGGCTTAATCATCATATTTAATTAACTAGAATAAGAGTATAATGTATGTAATACATGCTGCTATGGTTTGAATGTTTCCTCCAAAATTCATGTTGAAACTTAATCCCTGAATGTAGAAAGATATGGAAAGGTGGCAGTATTGAAACGTGGGGCCCTTAAGAGGTGAATGGATCGTCAGGGTTTGCCCTCATGAATGGATTAATCCACTCGTAGATTAATGGATTAAATGGTTAATAGGTTGAAGCATTATTATGGGAGTGGAGCTGAAGGCTTTATAAAAAGAGAAAAAGAGACCTGAGCTGGCACATGAGCTCCCACAGCACATGATATTCTGTGTAGCCTCTGGACACTGTAGAGTCCCCTTCAGCAAGAAGGCTCCCATCAGAGGCAGCTTCTTAACCTTGGACTTCTCAGTCTCCATAACTGTATGAAATAAATTTCTTTTTAAAGTAAATTATTCAGTTTCAGATATTCTGTTACAAGCAACAATAAAAATGGATTAAGACATATGCTTATCAAATCTTAACATTGAAAAATATCAGAAAGATCTCTGTTCTCTAAAGGACAGAATAACAAATCAATATGAGTTAATGGAAAATTTCCTATAACATAATCTCAGTGGAGCCACTAACTTTATACTGGTGGGAAGTAGCTCAGTTAATATACACAGGCCTCATTCTCCCTATCCCTTAAAAAAGGGGGGATTGGATTATATTATTGTACATTTTTTCAGCTTTGAGAATTGAAGAATTTAGATAATTTTCCTTTCGTGAATTGAAGCAATAGCTTAAATTCAGTAAGATGAAATACAGTAGGAACAAATAGAACCACATTTGTCTTTAAAATTTTAAATTGTATGTCAGAAGAAAGAGTCTAGAAATCCTTGAAAATCCCTAGGAAGTTGCAACTAATTTTAGGTTTCAGAAAATAACATGATCATAAAGGAAAAAAGAATATCATAAAAGTCTAGCACACTTTGATTTAAGGCTATAAGTCTCAATTTATATCTAATTTTAACATTCTCTAATCCAGTGATTTTTTAATGACATTTCCAAATATTTTATTTATTATATTGCATCCTGGACCTATTCTGTTTTTTCTTTAGAGATAAAATTCACATACTATAAAATTTAACCTTTAAAGTACAAAATTCAGTGGCTTTGGTATATTTACAAGGTTGTTAAACATAACCACTATTTTATTCCAGAACATTTTTATCAACCCCAAGAGAAACATTGTGCCCGTAAGCAGTCACTCCATCTTTTCCCTCACCATCCTCCCTAGGCAAACATTAATCTGTGTTCTATATCTGTGAATATGCTTCTTCTGAATATTTTCTATAAATGAAATCATATAATATGTAGCCTCTTTGACTTAGTGCAATGTTTTCAAGGTTCATCCGTGTTGTACGTATCGGTACTTCTTCCTATTTAGGCATGAATACTATCTCACTTTATGGATATGCCACATTTTATTTACATTCGCCAGTTGATAGACATTTAGGTTGTTTCCAATTTTTGGCTGTCATAAATGATTCTATGAACATTTATACACAAAGTTTTGTGTAAACATATGTTTTTTAGGAGTAGAATTGCTGTACCTTATGGTAACTCTTGTTAAACTTTTTGAGGAACTACCAAACTGTTTTCCAACACAGCTGTATCATTTTAAATTCCTTCCAACTAGCAAATGTATGAGAGTTCCCATGTCTCCATGTTCTTGCTCCACCCTCTAATGTATTTTTGGATTAATCAATAGACATGTTTTGGAAGAGATGAAAGATTTAATTTTATTTTTAAGATCACAGGATAATGAAATTCAAATTTAGAGAAATTGAAACCATTTTACAAACAAACACTTTACTGCAGCTGTTTACAAAATTAGTCTCCGTTAAGATAAATGCAAAAAAGCAAGCCATGTGGGGCTATTATTGACTCTTAGCATATTTGCTTAATCTGCAGTATGTTCAGAATTACACTGTGTATCTCTTCATGATTCAGGGTCATCCTATATGTCTAATAGTCTGTCCCAGAGAAAATAAAATGTATAGATAATGCCTATGACATCTCAAAGTGAATATTAGCAGGGCATGACTGCTGGGTGATAAAAAGATGAAACAGATCAAGATTGGGGCATATTGCTAGATTAGTGTAGGACAGAGTAAGTAAATTAGGCTTGGCTGACAACAGACATAATTGTGTCCCTGGGGTATTCTAACCCCAAATTAATTTCTCAGGTATATGGTCAATATCAGGAGGCCAAAATGTATCCAGATGCTCCAAGAGGACTGTAATGATTTGTGAGAAGGCAATCAGAAGATATTCAGAATTTCAGAAAGATTGTTTTTTGGCAAAACTTGAAAAATAGATAAATAGCTCACTGCCCTGGGATGAGAATTTCTGGCAGTGTTTTATTTCCTAAGACCTGGCAAAATCATCATTGTCTTAGGATAGGTGTGAAATACTAAGGAAGTTACAAGAAAAAGCATGTGTAAAAGGATCCCAAACCAAAGCTAAACAATAAGAATTATGGCATAACGTGTGAACATAAGCACTAATCTTAGGCATAGAGACCTCATTATCTGAATAAGAGCATAAATACGAAAAGCGTGACCTAGAAGTCGTTGGTGAGCAATGGCTTTGCTCCAGGTTAGAGGGAAGCAGATTAAAAGTCCTGAAACTCAGAGCTGAGTCCTGAGGCCTGGGGTATCACTGGTTGGTCTGATAGTGGGTAGGGGATTGACCCAGGAAAAACAATTTGTCTATAGTAGACTTGAAAGTTTCATTCTACTTGCATTCTATATATGTGGGAAAGTCACTTGAATCTAAGTCTTACTGAGTTTAAAGTTGCTTCAGTTCTTTTTTTTTTTTTTTTTTTTTTTTTTTTTTTTGAGGTGGAGTCTTGCTCTGTCGCCCAGGCTGGAGTGCAATGGCTTAATCTCGGCTCACTGCAACTTCCACCTCCCTGGTTCAAGTGATTCTCCCGCCTCAGCCTCTCGAGTAGCTGGGATTGCAGGCACCTGCCATCATGCCCAGCTAATTTTTGTATTTTTGGAGAGATGGGATTTCACCATGTTGGCCAGGCTTTAGTTCTTTTCTCTAGTTTGCTGTATTATGGAAATAGGAGAAATATTGAAACTCTGGCTGAGAGAGTAGGGTTTAATCCTTGATAGAAGAAAAGCAGAAGTAGGGGAAAATAAGGAAAGGGCTGCTAATATCTCCAGGGTATTACATTTAAAGTGAAAACAAGATTATGGGCATGTCATGGGAGATGCATTTTATCTCATCCTTGTTTATTTCTATTTTTCACCTCCTTATCACCACAACCAGACACCCACATCCATTTGTTAACCACGATGGTCTTATTATTTCATTCTTGTTAATGTCTTATACCTGTCTCCTCTATTTTCCACCTTCAGTGCTTCAGCACATATTTTTTTTTTATTTATAGCAACTCCGCAGATTTCAAACTCATCTCTCTAATACCAGATTCCCCAGTCCATCCCACTCTCTCTTCTCATTAATTTCTGCCACACTGCCTGAAAGATATTATAACACCCCAAAGTATTCCCATTATTTCCATGATAAAAGTCCTTCAGAAGGTCTACATCATTTGAAGGATAAATTCCAAAACTCATAAGCATTATGTCTAGATTTGACCCCTAATCAGCTTTCAGCCTCATCATACGAGGAGCCTTTTTTCATTCCATATTCTTGCTACACCAAACTAATTAAAAGTTGCCTAAAATAAGACATTTATTTTACTAGATGCTGAGTATTTGCATTTGCTGTTTCTGTTTCTTAGATTTTGCCTCCTGATCCTTTATCACTATTAACTTTTAAGAACTTTCCACTGTTGTACAGAACATATCACAGCATATTAAAATTTCACTTTGTCTTTTTGGTTTAATTGCATCAATATCACTGTCACCTCTAGGATGTGAGCTCTATGGAAGAATAAATTGTATCTTATCTATATTTATTTAAATATATATGTGCTTGCCCCATAGTGAGTGTTCAATAACTCTTTGAATGAGGCAAGCATGTATACTCCAATGTATAGATAGTGAAGATTTAGATTTAGAGCTTTCTTTTAGGAATGTGGATCTTTAGAACCTGTACGATCGAATTGCATGATATCATTTATGAGCTGTAAACAAAGGCATGCCATGTTAGTAAGCCTTCTGTGCTTTAGTTTTCTCATATGTCAAATGGGTTTATGGGTTTAATAAATATAACTGCCACATTAGATTAATGTAAGAATTAAATGAAATGAGATAAACCATGCAAAGGCCTGAGAAAATGTCTGGCACACAGTGAACAGGCAACAAATAATTTTGATGATGGTAATGATGGTGATGATGATTATAGCTATGTGTGTGATGGTGATGTTGAGGTGTGCCATTTGAATAAACTAGCCCTGCATTTTTGTGTGTCTTAGGGAACTATGGAAAGGGGAAATGGATCTAATATGTATTGAATTCTATTACTTTCCTGATGTTATTTCACTTAATTCATACGACTCATTTCCATTAGTAAAGAAGTTAAGGCTTAAACAGGGAAAAACCATGTGTCTAGTTCACACAGCTTCAAAGTATATGCACATTAGTTGCCAGGAATTCTGTTTATAGGACTCTATGATAAATTATCTTGGGTTATTCCTTTGATTATGATAACAGCTGCTTTGGGCAACTAAGGATGATAAATTTTTATACTTTATAATAAAAATTGTTAAAATATTGCCTCAGCCTAAGCTCTCACAAGGACCTGATCCAAACCAAAGCACATTTTAAACACAAAAGGGTAATTCCTTTGCTTCTAGTTCTTGGAACTCTGTGGTGTAATGATAGGAACTTGAGGTTTGGAACAAGATAAATGAAGTGTTCCTGTTCTACTTCGCTTTTCAGAAAACACCTAAGTAAAACCTTTCTTTAAAGGACACATGAACAAATTGAACCAGTCAGAGGGGAAAGATCAGGATGATGAAGTGACTCAGAAATCAGGTAATATTAAAAACAGTTGGAAGAAACAAGGAGAAAGTAGACTTAAAGAACAAAATAGTGGTTTACTTTAAATATTTGATATTCTGTTTTATGAGAATATGTTTCCCTATATGACTAAAATAGGCAGAATTGGGACCATTGGTATAAAGCACAGTGTATTTTTATAATATTTGTACAAATTTATGTTCTGCACAAGCTTCCTTTTGTATATGTACTAATTTGTGATGTATTTGTACAGTGTTTGGCCTCAATATAAGAAAATATTTTCTAATAAAGAAAATTGTAATGAAAAGAGATAGTTTGTGAAAAACTGAGTTCTTAGTCTATGGAATTGATTTCAAAGTCCAGAGTGCTAACCATTACACGATGGGGCCTATGGAATTGATTTCAAAGGGAATGAATTTTAATTCATGACATTGAAGATGCCCTCTAAACATGATAATCTATAAATATGGGCTAGTTTCTGGAGAATGTATGATATTCCCAGCAGCATCAACCTCATTAGCCTCTTCTACCATCTTATCCTGGGTAGATTTAGTAATTATTTTGTGCACCTACTGGGAAAATACCAATCTCTGCTTCTGTTATATGACCACATGATACTGTAGAAAGATCATGAACTTGGAGTTAGACAGACTTGAGTTTCCAATCTTGAATTTTTCCACTTACTATTCTGAGGACATTATACAGTTTCCCCAGGCCTCAGCACTTTTTATCTCCAAAATAGGAATACCATTTATTTGGTAGCAGGATTTAGTAAAGTGGTATGTGAAATGCCTACCACATGGCAGTAATCAACAAATAAAAACATCCGTACCATCTGATGAACAATATTGACATGGATGATTGCCAAGGAAAAATATTTACTTAATTTTTCAGTAAAGTTTTCATTAAAGCATAGCATATACACAAACATGCACTCAAAATATAATAGGTCGACTGGATACATTTTCTTAAAGTAAGTAGTTTTTTTTCTTGAAACAAATACATTTTATCCTGCACGCAGAGTATAATATCCAATTTAAGAGAGATAATAAACACCCATGATTGAGCATGCAATATCAAAGCAGCTGAGTTTGATTGGAGTACACTATGTTTTTACATTATTTCAGTACCATACAAATACAAAATGGGCAAATTATATGTGAATATATTTATGAATTTTGGTCAGAGTAAACTTGTAACTAGCATCCAAATAGAAAATTACACCAGAATCTCTCTTATACTTCCTCTTAGAATCTAACCACAAATTTATTCATGGTATGGCAGAGAGCAGATTTTTTAATATATATTCATTTTTTTTGCATAGAAAGCAGTGCGTGTCCACCTAAGTATGCATCAGAATTATCTGGAAGTTTTGCTAAACAGAGAAATCTAGAGGCCCCCCTCCAGACTCTCCAAACCAGAATCTCCAAACCAGTAGATCTGGAGTGGGCCCATGAATTTGCAATTCTAACAGGTTCTCAGGTAGTACTGATGCTGCTGGCCCAGGGACCACACTTTGAAGATCATTAGTCTACAGCATTTCATTTCATGAATGCGCAACAGTTATTTATCCATTATTCTCACGGTGGAAATTTAAGGTATTATGGATAATACAGAGCTTATCATTCCTATACATGTGCTTGGATGGGTAGACACTTAATAGATAAAGAAATAAAAATTACAGGGTTATGGTTTATGCATATATTTGTACATAATTCATATTGTGCAGAAGTTCAAGAGTGGTAGTACTAACTTGTATTTTCACCTATAAAAGAGAGGCCTTGGTTATCTTCCAGAGTTTTTATAGTTTTAGGTTTTACATTTAAGTCTTTAATCCATCTTGAATATGTGGTATAAGGAAAGGTTCCAGTTTCAATCTTCTGCATATGGCTTGCCAGTTATCCCAGTACCATTTATTGAATAGGGAGTCCTTTCCTCATTGCTTGTTTTGCCAACTTTGTCAAAGATCATATGGATATTTGCCAATGTCCATGATGAACACAGATGCAAAAATCCTCAACAAAATACTAGCAAATTGAATTTAGCAGCACATCAAAAAGCTAATTCACCATGATCAAGTAGGCTTTATCTCAGGGAGGCTGGGTTGCTTCAACATATTAAAACCAATAAATGTGATTCATCACATAAGGGGAACTAAAACCAAAACCACATGATTATTTCAACGGATGCAGAAAAATCTTTTGATAAAGTTAAACACTCCTTCATATTAAAAACCCTCAACACACTAGGCATTGAAGGAACACACTTTAAAATAATAAGAGCCATCTATGAGGAACCCACAGCCAACATCACACTGAATGAGCAAAAGCATTAGCCTTGAAAACTGGAATAAGACAGGGATGCCCTCTCTCATCATTCTTGATCAACATAGTACTGGAAGTCCTAGCTAGAGTGATCAGGCAAGAGAAAGAAATAAAAGGCAGTCAAATAGGAAGACAGAAAGTCAAACTATCTATGTTTACAGACCGTATGATTCTATATGTAGAAAACACCATATTCTCTGCTCAAAAGTTCCTTGATCTGATAAACAACTTCAGCAAAGTTACAGGATACAAAATCAATGAACAAAAATCCATAGCATTCCTATACACCAACAACATCCGAGCTGAGAGCCAAATCAAGAATGTGATCCCATTCACAATTGCCAAAAAAATAATAAAATACCTAGAAATACAGCTAAGCAAGGAAGTGACAGATTTCTACAATAAGAATTAAAAACAACACTGTTCAGAGAAACCAGAGATGATGCAAACAAATGGAAAAACATTCCATGCTCATGGAGAGGAAGATTCAATATAATTAAAATGGCCATACTGCCCAAAGCAATTTACAGATTCAATGCTATCCCTATGAAACTACAATGACATTCTCTTTATAATTTGAAAAAAAAAACTATTCTAAAGTTTATATGAAACAAAAATAAGATAAAAGCTCAAATAACCAATGCAATCCTAAGCAAAAAGAACAAAGCTATAGGCATCACCTGGCTTCAGACTACACTACAAGACTGCAGTAACCAAAACAGTATGGTACTAGTACAGAAACAGACACATAGACCAGTGGAGCAGAATAGAGAGCCCAGAAATAATGCCACATACCTTCAACCATCTGATCTTCCACAAAGTTGACAAAAACAAGCAATGGGAAAAGAACTCCCTGTTCAATAAATGGTGTTGGGATAACTGGCTAGCCATTTGCAGAAGACTGAAACTTGGCCCCTTCCTTACACAGTATAAAAAATCAACACAAGGTGGATTAAAGACTGAAATGTAAAATCTAAAAGTATAAAAACCCTGGAAGATAACCTAGGAAATACCATTTTGGACATATGACTGGTGAAAGATTTTATGATGAAGATGTCAAAAGCAATTACAGCAAAAAATTGACAAATGGGTCCTAATTAAACTAAAGAGCTTCTTTTCAGCAAAATATTGACCAAGTAAACAGACAACCTATATAATGGGAGAAAATACTTACAAACTATGTATACTACAGAGGTCTAATGTTCAGCATCTTTAAGGAACTTAAACAAATTTATAAGCAAAAAACAACCAATCCCCTTACAAAGTGGGTAAAGGACATGAACAGACACTTTCCAAAAAAAGACATTTAGGTGGCTAACAATCATAGGAAAAAAAGGTCAACATCACTAATCATTAGAAAAATAAAAAATGCAAATAAAATCCATGAGATACCATCAGACCAGTCGGAATGACTATTATTAAAAAGTAAAAAAATAACAGATGCTGGTGAGGTTGCAGAGAAAAGAAAACATAACACTACTGGTGGGAATATAAATTAGTTCAGCTATTGTGGAAAGCAGTTTGGAGATTTCTGAAAGAACTTAAGACACAGTTACCATTCAATGTAGCAATCTCATTACTGGATATATATCCAACAAAATATAAGTCATTCTACCATAAAGACACTTGCACACATATGTTCATTGCAGCACTATTCACAATAGTGAAGACATGGAATCAACCTAACTGCCCATCAGTGCTAGACTGCATAAAGAAACATATGCACCATTGAATACTACACAGCCATAAAAAATAATGAGATCATATCTTTGCAGCAACATGGAGAGACTTGGAGGCTGTTATCCTAAGTGAACTAACACAGGAGCAGAAAACCAAATACTGCATGTTCTCACTTATAAGTGGAAGCTAATTATCTAGTACATGTGGACAAAAAGAAGGGAACATAGACACCAGGGCCAACAAGAGAGTGGAGATTGGGAGGAGGGTGAGGATCAAAAAACTACCTATTGGGTAATATGCTTATTAATACCTATTGGGTAATATGCTTATTAATACCTATTGGGTACTATGTTTATTACCAGGGTTACAAAATAATCTGTACACCACATCCCCACAACATGTAATTTACCCATATAACAAATATGCACATGTGCCCTGAAGCCCAAAATAAAAGTAAAAAAAAAAAAAAAGGGCTAATGTTTAACAGCAACAACAAAAAATAAAAGGCTAGATGCTTTACATATGTAATAACTTTTTCATTTTTTAAAGAAATGGCACTAAATATGTAATGGTGTCTCACTGTGATTTTAACTTGCATTTTTCTGGTAAGTAAATATTGAACATATCTTCACATGCTTCATTTGAATATTCTCTTTTGAAGTACATTTTCAAGACATTTGTTCAATTTTTTCCGATTTACATTTTTTCCTGCTAGATTGCCCCATATAGACAGTCCCTATTTCCAGAAAATAGGCAAAAAAAGCCTATAAATTATATTAATGATTATATGTATAATTATATATTATACTAATATTTATATATAATTATATATTATATTAATAACTTATGGAGCTTTTGTCTATTTTATATTATATAAAATTATATAGATTATATTACTATATGGGAGTTTTTCGTCTATTTTCTGGATATAGGGACTGTCTGTATGGGGTATCTAGCAGATGAGGACAACAAATGGTATCACAGATATGTTCATTGTCCAGACAAAAAGAATAAGCACCAGAATTGGTCTCAGAACTCTAGGGTGAGGGAAAAATATATGAAGGTTCTCCCAAGTCTTAAGGACACTTATGGAATTGAGGGACACTGCAGCTACAATCTGTGAATGTCTAAGCCCAGATGGGAGGACAAACATTTCCACAGATACCTGTGAGTGTAAATGACCTGAAGGTATAACGCCCCCTTCTCCAACACCTCAGCCTGTGTAACACAATTTAACCACAGGCAGAGGGAAGTGAAGACAGAAGCTGACCATTGAATTGTCCACCCAAATGTCCCTCCAAATGAACTTATTCCTGTTCTTGTCCTCTCACTTGAATTTACGGATAAAAGATGTAGAGGTTGTGGATGATCTCATTCATCAAAGAAGATTTCATTTCCATAATTTTAATTATATTTAAAAATTGAAATTTTAACATTTATTAGAATTTGTATCATTTTATTGCTTCTTTCCCAAATTGTAATCTGTATAATGGCTTAAATCAAATACCAGGGCTGGGACAGTTACAGTGCTAAGAAGCAAATATAGCTGCTAGTTTTGGGTGTCTTAGTCACCAACAGTCTTGTGACTACATATGAGTACATTGCACAGGATGGGGAAAAACAGGATTTCTCCAACTTGAAGCAAGACATGCCATCAGCATTTGACCATTAATTGTTGCATATCTGTTAGGGAAATGCTAGAAGAAAGAAAATGATACCTACATCATCCTTTTTAAACCAGGGCCCTCAGGACTATGCATGTCTGACACAAAACCATACCCTGTGTCCATAGTATTGACTTTAGATTGTGGTAAATAAAGCATAGCAGTAAAGCCCAGAAAAGTAAT
Source organism: Pongo pygmaeus (assembly GCF_028885625.2). NCBI lineage: Eukaryota > Metazoa > Chordata > Mammalia > Primates > Hominidae > Pongo > Pongo pygmaeus. The sequence continues at coordinate 107,140,118 of NC_072382.2, read as the reverse complement.
TCATGAAATGACTAAATGCTTCCCCTAAAACTGGTGACATTTAGAAGTATTTTTGATTGAAAAGTTTTAAATCTCCATAAAACCAATGCTAGATTAAAATGCAAGCCATGCTCTATGACTAACCTTAAGTGACACCCTTGTCTTTTTATTTCCTACAGGGTTGTAATGTTCTTCAGCTCTCACAGTGATTAATGAATGAAAGAATTACAAAACAGAATAAAATCAGTTAATTACTAATGCTCTAAATTGAAATTCATATTTAAATTGCAGTTCAATTTTTGGAATGAAGGAATACAAAGCATGCAATATTTTTTCATTGTATAAACCTTATAGAGATGCCATAGTACATTTAATGTAATTTTATAAAAAGAATTTTGAATCAAGAATTATTCAACCGTATTTATGGAAGTAAAACAGTGCTATAGAGAAGCTGTTTCTATGTTTTCAGTTATTTTGGTGATACAATTATCTTTTAGCTATTTCAAAAAGATAATCCATGAAACTGAAATACTAACAAATTATCCAAAGTAAAAATTTATGCATGTAATATCACCTTAGATACAGATAAACATAAATTGGAAAAGACTTTTTCCATCTTTTGAATATATTTATACTTTTTTCTGAAGCATTAAATGCTTCTTTAAAAAATTATAAAATGCTAAAGTATAGAAATGTATAGAGAGTAGTATCACAAAATATCCATGTATTCACAAGCTGGTCTGTTACATTTACTTCAGATACATCATTTTTAAAAAATGAAACAATACAAGTAGCCCGGGCATGGTGGCTCACACCTGTAATCCCAACACTTTGGGATGCCAAGGCAGGAGGATCACTTGAGCCCAGGAGTTCCCGACCAGCCTGAACAACATGGAGAAGGTCTCTTCTTTATCTGTATTATTTCTGCTGTTTTCTATGCCAATTCCCTTATCTCCTTCAATCTTTATCTTTAAAACCGGATTGGACATTGTATTTGAAAAAGTGTTTGTAGTAACAGTTTGCATACTAGGATAAAGCTTTCCTTTTCCAGAAAGGATTTTATTTCTCTTATATTGTCACTTTATGGTACTGGCAATCGAGAACCACCTTAAGCTAAAATCAGAGTGAGAATTTCTGGGACAGTCAGAAACTTATTTTCCCATAGCTGGGAAATATCCGGCTTATATGTAGCGTCTGCTGTCTCCAGCATGTTGTCCTTCATAAGAGAAGTGGCTTGTGCTCTGTCCCTGCCAGTGTCTAGACTACAGCCATTGTTCCCAAGTCCTGAGAGCATGTCAAAAGTTCTGCTTGGTCTGTGCCAAATACCCCCAGGAGAAAGAATTTCTAAATGCAGTGTTTACTCTCAGAATTTCAGAACTTCTCCCTTGACCTAATTTACTGTTTTACTAGTACTCTGCCTTTGAGATAATTTTTTAATGTGTTTTGTCCTGCTGTGTTAGCTTTCTTCAGTGATACTTATTAATCCAAGTTATGCTAATCCATATTGCTGTAATCAGAATCCATTCCAGGTATAGAATCTGACGACCACCAATGTCTTTCCAAGTATTTCTTTCTCTATACTATTTATCTCACTGAAACTCTCATTAGACACATGTTAGAACCTCTCATTGGTTCATCTGATGGATCTTTTAAATCTTTTTTCTCTACCTTTTAGGCACTTTCCTGAGATGTGTCTTATAATTATCCAGGTTTCCTTTAGGTCGTTACTTATCAGCTGTTCAATTCATTAATTGAGAATCTGCTTTAAATTGTTGCATTTATTTTAATATTTAAGCGGTTTTATTTGTAACTTATTCAAATTAGATGACCTTTTTTCTTCTAGAGTTGATTTTTTTTTTTTTTTGAGTCAGAGTCTTGCTCTGTTGCCCAGGCTGGAGTGCAGTGGTGTGATCTCAGATCACTGCAACCTCCACCTCCTGGGTTCAAGTGATTGTCCTGCTCCAGTCTCCCAAGTAGCTGGGACTACAGGTGCCCACCACCATGCCCAGCTAATTTTTTTTTTTTGTATTTTTAGTAGAGACAGGATTTCATCATGTTGGCCAGGCTGGTCTTTAACTCCTGACCTCAAGTGATCCACCTGCCTTGGCTTCCCAAAGTGCTGGGGTTACAGGCGTGAGCCACCTTGCCCGGCCCTAGTGTTGAGTTTTACTCACCGTGTTTTCCCTTCCATCTCTGACAACATTTTTCACATATTTTTTTCTTCCAGATAAGTCTGTTGTTTTTGCTTCTCGATATCACAATTCTCTTGTTGGTTGTATTGTATGCCTTTCTCTCATACTGGTTTCCACATTGTTTAAGAATGTTTATAGAAAGCTCCTCTTTGGGGATAGTTGATTTTTATTATTCAGGGATTTTATATATCTATGCTGTTGAAGTGGCCTAACACAATAATTTGAATTTTTTTTCTGCTAGGGCTTTGCAGTGGTTCATAGGTCCTAGACCAATTTTTAGGTCAAATTCCTTACCTTGGGAGTCTGGTATACATTGGTATACATGGATTTGCTTGGAGTTATAATTTCTCACAGAAGATTGATTTTTCTGCAACAGAAGCCCCAGAAAAGTTACTTTTAAAAATGCTCTTGGCTCTTTTCATGCCTACACATCCTCTTGAGGCCCTAGCTTGATGCAGTTCTCATTCTGTACTTGGCCAAGCCCAAAGTCACATGTATTTTTTCCTGTGTGGCTACTAAAACATCAGGCTCTATTCCTTGATCTTCAAGTCTGATACCAACCTTGACATTAGTCCATGTTTACTGACATGGCTCTTAGTTCTGCTTTATTCTGGCACTTGGGATTTACCTTAACTTTGTATTATCTGAATCTGTATTATTATTTTTCCAGTGTCATATTTTCTCCAGCATCTTAATTTTTCATTATGAGAGGTGGTTCTATGATAGCTTTATGAGCTATGTAGTAGAAAACAGAATACTGACAAGTGGGTTAACTTTTTCTCAACACATTAGTATTAAAAATAGGATAGAATAGTAACTATATTAAGAAACTAGGTTTCTGATTATGGTTGCAACATTAAGTACATCGTTAATTCTTGGTAAATCCTTTTAACTTTTCATGCTTCTCATTAGGATCAAAGAATCATTTGGTAACATATAAACCTGAGGACAGGATCCTAGCTCTGCTAAGTTGTTAGCTCTGAAGTCTTGGGAAAGTTTTCAAATTTTTCTGAGCTATATATAGCTTTTTCTAATATTAAATTTAAATATATGAAATGCATATAAAATGTGATATATGGAGAATACTGACATAAGTTATAGATATGTGAAAATTTAGAATATGCATATATATAACATACAATTTATGACTATAGAAATGTGAAAATAAATAACATACTAATAATTATATCTCCTATAAAAGATATATGTCCAAATATAAGCAAAACACATTGCCAATTTGATATAATAAAGTAGCTACAGCTAAAGAATTTTAATGACTAATCTTTAGAATTTATTTTCCTACAAAAATACAACTGTGAAAGATTTAGCAATTTATAAACTTGAAAGGTTTACTGCTTTCCTACATTTTCATTTGCTGCCATTTATAGGCCATTTTGATGTGAAAGAGTTAATTACACTGAATAGATCTGGATTAATACTTGAGAGTGATTTAAACACTAGCCAAGAACCTAACTTACACATATTGGCCCATAATAACATTTGGTTTTATGGAGACTAAGTTTTCAAATTTAATAAATATCTTTCTGACTATAGTTATAGCCATTATATTCTTGTATTTATTTTTAATTTGCTCTTTTATTTTGTTCATATAGTTTAAGAATATTCTTTCATAAAAGGAAATACAATTTGAGTAATAAATAAATGCATACATTTATATTTTAAAATAGTTTTCTAATGTGATCTTAACAGAGTGTTAGAAAAGACTCTTGTAATTTGTAACAATAAATATCATGTTAGATTCATCAGCAGAAAATTTTAGTATGATATGATAAGAAAGCCTTGAGAGCAGAGAAGATTATTGAGTGTATTCTTAAAATTTTCTAGGCTGCAATATTATTTTGAAAATTATATATAAATTTTGTTCATGTGGTTGTAGCCAAGATACATTGTAGTTGCTTGAGAACAGACATATTCTCTATCAAAGTTTTCAGGGTGCTTAGAATAGTGTGTGGCATAGAGTAGCTCAGTACATGTGTCTTATTTGTAGAGGGAAGGCATTATGAGGAGAATATTATTGCACTGTTTTAATCCTGAATAGGAATTATTCAAGGGTGATGTGTATGCGTGTTGGAGTGGAGAGGGTAGTATTCATGGCAGAGTGGTCACATGCTTAGAGAATATTCTGGGACGTGCATTTCAGTTGGTGTGGCTGGAACACAGGTGAAAGGTAGGAAGGGCTTATGATATGTGAGGCTGGAGATATAAAACAAAGAATTTTAATAGCATATTAAGGACTATGCTTTTAATCTCGCAAGGAAAAGGGAGCCACAGATAGGATTATTCTGGCAGCTCATAGAGGAAAACAGAACTAGGAACAAGAAAAGTAGGATATGTGTGATGTTAACTAAAAAATAAAAGTAAAAAGGGCATAGAGTAAGTACTATTTACTCCAGTAATCAGGAAAAACTGTGCAGATTCAATGAATGTATTAGAATTTAAAGTGAAAGGATCTGTGACTGTCTAGTTGCAATGTAACAGACAGGTAAGAGAGCGTGCTTTAGAACTATCTGACTTGCATTTGGATTCTGACTCTGACATTCTCTAGCTCTACGAATGACACTGGACAAGTTTCTTAATTACTCCAAAATTTAATTTTCTCACCTGTGATTACAAAGCCACCTCAAGGGATTGTTGGGAGGAATTAAATGAAATGACGCAGACAGAGCACTTAGCACAGTTGTCTGTGGCACTTGCTAAGCATTCTGGTTGGGCATTTTTGTGGTGGAGTAAAAATAGACATCTAAGTCTGTTCATTCCTGTTTCAGAGTGGCTCTCCTATTGCAGGTCTACCTGCTACCAGTGTCTTTCTCAAGAGATTGTAGCATTTGAAGAAACTAAGAGGTTTGTTTAAGTGATGGAGCTATTTTTCCAAAGGCAAATTAAGCAATGACCGAGGTACAAATGTGTTGAGCATACTTCGGCTTCTAGTATGGAATGCTGTCAGAAATTTAATTTTTTTTTTTGCTCCATCAATTAGGGAAGAATTCAGACAGAATTGCCCAGTAAGCACAGTTTATTTTTGTTTGTTGACTTTCTTCAGTCTGGATACTTTCAGTGTCTTTTCCATGTATTCTAAGCATCCTCCTTCCAAATCTCCACATGCTCTCATGGATCATGTGTTTCTTCTACATGAAAGGAAGTGATCAGGAAGAAAAATTTCTGGAAACATATTATTGACTACTTAACTATATATACATATATTTAAATTAAATATTTTTACAGAAGAATGTTTATCCAAAGGGAGACCTATCAACACTTATTCTATGAGTTCATCCAATCTATGACTTAACAACAATTTACATACCACTGACATTCAAATCGATATTACCATCTCAGAACTGTCTCTTGAACCCATACTGCATATTCAACTCCTTACTCTAGAGTATCCACTCCAAATTGATCTCCTGAATTCCTCCACAATCCTGTTCCTCCCATAGTCTTTCCCATCTGGAAATACTATCCTTTCAATTACTCAGGTCAAAAATCTCAGGCCCATCTTTAACATGTCCTTATCCTCTACGTCCAGTCTGCCAAGAATTGTGTTGGCTTTGCCTTCAGAAGATAGCTAGAATTGGGCCCTTTTTTGTATTCATGGCTGCTACGTTTATCCAAACGCTCATCCCTCACCTGATTACTGCAATAGCTTCCGAACTCTTTTTCTTGTTTCCCTCTTCCTCCTCACTTTCCATAACATTTTCTCTGCACAGTAACTGTATTATTAATAGTTTTCTGTTGCTGCTATTACAAATCACCACAGACTGAGTGGCTTAAAACAGCGCACATTTATGATTGTATAGTTCTACAAATTGGAAGTCTGAAACGGGTCTTGCTGGACTAAAATTAAGGTATTGGCAGTCTGTGTTATTTCCTGGAGACACTAGGGGAGCATCGGTTTCCTGTTCATTCCAATTGTTGACAATTCAGTTCTTTGTGGCTCTAAAACCAAGGTCCCTGTTGTTTCACTAGCTGTAAACTAAGTGTCATTCCCTGCTTCTGGAGGCCACCACATTCCTCTGCCGCCATCTTCATAGCCAGCAATGGCAGAGAGGATCTTTCATATGTTACATCTCTCTGACTCAGTCTTGGGTCTCCCTCTTCCACTTTCCACCTTCGTCACTCAAGTGATCAGACTGGGTTCACTCAGATAATCGATCTCAAGGCCCTTAACCTTAATCACTTCTGTAAATTCCTTTTTGCCATGTAAGGTAATATATTTACAGATTCCAGGGATTAGGAAGTAGACCTGTTGGAGGGATCATTACTCTACCTACCACAGTAACTAAAGAGACTAATTTTAACTGTAAATCAGATCATGCTGCTCCTCTACTTGAAGACCCTCCAATAGCTTTGCATTCATTCATGGTGAAAGCTAAAGCCTTCAGTAGCCTACAGAGCCCTCCTTGAGATGACTCCCTGTCTACGTTTGGACTTCATCTCCTATTATTTTTTACTTCTCATTCATTGCAATCTAGCCACATCAACCTTCTTCAAGTACTTGGATGACATCAGGCATGTTCTCTGCTTAAGACCTTTGCATTGGTTCCTATACCTGGAATATTCTTTCTTCTGCCATATGTTCTTCAGATATTTGCATGGCAAATTCCCTCCAAGTTTTGCTCGAATTTTATTTTCTGTATAAAGCTACCTTCACCTACTTCAAATCCAGGTTTTCCATTTCTGTTCTCCAAAGCACTCATCATTTTCTAACATACTATATAGTTTACTTATTTATTATGTTTACTGTTGCTCTGCCTTCTCCTATAATGTAAGCTCCATGAGGGCAGGGATGGTTGTTTTATTCACAGGATGATTACAGCTTCATGGAACCAGGTTCATAGTAAATTTTCAGTAAATGTTTTAAAATGACCCAGTAAATGAAGAACAGTCTGATTGTGGCACTAGAGATACTGGTAGCTATAATGGAGAATTTTGTTGTTATTTTTGTCTGTTCCATTACACACATAGTCATGTACATGTGCTGCTGTCATACAATGTTAAATTCAAATATGATTACTAATTAAACAGAAAATTATGATGCTATCATATCAATGCAAAATTTCAAAATGAGTTATGTTTATAAACTTTGTAAAATTATATATTTTTTTGCATTCTCCATTACCTTCATAGAGAATAAATTTTCCTTGGCACTCCATAGGATGGGTTTTACAAAATCTTTCTTCTCCAGGACATTAAAAATGTTTTGAGGCCGGGTGTGGTGGCTCATGCCTGTAATCCCAGCACTTTGGGAGGCCGAGGCGGGCGGATCACGAGGTCAGGAGATTGAGACCATCCTGGCCAACACAGTGAAACCCCGTCTCTACTAAAAATACAAAAAATTAGCCGGGCGTGGTGGCGGGTGCCTGTAGTCCCAGCTACTGGGGAGTCTGAGGCAGGAGAATGGCGTGAACCGGGGAGGCAGAGCTTGCAGTGAGCCGAGATTGCGCCACTGCACTCTAGCCTGGGCAACAGAGCGAGACTCCTTCTCAAAAAAAAAAAATGTTTTGAGTTTGATCTTCGTATGTAAATCAGGGCCTACAAAGTCTTAAATGATCTGGTCCTCACTAACCTCTCCAACATCTCTCACCTGCCTGTCCTATCAAAATGTGTAATTAAAAGAAAAAGTGCTCATCAATTACTCCACATTTTACATCCTTGATTACACTTAGTTCTGTCTTGACTCAAGGATTAATATGTGCCGTTTTTCTTCCTGTATCCAGCCCTTGCTCCTTCCCCCTTCACCTGGCAAACCTATACTCTTTGTCAGTTTCAGCTTCCTGACACTTTATCAAGGTAGTCTTCCCTGACTCTGGGTATCTGGGAAAGATACCTCTTTTACGTGTTCCCATAATCTCTACGTTTTCCCTAGAGTACTACTTTGGAGCTGTATTATTTTACTTTCTAGATTCCCTCCACTAGGCTATCAGCTCCATGAGAACAGGGAACATGATATTCTCTTCTACCAATGCACTCCAGTGCCTAGCAAAGTATCCTGCACATAGATGATCAATATATGTTTGTTATGAAGTGAATTGTGTGCCCCCCCCTTCATATATTGAAGCCCTAACCTGCAATGTGATAGTCTTAGGAGATGGGCCCTTTGGGAGACAATTAGGTTTAGATGAGGTCATGAGGGTGGAGTCCTCATGATGGGATTAGTGACCTTATAAGAAGAGATATCAGAGAGATTGTGCTCTCTCTCTCTCTCTCCCCCTCTCTCTTTCCCCCTCTCCCCGTCTCCCCCCACCCTCTCCCTCTCCCTCTCCCCCCCCCTCGCTCTCCCTCTCCCTCTCCCCCCCCCTCGCTCTCCCTCTCCCTCTTGCTCTCTCTCTGCCATGTGAAAACACACAGTGAGAAAGTGGCTGTCTGCAAGCCAAGAAGAGAGCCTTTAACAGAATCCAATCATGCCGGCACCCTGATCTTGGATTTGCAGCCTCTAGAACTGTCAGAAAATAAATTGCTGTTGTTGAAGCCACCAAGTTTATGGCATTTTGTTATGGCAGCTCAAACTAACTAATGCACATGTTTGATGGATTAAATGAATGACTAAGTAAAAAAATCAATGACTGAATGATTATTTAACAGTGATAATTATCTTATGATCCTAGGCCACTTTGGTGTCTCAGTTGGCCTGGTATTTTTGAGCCTGTAGATGTTATATTTTCTTGCTTTTTTTTAATGTACATTTTCTTGGTCAACATGATATAATGGTCCTAAACTCCAGATCTTCTAGTACATAACAAGACTTTGGGTTTTATGTTAGAAAGGTATTTTCCAACCTCAGTTTAAGAAGAACCATATATCTGGCTGTAGAAATATTGACACTATGAAATCCAAAATTGTAGACTATTTAATAACTACTATGCTCATATTAATTATATTGAAATAAATCTCCCAGCTAGAAAACAACCGATATGAAGAAATAAGAGGTATTTCAAATACATGAAACAAAGACATGGAGAAAGTAGAGCATTTATAGTACATACCACAAGAGGTAAATATATTTGCAGAATAGTAAATAGAGAAAGATTTTCTTTTCTTTCTTTCTTTCTTTTTTTTTTTTTTGACACGGAGTCTCGCTCTGTCGCCCAGGCTGGAGTGCAGTGGCGGGATCTCGGCTCACTGCAAGCTCCGTCTCCCCGGTTCACGCCATTCTCCTGCCTCAGCCTCCCGAGTAGCTGGGACTACAGGCGCCCGCAACCACGCCCGGCTAATTTTTTTTTGTATTTTTAGTAGAGACGGGGTTTCATCGTGTTAGCCAGGATGGTCTCGATCTCCTGACCTCGTGATCCGCCCGTCTCGGACTCCCAAAGTGCTGGGATTTACAGGCGTGAGCCACTGCGCCCGGCCGAGAAAGATTTTCTATTCCTGGTGGATCTGAGGAGACAGAAAGCTTTTCAAGGGCAAATGCCTGCCTTGTATAAATATGAATAACTTCTTCAAGAAGTTACCCTTCTTTAGTTAAGAACTCACTGTGATGTTATGTAAAAAGAATTTGTCTAACATTCAGAAGGTCTGAGTTTGGGTTACACAGTTAGTAAATGGTGTTCCACTAATTCTTTTTTTTTTTTTTTTTTCTGAGACGGAGTTTCGCTCTTTCTCCCAGGTTGCAGTGCGGTGGCGCGATCTCGGCTCACTGCAAGCTCCGCCTCCCGGGTTCGCGCCATTCTCCTGCCTCAGCCTCCCGAGTAGCTGGGACTACAGGCGCCCGCCACCATGCCCAGCTAATTTTTTGTATTTTTAGTAGAGACAGGGTTTTACCGTGTTAGCCAGGATGGTCTCGATCTCCTGACCTCGTGATCCGCCCGCCTCGGCCTCCCAAAGTGCTGGGATTACAGGCGTGAGCCACCGCGCCCGGCTGGTCCACTAATTCTTTTAAACTCTGTAAGGCATTTTTTTTTTTTTTTCCTGTTTAAATATATATCGACATTAGATAGCTTTGGCTGTGGCAAAGAGGACCTGCTATTGTAGGTCTGTGGGCTGGCAGTGACTGGGCTGGGCTCATCTGAGATTGGCGGGGCTCGGCTCTGTGCCATGTACTGTCTCATTCCGGAACATGGACGGAAGGCGGGGTCACCATTGAGCATGCTGTTCTCAGGAGGGCAAGCAAAGCTCTGGGGCACTGCTTCTGAAAGCCTCTGCTCACAATCGGCAACTGACACCTGTACATAATCTCCATTGTTGCAAGTAAGTCATATCGTCAAACAGCAAGTCTGAGGTTGGTGATACACTGTGCTTTGCCAATTGGAAGGAAAGAAATTAATGGAAGCAATAATTCAATATACCACACTATCTCATTGAGTTGTTGAGTGAATTAAATGTGTTTATTGTATTTTTTTCTTAACACTAAAGATTTAAGCATAGGTATCAGCATGAGAAATAAAAGGGAGCTACTTTAGCCAGTGGGGCATTATTGTAGACATTAGTAATCAGTTACAGAAGGCTAAGAAGCAAGGGAATAATAACTAGAAAGATATGATAATTAAACTCACTACATTTAAAATAAAAGATGGAAGAAATAACATAGCTTGCCGCAGTCTGGTGAAGAATTTCAGATATGAGGGAGAGATTTTATTGTGAACATTTTCTAGTATGGCTTAGGCTTATTTTACTAAAGTAATGCTTATTTGTAAATTATTTCTGTCCATTAAATATTTTGTAATATATTCTAACAGACAAAGTTTGTTCTACATATTCTAACAGCAAAAGTTTTTTTTGTTGTCAAAACTTTAGATGTGTTCTTATGTGTAATAATGTTTCTTTTTGAATAAGCAGGGAACAAGCACTGTGTAAAATTGTGTGCCTAGTTGGTATTACAATATAATCTTAGGTATTTATCTGATGCCAGCCTCTAGGAAAGTAGTAACTTTTACTAAACATATATGCTCTAGTGCAGGAGGCTCTGGAGCCTTGTACCATCAATTATCCACTTTCTCTTTATTCTGGTGGCTTCTTTATCAGGGAACATAGAAAGGGCCCTATTTCTAGTTTCTATTAATACTACTGATAAGGGAGGGGAAAATCCTCCCTCCAATCAGTGTTTCTTTCTACGTAGCACCATATTATTCTTCAATGATGTATCTGGGTCTTTGTCAGCTTATTTTTTTGCAATCCTCCATTCCTTCCTCAATCCATTATAGTCTTTTTTTTCCCTCTGTCATTGATTTAAATTATTAGAATGTTGTTGATGATGTCCTAATATTAAAGTCAGTGGAAAATTTCCAATTCCTATATTACTTTGACTCCTCTGATACTTGACACACTATGAGACATTCTCCCGTGAATTCTCACTTTCTTTGGCCGATGTGACATCTAACCTTTGGTGCCCCATCCAGCTGAAAGATCACTCCATCTTTTTCTTTACTGCCAGTTCTCTGTCATCCTTCTATGATGTGGCATCCTTCAAAGATTCATCTTCAGGTCTTTGGAAATGTTATGCACTCTCATCCCTATCTTGGGTCTAACCATTATCTTTCAGCTTATATATCCAGTCTAAATCAATTTCTGAGCTCCAGACTCATTTCACTATGTACTTCTCATTTTTACTTAGCCAACATGAACTTCAAGCTTGATGAGTCCAAATGGAAATTGATATTGTCAACACTCCTCTCTCTTCCTTTTTTCCTCCTATGTTTTATATCTCAGTTAATACTGATATTTAGAAGGAGCTCAGACCTCTACATTAAATAAAAGTAGTGTGTAATTTTGCCCTTAACATATAGTGTGACTAAGATTAGTTTTATTCATCATATTTTAAAGCCAATGGAAGTAGAGTCAAATCAACATAGCTTTTGCTGAAAAAATGTGGCAAATTCCAGAGTATTAGTTTTTTATTTGGGGCAATATACTTAAAACTTAAGAATTATTGGCCGGGCATGGTGGCTGACACCTGTAATCCCAGCACTTTGGGAGGCCAAGGTGGGCAGATCATGAGGTCAGGAGTTCGAGACCAGCCTGTCCAACATGGTGAAACCCAGTATCTACTAAAATAAAAAAAAATTAGTCTCCACTAAAAATACAAAAATTAGCCAGGTGTGGCACCTATAATCCCAGCTTCTCTGGAAGCTGAGGTGGGAGAATCACTGGAAGCTGGGAGGCAGATGTTGCAGTGAGCTGAGATTGGGCCACTGGACTCCAGCCTGGGCAACAGAGTGAGACTCCATCCTAAAAAAAAAAAAAATGTCAGTGATATCAACATGAGAATGGAAACTTTTTAAAAAAATTTGTGTTTTAGCACCTAATGCATTGCCAATTACAATGCCACTAAAGAAATTAAAAATAACATTAAGATGTATTTATAGTAGTTTATATGGTATAAAATAACTTCAGTCATGTGTGTTTTCTTAGACCTGAAACTATTTAACATATTTATACCTGAGAAATAAAAAGGACCACATAACATGATAAAAAAAGAAAAGAAAAGTTCAGCTTTTAGGGTATTAGTGTGGCAAAGCAGACTTTCATGAGTTCAATCAGAAAGGTATGTTAGTCTTGGCTATGGCTTATGGCTCTGAAATTCGTGGTTATGGAGGTGATGGATGAGGCTATTTGTCAATAAAATAACTTAATAAAATTAATGATAATAAGGAGATAATTTTGATTAGAAATGGGCAAAGACAAGGAAAAGGAGATTCACTGAAGTCTTTGAGAGACAGAAGAATATTATTTTAAAACTTCCTGGAGGCCAGGCTTAGTGGCTTACGCCTGTAATCCCAGCACTTTGAGAGGCTGAGGCAGGCGGATCACCTGAGGTCAGGAGTTCGAGACCAGCCTGGCCAACAAGGTGAAACCCCATCTCCACAAAAATACAGAAAAAATTAGTCGGGCATGGTCATATATGTCTGTAATCCCAGCTACTCAGGAGGCTGAGGCAGGAGAATTGTTTGAACCCAGGAGGTGGTGGTTGAAGTGAGCCGAGATTGTGCCACACATTTCTAAATGATGAGAAGCATCACAGCTTTATGCTGGCCTTTTCCCAATACCCATAGTTCTATTGGTCTCCATGAAATATTTCGTATGAGTAGCAAAGTGTTGTAGGAAACAAAGGCACATATTTTTAATTCTGATTTTTTTAGTAAGATGAATTTTTGATAATTAATTATATTACTTTATTCATATGCTTTTGCTCTTGTGTTATGAACTTTTTCTTCCTTTAAAAATAATTCATGATTCACTTTTAAACTACTTTAAAGGTAATTCATGCTTCATAAAGATATTTTGGAAAAATAAAAAAGAATGGTCACTCACCCAAATTATTGGGTGTTTCGGTAAATTTCATTTTAGTTTTTCTCTCTGCATACACACACACACTCTAACACACACACAAGACACATATTTACATCTATATCTATATAGATCAATAATGATTGACATATTATAAAAAAACCAATTTTTTTCTAAACATATATTATTATGTCCTGTATTTTTCACTTGATATTATAACATTCTCTACATTACATAAAGACATTCTGTACATTATATATAGAGAGAATGAAATGTCTAGTATTCCTCTGAATTCGTAGAATGTAGATTCCTAACATTCCACTAAAGATTGAAAATCTAAATTATTTTCAGTTTTTCATGATCAGAGACTGTTCTCACAAATGAAAAATTCTATATCATAGTCTATAGATATTAAGACAACTAATAATATGTGATATTAAATTTTTACTCCTATCATCAATGTATGAGAGTAGCATTTTTATTTTACTGTTAGTACCATTTTAGTGTCTACCCAAAAGTATTTGCTAATGAAAATGTTCAAAATAATATATTAATATTTTAAATTTATAATGCTGGTATTACTAAAGAGAACAAATACTTTCTACATTTTCAAATTTATTTATGAATGTATTCCTGTTGTTCATTTACATATTGGAATCTTTGCATTTCTCTTAGTAGTTTGTATACGCTCTCTCTTCCTTCTTTTATAAAAATATTAATCCTTTGAGCCAATGAATTGAACCCTTAAAAATTCTTTATGTGATAATGCTTTTTGATTTTCTCCAGTTACTGCAAATATATTCTTAATTTGTCTTTACTCGTTTTAGCATAATTTGTATAATAAATAGCAAATAATTTTAGTTGTTTAAAACAGTGAAATGTTAATCTAGTTATTTTTTAAAAATATTTTCCATTGCTTGTAAACTTAGACTTTCCCTTCTTCACTAATTTGATCATTTTTTATATATATGTATACAAAGTTACATCTGTTACATTCATCATTCATTACATCTGTTTATGGTTTTATTTTCATGTTTACATATGTATATTTATGGTCTTATTTTCATATATTTTTATATATGAGAAATATAGACTAGTAAATATATATAAATTGATGAAATATATATATAAATACATATGTAAATACATATACATTTATGAACTGATTTTCATGTATTTAACTTTTTAATTCATCTGAGATTACTTTTTGCCTTTAGAGTAAGAAATACTTTGAATACTTTTTTCATTTTTTGTCTAACTAATTGTCTCAACCTTTTGGTGCTGCATTTTAAATTTTATTTTATATATACTAGGATGAATTTTGTAAATTGCTCTTGAGATGAGCTATGATGAAAAATTGCCTGGGTTAAAATCTCTCCTTAATTTTCTGTTTGGAGACTAGTTTTTTAATAAGCTCTTTGTCTCAGCTTCCTCATCTGTAAAAAGGGGAGAATAGTAATAATAATGATAGCACCTATGGCAAATAGTTCTCTGAAGGATGGAGTTAATTTGTATTTAACAATTATCCTATGACCAGGCCGTTTTTATTATTTTACTTTGTTTTGATGAAATGTTTTCCTTGTTTTTTTTTTGCTCAATAAAATATTGTAAGAATTTTTATGGTTGTATAATATCTTCTACAGGATCTATATTTGGTTATAGATAATTCTTTCAGTAAAATTAAAATGTTTAAATTTAATGTTTTTTGTTAAATATTTTAGTTACATAGTGCTAAGCATGTAACAAATGAACAGCAAATATTTATTTAAATAGAATTAACTAAAAATGCAAAACTTTCAAAGATTTATTGCACACAGTTCACAGTCAGTACAAAGTAGAAAATCAGTCCTGAAATACAGACTACTAGGCAACAGAATCATACACAATTACTTGCTTCAACATCATTGCCTATCTACTCTAGTGACACAGCTACTCTTTTTCCTAAGAAATACTATCGCCAACAAGAAAGAGACCCTTACAGACTCATTCTTCCATCTATCTATTCTTCCTTGGGTCTATCCATCTGTCCATCTATCCCATCCTTCCGTCCGTCCATCCATCCATCCATCCATTGGTCCATCCACCTCTTTATCTATACTTCTTTGTAAACCTGCATCCTTGGCCCCATCTGATTTAATAGGATTGTGTATTTTGCTCAAGCTGGGTCAAACATGCTTTCTGTTCTAGGACTTAGAATTCGGGCAGAACATTAGCCCTGGCTCTGAAATGAGGGAAAGGCAGAAAGGATTAATCAGTCCTGAAAGCTAATATGTATCAGTCGAGCACAGTAATGACAAAGAAGATAGCTCCCTGGTAATGGCCCAACACAATTCTCTGAGCTGTCAGATTAAAGTACTGAAATGCTATCGTAGTTATGGACGGGGGAAAAGCACTCTAAACTTCAGGTAATTTCAATGTGCGAAGAAAAGAATGAGTTGTTTACATTTAATAATAAATTGTTTCATAACAAAACAATTTGGTTTTGTTGTAAAATAAATTTGGTATATGTAAAATAAATCAAACTGAATATAATTGTGTTTCGATAAAACTAAAACTTCTAAGTTGTCACTTCTTAGCTCTCTTAACCGTCAAATAAGTGGTCCAATTATTAATTAACACATAAGAAAGGCTTATAAATAAAAATTGCAACCCTCAATGCAATGCTTAGGAAGATAACTGCCAGTAATCATTGTGATGTGTATATCTATGGGGAAATTATTCAAATATATTTTTAAAACAATTTAAGGAAAACTAATTATAAAAAGGAAGCTTGTAGAACTTGTTTAAGACACTTCCTGGCTTGTCCTCCTGAAGGTAGCTTGCATGGCCGCTGTACTCAACAAGCTTACAGAGGGGCCAAAGGGTGGCCCTTAAGGAAAACTGATGAAACTGATGTGTTTTGGAATATCCACACATGTGGATTCAAGGTCCCTCGTGATGAAGGATAGAGCCAGGGTAGGAAAAGAAGGGTGGGGATATGCAGATCCAGGGCCCAGGGGCTGGTGTGGCTGATTCTCCCTGTCCCAACATGTGGCAGATCATTAAACAGTTATGTTTATCAGGGGAGGAGGTTAGAACATAGTTTATTTAATGAGTTTTTCAGATGTTTCAGCAATTTGAAGAATTGATTTATAAATTTTACATATTTTGACATATGGTATGAGGGCTTTATTTGTATTATTGTCACAATCTCTGCAAATATTAGGGGTGGGTCTGATGGAATGCAATCAATTTTGTGGGCATATGTATGAATGCAGTTTAGTGTAATTTTTTCTGATACAGGATTTCCAACAATGATCTCATAGAACAAAATGAATTTCACACCCAGGACTTGACTTTGCTTACATGACTGTAACTATAGACCCCCTTACAAACGTATACTATGCCTTAAAATTAACAGTGCTCTGGGGCTGTTATTTTTACAGGTTTAGAATATCAGATAGATTTGCACATTTAGCCTTAGTTTCTTCTGTTTTAAGATCTATCATAGATTTTAAAAAATCATCTCAAAATCACTTTTCCTTAATTAATAGAAAAATAAAATGTTCCCTCTCAAGAGGAAGAACAACCCTTTTGAAATACATTTTCCTGGAGCTTATAGGGTCAGAACTGTTGCTCTATATTGTATATCTCAAATAATATCTCAGCTGTGTCAGCCTGGGTGCTTTAGAAAAAGAAGTAATTGCTTATCCTTTCAGATAACAATGGCCAACACTGAAACATAATCTTGCAGTTACTCATGCTTTAGTTACACTTACTAAAGAACATTCCATCAAAAAAGTTTTAATATATGTATAATTATTTGTTTCTAAAACATATCATCTTTCCCCATGCACAAACTGGCAAGACTTCACCTAGCATCCCTATAGAACCAATTCTTCAAATACCATATCCCATGATTTAGATATAAAGAAAATGTAAAAATAAAAACAAAGGTTTATTGAAACGTATACTTTTGGGTTAAACATATACTTCTCATCTTCATGAAAAGCCATCTCTTTTAAATTAACCTAGCTGATAAAATTCTTAAGGGGAAGAGATATCCTGAAATGATAAAAATCCATTTGCAGAGCCCAGATGTACATGGAACAAGGTATTTGGGTGCTCACTTTATTTTTAGATTTTTCATACTTTTTTTTTAACCCGGTCCAATCCCTAAGAGGTACACTTCTGCTCCCGTCTCACCTCCTTGCAAGAAAATAATTGTTTACTATATTCCTTAATAAATATAGGAGTTTGAATAATTTCTAGTAGCTTGGAAATAAAGTAATGGTTTCCTTTTAGGCATCCCAGTACCTACATTTATAATTGTCCAAGCAATCTCATTACTTGGGGATCAAAACTTATTAAGCAGCACTCTGTTAACTGAAACAACAGCAGACAACCCTCTTTGGATTCCTTTTTGATGTCAGACTAATGATTGACTGCCAAGGTGATTTATGGCTTTCTTTTTAAAATAAAAGAAAAACTAAATGACAGAAATACTTTCGGGCAATAAACCAAAGTCCTCCTGACTGAAGAAATAGTTATTATTTTTCCTTTCTCAGAAAAATAAAAATGTCAAATATTTAAATGTGGTATTTTATATTGGGGATATTCAGAATAAAGTATATTTCTAGGTAAATTTAAAAATCAATGAATATTGATTGTCTTACCTCAGACTTTACTAAAATTTTGGTTGGATTAAAAGTTCATGACTGGGTGCAGTGGCTTACACCTACAATCCCAGCACTTTGGGAGGCCAAGACGAGAGGATCACCTGAGGTCAGGAGTTCCAGACCAGCTTGACCAAGATGGTGAAATCCCGTCTCCACAAAAATACAAAAAAATAGCCAGGCGTGGTGGTGCATGCCTGTAATCCCAGCTACACAGGAGGCTGAGGCAGGAGAATTGCTTGAACCCTGGAGGTGGAGGTTTCAGTGAGCCGAGATTGTGGCACCACCCTCCATCCAGGGCAACAAAGCGAGACTCCACAGCAAAAAACAAAAAAAAAAGTTCAATACAGAAAAAAACAAACAATTGAAAAATAAAGAAAATATAAATTAATATTTATTAAACACTTTGATACAGGAAGGTTTTCTAGTTTAAAATTAGTCAAAGTGATCAGCAACATATCAATAAAGTATCTACGTAAAACACAATTTTACATAACAGAAAAAAAATTGAACCGAAATTTTCAGTTGGTTAAATACATTTGGGAAAACAGCATTATTTATGCATCAGAAATGCAAATAACCTAAATTTCTGGATTATTCAATAAATAGAAGGTCCTTTAAGCACCACCTCAATGTTGCACCTGGAGACTTTGTTGTGGTATTTACAAAGCTAATAGAGTAATATTAAATGGCAAAAGCAAAATGAAATTTCTAAAGGATAATTATAGCTATAAAGTGCAGTTGGTCCCTTGTATTTGTGGGTTGCACAACAATGGATTCCACATCCATGGATTCAACCAACAGTGAATTGAAAATATTTGGGAAAAAAATAAATGGATGCTTGTTCGTACTGAACATATGCAGACTTTTTTTCCCCCATCATTTTCCCCTAAACAGTACAGTATAACAACTATTTACGTATCACATTGTGTTAGGTATTATAAGTAACCTGAAGATGATTTAACTCATACGGGAGAATGTGTGTAGTTTATATACAAATACAATACCGTTTTATAGAAGGGATCTAAGTATCCACAGAGTTTGGTATCTGCAGGGGACTCTGCAACCAAAACCTGCCTCCACCCCCTTGGATACTGAAAGACAACTGTTTTATGATTTTTTTTTTAGAGAAAACAATTTACACCTACTTTTGAGCATTCAAGGTTATAAGAATCAGTTATTTGCTTTTCCATATTTTTCTATATGTTCTCAAATCTCTGAGTATTTATTATTTTTGTAATTGAAAATGAACTGTTTTAAGAGAAGAGAGAAAAACAGAAAGAGCTCTAGTTAATATGATGGAGTGAAGGTATTTGTATTTTCACTCCAAAAAACCTATTAAAATTATTGTGGAGGTTTTATAAATGTGTACAAATTATTTATTACTCCTCCCAATTGAGACATGGAGATCGATGTCTCCTCTCCTGAATCTGGGCTGATGTTGGTGATTCTCTTGTAACTAATGGAATGCACCAGGAGTCATGCTGAGTAATTCCAAGGCTAGGTCGTAAAATCACAATGCAGATGCCTTTCTATGATCCACCTCACCTTCACATAAGCCAGGTTTTCAATCGTTGAATTGCTTCCAGTCATTGAGTCTTCCAGCTTAGCTCCCAGATATTTTAGAGCAGAGAAAAGCTAATCTTGCTGTCTTGTATGAATTTCAATCAAGGGACACAGAAAAAATTACTTCTCTAAGATAATAAATTTTGAGGTTTTTTTTCCTGCAACAATAGCAAAATGAAATAGAAAATCATTGGTATCTATAAGTCAGGTACTGCCATGGCAAAACTTTAAAAGTATGGCATTGGCTTTGGAACAAGGTGTGAGTAGAATTTGGAAGCACCTTGAGGAAGGGCCTTGAGAATGTCCATGCAAATTCCCTGTGTTTTGATTTCCCTTCAACAAATGCTAATTGAAAGAAAAGGCATCCAATCAGTCCTACTATGAGCATTTTTTCTAAGAATGCGTCTAACAGAACTAAGACATTCATTGTCTAGACATCAACCCCTGAATAAAAAGAGCAAGGAGAATTACATTTCCAGTAAATTATGTCATTGTTTCTTTCTCAGATTTTAAACATTTTTGCTAAATTGTGAATTATGGAGACATTTTATAGATGAAAATTTCAGAAAGATGAGCAAAAACATATCCATAATATATCAACTACCGTTATGAAAATTAGTAAATGAACAGAAAGACACTCTGTCGCTTTCTTCTACTTTCTACCAGAAAGAGTTGACATCACACAGGTCTTATGGATGTTGGTTATTTGTCACCTCCCATTTATATTTTGACATTCATAGTATGAGATGCCTTCTCACCTGGTTTTGTTTTAAACGTCAAGGGACTCTGCTTTTGTTTTCTATTTTCTCTATCTATATGTGAGGATTCACAGAAATTAAAAACACACACTCAACTATGGAACCACTGCCATCTTCTCTGTAAGTAAATATTTATCTTATTGAACCATGTATCAGGCAGAAAAGTGTAAAATAATAACTGAGCATACTCAGATAACCACCAACTGACCAAAAGGGATCATACTGCAAATCATTCAGAAACATCCACCATCCCTTCCAGTCATTTTGCCACCTTATGTGATTGATGTTCTGACTTCTTTCACTAGAGTGTATTTTCACTTGTTTTTGTTCTATAGATAAGTGAAGTAATTTGGTATGTACTCTTTTGTGTTTTGTTTCTTAATTTTTTTATATGAATCTATGATTTTGTAAAGAGCAACAATTTTTCAGTTTTCTTTGTTGTATGCTACTTCATTGTATGAGTATAGCAAAATATAATTTGTCTATTCTACATTGAATATATTAAATAACATTTTGGTTGTTTCCAATTTTTAACTATTACAAATAGTGCTTATATAAATATTCTTGTGCATGTCTTAAACATATATATGTATATATATATTTATTTTAGCTGCAGCTTTAAATTAGAATTATTGAGTCACAGGGTATGTGTACAATTACCTTTAGTTACAACCTCTGTAACTTTATAAATTTATTCTGCAAATATTATTGTCTGCTTCATTGCTTGCCTTTGTACTCTTTTAATGACATTTTTTAATGAACAGAAATTCTGAATTTAAATAAAGTATTTTATTTAACTGTTATTCTGTTAGTGGCTTTTATATTCATTTAAGACATTTTTACATTATAAGTCAAGAAGATGTTTTCTTATGTCATCTTCTGGAAACATTTTTAGACATAATATTCATGTGGATTTGGTTTTTGAGTGTAGTGTGAGGTAGAGATCAAGATTCATTTATTTTTGTCAGGTTTGAGATATTCAAATGACTCATTATACTATTCTCTCCCCTATTGTTAGTCTTTGAATATTTTTATGATAGAATGTTTAAGATATGTGATTAACAATGCTATGTAGATAGAGGAAAGAAAAAATTGAATGTGAAAAAAATAAACACATTAATTCACTGTTATCTATGATATCTCCCCACTTCTGAAACATTGAATCAGTTCATCAAATTCTGTTAAGTAATATTTCCAGGTCTATCGGGCCCACTTTTTTTTACTTAGTTGCCCATGTTGCTTATTTAATCTTTTGTCTGTGTGATTCACGGCTTTTCAATCTTCTAAATATAATGATTGATTCATAAAATAATAAAACAATATTTCTTTCTAGCTAGTGAATTATAACAGCTAGACGCTAATATGCATTCAGGATTCTTGTTATGGTTCCAATCTATCTAACAAGAACTATTTGCCAAGGCTTTGTTGCTGGAATAAACACGTACTTATTGCTACTTTCCTTAAATAACTTCTTTTAAGTGTTAAAAGCCTATCTTAGGTACAAGCTACAGTCCACTTGGTTTAGTTAGAGCCACTAACTAGTTATGAATAACAGTGGAACCCACAGTTTGATGAGGAAAGCGCAGGGCAATTTGATTTACAATTACACAAATTTTGCAAATAATATCTACTATCAAACAATTTAATACAAAGAAAACATCAATACTCTTAGCAAAACAACAATAAATGGTGAGCATCCTAAAGAAAATAAATATTTGGTATATATCCACATTATTCAAAATTAACTGATCTACTATTTTCATCCCTTAAACATAGTTATCACTTCCCTGACTAAATATTAATCCATCATCTGAATCCAATGGAGTAAGGCTGCCCCAGAGACCCCAGAATCTTGTGCTGCAAGCACAAGACTTCAACGTATGAGAGCTGCTGTGGGTGAGAGCTCACAGGTGTGATTGATGCCATTATAAAAGGTCAAGGCCAGTCCCCTCTTGCTCTCTCTTGCTCTTTCCCCTTCTGTCATGAGGTGATGTAGCAAAAAGGCCCTAACCAGACACTGGACCCTTGATGTTGTACTTCCCAGTCTCCAGAACTGTCAGCTAATACATTTTTATTCTTTATAAGTTACCCAGCCTCAGCTATTCTTTCATAGTAGCACAGAAGGGACTAAGGCACTAGGGAGCCTTTCTTTTTAGAATATTGGTAAAATTAAGGCACATTTAATGATAATTAGAATAAGTAGAAGAACAGTGAGGAAAAGATAGCTTTTGGAGAGTCTTAAGGTTATCAATGCAAAAGTAAAATTGGGAGAGAAAAAGATGCTTGATATAGGGAGAAAATGTGCTTTCTAAGAAATTGGATGCAAGGATGCTAGGTGGGGAGGAATATAATGCAGTTCTAACTTGTTTACAGGTGATTTTGTTTATAATTAGAACTACTTGAAACTGATAGAATTTCAGCAAACTTCTTTCCATAGATGAAATACATTAGTACTTGTTGAAGGGTCAGGATGATCTGATTTTATATCCAAGTTCTACCATTTATAGGCAGCAATTTTTTTTATTCAACAAATATTTGCTAAACACCTGCTATAGGGTACTAGAGATACCATATTGTACAAGACAGACAATGCTCCTGCCTTCTCAGGGTTTATTATTATAAGCCCTGAAATGCACAACATATAGCATCAATGTATTAACATATGTGATACTTCAGGTAGTGAAAGCACTGTGAAAAATTTAAAAATGCAATCAAAGTCAGTACCAGTGTTTGTGTATAATATAATCATGGGAAACCTTCCTGAAGAATGACATTTCAGCACACACCTATACGAAGTACAAGGACAAGCCATACCAAAAATTTTGGAGAAGAGCAGTCCACACAAAGAAGCCAGGACACGTAAATACTCAAAATCAGAATAGTCTGTCGTGTGTAGAAGAACTGAAGAAGTATGCAGGCGACAGTAGATCATGCCACAATGTTGATTTCTAAGTTGATGTGAAACCAATGGGTTGCTTTAAATGATGTGTTCTGATTCATACTTGAGGAAGGTCACTCTATTTGGTGTGCAGAGAATAGACTTTAGAAAGCAAATTTGAAATCTGAGAGAAAAGGTAATATTCTATCACAGTAATCAAGGCAAGAGATGATTACCGCTTGTTCTAAAAAAAGCTATTGAGATAATGAGAAATGATCACACTTGGGACATATTTTGAAGGCAGAGGTGGACATACTTTCAGATGGATTGGGTGTAGAACACAAGCAAAAGATAAAAATTAAGGAAAGTCCTTTGATTCTGTGCAAATTTCTGAAAAATAGTGGCACCTTTTAAAAAGAGTGGGAAAAGAGCGAAACTGGATGAATAACAAAGAAGGGCGTCTGAAGTTCCCTTTTGCACTTGTTCAGTTCAAGGTACTTTGGGGGCTGTCAAGTAGAAATGTTGACTATGATTATTGATGTTACATATGAGACTGAATCTCAGAGAACAGGCTGAAGTTACAAATACAAATTTGGGAGTCATTAGCCATATTAAGCCATGGGGTATGATGAACTAGAATACCAAATGAATATAGATATAGAAAATGTAAAAGGGGAAAAAGAATTTATGTAACTTTTGTGGGTCTCATATTTTATCAATAAAATGGGAAATACAGATACGTTGGAAATATTAACTGTAGTATAAACTACATTGAACAGTTTGGCACATAGTAAGAGGTCAGTAGATGTGAAATATCATCAAAGCCAATCTAATTTGATTTTGAAATGACATAAGCCTTATAGTAGAAAAATATGACTTAAAATTATTGCTCTCTCTCTCTATATATGGATTTAAAAAGCATTTCACAAAATCAGACACTCAACGCATGATAAAAACTTTAGCAAACTTGAAGCAGATGGAAACTTCTGCAATTTGATAAAGAACATTAAAAAAATCCTACAAATAGCATCATACTTTATGATGAGATAATGGACACCTTCTCAATAAAATTATCAATAAGACAAGGATGTCCTCTCTCATGCCAGTATGTTTAACATCATATTAAAAGTCCTAGATAGTCAATAATACAAAAAGGAAAATAAGAGGTACACACATTTAAAGCATACACATTGTAAGGAAGAAATACAGCTCTTTAGTTGTAGATGATATGACTGTCTATGTAAAAAAAAAAATCCCAAAGAATTGACAGAAAAAATCTAGAAACTGGTGACTATAGCAAAGTAGCAGGCCACAAAGTTAACAACACATCAAAGTCAACTGATTTCCTATATATCAGCACCAAACAATTGAAATTTGAAATTAAAAAAATTAAATAGCACCAAAGATGATATACTAATGTATAAATTGAGCAAAATATGAACAGATTATATACAAAAAAGTATAGAACTCTGATGAAAGAAATTAAAGAAGATTGAAATAAATGGAGAGAGATTCTGTGTTCATGGATTGGAAGAATCCCTATCATTAAAATCGCAATTCTTCTTAACTTGATCTATAGTTTCAGTGCAACTTTTATGAAAACCCCAGCAAACCATTTTATAGGTATCAAAATACTGATTCTAAATTTATATAGGAAGGCAAAGTCCTAGAATAGCCAATAAAATACTGAAGATAAACAAAGTAGGATGTGTCGCTTGTCTGCTTTCAAGAATCACTGTCAAGTTACAATAATAAAGACAGTACGATAGTGGAACAGATTAAAGAGCCCCAAAATAGATACATACAAAATAGGTAACTGATTCTTGCCAAAGAAGAAACTACAATTCAATGTATAAAGGACAGTCTTTATAGTTTGTTGATATTTTATCAGTAAAAGGGGAAATACAGATATGTTGGAAATATTAAATGTAGTATAAACAATTAATGAAACAATTATTTGTCCATATTAAAAAAATGAACTTACACTCAGACCTTACACATCTCACAAAACTTAACTCAAAATGGAACGTGGACCTAACAGTAGACCTAAATATAAGATGTTAAACAATAAAACTTCTAGAAGAAAACATAGTGGAAAACCCATTTGGCCTTGTGTTTGGTGACAAGTTTGTACAAAGCCAAAAGCACCATCCATGAGAAAAACTGATAAGGTGGACTTTATTGAAATTAAAAACTTCTGTGAGGAAAACTGTTAAAAGAATAAAAATATAAGCTACACACTGGGAGAAAATATTTGCAAAGCACATATCTGATATAGATTTTATATTGAAAAGATAGAAAAAATTGTTTAAAAGTCATCCATAAGAAAACAAAGAACACAAGTAAAAAATGGGGAAAATATTTGAACAGACATCTCACCAAAAAAGTCACAGCAGTGTCAAAAACAAAACCTTACAAAAATATACTCAGTATTAATTTGTTATTGGGTAATTGCAAGTTAAAACAACAATGAGATACCACTATATGCCCATTAATGTAGATAAAACCCCAAAAATGAACAATACAAATTGGTGGCAAGGATATGGAGCAACAGGAATTCTCATTCATTGCTGGTGGGAATGCAAAATGGTACAGTCACTTTGAAAACAGATTGCCAGTTTCTTACACAGCTAAGTATAGTCTTATCATAGACCCCAGCAATCATATTCCTTGGTATTTGCCCAACTAAGTTGAAAATATATGTTCACACAAAAACCTGCACATGAATATTTATAGCAGTTTTATTCATAATTGCCAATAGCTGGAAGCAACCAATTTGTCCTCCATAGGTGAAGGGACAAATTGTACAGTGGAATACCCATAAAATATTAGGCTATTAAATGTAATATAAACTGGATAGAACATTTTGGCACATAATAAGAGGTCAATAAATGTGAAATATCATCAAGACCAATATAATTTAATTTGGAAATAATATAAACTTTATAGTGCAAAAACAGAAGACTTAAAATTATTGCTCAGAATATGTATGGATTGAAAAAGCATTTCACAAAATACAACACTCATGCATGATAAAAACTTCAGCAAGCTTGATTTACTGATATCAAAACATGAAAGTCATGAAAGAAAACTTAAAGGCATATTGATAAGTAAAAAAAGCCAGTCTAAAGACTATATAATGTGTGATTCCAATTTTATCACCTTCTTAAAAAGGCAAAACTATAGAGATAGTGAAAAGATCTGTGGCTGCCAGGAACTTAGGAAGTAATTGAGAGAATTAAATAGTTAAAATACAAGAGAATTTTTTTTACAGTGATCAAACTCTTCTGTATCATACTATAATGACAGATGTGACATTATGCATTTGAAAAACCCACTGTGATGATTAATATTGAGTGTCCACTTGACTGGATTGAAGGATGCAAAATATCGTTCCTGGGTGTGTCTGTGAGGGTGTTGCCAAAGGAGATTAACATTTGAGTCACTGGAGTGGGAGAGACAAACAGACCCTCAATCTGGGTGGGCACCATCTAATCAGCTGTCAGTGCCGCTGGAATAAAGCAGTCAGGAGAAGATGGAAGAGCAGACTTGCTGAGACTTCCAGCCTTCATCTTTCTCCCATGCTGGATGCTTCCTTCCCTTGAACATTGGGCTCCCAGGTTCTTCAGCTTTTGGACTCTTAGACTTACACCAGTGGTTTGCCAGGGGCTCTCGGGACTTTGGCCCCAGACTGAAGCTGCACTGTTGGCTTCCCTACTTTTGAGGTTTTGGAACTCGGACTGATCCACCACTAGCTTCTTTGATCCTCAACTCAAAGATAGCCTATCATGGGACTTTATCTCGTGATCATGTGGCTCCATTCTCATTAAACATCCTTTCATATATACATATACCCTATTAGTTCTGTCCCTCTAAGGACCCTAATACAGATTTTAGTACCAAGACAAGTTACTCTATTAGTCCATTCTTATGCTGCTATAAAGAGCTGCCCGACGCTGGGTAGTTTATAAAGGAAAGAGGTTTAATTGACTCACATCTCCACATGGCTAGGGAGGCCCCAAAAAACTTACAATCATGGCAGAAGGGGAAGCAAATATGTCCTTCTTCATATGGCAGCAGGAAGGAAAAGAATGAGAGCCGAGCAAAAGGGAAAGCCCCTTATAAAACCAACAGGTCTTGAGAACTTACTATCACAAGAATAGCATGGGGGGAACTGCCCCTAGGATTCAATTACCTCCCCCACAGTCCCTCCCACCACACATGGGGTTTATGGGAACTACAGTTCAAGATCCAATCTTGGTGGGGGCACAGCCAAAACATACCCACAGAACTTTATAACAAAAAGAGTAATCCTAAACATATATAAATTTATAAAATTCATTTGAAGGTTAGGGATGCCAGGATGGAATACAGAGTCTACAAGAGAATCTAACTATACTACAAATGTATGAAACAACATCACTGTAGGAGATGGGATGAAAAGTTGCTGACCTCAATAACTCTGGAAATATCAGGACTTTTTAAGACTAAAGGCAGAGAAATTATACATAAACATTATACTCTAGTTGATAAACCTATTTCCTATAGGGGTGCAGGTTAAAAATTCTGAGATTGCTATATATGTATACTAGAATTAAACAACTAAGTAAATGGTTGGAAGATGGTGGGAGCTCAATTTTAAATTGTTGGGTTGGAAGGTTACACAAAAGCATTACGAAGAGGTTAAATGATCCATATGATACTAGATTGGAGTGGAAGATGTCAGTATGAACCCATGTTTAATTTAATTTTGATACAAAAGGTACGGAAATTTACATATAGAAATTTATGTGTGTGTGCGTGTGTGTATTAATGGGTTATTGTGCCCACATACCATCTCGTTTTTTGTTAGCTGAGAGGGCCTAGAAGCAACAATACTCCAATAGCAGTGAGCATACCTAGTGCCAAACCTTCGTTTCCAATATCATTCCCCAATGAAAGAAACCTGGCTTCTTAGAAAAATGGCTCATTCTATAACTAGGGCTGGAAATATTCAAGATTATTCTGGAGCATGCCACAGAGTAAGGAAGTGATAATAAAAACAGAAAAAAAAAAAAAACAACAGAAAAATATCCCATATGGAGGAGGGTGTGTCAAAGGGACTCAGGAGCCAATGTAAGTCCTCAGTGGCCTAAGCTGGAACATCTTGAGCTGTAATGTAACATAATGAATAAGGTATCATTAGATTATAATTTGAATTACAAATTAAATATCCATGAATTTGTACTTATATAAATAAACAGAGAAGGAAAGTTAAATCTCCCATGCAAAAAATTTCCAAATTACTATGTAGATACTCTGTCCTCAAAAAGATGGAGAATAACTCCTGCTTTTTAAGCACAGCCTGTGCATAGCATCTTTCTTCCAAAGAGCATGGGGCAGCACTGGTGCGGAAGTAACTTTAAAGTGGAGAAACACTGTCTCAGTTAGTTGACTTCAGCAGGGTCAACATCAACAGTGGTATGTCATGTTGATAGTATGTACTCCTGATATGATGTAATGAAAACAACACTTTACCTCTATTATCTTCCTTTCTGAAACCCATAACCCAGTCTAACTATAAGAGTAATAGCAGATTGAGAGACACAATGTAAGGATATTGTACAAAATACTTGTTCAGTACTCCTTAAAACAGTCTAGGTCCTTAAAGACAAGATAAGTCTGAGGGAAAGTCACAGCCAAGACAACCCCAGGAGGATAAGACAACAAAGTATAATGTAGTCTTCTGGAACAGAAAAAGGATTTAGGTAAAAACAAAGGAAATCTGAATAACTTACGGCCTTTAGTTAATACTGTATTAAACTCTTTCATTAATTATAATGACCGTAGCATATGTAAGGTGTTATTTATAGGGGAAAGTGGGTGTGGGCGTATGAAAGCTCTACAATTTTTCAGAAATTCAAAACTGTTCTAAAATTTTTAAAAAGTTTATTTAAAATTATCTATGCACTTTCTGATTATGGCAAATCCTGCAATACTAAAAATTAATATAAAACTCAATTACTATTTGCTTTCTGAAGGCTTGTATGAAGTTGCTGATATCCTGTACTCAGAGCCCACTTCACATTAATGGAACCTAGAATAATTTTTAAAAACAACTTAAATGAAAGAACTGTAAGTTTTGATGTTACAAGTGCTTCTCTCAAGATGTTTTCAAGTCTTCTCTAAGGACAAGTAACAATACACTTCATCTACAAGAGTTTCCAGTATTTTTAGTGTAACCAGTAACAGTGACAGCAACATAATGAAAACAATCATCTTGAAAAGAAGAACAGAAATTTGTAAAGAATATGTGTTTTCTTCTATTTAATTTTCCAGATTATTCTCTGAAGGACATACTTAAAACTAAAAGATGTTGGATCTCCAATATGAATTTGTATAAGTTTGTCTTCTGAACATTTTTATTATCCTCACATAAATAATTTTTATAGCTCACGGAGCCTGACATATGTTAGTTCTCCTTTGCCTAAAAACACCAAGATCTGGAAAAATCAAAAATAGAGCTTTTTTTAAGTTATAGAATTCTATAAATTTTATAAGTAAAGTTTAATGTAACTATCAGTATGAAGTGAACAACCACTAATTTTCTATCATAGAGAAGTAGTAAGGATTACTGGAATCTAAGAAAGTCCCAGAGTAAAATAAATGACTTTATTTTCACCCCTAGGAAACAGAGATATCAGATAATAAACTTTTTTTCTGGAAAATAATTGACAAGAAATTTAAAGATAATTTTATTAAAGAAAAGGTAAATAAACTATTTGCAAAACAAGATTCTAGGCAGAATAGCAATAGCAAAATCAGAGAAATAAAAAAAAGGCAATAGCAAAATCAGAGAAATAGGAAAACTTAGGCTAAAAAAACACTTGATATTGATCTTAGCGTACCAGTATGAAAATAGGGAGGAGAATTGAAAGACTTTTATTCTGGGGTAATGTGTTTTTATTGCTTATTTAATAATGAATATCCATAAAATTTGTGATCAAGGATAATTTTTGAAATAATAACATTTTGAAGAAGTATGAGAAAAACTGGAGTGAGAAAAAGATAGTGGGGAAATATTAGAAAAATAGACAAGTCTTTTTTTGTTGTTGTTGTTGTTGTTAAAACTTTGCACTGTTTTCCTATTGGTTTAAAGTCCAAAATTTATTCATCCATCCACCTATCCATACATCAACCCATTCATTCATCCATTCAGTTATTCAACAAATATTTGTGTAAGGACAAGTGATATGGAGAAACAGACAAAACAATCAAAAACATGTGGTCAGAGAAATAAGGAAAAAGGCAGGAAACTGACTGTCTTAGAATCCTGAAGCAGAGATAGTCTAAAGAGGGCATTAAACAGAATCTTTGCAGAGTCAGAGGACACTGAGAGTAGGACATTGAGAATAGGACTTTCAATTTGGAGATTTTAAAGTCATATAAAGGCAATCTTGTAGAGATCACTGTTGTGAGAATGCTAATTATAAAGCCAAAAAAAAAAAAAAAGAGTAAGAGTCAGGAGGCAGCACGAAGATGGAAATAATGGTACTATAAAACTGAAATAAAGTACAATTTTTCATGAAATGAAATTTTAAGTGGTTATAACAAAATTATGATCACATTTGCTGTTTTAATACAGGTTAATCAATGTCCTCCATTCTATTTTACAATCAGCTCTTTGAGTGGGTGAGTCTAAAATAAGATTCATGCATAAGGTTTGTGTGCAAACCATGTGATCAGAAGTATTGTTATGGGATGAATTGTGTTTCCCCAGATTTATATGTTGAATTCCTAATTCTCAGAACTTCAGAATGTGACCTTATTTGGAAATAGGATCATTGCAGAGGTATTTCGTTAAGATCAGTTCATACTGGAGTGAGGTAGACCCCTAATCCAGTTGAATTTGTATCCTTATAAAAAGGGGATGTCTGGACACAGACAGATACACAGGAAGAACATCACATAAACAAGAAGACAGAGATTGGGGTAATGTTTCTACAAGTCAAGGTTTAACAAAGGTTGCCCGCAAACCACAGAAACCAGGAAAGAGGCCTCAAAGAGATTCTCACTCACACCTTCAGGAGGAACCAACCCTGCTGACCTTAATCTCAGACTTCTAGTCTCCCGAATTGTGAGAAAATAAATTTCTGTTGTTTCAGCAATTCAGTGTATGGTACTTTGTTACAGGAGCCCTAACACAGCATGAACAACTAAATCTGTAGAAATTTAATTCTGTTTTCAGATCTAAACACTGGAAAATTGAACAAAGGTAGAAGATTCAGAGGCCACAAAGGCAGTGGAACACTTTGAGTAAAGGAGCGTGGGCATCAAAATTGAATATTCCTTCTATTTTCTGGAAAAACAAAACAAAACAGGAACTGTAGGTCACACTTGTGTCCATGTGTTGGTAGTTTTAAGAAAAAGAGTTTGGGTAGAGAGTTTCTCTGAGTTTTCTGATTTTCCTTTGATTATAACCATTTCCCATAGCTATTTATAAGTCATGGGCTCCGACGCTTGACAAAATGTATTAAAATATTCAAAGTAAAAATAATCTAGATCTAGAGTCAGCCACACTTGGGATTTTGATTTGCTTGGGAATTTTATATCTGCTGAAACCTGCCTGCCTTGACCTGTTTTTCCCTTCCCATGCTAAATTCCTACATTCTCTATCTTCCATTTCACCCACTACAGAACTGAAATTGCGTAAGCTCCATTTCAAGGCCCTGAGGTCCAGACCCCTGGCTGTTCTTGACCTGCAGCAGCCCTTAACCCTTAGCTCCTGCATCTCCAGCCTGAGCATCCACCCAGCTGCTCTTGACCAGCTTTGTTCATCTGCTCTTCATGCCTTCAGTATTAAAGTGATATTTTATATTTATGCTCATATCAAAACACTAGAAATGATTCACTATTTTTTTATTTGGGGTGAAAAATCTTCAAGGATCCTTCTTTCTGTATACAACTTCATATTATCTTGCAGCATAACTGCAGTAGCACAGAATTTGTTCATTGTCTGATGGCTGAGTCCTCAAAGGCATGTATGTTACATGGTTAGTAATCACATTTATTTTTCATAGAAACAGTAGATAAAGGAGCCTAGATTTTAATGACTATATAAACTCATCTTTTATCAGAAACATGTAAGGGATGAGATGCTATTTTAAAGTAGGATACATTTTTTGACATTTTAAGATTTCTTTGTTGTCTTAAGGCTACTTAAATGCTGTCATTTGCAACTTTTGCTAGTAAAATGTTACAAAGCTACAGCTTTTCTGTGTCTGAAGTTTTGCACTAGTTGCAGGTGCTCTGCCTTAATAGTGAAGCACTACATTGTCTGAAACATTCCATTATGGTTAACATGAAAAACCCTCATTATTTTTGATATACATTTTTTATATTTTTTGGCTGTCGTACCCAAGACAGGTGGTTGGGGGCAGGATCTTTCTCTCAGTGTTTATGCAGCTTTTGTTTTCAAGTAATCTCTCTGTGGCTCTTCTTACATTTCTACCTTCCATGACAATTCAGTTCACATTAATATGTAATGGAATCCCTTTGCTTTCAGTAAACTATAGGTGATTTTGCTTTCTCCTAATTTTGTTTCAATTGAGGCATATTTCATGGGGATTTCCTTCTCTCTTAAGTACCTTAGCATCTTTTCATACATAACAGATTTATCTTTGAATAGTTAATTAATAATGAAATTTATATTGTAAATGTAGTAGAACATGAATGAGAGAGAAGGGAATATAAAAAGAGTAAGAAAAAAGCAAAGGATATAAAATAGAATTCTTCTATTACCATTCTGGAAAGAAAACCAGCAAGGGAGGTGGAAGGAATAATGATGTTGAGGGATAACTCTTCCTCCCACTCCTTAGTGTCCCATGGGGAAGGACTTTCTAGGGTAATCCTGACTTCTTCCCTGTTCCCTTTTGGTGCCCAGCCTATTAGATAAAATCATATGTGATTGGTGAATATGAGAAAAGGAGTTGATTATTCTTGCCCATTCCCATTGGGTTTTCTTTGCCTCTCTATGTCATAAGTGTTAGAGGCACAGCCTTTTTGGAGAAACCCTGGAATTTTCAGCATAGTCGGTGACAAGATGGATAAATTTAATTCTGAGTACACCATTAAGAAGCCTACTGTTGCCATCGATCTAACCACGCTTCCCAAACAGCCTGACCTGTTATCAAGCTGGCATTTTGATATCCGTTTGTGTGATTCTTGGGCCTCACCCTGTGATTTCTGTACTTGTCAAGAAAACAAGGAAGTTATTTATTGACCTCCTACAATGCCAAAAGTAAACAGTGGAATGTTTTACAAGGAGTAGTTGGGTTCCCTCCAAATTTTCCTTGGTTAGATAGCAGAGCTATCAGTGGGGATTGTCCACTCTCCACCCCCATTAAGTGAATGGATCCATTCAGCCTTGTTCAAGAGACATTGATTTCTGTTGCCTTGTGTTGTATCAAATAATCTAACTCCTTGACAACAAACAACTAGACTAGGTTAATTTACATTTTGTCAGGTTTGGGAATTTTCCCTGGCATGGGTAGCAGTATCTGTCTTAGGATACCTATAAAAGGAGTTCACTACTTTACACCATGCTATTATAGAACAAAAAATAAAAGCAAATACTCTCCTAGGTTTGTAATATCTATTGTTTTCTCGCTACACAATGAAGTTGTCAAAAGATATAATCCTCTAGCAATTCCAAAGATTATATAAACTAAAGACATCAGTCTTCATGATTCATAGATTTTTTGGGGAATTATATTAGCAACTAATATTGTTAATAGTATGTATTAATGGTGATTTATGTTAGAAATATTTCTTTCCAAAATATTGTTTGCTTGTTTTTGTAAAGATACATTGTGAATTTACACTTCTTTCCTCTTTAATGCAATTATACCATATGTCACTTTTTCAACTTTATAAGCTCCTAGAATTCTGGATGTGTTTCCAACAGAGAAATGGTATTTGGCAGTAATCACTGTTGCTGCTGAACAGTGCTAATCTATCTATAGTAGAGATGTTCAGTTTTCATATGTAGTAAAACAGAAACTGAAACTGTAATGTTAGGAAACATAATTTATAATTTCAAGGGTGAAGCAAATCTCCAAAAGAAAGATAGCTAATAGTGAATCCAATCACCAAATACTTGTACAGCAATTGATACAGGTCAGTCTTATGCCACCAGCTGGAGATAGACTTATGAACATGATAGAAGAGGATACTACTATTTTTCATTCTAGTGGTGGAATGCAGAAAATAAATACCTAAATTATTTTTTAAAGCATCATCATTTAGTAATATAGATATATATTATATATGTATATTAAATATGTTATATAAACATATATATATTAAATATATGTTTTGTGTGTGTATATATATATATAGAGAGAGAGAGATAGCAAGAGAGAGAGAGAGAGAGAGAGAGACACTAGGCATAGAAATTAACTTGCTTGGCCGGGCACGGTGGCTCACGCCTGTAATCCCAGCACTTTGGGAGGCCAAGGTGGGCAGATCACAAGGTCAGGAGATCGAGATCATCCTGGCTAACATGGTGAAACCCCATCTCTACTAAAAATGCAAAAAATTAGCCGGGCGTGGTGGCAGACGCCTGTAACCCCAGCTACTTGGGAGGCTGAGGCAGGATAATGGTGTGAACCGGGGAGGCGGAGCTTGCAGTGAGTGGAGATCGGGCACCTGCACTCCAGCCTGGGCGACAGAGCGAGACACCATCTCAAAAAGAAAGAAAGAAAGAAAGAAAGAAAGGAAGAAAGGAAGAAAGGAAGAAAGGAAAAGAAAGGAAAAGAAAGGAAAAGAAAGGAAAAGAAAGGAAAAGAAAGGAAAAGAAAGGAAAAGAAAAGAAAGAAAGAAAGAAAAGAAAAGAAAAGAAAGAAAGAAAGAAAGAAAGAAAGAAAGAAAGAAAGAAAGAAAGAAAGAAAGAAAGAAAGAAGAAAGAAAGAAAGAAATTAACTTGCTTACTACTAAGTTCTTCAGGATAATTAATTCAAAAGGATGTTTATTTAGGTCTCAAAATCTCAACTATTTGTCTTCATGTTCAAAACTCAGTGTTTAGATGGTAGCTCTGAGAGAGAGAGAGCAGTCTCTAAAAATGGACTTGTACTGTCTGGCTTTCCTTCTTAAGGGCCTCACCTTCTGTCACCCCATTTACTTTTCTATCACTGATTTAGTTAGTTACCCAGGACTCTTCTGCCATCCTACCCACTAGACTTTCTGTTCTCTCTTTGATGTCTGTTTAACTCTCGTTCTGCACCTCAATTCTGCTGTGGCCATATCTATATCTATTTGTTGCTGATTTAGTGCTGATCTCATGTGCCCGTGACTTCTGGCCTGTGGTGTATACCTAGAAGCTTTTAAATGACAATTACTGTAGAAAAAGTTTTGATATAACCAATACGTTACCTTTGTTTCAACCCACTTCTCAGATTCCTCACCCCTTTAATAAGAAAGTAAAAACCTTACTTGTTTGGAGCAACATAATCTGAAAGCTATTTAATCGTTTAATGATACTTTATTGATATTGTAGTCTTGTGTAAATTTTAGGAAAATTATTCATATATTCGAGCTGCAAGATCCTTCTGCTAACACAAAGCCCTCTTGTCAAACTGAAGTTAGAATATAAAACAGTGTATATATTGAATTTTTGTTTGTTTGTTTGAAGAATGGCTTGGCTTCAGTGGGAATGGAGTCCAATTCACTAAGCACCTATAGATTGTATAAGGTTTACTGTAGAAGATTGAATTTGGGAACTAAATGTTGAATTCATTTGAGTGATTTGCTGCTTTAGCTATACCTCTGCCCCAATTTGGATCATTTAGAGTTTTTATTTCTCCTGTTAATTTTTTTTCAATTAAATTCCACAGCTATTCTTTCCAAAAAGAAATGTTGTCAATGCAATAGTTAGTTGGACTAAAGGAAAAACAGTATGTCTTTTCCAAAAAAAAAAAGGTTGTCACAAAACTTGACATCCTGAAAAATCGAGCCTTTTTAAAGTGCTGCTTAAGAGATTTTGTACTTCGGGCCAAAAAGTTAGATGTTAGTAAATGAGCCAGCTTGTCCCCAGTGCCCAAGTCACTGTGAAAGCTCCATGCAGCCAGCTGGGTTCAGCCAGCCTTGATGAGTGCTGGAGTCTCCCATGGTAACATGGAGCAGCGAATTCAGAACCAAGTGAAAGGTTGGCTTCAGGCTTACAAGACAAATCTCCTCCCTTCATACACTGTCACTGAAGAGGAAAAGTATGAATAGTCTTATTGCTCTCGACCAGCTATATTTATAATTCCACATAAACCAAACCACAAAAAGGCTGCTTAAATTAGACAACTAAATGCATTTTTAAAAAGAATTTAAAATTTGAAAGGAGGAAAAAAAGCTAAAGGTTATCAAAATCTAAAAAAAGGGTAAGATTAAAGTTCTCCAGTCTCCATATTAAAAAAAAGTTAGCATATCTAAATTGAATAAAGAAACATAAAATATATTTTTTCAGACCAAGTATAAACTAGAACTACTTTAACCTTTTCATTGACTTTCTTTTCTATAAGAATGTAAGTTAAATATTTTTTATTTTGGTGAAGAATTCTGGTGAGATAATTGAGTAAAAAGTGTTTGTGAACACATTTGTCCATTAAAGTATATAAAATGAGTAATTTGGCACCCCCAGAGTATCCTAAACACCATTCATTTGGTGACAATTTATTCTCTGGCAAGATGAAATTCACATAGAAGAACTGTTTTCTTCCTGTTAAAAAAAAAATAAATAAAAGGGATGTATGCTCTTAGCAGCCAATCTGAGAAGGAGAGAAGTGGTGAGTAGCAGAATGAAATTGGAAATTTTTAGAAGTTTCAAAGTGAAGCTAATACAACACAATTCTGAGCTACACACATAGACATGCTTGAAGTTTCTGCTTTGCACAACCAGTAATTCTTTATGAAGAGGCAAGCAACAACAGTCTTGCATCTTTTTCTCAAGTTGTTCACAAAGTGATGACTGTAGCTGTTTGCTTGATAAAACTGAACAATGCCTTTTGATTTCACAGGTTGCCTGAAGGCTGGCAGCCAGTAGCTCTTCTTTCTTGGACCCTGCTCTGATGGTAACACAGCACTTTTTAATTTTAAATGTATTGCTCTCTGGTGATGGAGAGATAGCACTACATTATCTTAAGTCTATTTCTAGCCTGACATTCTCCCTTACCTCCACACCACAGGCCACCTCAGGGAAATTCTGCAAAATTAAATTTCATACATTAAAGCTATGTAGATGTAGCGTAAATATTTAATAGAAAATAAAGTGACCAAACGTCTAGCAGACTGTACTTTTAAATGATCTTTCCTAGTTTTAATCAACAGCCTTTATTAGATATCAACTGATGTAGAAGACTTTGTAAAACAGAAGACCTCTTTAGAGATTAAACTTTGATAATAAAATTAGAGACATTTTCCACCATAAAAGAGTTTACTTTCTAACATGGCAATGGAATAAAAGGCATTAAAAGGTAAACACAGAAACATTTTTCTCTTTGGGGTTATTTAGTGTCTGTTAAGTTCCTTCCCAGCCAACATTTTAATTACTCTTCTTCAAGAGGGGACAAAAAGAGAATGAGTAAATAAAAATAATATGAGCCACATTAATGAAATATTTCAGAGTAGCTGTGGCCGAGAGTAGCTATTTTTCTCTTATCTTGAAATAATATGACAGAAAAATGACATTGATAACTACTGAAAAAAAGTCAGCTGAATATTACATTGTCTTATTATACAGTAACAAAGTCATGAGGCTTTCTATTTATCTCTCTCACCTCATAAAAATAATAACCTTTTCTTCAGTGAAATTTTCAAGCATCCTTTTAATCTATGGTAATTGCAAATGATGAGTGTGAAATATATTTTAAAAGATTTGCGACAATTCTGGCTTGTAATAATTTGTACATTTATTTTTTAAGGAGAATTAATCTTTGAAAATATAACAAGGTAGTTCTAAGGTCACAGAGTTGATAGTACAGGAGTTTTTTTTTTTTTTTTAAACTGTTATATACCAGATATTTTACCTATTTTTTTTGAAAAATACAGTTATCTACAATGCTCTTTAATTCAGTTTTTAAATTTTTTTGTATATTTTTAAAATTTTTATGGTTATGTAGTAAGTGTATATATTTATGGAGTACATGAGAAGTTGTGATACAGGCATGCAATGTGAAATAAGTAGATCGTAGGGAATAGGGTATCCATCTCCCAAGCATTTATCCTTTGAGTTTCAAACAATGCAATTACATACTTTAAGTTATTTAAAAATGTACAATTAAGTTATTAATGACTATAGTTACCCTATTGTGCTATCAAATAGTAGGTCTTATTCATTCATTCTTTCTTTTTTTTTTTGAGATGGAGTCTGGCTCTGTCGCCCAGGCTGGAGTGCAATGGCAGGCTTACTGCAACCTCTGCCTCCTGGGTTCAAGGGATTCTCCGGACTCAGCCTCCCTAGTAGCTGGGACTACAGAAGAGCACCACCACTCCTGGCTAACTTTTGTATTTTTAGCAGAGACACTGTTTCGGCATGTTGGCCAGGCTGATCTCGAGCTCCTGACTTCAGGTGATCTGCCCGCCTCGGCCTTCGAAGTGCTGGGTTTAAGGGCGTGAGCCACGGCGCCTGGCTGTTTCAATTTTTCATACCTATTAACCATCCCCACCTCCTCCTGAGCCTGCCACTACCCTTCCTAGCCTCTGGTAACCATCCTTCTACTCTCTGTGTCCAAGAATTCAATTATTTGCTGTTGTTGTTGTTGTTGTCGTTGTTGTTGTTGTGATGGAATCTCGCTCTGTCGCCCAGGCTGAAGTGCAGTGGCCCAATCTGGGCTCACTGCAAGCTCCTCCTCCCGGGTTCACACCATTCTCCTGCCTCAGCCTCCCGAGTAACTGGGACTACAGGCGCCCGCCACCATACCCCGCTAATTTTTGTATTTTCAGTAGAGACGGGGTTTCACCATGTTAGCCAAAGTGGTCTCAATCTCCTGACCTTGTGATCTGCCCGCCTTGGCCTCCCAAAGTGCTGGGATTACAAGCATGAGCCAGCATGCCCGGCCATGAATTTCTTGTAGTGTGTTTTTCAGCTCTATCAGGTAGTTTACATTCATCTCTATACTGGCTATTTTGTCTGTCAACTCCTGCATTGTTTCCCCTTGTTTTTATTTTCATAGTCTCGTCTCAGGCTATCTAATTTAATTCCCAAGCCTTAGTCATTATTACTATACCAGTTATTGGTAAGTGAAATGTCTGGCATAGACATCTGTAATGAATTCAATACACTAGATTTTTCCAAGCGACTTCAAACACATGGTATCCAATACATCCAATTTCAAGCTATTCTTCTATACCTGATTTTCTAGCTGTTTATTTAGCAAATTACACCATCCTCCAACTAAATATTGTATGTAAAAATTCCACCCCCCTTACCATCCTCTCTCACTATTTACAATGCACACCGTGTTCAATTAGCATTACCTTTTAAATATTTCTCATATTGTTCCACTATGCTAAATCTCCTTTGTCACAAGTCTAGTACCAGCTATCACCATCTCTCAACTTGATTGCTATAAAACCTAATTTACTGCTCATTATTTATTCTGATCCACTTCCAATCTAATCACCACACCGAAACTAGAAAGGCATTCTTGATGCATGCATCAGATCACATGCCATGTAAGTTAAAACCTTTCAGTGGCTGGCCACTGCTTATAAGGTAAGGATTAAACTCCTTGATATAGCCTATAAATCCCTCAATTGCCTGTCCCTCAGGAGTACACATTACTCCCCTATCTAGGTGAGGTGTGTAGCTTGAGGTACAGGAGAGATTTGTGGGTGGTGTACAGTTCTTTTCATCAGGTATGACATCCTACTCTGACAACTAATAGACAAAAAACAATGATCTACTCTCCAATGATCAATTATGGGAGACTTGCAAACTGCACTGAAAGTCTTATTGGGAAAACGATGTATTGCAGAGTCCATAGCAATGAGAAAATCCTGTGAAATTGGCTTTGTAAAATTCTCTAACCTGGTAGTAGAGAAACTTACTTGAGTAGACCCTGACTCTTCTATCAGGGAACAAATCTTTTCTCCAATTTTTTTTTTCTCCTGAGGTCCATTGCCTCATTTGAAATGAACATTAGGGAATATGTCATCCTTGGAGAATGTCCTCCTCCTGACATTCTGTAGCCACATTCTGCAAGTGGAAGATTGAGAGTATTTTTAGGCCAGGATGTGGTTTATTTTACTTCACATTTCTTGCACAAATCAATCTAAGCAACTCAGTCAGTACCACATATCTGTAAGTATACTAAAAGTCTTTGCTAACGGTAAATATCTAGCATGATTTATTTATTACGATCTTGCCTCCTTGTCTTTTTCTTTCTCCCTCTGAAATTAACAACAGCCATCTTGAGGCTCAGGGATTTTAACTCTGTCAATGTGTCTCCTTGCTCTTCAACCCCTCTCTGCTCAGGGCTAAGTCCTTATTCAACTATAAGATCTTAGTGGGCCTTTTTGAGTTTGGGATTTAAAAGCAGTTGGCTTTTCTAACCCTGCAAGACCAAGGTTTTTGAATTCTCCAGATATGAATTCACTGTGCTCTCAAAATAGCTAATGCTTCCGAGTTCATCTCCGTCTTGTAACACCTTGCTATGACTTTATGAACAGCATACATCACTAATATTCTGCTGTTTAGCCTTTTTCTTCTGTGATTATCCCAATTTTCAAAGAAAATAATTTCACAAAACATATACAATACAGTAAAATATTGAACAATATGCATTTCCATCTTTCCAGCCTTCACTTCCACCTGATAACTAACCCAACTGAGGATGTTAACTTGTTTTTATTTTTATAAGGTATAATTTACATGTAGAGAAATAAACAGATCTTCTTCCATAGTTTAATATATTTTAACAAATATGTAAACTCATGTAACTAATACCTTAATCAAGATTTAGAATTTTTTGTCATCCCAGAAACTTCTCATACCTCTTTCCAGTCAATGTCCCCACACCAGAGGCATCTGGTGTTTTGACTTTTATTGCCACAGATTTGTCTTGTCTTTATTGAAATTCATACAAAGCAAATCATGTGGATGTACTCGTTTGCATATGCTTCTTTTGTTCTATGTAATATTTTTGAAATTCATTTATTTTGTTGTATATATCAGTTGTCAATTTTAATTGCTGAGTAGTATTGCATTTACAAATATACCAAAACAGCCAGGTGTGGTGGCTCATGCCTGTAATCCCAGCACTTTGGGAGGCTGAGGTGGGTGAATCACCTGAGGTCAGGAGTCTGAGACCAGGTTGGCCAACAGGGTGAAACCCCATCTCTACTATAAATAGAAAAATTAGCCAGGGGTGCTAGCATGTGCCTGTAGTCCCACCTGCTCAGGAGGCTGAGGCAGGAGAATCGCTTGAGCCCAGGAGGTGGAGGTTGCAGTGAGCTAAGATCACGCCACTGCACTCCAGCCTGGGCAACAGAGAAAGACTCCATCTCAAAAAAAAATACATATGTATACACACACATATATATTTGGCATTTGGCATATACACATATACAATATATATAACAAAAAATTTTAAATCATTCTTCTATTGATAGACACTTGGGATATTTCCAGTTAGAGCTAATGTAAATAAATCTACTATGAACATTCTTGTACTAGTCTTTTTGTGAATATATGTTTTTATTTCTTTTTAATAAATAAATGGAAACAGAATTGATGGGTCATAGAAAAGTGATGTGGAACTTTATAAGAAACTGCCAAATAGGTTTCCAAATTGGTACAATTTATTATTTCTACTGTCAATGTGCCACAGTTCTGCTTGCTTCACATCCTCACCTATATTCATGTTTTCAGTTATTATCATTATTTTTTAACTTTAATGATGTTAGTTGGTATGTAGTGGTTTCAAATAGCTTATTCATTTCCTCTGATGACAAATAGTTTGAACACAGTTTTATTTACTTACTATTAATTTGTATGCCTTTATTAATAAAATATCCAAATCAGGCTGGGTGTGGTGGCTCATGCCTGTAATCCCAGCACATTGGGAAGCTGAGGCAGGAAGATTGCTTGAGTCCAGGAGTTCAAGACCAGCCTCAACAACATAGTGAGAGCCCATCTCTCAAAAAGTTCAAACAATTCACTGGAAAAAGAAATGTTAGCAGGGAGTCGTGGCACACGCCTGTAGTCTCAACTACTCTGGGGCTGAGGTGGGAGGATTGCTTGAGCCTGGGAGGTCGACGCTGCAGTGAGCTATGATAATGCCACTGCCCTCCAGCTTGGGTGACAAAGTGAGACCCTGTCTCAACTAAATAATTAAAAATAATTTTAAAAAATCTAAATCTTTTTCTGATTACTTAATTGGGTTATTTAATTTTTAATAATGAGTTTTGGTTCTTAACATGTATGTATGTCTTTTGTCAAACATATATTATAAATATTTTATGTAATCTGTAGCTTGTGTGTTTTGCAATAGTGACTTTTTTGGTTTACTCTTATTTTTAGCCTTTTAAAAAATAATTCCTACTTTTAATTGAAATTCAGTGCATGTGCAGGTTTTTTACATGGTCATATGGAATGAGGTTTGAGACAGTAATGATCCTATTGCTAAGGTAGTAAGCATAGTGGCTTTTGATGAAGATAAATCTTTTCATTTTGAAAAAAAAATTCAACAATTTGTAATGACTATACATGTGTGTGTGTCTGTGTCTGTGTGTGCGTGTGTATGTGTGCTGTCAAAGGTATTTTTGCAAACCACAGAATTTTCATATATATATTTTTATATATGAAATATATATATTTATGAAACACCTTCATTGAGATATGCTACATACCATAAAATTTACCTTTTTGAATTGTAAAATGTGTTAGATTTTAGTATAATTACAGGCATGTACAATCACTGTAATGTAATTTTAGAAGGTTTTATTACTCTCAAAGAACCCTGCACCCATCAGTGCTCACTTCCCATTCTGCCTTCCTAAATTCCCAGCTGTTGCTATTAGGAATCAACCAGTAGAAGAGAAAAAACTGATTCATAGACATAACAAGTGAGGACTCCTGGGGAAGTTTTACAGTCTAACAGGTAGGCAGGAAGATATGGTACTGGATTCAGGCACTTGGTTGGCTCTCTATTCTCAGTGGAGTGGGAAGCATAAACATCCTTGTAAGAATGAGAATAGATGAAGAGGAAGGAAGTGTTGGAG
Organism: Pongo pygmaeus; assembly: GCF_028885625.2. Lineage (NCBI taxonomy): Eukaryota > Metazoa > Chordata > Mammalia > Primates > Hominidae > Pongo > Pongo pygmaeus. The sequence continues at coordinate 107,096,602 of NC_072382.2, read as the reverse complement.
TTTTAATGGTAGAGGTGAAAGTATAAAAACATTGTCCAGACAAGTAGATGTGACTGAACTGAAGAAACATAGTGTGATTGTTGGGTAGCATGAAGAGCCTATTTAAGGTTAGTGGTCATAAATTTCAATTTTGGCCAGATAGTATGATTGGGCATAATTTGCCAGTGATGTTTTGAGTGAAGGGAAGTATGGAATAGGCAGAGAGTTGGGATTAACTGTGGTTGGGATTTTATCAGAGGAGAATGGCAAAGCCAAAAATGGCAAGGATATTAGAGACTTATGTGAAAAAGTGTTGCTTATGATGGGCCAAGGAATTTAAGCTGAACAGGGTAGAAATTTTAGACAAGATTAGTACATTGGGCAGTGAAAATATGGTAGGACAACAGATTATAACTCTGGATATGGCTGAATAATTAATTATTGCAGTCAAGCTATCAGAAGGTATTTCTTTACAAACATTTTGTTTTGATCTTGCAAGTACCATGCTGTAGCAAGTGCAGCATGTTTTTGGAGTCCATTATTTTTTCAGTTAAACTACATTCAGACTCATTTTGGTCCCAATTTTAAAATTCTTTCTTTCTCCTTTTTACCACCAGCAAACACAGTAAGTAAATATTGAGTTAGCAACATGACTGAAAATAGATAGTACTGATTTTCCAAGTCAATTTCCTCCTGCTACTTGGTTTTATTCCTGAATCCAGAACTGAAACTTACTCAATGTAAGTTAAATACATTTAGAAAATGAGAATATTTATAATAATAAAGCTTAAAGAAAGTAAATGTAGTAAAGTCAGGTATCATGAAATCAGTGTCTAGAAATGTATTAGTTCATTCTCACATTGCTAATAAAGACATACCTGAGACTGGGTAATTTATTAAGGAAAGAGGTTTAATGGACTCACAGTTCAGCATGGCTGAGGAGGTCTCACAATCCTGGTGGAAGACAAAGAAGCAGCAAAGGCACATCTTACATGGTGGTAGGCAAAAGAGAGCTTGTGCAGGAGAACTCCCATTTGTGAAACCATTAAATCTTGTGAGACTTATTCACTATCACAAGAACAGTATGAGAAAGACTGCCCCCATGACTCAACTATCTCCACCTGGCCCTACCTTTGACACCTGGGGATTATTACAATTCAAGGTGAGATTTGGGTAGGAAGACAGCCAAACCACATCATTCCAGCCCTGTCTTCTCCCAAATCTCATGTCTTCACATTTCAAATCCAGTCATGCCTTTGCACAGTCCCCCAAAGTCTTAACTCATATCAGCATTAATTTGAAAGCCCACAATCCAAAGTCTCACCTAAGACAAGGAAAGTCCCTTCTGCCTATGAGCCTGTAAAATCAAAAGCAAGTTAATATACTTCCTAGATACAATAAGGGGTACAAGCATTGGATAAATACACCAATTCCAAATGGGAGAAATTGGACAAAATAAAAGGTCTACAGGCCTGATGCAAGTCTGACATCCAGCAGCGCAGTCAAATCTTAAAGCTTCAAAATGATCTCCTTTGACTCAATGTCTCACATCCAGGTCACGCTGATCAAGAGGTGGATTCCCATGGTCTTGGGCAGCTCTGCCCTGTGGCTTTGCAGGATACAGTCTCGATCCCAGCTGCTTTCACAGGCTGGATTGTCTGTCTGGCTTTTCCAGGCACACAGTGCAAACTGTCAGTGGTTCTACCATTCTGGGATCTGAAGGACAGTGGTCCTTATCTCACAGCTCCACTAGGCAGTGCTCCAGGACTCTGTGTGGGGCTCCCACCCCAGATTTCCCTTTCATATTGCCGTAGCAGAGGTTCTCCATGAGGGCTCCACCCCTGCCACAGACCTCTGCCTTGACTTCCAGGCATTTCCATACATCTTCTGAAATCTAGGTGGAGATTCCCAAACCTCAATTCTTGATTTCTGTGCACCTGCAGGTTCAACACCAAGTGGAAGCTGCCAAAGCTTGGCGCTTGCACCCTCTGAAGCCATGGCCTGAACTGTACCTTGGCCCCTTTTAGCCATGGCTAGGACACAGGGCACTAAGTCTCAAGATTGCATAAAGTACCAAGGCCCTCGGCTTGGCCCAGGAAACATTTTTTTCCTCCTAGGCCTCCAGGCCTGTGATGGGAGGCGCTTCCATGAAGACTTTTGACATGCCCTGGACATATTTTCTCTATTGTCTTGGCAATTAACATTTGGCTCCTTGTTACTTATGCAAATTTCCGCAGTTGGCTTGAATTTCTCCTGAGAAAATGTGTTTTTCTTTTCTACCTTATCATCAGGCTGCAAATTTTTTCTTTTTTTTTTTTTTTGAGATGGAGTCTTGCTCTGTCACCCAGGCTGGAGTGCAGTGGCACAATCTCAGCTCACTGCAAGCCCCGCCTCCTGGGTTCATGCCATTCACCTGCCTCAGCCTCCCGAGTAGGTGGGACTACAGGCGCCTGCCACCGCTCCTGGCTAATTTTTTGTATTTTTTATTAGTGACGGGGGTTTCACCATGGTCTCGATCTCCTGACCTTGTGATTTGCCTGCCTCGGCCTCCCAAAATGCTGGGATTACAGGCATGAGCCACTGTGCCTGGCTAAATTTTCTTAACTTTTATGTTCTGCTTCCCTTTTAAACTTAAGTTCCAATTCCAAACCATATCTTTGTGAATACATAAGATTGAATGTTTTTAACAGCATCCAAGTCAACTCTTGAACACTTTGCTGCTTAGAAATTTCTTCCACCAGATACCCTAAATCATCCCTCTGAAGTTCAAATTTCCACAAATCTCTAGGGCAGGAGCAAAATGCAGCCAGTCTCTTTGCCAAAACATAGCAAGAGTCACTTTTATTCCAGTTCTGAACAAGTTCCTTATCTCTATCTTTAATGAGCTGCATTTTGTCAAAGTCTTTTAAAAAGCCTCTAGGAAGTTCTAAACTTTCCCACATCTCCCTGTATTCTTCTGAGCCTTCCAAACTGTTCCAACCTCGGCCTGTTACCTAGTTCTGAAGTCGCTTCCACATTTTCGGGTATCTTTACAACAGTGCCCCAGTATTCGGTACCAATTTACAGTATTAGTTTATTCTCATGCTGCTAATAAAGACATACTGGAGACTGGGTAATTTATAAAGGAAAGAGGTTTAGTGAATTCACAGTTCAGCATGGCTGAGAAGGCCTCACAATCATGGCAGAAGGTAAAGGCACATCTTATGTGGTGGCAGGAAAAAGAGAACTTGTGCAGGGGATCTCCCACCTGTAAAATCATCAGATCTTGTGATACTTATTCACTACCTTGAGAACAGTATGGGGGAAACTGCCCTCATGATTCATTTATTTTCACCTGGCCCCACCCTTGACATGTGGGGATTATTACAATTCAAGTTGAGATTTGAGTGGGGACACAGCCAAGCTATATGAAGAAGGATAGGAATTAAAATTATGTTCTCCACCTTTAAGGCTAGAGTTATCTAGCCTGTCTCATCTAAGCTAAGATTCTCTTCTCTCTGGGCTGGACTATACAATATACAGTTGCACTTTCAAGGCTGCCACTTCCAGGACTCCAAGTCTCTATAGTCATAGGACCCCTGACCGTTTGACTAGCTTGTGTGTGTGGTTATTTAAGTGTGATAAGAACTTGACTGGTTAAATTTAGTCTTCAGATTTGGTCAGATATATACTACCAGCCCAATCAGCTGTGTCTAGAGCTGGGCAGTGGAGGTTGTATGTCCATCCCTTCAGCAGTTCAATTAAGATACATTGATTGGGCAAAATACCTCCAATAATTTGGTTATTTAACTCATGTTCATTAGCATCTAAAACTGAATTAGTTAATGTCTTCTCCAAATAAGCTACTTATTGTTTTTTTACATGTACACCACTTTTGCAGTTACCAAAGTAAACTTTTCACGTTATTCTTCAGCGCTTTTTTACCTTTGCCTGTTTTATCTAGTTATTTGTTTGTTCATAATTGATCCCTTTTATTCCCTTCCAGTTATCACCAATTTAATGTAGGCTCTGTGATTATTATTTTTCAACTAGGCTAAGCTATAGCACCTAGCTACTCAAATGCTAATGTAAGGGGGTGTTGTGCAGTTATTTTGTGAAGTGATTAATATCTATAGTTAGTTGACATTAAGTAAATGAGATCATCCAATTAGTTGAAAGGCTGATCTTTAAGAGTAAAATTGAGGTTTTCCCAAGGAAAAAAGAAATTCCACTGGTAGATTGCAGAATCACCTTCTGCCCTAGAATTTCCAGCCTGCCAAATCTCTCTCTTGATGTATACTGTGACAATACTGGAGATATACACTCACAGAGACACACACACATATACAGACACACACATATCCTACAGGTTCGGATACAATCCCTTATAGCAGAGTCAAATGGAGAAATCGTTTTAAAAAATGTTGCTCTGTTTTTTTTTGTTTATATTTCTGTATATATGACTGTATCTGTAACCTGCATGAAAGAGTAGGGACAGGTGGCCAGGTGCGGTGGCTCACGCTTGTAATTCCAGCACTTTGGGAGGCCAAAGTGAGAGGATCACCTGAGGTCGGGAGTTCGAGACCAGCCTGACTAACATGGAGAAACCCCATGTCTACTAAAAATACAAAAATTAGCCCAGTGTGATGGTTCATGCCTGTAATCCCAGGTACTCAGGAGGCTGGGTCAGGAGAATCACTTGAATCCGGGAGGCAGACGTTGCGGTGAGTCCAGATCATGCCATTGCACTCTATCCTGGGCAATAAGAGTGAAACTCGGTCTCAAAAAAAAAAAAAAAAAAATAGGGACAGGCACATATTTATTAGAATAATCAAGTAATAAAAATATATATAGCTAATATTAAACATCCAACAACCAAAATAAGATTGTACACCAACACACCAGGCTTTATTATTAGATTTGGACAACAAACAAACTTTGAAAATTTCTCTGAAATAATATGAACCAAGCCTAAAGACCTAGATTATAGAATTTCTTCTGTAGTTCTAGAGAAGATATCCCTTCTACCTATGACAGTTACAAGGTTTTCTGTTTAAGGGTAGTAAGAATATATGATAGAAGAAGAAAAAGATTTAAGTTTGCCTTTTCAGGCATGAACTTCAAAAGCACTGCTACTTGGTAGTTGATCAATTTTGGGGAAATATGCATTGAGAGATGGAGTAGCTCAGAACATTGGACTTGTGTCATGCTTCTCTTGGAATACTAGCAAGGGGCTGTAAGCTTGTAGGGAGGTCTGAAAGGAACCATTTCTAAAATGGTATAGACTCATTGGTAGGAGGGATCCAAACACGTGGGCCTGGAACTGAGGTGCTGGCTATCAACTATTATGTAGTGTGCAGGAACCCCCAAAAATTCTATCTGCCCTGAGGGCATAGGTATGACCAGTACAATAGGTACTAGTATGTCATCTCTAACCACCCTCAGTCTCAACCCAAAGAGTCAGGGAGAACAAATTGCAGCCTATCAATCGCTGATTCAGTTTTTAGACAAGACAAACACCTCAAATATCATAACTTGTGTGGTTCCCAAAGATCCTCATACTATGAGTTCCCCTTTTTGTATTAAATCTCCAAAGTCATTTAAACATTACTTCCTCTACCACACAGTCAGATGCCATTTTACAGAGGAGCAGGATGAGGAAGGAGAAATCTGAAGGAACTTTCACAAAGGGTCTGAATGTTTACATTGGTAGATCTTTTATATTATTACATTGGGCCATATTTATTAGATTGGGTTAAAGTCAGTTCACAACAGCTTTATTTCTACCTTTATTAAGGCTCTCATCATGCTCTACTTGGTTTGGATTGTTTATACCTATGTGTTTATCCCACAAGACACGAGAATATAAATGACAATCATGACATCTTCATTTTTATATCCCCTAAAGTACCCACCAACATTATTGGTACATAGCCATCTTTTAATTTGAAGTCTCAAGAGGAAAAGTAGGTCAAAAAATCAACACAGCAGCTTATCCTAGGTATGGATACTGATGTCAGTATAGGAGTTGTCTGTGCTCTGTTCAGGTATTAGGTAGCCTGGAATGGTCAGTTAAAGGCAAGTTGAGATGAGATGGCCCCAGGAGGAAATCAAATTTTATGGTAGTCTGCTATTGAAGCAAAAGAGTGGGCTACAAAATACTCAAAATTTAAATTCTATCCTCCAATGCCTAGCTAAAATACTGTGAAGTATAAATGGATAACAGAAATATTATCTGCACTATCCATGGGACAGTTTTATAATATCTAATAACCTTTGAACTCACATTACTTTCCAATTTAACTCACTCTTATTAACTGATTTTTCATTTGACTGAGCATTTTCTTCTCAACTAAATTATGAGTTCTTTGAGAACAAAATATTAGCATCTCTTTGTGTTCTCTGAAGGCCTTCTTATAGTAGACATTTAACAATATTGGTTGGTTAATGAATAGCTTAATTTATGTCCTGGTGGCAGGAACATATCTAACTATGCAACTGTCTTGAAACAATGCCCTAGAAAAAGCATATCTAGATTTTGTCTTGAAATTTTCATAAGCAACAACCAGGAATTGCCTCTTGCAATTTATCATATTACAAGAGGAAAAAGAGAAAAATCAAATAGGAGGACACAGCACAAACGTAGTTTTGATATATGAAAACATATGAATATTATACTTCCAGTGTTTCTGAAGAATATGATTTTGTGATTAATCCACATACTTAGAATTTCAGTGAAGGAATGCCAACACAATACCCTATTACGGATTTCAAAAAATCAATGTTAATGGCATATTCTATCTTTGGAAGTTCGGCCAAACTCATCATATGCTGACTAGAAAAGACAAATAGGCAGAAGCTGAGTTGATTAGGAGATACAGTTCAATGCTAACACAACTCATGATTCTAGTCATGTAGAGAGGCAGTGGAGACACACAGAGAAATGGAAAGATTATGAGTTAGATAAAAGAGAATAAAAAATTAGAGCCTTGCACCTGTATGTTACTGGTTCACAATGTCACTGAGCAAATCTGAAGACCATGGACTCTACTTTGAATTACACTTGAGATCTAAACTTGACAGCATATTATTAACTGTAAATGGCTTAGGAAACTATTACCTGGTATGATTTTTATAGGCACTTCCTGGATTAATTTACTAATTGTTGAGGTAGCATGGTAAAATTACTAATTGGATATGACATTTATATGAAATGCTATTAAAAATACTGCAGTGCCTATTGCCAGGTGAATTGGGTATGTACTTCCTACTATGTCAAATGACAAATTTAAAGGTGACTAAAAAAACTGTCAATGAATTCAAAATTCTCTGAGCAGGACTATTTCTCTGACAAAGTAAGATAGATAAGGCATTGGAACTTATTCAAGTACTCTATAATCATAAACTTGCATCAGCACTTATACCTGTATTCTAATAAAAAAGAATACTTCTTGAATATGCAGGAAAATGTGCTTAACCTGAGAGAGAGAAAAATGGCTGCTTTTCCAAAAGGATCTTTTTTACTACGTATTAACTTGCCTGAAATTATATTATTATTATTAGAGCCATTCATTTGCATTAGGAAATTGGTCCCAGAAGGCAGCCCTGAAAACACGCTATGTTATCTTAAATTATGAGTCCTATGCTCTCATATAAGCAAGCAAATTTTGGATTTGGAAGAAAGAAAACCAACTTCCAATAAGTTCCTTAGTAGGTCAGCCCCTATACATGGCATTCTAAAGCATAAGAAATAATGTCATGGCCGGGCGCGGTGGCTCACGCCTGTAATCCCAGCACTTTGGGAGGCCGAAGCGGGCGGATCACGAGGTCAGGAGATCGAGACCATCCTGGCGAACACGGTGAAACCCCGTCTCTACTAAAAATACAAAAATCAGCCGGGTGTGGTGGCGGGCGCCTGTAGTCCCAGCTACTCAGCAGGCTGAAGCAGGAGAATGGCATGAACCCGGGGGGCGGAGCTTGCAGTGAGCGGACATCGCGCCACTGCACTCCAGCCTGGGCGACAGAGCGAGACTTCGTCTCAAAAAAAAAAAAAAAAAGAAAAAAAAATGTTATGAAGAGCATAGCTGTGCCTTCCTCATCCTCAACACCTTGACACCAATGTGCTGATCCGTGTAGGTAGGCAATGAGCAGGAAATAGTTACTGAATGAGAGATTTTATTTAGTCTCACCACAACCATAAAAGGGAAGTATTTTTATCTTTTTGAGCATTCCCCGATTTAGTAGAAATAAGCTGTTCAAGGTCACACATCTCATAATTGGCTAGAGCCAGTGTGACAAAAGACCAATGCATACCACCATGGTGCTGCTGCATGAGAAAGGTGGAAATGTCTTACTTCTCTCACTTTGGCAATTTAAAAATTAATGACCACAAGTGTTAAGTGACCTGTGCAGTGGCCCAAGAACACAACGGTTTACAAAATGAGCTGATTCTAGTAAAATCCCTCTTTACCATAAGCTGTCAACTAAGGTGCAGATTGTTCATGTTAAGGACTCATAGATTTCTATTTCTGGAATATGCCTTATAGATTATTTACCCAGAGGTTCTCAGTTTCTCTCTTCTATACCCACCTAATTCATTAGGAATCCAACTCCAAAAGAGCATATCACATATTCACTTGTTTATCATTATATTCTATGCTACTGTACTAATTCAGGCTATCCAGGTTAGAATACTGCTTCTAGACTCCTAATTAGTCTCCATGTTTCTTCCTCCCTGACTTCACCTCTTTCCCATGTCTTTTTAGCTAGCAGCAGGAATAATAATTTTAAAATGCAAACCAGATTATATTACTATCTTACCCAAACTACCCCAGTGGCATCTCATGGTCTACTGTGGCCCTGCGTGACCTGGCTTTTGTTACTTATCACACCTCAGGTGTCCTACAGTTTTCCCCTTGGTCACTCTTCTCTAGTCATACTAGCTTTCTTGCATTTAAAAAACATGCCAAGCATGTTCCTGTCTCAAGGAATGTTCTATTATTTCCCCTGTCTGAGGACTGCTGTTTCCACAGACCTTCATTCTCTGTTCATTCAGGTCTTTACTTAAAGGTTAACTCTTCAGAGCAGCCTTCCTTGATCACCTTATCCAAGTCACTCCACCCACCCAACCTTATGCCCATTTACACTCCTTACTTTGCTTCATTTCTCTTCAGAGCTCATCTCCACCTAAAATTAAGATACATACATATTCATTTATTTGTTATATTATTTTTATAATGCCCATGGAAATAGTGACTTCATCTATCTTGTGTACTGTTGTACCCTCACGGCCAAGAACAGTGCATGCACAATGATGAAATATTTGGTGAATGAATGAGCAGCCTTTGTGGTGAATGAATCTCACTAACCTTTCAAAGCCTTAGTGAGAATTCTAGAAAAGGGGGCCTTCTTCAGTTGTTACTCCCATAAAATGAAAAATATAATTAACATAAGCGACATGGCCAAATAAACTGAGACGGAAATGAGGTCCAATTTCATTTTCAAATCATACAACTAGGCCCCAGAGATGTGTATTAGTTATTTTTAGTTATTTCCTTCCCTCCTTCCTTCCTTCCTTCTTCCTTCCTTCCTTCCTTTCTTCTCCTCCTCCTCTTCCTCTTTCTTTCTTCCTTCCCCTTTGTTTCTTTTTTTCTTTCTTTCTTTTTTTTTTCCTCTTGATAATTCTTCATATCTTTATTATACCTTCTTGTTCATTCCTTTTTTTTTTTCTTTCTTACTTTCTTTCTTTCTTTTTCTTTCCTCCTCCTCCTCCCCGTCCCCCTCCTCCTCCCCCTCCCCCTCCTCCTCCTCTTCTTCTTCTTCTTCTTCTTCTCCTTCTCCTTCTCCTTCTTCTTCTTCTTCGTCTTCCTCCTTCTCTTCTCTCTCTCTCTCCCCCCCATCACTGTTCTTTCTTCTTTGAGACAGGGTCTCACTGTTGCCCAGATTTAGTGCAGTGGCATGATCACGGCTCATGGCAGCCTTGACTTCCTGGGCTCAAGCAATCCTCCCACCTCAGCCTCTTAGAGTAGTTGGCAGGACAGGCATGTGCCACCACACTTGGCTAATTTCTTTTCTTATTTTTTATAGTGACAGGGTCTCCACTATGTTGCCCAGGCTGGTCTTGAACTCCTGGACTCAAGTGATCCCCCTGCCTCAGCATCCCAAAGTGCTGGAATTACAGACGTGAACCATCTTGCCCAGATCACTAATTTTCTTAGTATAATACAACTGATCAATGGTAGGGCGAAGAGCAGAGCTCAAATATTCAGTGTTCTTCCCTCTACCCTATATAGAGTTTAAATAATCTCACATTTTAGAATAAAGAGTAAATATTTCTGGGATAATCTCTTATTAGAAGAAAATGCTACTTTTTAACATTTTTGTAATGTAGAATTTGGAATTGATTATAAATATTAGTGGAGAGGAGGGAAGTATCTGTAGCTAGAAAGAGTTGGCTGGTTGTCAGTCTACACCTGCCACATTTAAAGCAACTCATTGTTAGGGCACTCATTCCTCTCATCCTCAGCAGGCTTGGTTTCACACTATCCTTGAAATGTCCTTACAAAGCCAGGAATTTTCTATAAAATCAAACATGATGTTTAATATAAATCAGTCTTCTGGATCCTCTTTCTGATTGGCCCAGGGATGATTATGCAAGGTTATTGCTTGAATACTGGAGTGACTGAGTCCTCAGTGCCACACACTCCAGTTGCCAGAAACAGACTTTTATTTAGCCTCAGCACATAATAAAAGGGAAGTTTATTATTATTAGTAGTAGTATTATACTTTAAGTTCTGAGATACTTGTGCAGAACATTCAGGTTTGTCACATAGGTATACATGTGCCATCGTGGTTTGCTGCACCCATCAACCCATCATCTGTTTTAAGCCCCGCATGCATTAGGTATTTCTCCTAATGCTCTCCCTCCCTATGCCCTCCACCCGCTGACAGGCCCTGGTGTGTGATGTTCCCCTCCCTGTGTCCATGTGTTCTCATTGTTAAACTCAAAAGGGAAGTATTTTTATCTCTACAAAAGTATTTTGTAATGTAGAATTTGGAATTGATTATGAGCATTAGTGGCGAGGAGGGAATTGTCTGTAGCTAGGAAGGGTTAGCCAGTGGCTAACCCTTGATTTGCTCTTGCAAGTTCCTTTCCAAGGCCAGGTGGCTTGCTCATCCCAGTGTCTGAGACTCTAGGCACAGGCCTCCAAGATGACAGCCAATTCTCTAACACCATTCTCTGTCTACTCTACCTATAGTGACAAACTACCACAATTTATAAGATAAACCTAAATTATAGGCTCCAGTCCACTGAACTGTTTGCGTGTACAGATTCTAAATGTTTCCCAGCACCTGTTCAGCCCTATTCAGGGGGATAGAGAGCTAGCACCTAACCTTCCTTCCTTCCCTGAGCCACATTTTTCCCAGTTCATCTGGGTTGCCTTACTGAGTTCTCTGCCATATGCCTGCAAATTGAGAAAAAAATACCCTGAATTATATATGTAGCAATACCAACCCCAATTATTTAAAATGATAAAAGTTAGCATTTATTGAATGCTAAGTATATGGCAAAGTGCTTAGCTTTTCACTTGCATTATCTCATTTTGTCCAGATAAGATTTGATGGTATTGTTAAAATAATCATCCCTTATTTTCAGATGAATAATAGACATAGAAAAATCTAGTGTATGAATAAAGGCTTATTTGAAATAAATTGTCTCTTTAAATGTCAGAACTAGGAAATGAAAGCTGATTTGTAATGTTATATAAAAGAGTTACAAAGTCATTAGAAATGTGCTGATAATAAAAGTGATATGATGATTACAGTTGGAATAGAATAGAAATAAAGAGGTTACTAGACCTCTTTATTTATGACAAAATTAGTTTTGAGGAGATCATGGAATGAGAGAGAGTTTAACTCCACAACCACTCCTATCTCCCAGTCTAGCATCCTGCCTATATATATACATATATATATATATAAAGTTATATATATATATACATACTTTTTTTGTTGTTTTTGAGATGGAGTCTTGCTCTGTCCCCAGGCTGGAGTGCAGTGGTGCAACCTTGGCTCACTGCAACCTCTGCCTCCAAGTTCAAGTGATTCTCTTGCCTTGGCCTCCCAAGTAGCTGGGATTACAGGTGCCCGCCACCACACCCAGCTAATTTTTGTATTTTTAGTAGAGAGAGGGTTTCACCCTATTGGCCAGGCTGGTCTCCAAACTCCTGACCTCAGGTGATCCACCTGCCTTGGCCTCGGAAAGTGCTGGGATTACAGGTGTGAGCCACAGCACCTAGCTACTGTTATATATTATACTGCTTTGTAATCAACCTATTCTAGTCAGTTAGTATTTTTTAAAATTGTGAATAAATAGATTTTTTAATCTCTCATTTCCTCTGGTGAATCCAGATGCTGTCCCAGGAATCCTCCCAGGCTTCTTCCAGCCAACACTTCCTAATCCTCCCACCTGCCCTCTACCAGTTCCAAGAGCTAGGATGGACCCATCCAGGCTACAGAGTTATCTTGCAGAAGATTTTTTAAAATTAATATTTGCATAATGAAACACTTCTAAACTGTAGAGCATTGGTGCATTCTATGACTTCCTTGGGAAACCAGTTTCCCCACATACCATCTATGCATGCAAAACAGTTATGTGGCCTAAAGCCACAGTCACTGGCCAAGACTTACCTTTTACATTGTGGTAGTTTGTCACTACGGGTAAACAGAGAGCGATGCTAGAGAATCAGCTGCTATCTGGGAGGCCTGTCTTAGACAGTTTTTGAGAAAGAATATTGCACACAGTTCACTGTTACATGAGGAGCACACTTTTAACCTTGTGGAACCAGTTACTAGACGTTACAGGTTGAACTGTGTCCCCTCACACTTCAAATTCATGTCTTCGTTACATAGTATTCTGTTTGTATGGATATTTCAGAATAAATGATTCTGCTCAACTTAGTGAATAATTTTTTCAATATAGGTGTTAATTCTTGGCTTCATTCTATTGACCATCTTATTTCATAGGACAACAGAATAGTAAACAGTTTATAATTTGGAGTCATACAGACCTGAGTACAAACCTTTCCTCTGCCATTTACTAACTTTGTGAATCTGAAAAAAGATTATTTAACTTTTTAAGACATATTTTTGGTCACCTGTATACAAGTTATTTATTTATTTATTTCACAAATATCTATTAAATGCCTATGACTTTACTAGATTTCTATGAAGATTAATAAAAGAATGAAAGTCAATGATTAGTTGGTACTTACCCCTTGATAAACATTTCCTATTATTGTTATTGCTTTCAACTGTCTATTTTAGAACCAAAACATAATTGAACATGAGACAATTTTGTGCTGTCAGTCTTTCTTCACTATGTGGTGTATTGCTGCAGAAAAGCAAACTGTAAATGTTTAAAAATTTTTCATAGTTCTGACATTTATATTCAGAATGTAACTCTATTTGAGGATAGGCCCTTCAGAGAAGTAATTAAAGCTACAGGAGGTCAATCTTGCTGACATCCTGATCTGAGTCTTCGAACCTCCAGAACTAGGAGGAAATAAATTTCTGTTGTTTAAGCTGCAGTCTGTGGTACTTTGTTTTGGCAGTCCTAGTAACATACCAGGTAATTTTGGTGGGGCTGATCTCTGTGTCATGCTACCTTGTGGGCATTTAAAGAGGGAATTCCTGAAGTACTGGTGGGCAAAGGGCCATAGGGTTCCCTCTCTTAGTCAGTAAATTTTGGAATGTGAGAGGTCATTTGGGGACTTGGGGGGAAGAGTGGGAGGGGAGTGAGGGATAAAAGACAGCAAATATGGTGCAGTGTATACTGTTCAGGTGATGGGTGCACCAGGCTGTCACAAATCTCCACTAAAGAACTTACTCATATAATCAAATATCACCTGTACTCCAACAAGTTATGGAAAGATAAAATAAAATAAATTAAAATTAAAATTAAAGGATTTAATTGCAGAGAGCACCACAGTGAGCAACTGCATTATAAAAGGTAGGCCAGTATTACTAAAAAAAATTCTGTTTTCTGCAGCTCTTCAGGCAAATGTTTTTGTTTGCATTGGAAATATAACTTTATTCCTTATTGCCAAGTGAATATTGATAGTATTCATCTGGAAAAGAAGGATCAGAGCCCCCTCTGTGAAGGTGCGCATGCAGCAAGTCAGTCAGGAGACCAGCAGGAAAAAGGCAGCCTGAGGCCATAAGGCAGATGAACCTGGAGTTCCAGCTCACAGAACACGGAGTCCCAGCTCACAGAACACGGAGTCCCAAGATAAAAACACAAAGCCCAATTGCATAATCCTGCTCTTCCTTTTTGGTTAATATGGAAAGCTATGCGTGGCTGTTGTGTATTAATTCAGGAAAGTGGCCTTGAGAGACACAATAGAAGATTTTTTGGGGATTAAATCATTTCATGCATTTTTAAGGATTCAATTTAAATATTTGCCCTGAAAGGATTTTTAAAGGACATGGAAGAGTTCATGCACAATTTTCCTGCATGGTGTCCGCATTTATTCTTAGCTGATATTGCTGTAATATCCATATGTTTTCTGACCAATATGAATGCCAGAACTGAAATTATTTTAAACATTAATAGTTTGCTTTTCAGCAGCAATGCACCACACAGTGAAGAATGATTGACAGCACAAAATTGTCTCATGTTCCGTTATTTTTTGTTTTGAAATAAAGATAGTTGAAAACAATAACAGTAACAGGAAATGTTTATCAAGAGCTAAGTACCAACTTGACTTTTATTCTTTTATAAATCTTCATAGAAATCTAGTAAAGTCATAAGCATTTAATAGATATCTGTGAAATAAATAAATAAATGAACTGTATACAGGTGACCAAAAATATGTCTTAAAAAGTTAAATAATATTTTTCTAGTTCACAAAGTTAGTAAATAGCAGAGGAAAGATTTGAAACCAGGTCTGTATGACTCCAAAGTATAAACTGTTAACTACTCTGCTGTGCCAAGAAATGAGATGATCAATAGAATGAAGCTAAGAACTAACACTTATACCAAAACAATTATTTACTAATTTGAGCAGAATCATTTATTTGAAGAGATCCATACAAACAGAAAACTTACCATGTAATGAACTATGTTTTTCATTCACCAGTCTCAAAGATTTTCTGTCAACATAATTTTGGATTGATGTTACATGGTGGCCTTATTGCTTCACATAAGAGGTGAAAATTTAAGCATTATAAATTATTATTTTAAATCTAATATAGGCTGTTGGACTGAATCTATATATTTAACTCTTTTATCTCCACAAAGCTCTTTAGAGAGTAAAAAAGCATGCATAATAAAATATTTATAAAAGGACTAGCACTGGTGAACTGAGATAAAGGTGGGAGATGACAAACAGTACACCTTTGATTTTCATAAATTGCTAGAATATGCAAGGCAATGAAATTATATGGATGCCTAAGCCTGACTGGGGCGCAGAACATACACAGAAAAGAAGTGGCAAACAAGTTGTAAATCTTCCTAAGAATAAAATATCAGGAAGCTTCCGGGCTCTGATTATGCAGGTACAGAGTCAAGATCTAGGGTGGAGCATTTGATTGAAACAGTATCTGTTGAAGAGTAGCATGAATAAGGCTTCCCCCTTTTCACCATATCATCCAGGTACAGTGAAGTTGCCTTCTGGAGGAAGTCAGGAAAATATTTTCCAAGAAATTAAACATCCACTTGGGATGGTTTAATGCTCCAAGAGTGAGGACTGGTATTACAAATCTGATCTCTGCTAAAATTTTCACTCTCCCCACTCACACATACAAAATAAACACTACTAGCTAACTTGACTAGCATAGATGCAGAGATCTGGCAATCAGCCACATCATTCAGGCGAGGAGCTTGCTAATGAAAGAAAAATGCAAGTTAATCCAGAAAGTCAATGAAATCTACTCATGTCAATCTGCTTTGATCTTCACTCAAAAATAAATTAACAACCAAACTTACCAGATATTTAGGGTAGTTCAGCAACATAAAGAGAAGTTCTCATATTAAAACATACAGTAATTAATTGTAGAAGAATCAAAGTTAATTTAGAGATAAAAAATAAGTTTAAAAATTATTTTTAGTATCCTTAGAGAGCTTGAGAGGATATATTGCATTCATGAAAACAAAAAATAATATTCCCTAAGAATGTGCCATGCCACGTTGAGGATTATATAGAGTATTTCATTTAACTTTTACAACCATTATTACCTTCAGTTACAGGTGGGACAACTGATACATAGAGAAATTAAATGATTTGCCCAAATTTGTGCCTAATTAGCTATATAGACGACAAAAGAAAAAAGTATTTAGAATATTTCAACAAAATTAACTAATGAAAAATGTAACAAAAACTAAGATAAAGAGGAGGAGTCAGAAAATTATGACCTCTGCTTCATTTTTTAAGGCTTAAACTAAATTTTTTCTTCCATTTTTAGAGAATTGCCAGAAGAAGAAGAGAAGGAAGAGGAGAAAGAGAAAAATGAAGTGAAGGAGGAGGAGAGGGAGTGAAAGGGAGACAGAGGAAGAGAAGAGCTAGAAACTTTACACAACACCTCCTCAAGCCTAAAATATTTACTTTCTCATCCTTAACGAAAAAAATTGCTGATACTAGATATAGAAGATCAATGCAGGAGGGATGTTATCCAGCTAATAGAGATTATGATAATAGGAAACAAAAATGGAGATGAGGAATAATCAATAAAATCATAAAAGACAAATTTCCATAACTTGAAAGGATTCACTGAAGAACTAGCAGGAAAAATAAACAATACACACACACCCCCCCCACACACGTATACACCCCTTACAATTAAATGTACTGTAATAAACTACTTGAATGTCAAGGATAAGAGAACATGCCAAAAATTTCTACAAAGAAAAAAGAGAGAGAGAGCTCACTAAAACAAACAAACAAAAATAATATTGGCATCAGAATTCTCATTTGCATCGCTTGCTGCTAGATATTTTGAGGTCAGCACTGTATCACCATTATATAAAACACTTGCCACATAGTAAGTCTAAAATAAATAATTGTTAAATGAATTAAATAAAAACTATCAGGCTCAGCAAGAAATGAGTGACAGGTAGTGATACACGTGTTCTGAGTCTTAGGTGCCTGAATGCCTGCTGAATCTGTGTTGACCCTGTGCGGTGACTGCCTGCTTAGAACAAAGGGATTGAGTTATGACTCTTTTCCTTTTTTTCCACTGTTCCTTTTCTTCAATTGTAAGGTTTTTCTTTTTTTTTTACATGAATACTTTCAAGAAATCTTCTAATTATAGGCACTTTTGATCGGATTTATCAATGAGATGTGGACAAATGAAGAGTAAAACATGGTAAGATTTAGACAATTGTTTTTAAATTTAATTTTATTCAACAATGATTCCGAGTGATTAAAAAGATTAAATTTAAATAACCATTGAATTCATTGAATTCAATGTATTCACCTGAAGGCTCTGTAGTTGTTCATTTATTTCTTTTAATAATTAATTTTTGGGGTACATAGTGGGTGAATATATTTGTGGGGTGTATGAGATATTTTGATACAGGCAAAAAATACTTAATGATCACTTCTAGGTAAATGGGGTATGCACCATCTCAAGCATTTATCATTTCTTTGTGTTATAAACATTTCAATAATAATCTTTTAGTTACTTTAAAATGTGCAATAAATTATTGACTAGCCACTCTGTTGTGTTATCAAAAACACGATCTTACTCATTCTAACTATATTTTTCTGATGATTAGCCATCTCTATTTCCCCACCACCCACTACCCTTCTCAGTCTCTGGTAACCATCATTCTACTGTATCTTCATGAATTCAACTGTTTTAATTTTTAGATCCCATAAATGAGTGAGAACATGTGAAGTTTCCCCTTCTGTGCCTGACTTATTTCCTTCGACAACCCCAGTTCAATCCACGCTGTTGCAAATGACAGGATCTCATTCTTTTTTATGTCTGATTAGTACCCCATTATGTATATGTACCACATTTTCTTTATCTATTAGTCTATTGATGGATACTTAGGTTGATTCCAAACCTTGGCTATTGTGAATAGTGCTACAATAAACATGAGGGTGCAGATATCACTTCAACATACTGATTTCATTTGCTTTTATAAAAACCCAGTAATGGAATTGCTGGATCATATGGTAGCTCTATGTTTAGTTTTTTGAGGAACCTCCAAACTGTTTTCTTTAGTGATTGTACTAATTTACATTCTTACCAATAGTGAATGAGGGTTCGCTTTTCCTCACATCCTTGACAGCATTCACTATTGCCTGTCTTTTAGATAGAAGCCATTTTTACTGGGTAAAGTGATATCTCTTTGTAGTTTTGATTTGCATTTCTCTGATGATCAGTGGTGTAGAGCACCTTTTTATACACCTGTTTGCCATTTGTTTATCTTCTTTTGAGAAATGTCTATTCAAATATTTTGGCCATTTTTAAATTGGATTATTGTATTTCTTCCTAATGAGTTGTTTGACCTCCTCGTGTATTCTGGTTATTTATCCTTCGTCAGATGAATACTTTGCAAATATTTTCTCCCATTCTATGGGTTGTCGCTTCACTTTGTTATTGATTGTTTCCTTTGCTGTGTGCAGAAGCTTTTTAACTTGATTTGTTACCATTTGTCCATTCTTGCTTTGTTCGCCTGTGCCTGGCAGGTATATTACTCAAGAAATCTTTGCCCACACCAATGCCCTGGAGAGTTTCCTGATGTTTTCTTGTGGTAGTTGCATAGGCTGAAGTTTTAGATTTAGGTCTTTACTCAATTTTGATTTTATTTTTGTATTTAGCAAGACACAGAGGTCTAGTTTCACTCATCTACATATAGATACCCAATTTTCCCAGGACCATTTATTGAAAAGAGTGTCATTTCCTTATTGTATGTTCTCAGTACTTTTGTTGAAAATGAATTTTCTGTAGGTGTGTGGTTTTGTCTCTGGGTGCTATTTGGTTTCATTGTTCTAAGTGTTTTTATGCCAGTACCATTAAAAATTTTTTTTCAAGTTACTATGGCTCTGTAGTGTATTTTGCAGTCAGGTAATGTGATTCCTCCAGTTTTGTTATATTTGCTCAGGATGGCTTAGGCTATTCTGGATCTTTTGTTGTTCCATATACATTTTAGGATCATTTTTTCTATTTCTGTGAAGAATGTCATTGCTTTTGGATAGGGATTGCATTGAATCTGTAGATTCCTTTGGATAGTATGAACATTTTGACAATATTGATTCTTCCAATCCATGAACATAAAATATCTTTCCATTTTTTATGTCCTCTTCTATTTCTTTTATAAATATTTTAAAGTTTTCATTGTAGAGCTGTTTTACTTCTTTGGTTCAGCTTATTCTGAGGTATCTAACATTATTTTTACCTAATATAAATTGGATTACTTTCCCAATTTTATTTCAGATTGTTTGCTGTTGGAATGTAGAAATACTACTGACTTGTATGTTGATTTTGTATCCTTCAACTTTACTGAATTTTTTTTTCAGTTCTAATAATTTTTTTTGGTGGAGTCTTTAGGTTTTTCCAAGTAAAAGATCACGTCATCTTCAAATATGGGTAATTTGACTTCTTCCTTACCAACTTGGATGCCCATTATTTCTTTCTCGGGTAGG
The DNA here is from genome assembly GCF_028885625.2 of Pongo pygmaeus. Taxonomy (NCBI): domain Eukaryota; kingdom Metazoa; phylum Chordata; class Mammalia; order Primates; family Hominidae; genus Pongo; species Pongo pygmaeus. The sequence continues at coordinate 107,076,989 of NC_072382.2, read as the reverse complement.
AGTTCCAGCATTGTTTTATAACAATGAAAATGGACAGCCTTGTTGTGTTCCTGATCTTAGAGGAAAGACCTTTAGTTTTCCCCTATTTAGTATGATACTAGCTCTTTATCTGTCATATATGGCTTTCATTGTGTTGAGGTATGTTTCTTAAACACCCAGATTTTTTTAGGGTTTTTATCTTGAAGGGATATTGAATATTATCAAGGGCATTTTCTGTATCAAATGAAATAATCATATGTTTTTATCCTTCATTCTGTTGATATGATATGTCACATGATTGATTTACATATGATGAAGCATCCTTGCACCCCAGAGGTAAATGCCACTTGATCAAGCTGAATGAACTTCTTAAATGTGTTACTGAATTTGGTTTGTTAATATTTTTTGCATCAATATTTTTTAAGGTCATTGGCCTGTAGTTTTCTTTTTATTATGTGTCTTGGTGTGGGTTTGTTATCAGTGTAATACTTGCTTCATAGAATGAGTTTGGAATTATTCCCTCCTACTCTATTTTTCAGGATAATTTAAGTAGAATTGGTATTATTTCTTCTTTAAATGTTTGGTAAAATTCAGCAATGAAGCGATTGGATACCTGACTTTTCTTTGCCAGTAGACTTTTTGTAACTTTTTCAAGCTCTTTATTTGTTATTGTTCTATTCAGATTTTGGATTTCTTTATGGTTCCTTCTTGGCAGGTTTTATGTGTTTAGAAATTTATCTACTTCCAGGTTTTCCGGTTTATTGACATATAGATGCTTTTACTAACCACTAGTGATCCTTTGAATTTCTGTGGTACTGGTTGTAATATCTCGTTTTTTATTTCTTTTGACTGAATAGTTTAGTCCATTTACATGAAATGTTATTATGAAGAAGGCAAGACTTACTTTTGCCATTTTGTTATTAGTTTTCTGGTTGTTTCGTAATCTTTTCTTCCTTCCTTCTTTCTTTCCTGTCTTCTTTTTTGTGAAGGTAGTTTTTCTGCTGATATGTTTTAATTTCTTTCTTTTTCATTTTTTGTGTATCCATTGTAGGTTTATTTATTTCAGTCTTCTCTCTTTTTCTATAGTCTTGTTACAACTTTCTTGGTTTTGTTTATCTTTTCAAAAAACCAACTTCTGATTTTTTAATTTCTTTGTTTCAATTTTGTTTACTTCTGTTCTGATCTTCTGCTTATTTTGTGTTTGATTTTCTCTTGCATTTCTAATTCTTTCAGATGCATCATTAGGTTGTTTATTTGAAGTTTTTCTACTTTGTTGATATAGGTGCTTATTGTTATAAACTTTCCTCTTAGCACTGCTTTCACTGTATTCTGTAGGATTTGGTATGTTGTGTTTCTATAGTCATTTGTTTCAAAAATTTTTAAACTTTATTCTTAATTGCTTCATTGACTCACTTGTCAATTGGTAGCATATTGTTTAATTTCCCTGTGTTTGTATATTTTCCAAAGTGTCTCTTCTTATTGCTTTCTAATTGTATTTCCTTTCAGTTAGACAAGATACTTGATATAATTTCATTTTTAAAAATTTCTTGAGACTTTTTTGTAGCTAACATACAGTCTACCCTTGATAATGACCCATGTTCTGATGAGAAGAATGTATATTCTACAGCTATGGGATGAAATGTTCTGTAAATATCTGTTAGGTTCATTTGGTTTGTAGTACAGATTAAGTCTGATGTTTCTTGGCTGTTTTTCTGTTTGGATGATGCCTAATGCTGAAAGTAAGGGGTTGAAGTCTCAAGCTATTAGTATATTAGGGTCTATCTCTCTCTTTAGCTCTAGTAATATTTGTTTTATATATCTGTGTGCTCTAGTGTTGGGTGCATATATACTTATAATTGTTATATCCTCTTGCTGAGTTGACCCCTTTATCATTATTTAATTACCTTCCTTGTTTCTTTTTATATGTTTTTGCCTTGAAAGCTATTTTGTCTGATATAAGTATATCTACTTCTGCTAATTTTTAGTTTGCATTGGCATGAAATATCTTTTTCCATTTCTTTATTCTCAATCTATGTGTTTTTATAGGTGAAGTGTGTTTCTTATAGGTGATAGATCATTAGGTCTTGTTTTTTATTCATTCAGCCACTCTATATCTTTTGTTTGGAGTGTTTAGTCCATTTATATTCAATGTTATAATGGATAAGTAAAGACTTACTTTTGCCATTTTCCCATTTTGTTATCAGTTTTCTGGTTGTTTTGTAATCTTTTCTTCCTTCCTTCATTTTTTCCTGTCCTCCTTTTTGTGAAGGTACTTTTCTCTAGTGGTATGTTTTAATTTCTTTCTTTTAAATTTTTTTGTGTATCCATTATAAGTTTTTTGATTTGAGTTTACAATGGGGCTTGCCTGTAACATCTTATAACCAATTATTTTAAGCTGACGATAACACTGATTGAAAAATCAAACAAATTAACAAATAAGGAAAGAGAACTAATAAAATCTCTACACTTCGCAGCTCTCACTTCTAAACTTTTTGTTGTTTCTATTTATATCTCCTTATATGCCTATGTCTTTAAAAATTGTTGCAGTTATTATTTTTGAAAGGTTCATCTTTTAGTATTTCTACTCAAGATATGAGTAGTTTTCACACCACAGTTACAATGTTATAATAGTCTATGTTTATCTGTGTACTTACTATTACTAGTGAGTTTTGTACCTTTAGATTATTTCTTATTGCTTGTTAACATCCTTTTCTTTCAGACTGAAGAACTCCCTTTAGAATTTCATGAAGGACTGGTTTGTTGTTGAAATCCCTCAACTTTTGTTTGTCTGGTAAAATTTTTATTTCTCCTTCATGTTTGAAGGATATTTTCACTGGATATACTATTCCAGGATAAAAACTTATTTCCCTCAACACGTTAAATATGTCATGTCACTCTCTCTTAGCCTGTAAATTTTCCACTGGAGTCTGGTGCAAGACATATTGGAGCTCCTTTGTATGTTATTTATTTCTTCTCTCTTGCTTCTTTTATCCTTGACACTTGCGAGTTTAATTATTAAATGCCTTGAGGAAATCTTCTTTGGTTAAATCTGCTTTGTGTTCTATAACCCTCCTGTACTCGAATATTGATATCTTTCTCCAGGTTTGGAACATTTTCTGTTGTATTCCCTCTGAACAAACTTTCCCCAGATCTCTCTCACGCCCTCCTCTTTAAGGCCAATAATGTATAAATTTGCCCTTTTGAGACTATTTTCTAGATCTTGTAGGCTGCTTCATTTTTTTGTATATGCTTTTATTTTATTTTATTTTTATTTATTATTATTATACTTTAGGTATATCGCCCAATGCTACCCCTCCCCCCTCCCCCCACCCCACAACAGTCCCCAGAGTGTGATGTTCCCCTTCCTGTGTCCATGTGTTCTCATTGTTCACTTCCCACCTGTGAGTGAGAATATGCGGTGTTTGGTTTTTTGTTCTTGCGATAGTTTACTGAGAATGATGATTTCCAATTTCATCCATGTCCCTACAAAGGACATGAACTCATCATTTTTTATGGCTGCATAGTATTCCATGGTGTATATGTGCCACATTTTCTTAATCCAGTCTATCATTGTTGAACATTTGGGTTGGTTCTAAGTCTTTGCTATTGTGAATAATGCCGCAATAAACATACGTGTGCATGTGTCTTTATAGCAGCATGATTTACAGTCCTTTGGGTATATACCCAGTAATGGGATGGCTGGGTCAAATGGAATTTCTAGTTCTAGATCCCTGAGGAATCGCCACACCAACTTCCACAATGGTTGAACTAGTTTACAGTCCCACCAACAGTGTAAAAGTGTTCCTATTTCTCCACATCCTCTCCAGCACCTGTTGTTTCCTGATTTTTTAATGATTGCCATTCTAACTGGTGTGAGATGGTATCTCATTGTGGTTTTGATTTGCATTTCTCTGATGGCCAGTGATGGTGAGCATTTTTTCATGTGTTTTTTGGCTGCATAAATGTCTTCTTTTGAGAAGTGTCTGTTCATGTCCTTCGCCCACTTTTTGATGGGGTTGTTTGTTTTTTTTCTTGTAAATTTGTTTGAGTTCATTGTAGATTCTGGATATTAGCCCTTTGTCAAATGAGTAGGTTGCAAAAATTTTCTCCCATTTTGTAGGTTGCCTGTTCACTCTGATGGTAGTTTCTTTTGCTGTGCAGAAGCTCTTTAGTTTAATTAGATCCCATTTGTCAATTTTGGCTTTTGTTGCCATTGCTTTTGGTGTTTTAGACATGAAGTCCTTGCCCATGCCTATGTCCTGAATGGTAATACCTAGGTTTTCTTCTAGGGTTTTTATGGTTTTAGGTCTAACATTTAAGTCTTTAATCCATCTTGAATTGATTTTTGTATAAGGTGTAAGGAAGGGATCCAGTTTCAGCTTTCTACATATGGCTAGCCGGTTTTCCCATCACCATTTATTAAATAGGGAATCCTTTCCCCATTGCTTGTTTTTGTCAGATTTGTCAAAGATCAGATAGTTGTAGATATGCGGCGTTATTTCTGAGGGCTCTGTTCTGTTCCATTGATCTATTATCTCTGTTTTGGTACCAGTACCATGCTGTTTTTGTTACTGTAGCCTTGTAGTATGGTTTGTAGTCAGGTAGTGTGATGCCTCCAGCTTTGTTCTTTTGGCTTAAGATTGACTTGGCGATGCGGGCTCTTTTTTGGTTCCATATGAACTTTAAAGTAGTTTTTTCCAATTCTGTGAAGAAAGTCATTGGTACCTTGATGGGGATGGCATTGAATCTGTAAATTACCTTGGGCAGTATGGCCATTTTCATGATATTGATTCTTCCTACCCATGAGCATGGAATGTTCTTCCATTTGTTTGTATCCTCTTTTATTTCCTTGAGCAGTGGTTTGTAGTTCTCCTTGAAGAGGTCCTTCATGTCCCTTGTAAGTTGGATTCCTAGGTATTTTATTCTCTTTGAAGCAATTGTGAATGGGAGTTCACTCATGATTTGGCTCTCTGTTTGTCTGTTGTTGGTGTATAAGAATGCTTGTGATTTTTGTACATTGATTTTGTATCTTGAGACTTTGCTGAAGTTGCTTATCAGCTTAAGGAGATTTTGGGCTGAGACAATGCGGTTTTCTAGATATACCATCATGTCGTCTGCAAACAGGGACAATTTGACTTCCTCTTTTCCTAATTGAATACCCATTATTTCCTTCTCCTGCCTAATTGCCCTGGCCAGAACTTCTAACACTATGTTGAATAGGAGTGGTGAGAGAGGGCATCCCTGTCTTGTGCCAGTTTTCAAAGGGAATGCTTCCAGTTTTTGCCCATTCAGTATGATATCGGCTGTGGATTTGTCATAGATAGCTCTTATTATTTTGAGATATGTCCCATCAATACCTAATTTATTGAGAGTTTTTAGCATGGAGGGTTGTTGAATTTTGTCAAAGGCCTTTTCTACTTTTTTTATTGGTTTCCTTTGGCTGTTTATTTTCAAATAGCCTGTCTTCATGTTCACTATTTTTTTTTTTCCTCTGCTTGATCAATTCTGCTGTTGAGAAACCGTGATGCATTCTTCATTGTGTCAGCTGGATTTCTGTGACTCTTGTAGGCTCATAAGGATACTATCTTGGTGATCTTGGGTAAGATCTGGGAGAATTTCTTAGATTACTAAGCAGAGACTTTTGTTCCTTTCTTTTACTTTCCCCCAAATAAACAGGATGTCCCACTTCATGGAGAGCTGCCTGGAGCTGAGAGGGGTGTGACGGACCTGAAGCCTGCACAGTGCCGGGTCTTATCCAAGGCTCAAGGCAACCGCTGCCTGGTCTCTGCTGGTGTTTATTCAAAGCCCAAGGGCTCTCCAGTCAGCAGGTGGTGAATCTAGTGAGACTTATATCCTACGCTTCAGGGCAATGAGCTTCCCCTCAGCCAAAGGTGGGTCTATGATTGCCCTCTGGGAGTCAGGGCTGAAGTCAGAAAACTCTGGAATGTATTTGGTGCTCTGTTCTACTGTGGCCAAGTTGTTACCCAAGCTGCAAACCAACGTTCTTTCCACTCTTCCCTCTCCTTTCCTAATGCAAAGGAAGTCTTCTCTTGTGGCCACCACTGCTCCAGACCTGTGGCAATTACTGCTTGGCTATTGCCGATGTTCACTCAAGGCCCAAGGGCTCTTCAGCCAGCTGGGTTGAATGTTGCCAGGCCTGGCTCTCTCCCTCCAGGACAACAGGCTTCTCTCTGGCCCCCGGCAGGTCCAGGAATGCTGTTCAAAAGCTAATGCCTAGAACTGGGGACCCCGGGAGGCTGCTTGGTGCTTTACCCCTCTGTGGTCGAGCTGGTACCTAAGGTGCAAGACAAAGTCACCTTTACTCTTTTGTCTCCTTTTAAAAGCAGGAGTATCTTCTCATGTCCACCAGAGCTGGGAATGGAGTGGGTAACATTTAAAGCCAGCACAACCTGGGTCTCACCCAAGGCCCACAGTGAAAACTTCCTGGGTACCACTAATTCTTATTCATGGGCCAAGGTCTCTTAGTTAGTAGGTGATGAATCTTGCCATGACTGGGTTATTCCATTCAAGGCAGCATGTTCCATTCTGGCCCAGTGTGTGTCTAGAAATGTCAACTGGGAACTGGGGCCTGGAACAGGGGCCCCAGGACTCTGCCTGGTGCCCTATTACACTATGGCTGAATTGGTATCCTACTTGCAAAACAAAGTTCTCTTTTTTCCCTTCTCCTTCTGAGCTGTGAGCTGTGCTGCCTGGGGTAAGGGGCATGGGAGACACAAGCACTCCCTAGGCTTCTCCAGCTGGTACCTCACTAGGTCATGTGCACTCAAAAATCCACTGGTTCAAGCCCAGCATGACAAAAAAAACTTGCTCAGGAATTGCAGTTGTTGTGGCATAGACTCTGCCTTTCAAGTTTATTTATGACCCTAGAACACTTTACCCTGCAGTGGTGGTGCTAACTAGAACTCAGGTTCTGACCATGGGGTTGAGTGACTCCCTTCTGGCTGGGGCTAGTCTAAATTCTACCTCTGGGGGCACTGGCTGAATTCTCTCTCACGTTGCTTTCCATTTGACAGGGCAGCACTGAGTTCCAACACAAAGTTCTGCAATCACTGTGCTCTATCTATCCTGCATACACACAAATTCTCTTTCTGTACCACATGGCCACCTCCAGGGGAATAGGGGACAGGTTGTGTCATCCATTCAAGACTATCTTTCCTACACTCTCTTCAGTGCTTCATTCTTTGCTATGATGTTAAAACCAGATAATATGATTGCTTACTTCATGTTTGGTTCTTATCAAGGTTCTTTCTTGTGTGGAGAGTTGTTCAATTTGGTGTTCCTGCAGGGTGGATGATCACTGGAGGCTTGTAGTTGGCCATCTTGCTTTGCCTCCTCCTGTTTATTTACTTCTGGAAAGAACTCCTCCATCATATCACTTTCACCTCATACATAATAAAATAGTTTTAGGATTACAATAAATTATTATATAAATATTCAGTAGGCTCTAAAAAATACAGATGGAGTCTCACTATGGTACTCAAGCTGGTCTTGAACTCCTGGCCTCAAGCAATTCTATTGCCTTAGCTGCCTGAATAACTAGAATTACAAGAATGAGCCACTGTGCTGGGCTATTTTTCATTATTGCTTAAAATTCTTTATTGTATTCTTTGAACTAAAATTCTTTATTGTATTCTTTGAACACACACAAAATTTATTTATTTGACGATACGTCCACTGAATTTGATATAATTTTAAATGACTTTTAGAAGTATTACAATAAAAATGTTAATTTACATAATATGGTTACTTCTCACAAAATTCCACTTTTCAGCCTTAGAGATGAGACATAGCTTACCCAAGCTCACACAGGTAGTAAGTGGTAGCTGAGATCCAAACTACCTTGAGTGATGCATAGCATAAGCTGTAGTCATTCAACATTCAAACACCAGATGTTACCCTGGGGTATATAGACAATATTCCTTTAAAAAAATTGGGAAAGAAATAAGGGACCAACATAATATATGTTATTGGAGAGTATGTTCACTTTTGGAGTTTGAGATTTGCAATTTTCAATAAAACCTGAATAGCTGTGTGATGGGGCTGGAGCTTTCAGCAAACAGTAGATCAGAAGAAAAAGGGAAAAGTTAGTGCATTTTATTATTTAAAATATGTATAGAACCAAACTGCACTAGTAAAGGGACAATTTCAGAAACATGGCAAGTCAGCAGTCAGCAGTGAAACTTAGATTAGAAATGGAAAGTTCATACTTGGGCCTTACCTGTGATTTATTTGCAAACCAAGACTCAGGAAGTGGGATTGATATTTGAAGCATTTCCCTTCCTCCTTTATAACACTATTTACAAAGCTGCAATGGCAAAATGTTCTTCAAAACCCAGTGAAATGTGAAGTTTGGCCAGTTTGCTTTTTATGGGCTAAGGATTTTACTTTGGTCTATATGTCATTGTGCTTTATTTATGAATCCATTTTTATAAGCTAAGTGCTATTTTCATATCTTGTTAATATTTTAGTTTTTTGAACTAAAATATCCTTTGTTAAAATTTCAAAAGTAAATAGACTATATTTATTCCATGATTACAACATTCTGGATTAAGTTTTACAATAAATAAATCCTTTCTTGAAGTGTCTGACAATGGTAGAGGCTAGATGAATTTGTTTTTGCAGGCATAATGCTTCGTCAATATAGGCCTATTGTTTCCATGGACTTTAAGAAATAGTGTCTATTTAAATACCTATGATATTGTGGAACAATTGCCAATATTTTGGAAATAGGGAGATTCAAAACAGTGTAGTGTGTCTACAACAAATTTAATGAAAACCATTCAATAGCTCTCCCCACTACACGGAAGTTCAACTGTAACTTAGATACTAATTTTGATCATTATAAATGTATTCACAGCTTTTACCAGTATCAATCCTTCCAAATAATTTGTTAACATAATTAGCATACAGCTTTTGAAACTATTCATTTGCTTTCAGTTTCCTCACCGTCCTAAAGAGCAAACTAACCATTAACTGCTGATATTGGCTAAATCTTTAGTGACTTAGATACAGGATGTAAATGACTCTTGAAATTAGCATTATTAATTAGGAAAGAGAAAACTTGTGTTTTTATTCTTTGGTTGAAAGGTAGTATTGGCCTATCTGGAGTTTAACTGGCAACACTGTAATTTTAAATTTTGTATTCATAAGCTATTTTATGTGTGTAAAAATAAAACTCCCTTTTTATTGTTATCAAAATTGCTAGAAGCTTAAAATCCAGAAATGAAGCATAGTTCACTAGCAATGAATTTTCATACAGACAAAAAACAACAAAGCAATATATAAAAACTTTTTTCTTTATCAGTGCATGCGTGTTCTTATAAAATAAATACATTCAAATTTTGCATAATTTGTTTTTTCATTTTCCACAAGATGTTCTCTGATTTTCATAATTTACTTATATTTATGCTAGTAGGAAGTGTGCTTCCTGCAATTTTGTGGGAATTTGCGTTACTCAAATTTCAGGCATGGTTGTTTACTTTATTAGATTTTCTGAGAATATATTCCTTAAAGTTGGATTTTAAGATGTCCAAATCTTCTAAATCATATTATTAAGACTTATCATTTATTGAAATTATACACAGTAGGATGCTTAAGCATATTTTTCACATATAAAAATAATTATATTTTTGCCTGAATTCTTAGGCATTTATCTCCTTAATCCTTTTTCCCTCCTATTTTCATACAATAAAATAATTATTTTAAAATGTTTTAATAACTGTTCTGACATATATCTTAACCTGTTTTATATTAAAATAACCTATTCAAGGACAGAATACAGATACAGATATTCATCATGCATCCACATTTTCTGTATATTCAAATACTTGTTGGCTGACTGAATGAACAAATTAATTCCTGACTGGCCTGATTTATTATATTCAGGTTTAAAATTAGTATATTTCACCTTTTGAAATGTTAATAACAAATTTATTAAATATAAAAAAATTCAGAAGAGATTGGATATTCATGAGAAAAATGAATGTATACTGAGTGAAAATATTTATATTTATTGAAAACTGTGCACCCATCTTAAAGTTACCATATTCACTTGATTTTTCCTAAAATGTTTATTGAGATTTGTATAAGAGAGAGAATGTTAGTACCATGCAGTCAGTTTCTCTTGCCAGAACCTGAGATGCATCTTAGCACCCTGTATTTATTTTATTACATAAGCTCAGCTTTCACTTCTAGAGAATAGGTTTAACAATACCATCCTCTAAATATTTAAACATTTCCAATATTTATTGACCTCCACATGCCCTAGCCCTAGTTTAAATTTCATTATTTCTCAATGAGAATATTAAAAGTCTCTGTACTGTTCTCTCTTTCTTTGGTCTTATCTTTCAATAAACCTGAATTCCATATCAGCATGACTTTTCAAAATATATCTAACCTTTATTCACTTGCTTGAAATTCTTCATTCACACTTTAATACCCACAGAATGATATCTTACTTCCTTAACAATATATGCAAGACCTTTATATACTTGCTTAGCCTTATCTTCCAGTATTCTCTGCTTTCAATAAATAATTTGTAGTTACTTGAACCCACTGTGTAATTTCATGTATCTATTCACTTTTTCCCACTATCTAGGATTGTTTATCTCTTAATATCTACCTGGAAACTTGTTACTCATGGTTTAAAATTCAGTGCAAGTAAGGTGTAACTTCTGGAATGGTAAAGAGGTACCTTAGCAAATTCTTCTCCAAGAGCAACAATATAAAGCCCCCAATTCCCCATACCAATCATTTCAGAACTCTGAAAACTAACCAAAGGCATAAAACAAATTGAAAAACATTTATAGGAAAGTAACTACTGAATCTTGGTAAGAACAATGGGATGCATGTTGCTTTAATGTGCACCTCGACAACTCTATCAGGGCTCATCTGCTCAGAAGTGCCATGGAGAGTATCCACACCCAGTGAGTAGCAGTTGGTGGCACGTAATTAGAGAAAGTTGATGTCTCAGTTGATTAAGTCTCTGATGCTGGGACAAGCAAGAGACCAGGCAAAAACTTAATAGAGGGATTTAGGGAATGAGATAGTCACAGAGGAATTTCAAAAGTTTCTGGTAATCTAGAAGGCTAAGTTCACATGCATGGCTACACACACGATCAAGTCTGCAGGTATACTCAGGGAAGAATGGAGAAGCTTCCAGTTAGTTATTTATACCTGCTGGACCATAAGACACTTTACAAAAAAAAAAAAAAGAAAATCCAAGTAGACGTGTGAATTGCCTAAATTTTGAATGAGTGTCACAACCCACACAGATTTCCTCAGCCAATGGTGGAAGCCTTACTGGCTCATGATGTTTAAAGAAAAGTTTTGCCCATTCTCTGGGTGGTCATTAAGCTCTGCTTAAGAAATTGAATTTTAAAATATTGATAATTAATAAATTTAAAAAAATGTAAGTAGCAACTTCAGTGTTTACACACTGTAGAAAGGACAGTTTCTAAAGAACTAGTCCAGGCCAGCTACTAAAAAGCAAACAAGCAAACAAAAGAAACAATGAGTCTGAGTTGGGGAGGATATCTAGAATCCAGAATGACTACAATAATTGAGTTAAGATAGTGAGTTGGCAGGGCACGGTGGCTAACGCCCGTAATCCCAGAACTTTGGGAGGCTGAGGTGGGTGGATCACCTGAGGTCAAGAGTTCAAGACCAGCCTGGCCAATATGGTGAAACCCCGCCTCTACCAAAAATACAAAAAATTAGCCAGGCGTGGTGGTGGCACCTGTGATCCCAGCTACTCAGGAGGCTGGGGCAGGAAAATCCCTTGAACGTGGGAGGCAGAGGTTGTAGTGAGCCAAGATCTTACTATACTCTGTCCTGGGCAAGAGAGAGAGAATCCATCTCAAAAACAAACAAACAAACAACAACAACAACAACAAATCTTCACCTAAAGTTATGAGACAGAGAAAAATCAAACTGTTGCCCATTTAAAGAGATAAAAAGCAATCAATAGAAGCAGAAGCTGTCCCTGACTGCAAGTAAGCTATTATCTTCAAGAGCAAAAGGAAATATGTTTAAAGAATTAAATGTACTTATAAAACCAATGACTCAACAAATAGAGAATATTAATAAAAAGTTATCAATCATAAAATAAATATCAGGTTAAAAAGAAAAGTTACTGAAAATATTTTAGAAAGTTCTAGAAGTGCTCAACTGTAGATTTGAGTGGGAAGAAAATTCAGTGAATGTGAAGACACGTCATTCAAGATTATGCCAACTGAAGAACATAATAAATGATGAATAAAGAAAAATGAACAGATCCTGAGAGGCCTGTGGAACACCATTAAATATATCAGTATATGCATAAGAAAAATCTCAGAAAAAGAGAAGAGAAAGAAAGGGACAGAAAAAAATATTTGATGAATTAATGACCAAAAGATTCAAAAATTTGACAAAATTTTTTAACATATGTGTCTATGAGGCTCAACCTAATCCAAGTAGGTTAAACTCAAAGAAGTCCACAGCTAGACAAATCACATTCAAGTTATCAAAAGCTAAACACAAAGGTAAATTTTTGAATAAAGCAAGGGAGATATGACCCATCGTGTACAAGGGAACTTCAGTAAGATTTACAGCTGAATTCTCAGCAGGAAAAATGGAGTGACATAAGGCGATGGAATACCATATTCAAAATTATGGAAAATCATTGCCAGCCAACTAAAATAAAAGATATTCCCAGATAAAGACTGAGCAAGTTAGTTTCTGACAGAATTGGCTTACAAGATATACTAACGTGAGTTCTTCTCAAGAATAAGAAGTAGCTCAAAAGGACATGAAGAAATAAAGTATAGATAAAGGTAACTCCATAAATATGAAAAATATTATATAAATATATATAGTCTACTCTTAACTGATTTAAAAGACAGATTCACATGTAATATTTATAACATTACATTGTTGGGTTTATAACATATAAAAATGTATTTGAATCACAATAGTAACAGAAAAGAGAGGCAGAGAAGTGAGTGTATTGGAGCCAAGTGTCTATATACAATCAAAATTATGCTAGTATTAATCATAAGTAGATTGCTTTAAGATGTGTTTTGTAATTTCCAGAACAACCTAACAAATGCTAAGAAAATAACTAAAAAGACAACTCAAAAAGTAGAGTAAAACAACAAAGCAATTAAAATATACACTAAAAAATGTCTATGTTACAGAAAAGGAGATCATAAAGAACAAAGGAACAAAAAAGATATGACATATAGAAAACCAATAGAAGAGTGGAAATAGAAATCTAGCCATCCCACTAATTATATTACATATAAAATGAGTAACCATTGCAAAGAAAATGCAGAGACTGACAAACTTGATTAAAAAGAAACTGAATCCAGTATATGTTTTCTATGAGACACATGTTAGAATCAAACAAATAAGTTAAAGAACAAATACAATAATACAAAGCAAAAACAACTAATTAAGAAACAAGTATATTAAAATTAAAAGAATGAAAAGAATTGTCATGTAAACGGTAACCACAACAGAGTTGGAGTGGCTTTACTAATATCAGAAAAAATAGACTTTAAGATAAAGAGGTGTTATTAGAAACAAAGAGAGACATTTTATAATAATAAATGTGTCAGTTCATCAGGAAAGTTCAATATTATAAAAACATTCACCTAACAAGACAGCCTGAAAGAACTTGAAGGAAAGATTGACAGAATTAAAGGGAGAAATAGACAATTCCTCAATAGTAGTTACAGACATCAATACACCATCCTCAATAATTAAGAGAACAACCAGTCAGTAGATGAGCCTGAATATGGAAGATTTGAAGAGCACTCACTGTCCCACAGCTAGACCAAGTTTACATCTATTAAACAATTTACTCAATAATAACAGAATATACTGTTCTCAAGTGCACATGAAATATTGTCAAGAGACCATAAAATGTGTCAAGAAGTTTTAAAGAACTTAAATAATCCATACATATTCTTTGACTAAAATAGAATTAATTAAATGTAAATTAAACAGCAGAATGAAATTGAAAATGAATACGAGAAGGAAATTTGGAAAATCTACAAATATTTGGAAATTAAACAACACCTGCCATGTAACATCATTTTGAAAGTTAAATAAATATGTACATAAAATATCTTGCAGATTTTAGGTGCCCCAGTTATTTTCTCATTAATTAATTCATTCTACAAATATTTATTTGGTGTCCACTTTTTGCCAGATACTGTGCTAAGAATTGGAAATACAATGAAATAAAAACAGATACAGTGCCCAATATAATAAATCTTACATTATAATGGAAAAATAGTACAATTACATCCAAAATTGAATTCTTAGAAGTAGTATTGTATTAATCTGTTTTCACACTGCTGATAAAGATATACCTGAGACTGGGTAACTTATAAAGAAAAAGAGGTTTAACGAACTCACAGTTCCATGTGGCTGAGGAGGCCTCACAATTATGCCAAAATGTGAAAGGGAAATCTTTTTTTTTTTTTTTTTTTTTTTTTTAGACAGTTATTTTACCTTTAATAAAAACATTTTTTAAAAGTTTTCCTGTAATTCTTAAATTGGAATTGCCCAGATACTTATATAGCGGCAGGAAAGACAGAAATGACAACCAAGTGAAAGGGGTCTTGCCCAAGGCCTGCCCTAGCCACTGGCTATGGCTTATGCTCACTCAGGGCCCTGGGCTGTACAATCAGCAGGTGGTGAAGCCAGCCAAGCCAGTGTCCTTCTATTCAGGGTAGCAAGTACCCCAGGGCCCAGCCATGTCCAGAGGTGCCTTCCAGGAACCAAGGACTAGAAAAAATCACCACAGACATCTTCCTTGGACTCTTGAGCTGCAGCAGAGCTTGCATTCAAACCACAACATTCAGTCTTTCCTATTCCTTCTCCCCCTTTCCAAAGGCAGAGGAGGCTTACCCCATGACCACTGCCACCACAGGCCCATAGGGAGTACTACCAGACTACTGCTGATGTTCCTTTAATGCCCAAGGGCTCTGTCACCTTGTGGTGAATGCTGCCTGGACTGAGACTTACCCTTTAGGGCAGTGGGCTCCAGTTTGGTGCAGGGCAGGTCCAGAAATGTCATCAAAGAGCCAAATCCTGGAATTGGGGACCCCAAGAGTCTGCTTGTTGCTCTGTCCCACTGTGGCAGGGCTGGTACCTAAGGTGGCAACACAAAGTTCCCTTTATTTTTTCATTTTTTCTCAAGTGGAGGGAGTCTCTTCCTGTAGCCACCACAGCTAGGAGTGTACTGAGTCTCACTTGAAGATAGCAAGCCTCAGAGTCTCACCCAAGGCCATTGACATATTACCTGGGTATCACTGCTGGTTATTCAGGGCCCAAGGGCTCTTCAGATAGCATGTAATGAATCATTCCAGGAATGGCACCTTCTTCTCAAGGCAGCGGGTTCCTTTCTGAAGTGCGGTATGTCTAGAAATGTCATCCAGGAGCTAGGGCCTGCATAGGAGGTCTTATGATTCTGACCGGTGCCCTATCGTTCTGTGGCTGAGCTGCTATTGAAGATTTAAGACAAAATCCTTCTCACTCTTCCCTATCTTCTCAAGTAGAGAGAAAGTGTCTCTTTTGGAGTTGTGAGCTGTGCAGCCTGGGATTAGGGGAGGGGTGATGCCAGCACTCACTTAGCCAACCCCGTTGTCTCAGTAGGTTGCACATCCCCACTGGTGCACTGTATCTGGGCCCATGTCAACACTAGAACTCACCTAGAAGTTGCCATCTTTGTGGCCTAGACTTCCTTTCAAGTTTATTTATAGCTGCAGAGCTCCTTAGCTGGCACTGGGCAGGCTTGCAGGAACTGAAATTCAGACTCCTGGGATCAGTGATTTTCATCTGTCTAAAGCTGGTTTAAATGCTCCCTCTGTGGGTAGGTGTCTGCTGAGTTTGTTTTGGTTTGTTTTCTGTTATAATAGAGCATCACTGAGTTTAATGGCTCAAAATTGCTGCAATCTCTCTCTGCCAGTATCACAGAAATGCTCTCCACATCACATCACTGCTGCCAGGGTGTGGGGGAGGGGTAGCATCTGTGAGTCAAGACTGTTTTTCCTACCCCTTCAGTGCTTCTTTCAGTGATAGGAAGTTAAAACCAGGTACTGTGATTGCTCATCTGACTTTTGTTTTTTGTAAAGGTGCTTTTTTGTGTGTAGATCGTGGTTAAATTGGTGTCGTTGTGGTGGGAACAATTGATAGAGCCTTCTATTCCACCATCTTGCTCCACCCCAAGTCTATATGTTCATCTTCTATTTTGAAGAATCACTGAATTTGCTTATTAGTTATCCTGACAGTTTCTTGGTAGCATTTTTAGTGATTTTTATATATGAGATCATAATATCTGCAAACAGAAACAATTTATTTCTTCCTTTCCAATCTTGATGTCTTTTATTTCTTTCTAATGCCTAATTTTTCTGACTAGGACTTTTAAGTACTATGCTTGAAGTTGCAAGATTGAGAATCCTTGTTGTGTTCCAGAGCCTATAGAAAAAGCTTTCTACTTTTCATTATTGAATGCAGTGATAGCTGTGAGTTTGTCATATAAGACCTTCATTGTGTTGAGATAAACTTCTTCTATACCTAATTTGTTGAGAGTTTTTGTCATGAAAGAATGTTGAACTTTGTTCAATGCTTTTTTGGCACCTATTGATATTACTGTGCAATTTTTGTGCTTCATTCTGTTAATGTGGTTTATCACATTTATAAATTTGCATTTGTTAACCTATGCTTGCATGCCTGGGATAAATCCCACTCAATCATGTTGAATAATCTATTTAATGGGCTGTTGGATTCCATTTGAGTTTTATTTTTGTGGTATCCTCCTTTGTCCTAGATGTCACAGTAAAGCCAATCTTATAAAATGAGTTCATCAGTATTTCAAAAGGGCCTGAGAAGTATTAATATTAGTTATTCTATAAACGTTTGGTAAAATTTTGCAGTTAAGCCATCAGGTCCTGGGTTCTCCTCTGAGGGAACAATTTTTATTATTGATTCACTCTCCTTACTTGTTATTGACCTGTTTAGCTCTTCTGTTTCTTTTTGGTTCAAACATGACAGATAGTATGTGTCTAGAAATGTATTCATTTCCTCTAGGTTATCAAATTTGTTGGTGTATAACTGTTCATAATAGTATTTTTTGATAATTTACATTATTGGGGTACTAGCTGTCATGTATTCTCTTTATTTCTGATTATATTTATTTGAGTTTTTTGTCTGTGTTTCTAAGTTAGTGTAGCTAAAGGTTCGTCAGTTTCATATTTTCAAAAAAACAGCTAGGTTATATTAATCTTTTGTATTGATTTTCTAGTCTTCATTTCACCTATTTTTGCTGTAATCTTTATTTTGTCTTTCTTCTCCTGACTTTAAGCTTAGATTTTTCTTCATTTACTAGTTCTCTGAGGTGTAATGTTAAGTTGTATATTTGGGAACTTTCTTCTTTTTTGTTGTAGACATTTATTGCTATAAACTTCCCTCTTAAAACTGCTTTTATTACAACCCGTAACTTCTTTGTGTATGTTGTGTTTCCATTTTTATTTGTCTCAAGATGCTTTTTAATTTCCTTTTTAGTTTCTTCTTTGATCAATTTGTTGTTCAGGGCATATTGTTTCATTTCCACTAATTTGTAAATTTTCCAAAATTTATTCTATTATAGATTTATAGCTTCATACCACTGTGGCCAGAAAACATACTTGTCATAATTTCATTCGTCTTGAATTTGTTAAGGCTTGTTTTGTGACCTAAAATATGATCTATCTTGGTGAATGTTCTGTGTACAGAGGAAATAATGTGTATTCTGCTGCTGCTGGATGGGGTGTTCTGTACATAGCTCTTAGATAAATTTGGTCTAAAGTGTAGTTGTCTCTCTTTTCAGATTGCTTTATATATTTAGGTGCTTCGATGTTGGGTGCACATATATTTATAATTGTTATATCCTCTTGGTGAGTTGAATGCTTTATCATTATATAAAGATATTTTCTGTATTATTTTATAGTTTTTGACCTAAAAATGTCAGTCAATTTTATCTAGGGTATCTATAGTTGTAGCTTCTTCTGCTCTCTTTTGGTTTCAATTTGCATAGAATATCTTCTACTATCCCTTCACTTTCAGGGTATGTATATCCTTTCAAATCAAGTGACTCTTTTACAGGCATCATATTGTTGGGTCTTCTTTGTGTTTTAATCCATTCAGCCACTTTATTTGCTTTGATTAGAGAACTTAATCCACTTACATTTAAGGTAATTGTTGACTTGTAAGAACTTACTATTGATACTGATATTTTGTTAATTGCTTTGTGATTATTTCGTAGATTCATTTTTTTCTTTCCCTATTGCTGTCTTCATTTGTAAATACATGTTTTTTTTTTCTAGTGGTATGTATTGGTTCCTTCTTATCTTTTTTGTATCTACTATACATTTTTGCACTGTGGTTACTATGAGTCTTATCACAAACACCTTATAACGGGGTATTTACAGCTGATAACATTTTAACATTGAATACATAAAAAACTGACTTTTACTCCACCTTACCCACATTTAACATTTTTGATGTCACAGGATCTTTCTTTTTATATTGCACAGTCCTTAACAAGTTATTATAGCTATAATTACTTTTATGGTTTTGTATTTTAATCTTCATAGTAAAGATATAAGTGTAATAGAGTATTTTGAATTTGACAGCCTACTTTTACCACTGAGTTTTATACTTTCATATGTTTTTTGTGTTACTATTTAGCATCCTTTTCTTCAGCTTAAAAAACCCTTTAGCATTTCTTGTAAGAGAGGTCTGGTAGTGATTAACTCTCAGCTTTTGTTTATCTGGAAGTTTTTTTTTCTCTTTTATTTCTTCGCCGGGTGCAGTATTCTTGGTTGAAAGTTGTTTTTCTTCAGCACTTTGAATGTATCTCCCACTCTCTCTTGGCCTGTGAGGTCTTTGCTGAGCAATCTGCTGTTGGCTTTATGGTGACTCCCTCAGATGTTACTTTGCTTCCTTGCTCTTTATGGCTTCAGGATTATCTCCTTATGCTTGATTTTTACAGTTTGTTTAAATTATTTCTTGGTGTAGTCTTGTTTTGATTGAATCTGTTTGGATACTTTTGCCCTTCCTGTATCTAGACATTTATATCTTTCTCCAAATTTAAAAATTTTTCTGTCATTATTTATTTAAATAAACTTTCTACCCTTTCATCTTTTGCTTATCCTTCATGAATTATTATTTCTTGAAAATTTGTTCTTTTGATGCTGACCTTTAAATCCTGCAAGATGTCTGTTTTTAATTCTTTTTTTCCTTCTGAGTATATATTTTTAAATAACCTGTTTTCAAGTTCAGATCCTTTCTTCTCTTTGATCAATTCTACTGTTGATGCTCTCTATTTCTTTTTCTATTTTGTTCATTGTATTTTTCAGCTCCAGAATTTCTATTTGGTTTTTTAAAAAATAATTTTAATTTCTTACTAAATGTTTTATGTTGGTCATTTATTATTTTTCTGATTTCATTGAATTATTTCTCTGGATTTTCTTAATGTTTGTTGGGCTTTCTTGAAGCAATTATTTTGAATTTTTTATCTAGCAGATTGTGTATCTCCATTTCTACTGGGAGATTATTCTGTTCTTTTGGTGGTATTAGTATCCTTGGTTTGTCATGTGTCATGTTGCCTTATACTGGTCTTGGCACATTTGAAGATACAGGGACTTATTCTACTCTTTGCAGACTGTTGTTTTGTGAAAAAAACCTTTGCCAGTCTTCTACTTGTCTAGAAATTCTTAGCAAGTCATTGGTGTGATTCAGGGCTGGCTTGCTGATGGAGTCCTTAGGCAAACTGGCTTTGGCACATAGATAATCAGATATAAAGGCCTGGTGTCTGGGTCCTGAAGTCTGGATTCACTGGAGTGGACTTTTTAATTGGGTTTGTGGGAATTGGCCTACATATTGGGTCCACAAGGCAGGCTTGGACCCTGTGTCCATGGGTACCAGCCTGAAGCCTGGTTTCACAGGTCCTGAACGTGCCCTGGCAATGGACTTGGTTCTTAGGGCCACTTGGATAAGCCAAAATCCTGAGTCCACAGGACCTAGCCTGGACCCTGGTTTGCAAGGGTGGTCTAAGAGCCTCAGTCTATGGGTTCCAACATGGCACTGGTGTCTATTTGGTGGGTCTGGACTTTAGATATGATAGAACAGGCTTGGGCCCTGGGGTCCTCTGGAGCCTGGACCCATGGACACTGGCCTCATGCCTGGGGTCAACTTGGTGCTGGAACTGGTTCAAAGACTGGGTATGTGGGTCTTGGTCTGGAGCCTATGATTACAGGTGTAGACCTGATGCCTGGAGCCATTGGGACTGGCCTGGAGCCTAGAGACTTGGGGATGAGCCTGGAGCCTATGTCACCTGGAACCCTATTGGATGCTGGGTGTGCGTGTCTAGGCCTAGAGGTTAGGTCTGGGAAGGCCGACCTGAATCCCGAGGCCTTGGAGACAATCATGGGACCTGCATACACAGGAGCAGTCCTTAACCCTAGGTCTACTTGTCAAGTGCTGATGTTTGCAGTTACAGGCCTGAACCCTGAGTCTGCTGGAGCACAGATTTCCAGGGGCCAGCCTAGAGTGTGAGATTGCATGGATCAGCCTAGCAGTTGGCAGGCCTGGAGCCTGTGTCTTCATGTGCCTGTCTGGGTTTTGAAAACAGAGGAACCATTTGTCTCTGAGGTGGGCCTTAAGACTAAGGCATAGGGCTGGCCTTGTATTGAGTGGGCTTTGAGTATATATCCACAGGGGCTGGACTGGAGGATGGGTGTACAGGTGCCGGTCTGATGACTAGGGCTGCAAGAGTTGGTTTCTTGCTAGGGCAGGCTTAAAGGCTGGGGCCACTTCTGGTTCTGCGGTGAGTCACAGTCAGTGGCCACCTGGGAATAAAGACAGTACAGATTTCAGGGTTTCTGGGGCCAGCTGAGTGCTGAGGGTAGTTTGGAGCCTGGGGCCACTGAGGTCAGAACTGCGGTGGGACCACCTAAAGACTGAATCTGCAACACAGTCCTGGAGCTGGGGCAGGCCTGGATTCATAGCTCATTGGTACTGGTCAAGAGTCTGGGGCTATGGAGACCTGCCTCACACTGAGTTTTAATAGGGAAGGCCAGTGTTGGGATCCATGGCAATGCCCGTTAATCTCTTCTTTCTCCTTTGCTCACTCAGAGGCTATTTCTGTTCATGCTCTGTTGCCTGTGATTGGATGAGGGGTAACAGAGGTAACAGGCAATATATGCTCTTATTCTTACCCACTTCAATCTTATTTATTATATCTGTGCTTCACTTAGGTGCTGTAATCTATCACCTTGTTTCCTTTGTGCTTGTGAAGGTATTTTTGTGCATGAATGGTTGTTCAAATTGATGTTTCTGAGGGAGGACATGGGCTGAAGAGTCCTATTACACCATCTTGCTGATGAAATTCATTGATATTATTTGAATTTTTAATTTTCAAAAAAAGTTTAATTAATTTTTTTTAACTGTCACAGCTAATTTAATATTGGTTAAATACAAAAAGTCTCAGCATTTTTTATGGTATCAGGGTCATACTATTTTATCAAGTTAGGAAAGATATATAGAAATAGTATTAATGGTTTATATTTTTATGAGTTCCAGAGGAACCTCTGTCATTGTATACAAATAATGCTAGTGTTCCCAGACTCAGGTAATCTAGATAAATCCTGTCATATCTCTCCCAATGCCCTCTCTCAGGTATGTATCAGATTTTTTATTATTATGCTTGAGTCTAGAAAGTAGTGATTTCTTTGGCTTTGTGATTCTACTTAATACATTTGGAAATAGTTGTTAAACAATATTTTACCTTGTTTATCTTTTGTAGACTCTCATAGGCTTTCTAATAAACTACCTTCTGCTTTGTGTTATAGGCAGGATTTGGGAAATAAAGAAGTCTGACAAATATGAGATTGTTTCTCCTTGCAATATTTTCTACTATGTTTATACTGCAAATTATGTAGCTTTCCATAAGGCAGCAAAAAATACTACAGGCTGTGCATTCCTAATCTGAAAATTAAAAATGCAAATTGCACCTAAATCTAAAACGTTTTGAGTGCCAACCTAACATCATTGCTTTCTGATGTTTCAATATACACAATCGTTGTTTCATACACAAAACTATTTAAAAATATTTTATAAAATTATCTTCAGGCTATGTGTATGAGATGGATATGAAACACAGGTGAATTTTATATTTACACTTGGGTCCCATCCACAGATACATCATTATGTAAACAAAAACGTTATAAAATTAAAAAATTAGAAATTTGAAACAGTTCTGGTCCCGAGCATTTCAGACAAGGGCATTTCAACCTTCTTTTGAATTTAACTATGGTTTTCCTCACTTTTAAGTTTCTAAAGTAATCACTATGCCTTCATAGCATTCAGTGTATGTTATCACACATTTTCTACCTCCAGTTTCTTGACAATACTGGGGAAAAACAGAGATTACTGTAGTCTTTTCACAGATTAGGTAGAGTTTCAAAGAGATTAAACGATATAGCTAGACAGTTTAGAAACAATATCATAGTAGTTCCAAGTATTTGGCTTTTCAGTTAGACACACATAGACTTGAATTATAGCTTCATCTCTTACAGGCTATGTGGTCTACCAGCAAATTATTTAAGATCTAAGTGCCCTTTGTTGTTTCAATAGAGAAATGGAGATATCAACTTTATGAGTTTGTAGTGAGGATTAAGGGAGATAAAACATACTCAATTCATGTTCATTATTATTATTATTACTATCAAACTTTTCTTTTGGCACTCATTAATTCTGATGTGTCAGTTCTTACAGACCTGATTTTTCAAAGGGTTTGCAGTTAGACTCTCTAGAGGAAAATATACATGAATGCACATTTTCTCTATCTTCTTTTTCCACATTAATGGTTTACTATGTTTTGGGATTTTCTTTGAAATTAAATAAAATATGGCTTAAGATTTATGTAATATTAATGTATAATATAATTGTTGGTGCTAATCAGGTTATTTTAAAAAGCTTACTTCCATGAGTGCAGTTTTGGTTAATGTATTGCTTCAAATATGTAACTGATGAAATGCAGTGACACAAAGTATTTGACTTTTCAATGATGCCATTATGACCTATAGATAACCCTTGCTTGAAATAAAGCTTATGAAGAAACAAATCTCTTCTGAGAGCTTATGAATATTACCAAAGTATAGTGTATGTGTTATAGTTTATTCATATCAATTGACAAGGAAAATTAAGAAAGTATTTTTAAATGAATGGGGAGAGTCTCAACATAAAATCCTCAGAAACAGAAAAAGATAAAATCCTCTGCTTAGATGTAATGTTCAAAGTACTTTCAAAGGGTCCCTCATTAATTAATATATAAACAAAAAAAGCTATTTGCATTATTATCAACTGAGAAATGCATTATAAAATGTCCAACTAATTTTATTTCCCATTTATAATAATGAGACTACACACTTTTATTCTTCATTTAAATATGTTGTTTTAACGTTAGATTGTTTCAGGTAGACTCAGACTCAGTGTTTAACTGTAATAGAAGCTAATAGAGATTCTAAAAATGACTCCCAGCCTGCTGTTTTCCCCATAGAGTGAGTATTTACAAATAAGATTCTTCCTTATTTGTTTTGTATTGCAACTCTAAATTGATGAGACATTTCCTTTTGGAGTCACTCACTATTTGAAATCCCCTTAATTCCAAGCAAGTGTAGAAAATGTTTATAAAATTAACAAAACAATGTTAATCATTTTCTTTGGGCACATATGTATGTTTGTAAACAGAAAAAATCTGGAGGTATACACAATTAACCTAATAGTGGGAGTTACCTTTGGGGAGTTTGGGTACAGGGAAAGGAGAATCTGATTAGCAAAGTAGGATTCAAGGGAGACTTTAGGTGTACTTATATTTTAAATTTGAAGATGAAAATGAATTTATGTATTATTTCTATAATTATCATTAAGTAAATTTAATATAGGGCTAAGGGTGTAATTGAAGTGTCAAGACATTATAAGTACAATTGTTTCTAGCTCATTATGATAGAAAACAGACTAAGGCAAGGGTCCTTCATCTTACTTCTATTAAGCCACACACTACCTTTGCAGTTGACTTCCTTTTCATAAGACATTTTAACCTTCAATATTTGTTGTTCTTCGTAACAGCCTTAGATATCTAGGCTTAATATTTTAGCTATTTTATATAGGTGGAAGCTTAGAGAAAGGTGTGGAGGTTAATGCAACTCCATCTTGGATGCTAATCCACCATATTGGTGTCTGATTAACCCCAGTTTCAGGATGGCCTCTAAGATGTCCAGTTGATCTATTTTCCCTTGTGTAAGAGCATGTACGTACCATAATTCCAGACCTTAGGTCAAAGCAACCTTGATGTTATCATACTACAATTGTACCACACATCCCTTCTGCACCATCTTTACCTATAGTGTATAAACCCTGGGTCTTGGGGGGTGATGCCACAGGGATCCACCATCTTGTCTCACTGCCACCCAAGACACAGACATAGCTTCTGTTCATAAATCATTATTAAATGTTTCTTTCTAAGAAACTGGATTTGTTGACCTCTTTCTTCTGACTCTCCACTTACTTGGACTTTCTCCTTAAGTTTCATAGACCTGCCCACCACAAAACAAAATGTTATGTGATTTACTGGCAAAAGTTAGTCTATGTATTATTTTAATTTCTGTTAAGTAAGAATGTCCTTAAAAGCAGGAACTTTATTACCCAAATAAATTTATGAGTGGATGATCACACCTAGTAAAGTGCTTTGGAAAGAGTAAGCACTGATTAAATTCTTGCAGCTGAATATATGTTAAATATTAAATAATTGGTTTCAGGCACGGTGGCTTGCACCTGTAATCCTAGCTATGAAGGCAGAGTTGAAAGGATTGCTTGAGACCAGGAGTTTGAGACTGGTCTGGGCAACATGGATATATCTCATCTTGAAAAAAATGCAAAAAAAATTGCCTGGCATGGTTTTGTGTGCCTGTAGTCCCAACTACATGGGAGGCTGATGCAGGAGGATTCATTGAGCTCAGGAGTTCAAGGCTGTAATGAGCTTTGATTGCACCACTGCACTCCAGCCTAGATGACAGAGTGATACCAGAAAGAAGGAAAAAGAAAAAGAAACAAGAAAGAATGAAAGAACTAAAGCAAAGGAAAGGAAGGAAGGAAGGAAGGAAGGAAGGTTAAATAATTGTATAAATGTGTCATTGAAGTATTTTTCCCTAGTCATTAATCTATGAGAGTAAAGACAAAAAAATCTTGTGTTGTCATCATGCTTTAAATGTGGTACATGTAGTTCAAGTTTGTTTGCACTAAAATGAAATTCAGAATGAGTCACTTTCTTGACTGATTTTATTTTAGAGATGAAGAGCTGAGACCAAAAGTAAAAAAACTAATTTTAACAATATAGTTAAAAATTTGTCTTATTTAGTGAACATTCAGATCCTTTATTTGAGTTGCATTTGAACCTTCCAATAATCAAGCAAGGTAGTTACTTTTATTTTCTTCCTGGATATGTGGTTAGTAAGACAGCATATGGGGATAATAAGAGTAAGAGGAGTTAAATAAATTACTGAATGCTTTGACCTTTAGATCTGGGCAAAATCCCACTTCTTCAAAAGATTCTGCCCTTTCCTGACATCCTTAAAGACTTTCCCCTCCTCAGTCTGTCCTATGACATTGCCCCAATTTATTTTTATTTTAACATTTTTTACTAGCTATTCGCCTATTGCTTATTCAATATCTGTCTCTATTTAGAAAATGTGTAAACTTTATAAGAGAAGTGAACTTTGCCAGCTTTGTTCATCTAAGGGAGTGTTCTGCATGGAGTTTACACTGAGTAACTGTTTAATAAATGAATAAATATATTAAAAAAATCTTGTTCGGGGGTTTACTCATGCCTTTTCAAAGAAGGAACTCTTTACAGGTGTGAAACTGTTTTCTCCAATGTTAGATTCCTTACCTTTAAACATAGCAGATCACTCTTATCTTACTCAGATGCTGCACCATTTCAAGTGCATCCATGAAAAATAACAATGAGAAAATATGCTCAATGTGAGCAACATTAGGTTTTTGATTAATGTTTATCAAAATGGAGGTTATATTTGGAAATAAAGTCAAAATATTATTTTACTCCTAAGTAAGCAATCAGCATCTGTCAAAATGGATGCTTTAACCGCCCATCTATAAAAATTTTACCAATATTAATAAATGGCATTTGTCTTGAAGATATCACTGTATTTGTAACTGTGAGATGAACAAAGTATCAATGTATTAAAATTTCCTCTCTTCATATTGTTTTGTCTTGACATTTCTTGCTTTGAAATTTCGGTTGCTGTTGTGCATATATAAATAATGTGAGAAAAGTATTTTCATTTATATCTTGAAAATAACAACTAACTTTTTCATACTTTTAGAGTTTATGTAATTTTTTATAGCAAAATACAGTATCTCATAGCAAAATATGACTCTTCTCCAAAGTTACTGGGAAAGAGCTTCTAACAGAGATAGTCCTCACTTTTTTTTTAAATGTGAACTATCTGCTCTGCTATAGTTGGAATGCTGCAAAACCAATAAATTTTAATTCAGATGTGTAGGTTTTATGAGTCCTGGCAAGGTCTTAAATCATTTCTGAAATTAAAAAAAACTGAATAAAAATGAATGGGGCTAAGGGTTTTCTAACATAATAGCTTTAATATATAGGATAAAAAAAGAGAAATTATACCAAGAATCAGGAAAATCATAACTTAAGTGAGAAAAGACAATCAATTGATACTGACAAAGATATTGAAATAATGTGAAAAATATTTTCAAGTAACTGCCATAAAAATAGTCCAATAAGTAGTTAAAAATTACTATAATATAAAAAATAGAGGATCTCAGCAAACAAAATAGAAACTAAAATAAAGAACAATGGAAATTATAAAATTGAAAGATACAACAATAGAAATTAATAAAAACTTGCTGAATGGGCTCAATAATTGGGTGACAGAGGGGAGAATAAGCAAACTTAAGGATCGATCAAATAGATGTACCTAATTTGAACCAAAATATAAATGAACAGATTCTTAGACACTTGTGAGACAATAACAAAAGAGGCAACATTCATATCATTTTAGTTGAAAAAGATGATAAAAAGCTTGAGACTAAAGAATATTTTAATGAACAATGTTTGAAAACTTCCCATAATTGGCAAAATATATAAAACCATAGATTCAAGAAGAAGTTAAAACCCTAGTAGGATAATTTTCCCCCAAAAATTAACCTCTAGACACATCATAATTAAACTTCTGAAAACCAAAGTCAAAGAAAAAAAGTTTTGAAAGTTGCCAGGGAGAAATAATGCATTAGCTCTAGGGGAACACCAATTCAAATGACAGCAGATTTCTTATCTGAAATCATGGAGGCCGGAGGGAAGTGGCACAATGTTTTCCAATTGCTGAAAAAAGAATTGCCCATCATAACTTCTATGTGGAGTAAATGAAATAAAGGGGAAATAGACACATATATTAATATTTTCTGTGATTAAAAATGATTTAAATGTACCACATAAAAGAGAGGATTGGAAGATAAAATACACATAACAAAATTATATACTTCTAATAAACTTGATTCAAATTCAATGGCTTAGATAGTTTGAAAGTAAATGAATGGAAAATATACCATAACAAAATTAATTTTAAAAATATCAGTAGTGTGTATATTAATATCGGATAAAATAGACTTCTACGCAAAGAAAATTACTAGAAACCAAGGAATATTGCATAATGATGAAAGACTCAATGCACTCAGAAAACAAAGTAATCCTAAACACGTATAAAGCAAACAGACAATCATCAAGGATATAGATGATCTGAATAACACAATCAATCAACAGGATCTAACTGACCTAAATAAACACTCAAACAACACTCAGCCAATGAGAGCAGAATACACTTTTTTCAAGTGCTCATGAAACATTTACTCAGATAGACCATATCCTCAGCCATAAAAAAAGCTTTGAAAAAAAATTTTTTAAGTTGACCTAACTCAGCATATTCTGTCACCATAATGGAATGAAATGAGAATAGCATAAAGACAAATGAAAATCTCAACACATATAGAAATTAAACAATACACTTCCAAATAATTCATATATCAAATAATTGTTAAAAAAAACACAGAACTAAATGAAATATATGACCACATATCAAAATATTTGGGCTCCAACTAAACAGTGCTGAGAGGCATCTATTTATTTCTTACAAATTATTAGCTTACGTTAGGAAAAAAAAAAAGACCTCAAATTAACAATCTGTTCCTACTTCATAGAATAGTAAAGAAGATCAAAGTAAACCTGGAAAAATCACAAGGAAGGAAAAAATAAAGATGAAAACAAAAGTCAATATAAATCATGCTGCTATAAAGACACATGCACACATATGTTTATTGCCGCATTATTCACAATAGCAAAGACTTGGAACCAACCCAAATGTCCAACAACAATAGACTGGATTAAGAAAATGTGGCACATATACACCATGGAATACTATGCAGCCATAAAAAATGATGAGTTCATGTCCTTTGTAGGGACATGGATGAAACTGGAAATCATCATTCTCAGTAAACTATCGCAAGAACAAAAAACCAAACACCGCATATTCTCACTCATAGGTGGGAATTGAACAATGAGAACACATGGACACAGGAAGGGAAACATCACACTTCGGGGACTGTTGCGGGGTGGGGGGAGGGGGGAGGGATAGCATTGAGAGATATACCTAATGCTAGATGACGAGTTAGTGGGTGCAGCGCACCAGCATGGCACATGTATACATATGTAACTAACCTGCACATTGCGCACATGTACCATAAAACCTAAGGTATAATAATAATAAAAAAAACCAAAAAAAACCCAGAAAAACCACCAATAAAATTCATAAAACTAAAGGCTGGTTCTTTAAAATATTCAATAAAATGGATAGACCTCTGGCAAGCCTGCAAAAAATAAAGATAAATAACACAAATTATTGTTCCTTCAATTACACAGGTTTATCACTATAAATTCCAGTACAATTGAAAGAGGCTAATAAGGGAATACTATGAACGAATTTAAGCTTATAAATTCAACAACTTAGGACAAATGAACCGATTCCTTAAAATTACAAATGCCCAAAATTTGAACCGAGATAAAACAGATTATAGTATTCCTATAGATGTTAAAGAAATTGAATGTATAGTCAGAAAGCTTCCCTCACTTAAAAAACAAAAACAAAAATAAAACAGAACTAAAAATCTTCAGGCTCAGATTATTTCACTAAATATTTCTACCAATTTTTGAAGAATTTATGCTGTTATTACACAAACTCTTCCACAAAATAAAATAAAAACAAAATATTGAGGCCAGTATAGTTTTCCCTAGGGGATTGGTTCTTGGACCCTGATAAAATTTGCAGATGTCCAAGACCTTTGTATAAAATGGTGTACTATGTGCATATAATCTATTCATATCCTGTTACATACTGGGCTTTACATCATTTTTAGATTACTGAAATAGCTAATAAAATGTACATGCTATGTAAATAGTTGTTATATTGTATTTTTAAGTTTGTCTTATGTTTTACTGTTGTACTGTTATTTTTTATTATTTTTTGGACGTTTTTGATCGGTAGTTGGTTGACTCCACAGATGTGAAACCTGAAGATATGAAATGTCCACTGTATACAGATGTACACTTAAAATTTCTTGTTAAGGTTATTCATAGACATTTTAATCTGTTTGTTTCCAATGTGAATCAGATCTTTTCTCATAATCCTCCAATTTATTATTGGTGTACAAGAAAGCTCTTGATGTGGGTTGTTCATTTTACATCTAGACCTTCTCATTTCAATTGTAACAAAATTTCAGTTGATTATCTTTGGCTTTATAGGGATAAATTTGTCTGCAAATAAGGAGGATTTTGTCTCTGTCCATATTTTATTGTATTAGCAATAAAGTTTAGTATTTAAGGAACAGAATCTGTACCTACATTGATTTGCCATGTCTTTTTTTTTTAACTTTCTTGTTCTAATATTTTGTTTTGTAATTTTTTAACTTTTTATTTTGGAATAATTAGACTTGCAGAAAAATTGCAAATATTATACAGAGAATTCCCTTATGCCCTTCATCCAGCTTTCTCTAACTGTGTGTAACATTTTATATAACCACAGTGCCAATATCAAAACCAGGAAATAAACAGTAATGCAATACTATTAACTAAAGACTCCAGTCAAATGTTGCTAGCTAATGTGCTCAATTTTTAGTTTTCTGAGTTGAGGTGCTAATAGATGAACTTTGAGACTGAAGGAAATAACATGCATAACAATTCGGATATATTGCCAAATTGCATCACCAAAAGCTTGAACCAATTTGAACCAACCCTACAGGAAGATTCCCGTCACGATGAGTTCACAGAGTTCATGGTCATCTCTTATTTTACTGCGTTTATTTGTAGTTTATTGGTTACTAATGAACACAAACCTTGCTTTATCCTCCAAAGTAGTTTATTGCCTAATCATATAAAGATTTTTTTCTGGTCAATTGTTCACAGTTGTTGTACATACACTATTGATATCTTTATTTGAGCATGTAGTCACACATTTCTGTTGGAAATGTATTTTTAAGTCTATTGTCTGTATTTTCAATTTGTTAATTATAAACAATTTCAAAAGATATGTATTATGTTGATATGTATTATGTTAGGCTTTGTGTCCTCACCCAAATCTCATCTTGAATTGTAATCCCCATAATCCCCATAATCCTCACATGTCAAGGGAGAGACCAGGTAGAAGTAATTAAATCATAGGAGTGGTTTCCTCCATGCTGTTCTCTTGATAGTGAGTTCTCACGAGATCTGATGGTTTTATAAAGGGCTCCTCCCCCTTCACTCAGCACTTCCTGCCACCTGTGAAGAAAGTGCCTTGCTTCCGCTTTACCTTCTGCCATGATTGTAAGCTTCCTGAGGCCTCCTGAGCCTTGTTGAATTGCGTCAATGAAACATCTTTCCTTTATAAATTACCCAGTCTCGGGCTGTTCTTTATAGCAGCATGAAGACTAATATGTATATAAATATAAATTTTGAGCTAGAGTATTAAAAAAAAATAGATGTCTCCAACCAAGAGAGTTTATTCCCTATCAGTAACTCTATTTCTAGTTTTATATAAAGATTTACAACCTCTGTTGACATGTCTTTTGTACTTTATGCCAAAAGAATATGTCCTTCTTTTTTTATCCTATATGTTCTTAGGTTAGGCTTGGGAGACATAAGCTAGTCTATTTCTCATTTCCAGTAGATAAATTTTTTCCAAGGATTGATCTAAAGTGGGGAAGATTCAGATTCACCACATTCAGATTCTTTAGTTTGCATAATTTCTTGGAAACCACAAATCTTTAATTGCATTGCCATCTCTCAAAGTTTCTAATACAAACACATCATAACAGTTTTTTTCTTCTTCTTTGATATATTATGGAGTAATAGTTTTCTACCATGTAAGGGGAATTTTCCCTTTGGAGAGATGAAACATTTTTGCAAGACATGCCAAGTGGTTTAAGATGTTCTTCTGTTAGGAAAATAAAAGGCAAGGCTGAATAAGTGGGGAAAAAGTGGAGGTCCTCTGTCACATCTCTCTATAGTGTGTCTATGTACAAGCTTGGTCTGATTTAAGCCTCCTCTGTATGGTAGATTCTTGTTGGTCATTAGGTTGATTGCTTCCTATCTATGGACTTGAAAACATGAATTTTGGCTGATACTCAACCAGCACTCCCTAGTACAGTCATACAGATATAGCCTGTCTAGCTCCTGACTGTCATCATTTTGAATTATCAGAACCTAAAATACATTTGTTATTAAAAGTTTTCTGAGGAATGTTTCCTGAAACCATCTCTAATCTTTACTCTTCACTTTTAGTGTTATTTGTACAGGTTTCTGGCTTTCTCCCAAAACAAATGTTGGTAGGAAAAAATCAAGAGTTCATTATGCAGATCCTCAACCCACAAATTAAATGACCTTTTAAACATTAATTTACACTTTAGCTTCTCCTAGCTGAATAATTTTTGCTGTTGTATTAGCCTGTTCTTGCATGGCTGTAAAGAAATATCTGAAATATCTTAAACTGCGTAATTTATAAAGAAAAAGGTTTAATTATTTCATAGTTCAGCAGTCTATACAGGAAGCATGGCATCAGAATCCTCTCAGCTTCTGGTGAGGCATTAGGAAGCTTTTACTCGTGGCAAAGGGGGAGCAGGCATCTCATATGGCAGGAACAAAAGCGTAAGGGGAAGGGCAGGTACACATTTTTACACAACCAGATCCTATGTGAACTCAGAGCAAGAGCTCACTTGAGATAGCTCAAGCAAGTCATGAGGCATTCACTGCCATGATCCAAATCCCTCCCACCAGGCCCCACCTCCAACACTGGGGATTACATTTCAGCACGAGATTTGGGTGGAGACGAATATATCAGTCCAAACTATATCAGTCCTAGCTAGAGATATCATTAAAACAATTTGAGAAATGGCTTCATAATTATTTAGGTAGATAGCATTGTTACATATACTATTTATATATATATGTGTGTGTGTGTGTGTGTGTGTGTATGTGTATATATATGTTTTTCCCCCAATGATAACACTTTGCAAAATTATAATCCAATACCATGGCCTATATTTTGACATTGATATAATCTACTGATTTTATTCAGATTTTCCTAATTTTACTTGTACTCATTTGTGTATGTATTTGTGTGTTTAGTTCTATGTAAATTTTAATCACACGTGGGTTCTTGTATTTTCTACACAGTCAAGATACTGACAGTTCCATCACCACAAGGACCCTTTGTGTTGCCCTTTTATACACATATCATCTTCTTCTGTCTGCCACCTCACCCTCATCCCTGACATCTGGCAACCACTAATCTGTTCTCCACTCCTAAAATTTTGTCATTTCAAACCTGTAATATAAATGCTGTCATACGGTATATAACCTCTGGAAACTGGGTGTTTTCAATTAGCACAATTCTCTGGAGACACATCCAAGTCTTTGTGGGTATCAATAGTTCATTCTTTCTTATTTCTGAGTACTATTCCATAGCTTGTATGTACCACTCTTTGTTCAGTCATTCATGTTGAAGTACATCTGGGCTGTGACTAGCTTTTGACTAATAAAAAAACTGCTATGTAAATTTATGTACAGGTTTTTGTGTGACCATATGGTTTCATTTCTTTGGAATAAACTCCTGAGAGTGCAATTGTTGGGTAGTACAGCAATTTGAATGTTTAGTTTTTATAAAACTAACACTGTTTTATAGTTTTATAGAAACTAAAACTGTTTTTCTTGGTAGTTCCATCATTTTACATTCCCATCAGCAATGTGTAATTGAGCCAAATTAATTTTTAATTGTTCCCAAATTTATATTTGTATTTTAGAAAATATTTTTCTTTCTATTGTTCTTATCACTTTTATTACTGTTATAATTTTATGTTTTTTTCAGGATCCAATAGTAGAAAAAACTAGAACAATGTTTCTTCTGAAGGCAGCTGAATGAGAAATGATTAGTAGAAAAGACCGGAGATTTACAAAGTGGCAGGTGCTGAAGGCTGCCTGGACTCATATGCTTCCAGGGGTTTCCTTCACTAGGTGGTGGCCTCTACGTGAATAGCAATTGTCCACCACATGGACAATTCAAATCCTGTCTCAAAACAAAACAAAAGTCGAAACAGAACTACAAATTACTGCATGTCATGGTTGTTTTCAAAGGATCAGAAGAGAAAATATTAAATATGCGAATGCCAAAGGTATATTAAAAAAGAAGTCAGGAAAGGACAAAGGAGCTGAAATCAGCTGAACTAGAATTCTGGAGTCTTAGGTTCTAGTTACCCCCTGCCACTGACTGCTGTTTGAGCGCACTCAGCTCACTTACTCTGTTTTGTCTCTCAGACAACTCTATACTCTTCCACAGAGGCTTACATTTTTTCCCTGGCAATTAAAATAAATTGAGTGATTTTGTCATTTACATTAACATTATAGAAAATACATCAAATAAGAAACTAAAATAATTTTTAGGCTTTCATTGGGTTTATAAAATTAATTTTCCCTCTGTGAGAGTTTGTTGTAACATGTTCCACAACCTACAAATAGAAGTAGTTAATACAATGCTATTCAGATTCTAGGAGGCTGACAGATTTTGGGGGGATGGAGAGGATGGGGGAAGTATAGATTATCAACAAATTACTGCTAAATACTCTGGTAACCTATGGAAATCTAATCTTATCTGTGTCCTAAAAAATGAAAAATTAATTAACAGCAAGGACATATACACTGCTTTCAGTATTCATAATTCTGGTGATTGAAAATTAATTAAAATCAATTAATAGAAATTAATAGAAATAGAATATTGTATAACCTTAAAAATAAAATTAATATGGTTAGTGAAACCCAAGTGATTTTATATATTAAACATGTCAGTGTTGTAAAATATGTAGTAGGAATTTAATTTATGCAAGTTCATTAAATTGCATTTGGTTGCCACATCAAACATTCAAAAAACAGTGAGAGTATATGATGATTCATTATATAAAAATGAACATTTATTGCATTTACAAAATAATTAGAGTTATTTTATCATTTCAGAAAATTATTTTCAATGAGCCAGTGGGATTTTCATTTTCAATATGAAAGAAAAATAAGCACACAAAACTTTCCCTGGAATTCTAACCTCAGACACTTGCTAATATTTCCAGGTTATCGTTTTTCTTGCCAACAGCTGGTTATTGACCTCTGATGCATACACAAGGAAAACTCGGAAATCACATTTAGGTCAACTAATCTATTTTTTTTTAACTGCGAAATCAGGAGCCTTAATCACATTAGTGATGCCTGACCATTCTGTTTCAATTTCAGGGCTGTCTAGTGAAACTAATGAACTGTCTTGGTGGCTTCAAAGCAGAGCCAGGGTCTCACAGGCCAGTTGTGAATTACGAGCACATTTCCTTTTATTGCCCATAAATCTTTTTCAGTTTTATATTCACAGTAGCTTAAAACACCTAAATTCACATTGATGACTATGCAGCAGTGCTCTAGATGTTTGGGATGAATAGTGGAGTTAAGTATATCTCCTATTTAAAAAAAATACATTTTCAGTACAGCCCAACCTTAATTACAGTAAATCAGACCTTATCCAATGACAAGGTTGATAAATGTCAGTGCCTATTTTTCCAGTGTGTGTCATCATAACTCTGCACACTGCATCATACAATAATGTTGGGAGAGCAATGGACCTACAGTTAAATACAATAACATCAGGTTTGAAAGGTAATATTAGTTTTGACATGAAACCAATGCATGACTGGAGCTGAATGACTGAAGTCAGCACCAAAGAACAGGTATAGAGAAGTTGATTTGGCCATTATGTGCATGGAGTTTATGGGTAAGATTTTGATTACAAATGGAATTCCTCAGGGAGATGGCACAAAAAGAAATTAGTTTTAACATAGAAATTGGAGAAATGTCTAAAAAGACGCAAAAGAAGGAGAAACAATTAAGTTGAAGGCCACTGGAGCTTATATCCTATACTGAAAGAAAGGTAATGGACAGAGATGCAAATGTAAATGAAGGAGGCAGAAGTAGTGAGAGTTTTTCATCAGGCAGCCATTTAAATGTGAGACAGAAATAAGATGCATAATCCAGGAGGAGGCAAGTATTAAATTAAATGAAAGCAGGTGAGGAAAGAGAAGTGGCTGGAAGGCAGCTCTAAAGGTTTAAAATAAACCTGAGGGAAGTACTGCAGAGAGTGGTAGCCAGCTTATGTTTAACACTGCTCACTGAGTGAAGAAGGGGCAGATGGAATGAAAATAAACTGTAATGGCAAACGTGCATCAACAATTTGGCTACACAGTAGAATTAGCCATGACTCATTTTTCTCTAAGGTGGATGTTGATTAGCTGAGGAAGCTCTGCCTCAATAATTTTTGTTTTGTTTTGAGACAGAGTCTCACTCTGTCACCCAGGCTGGAGTGCAATGGTGCATGTGATCTTGGTCAATGCAACCTGTGCCTCCCGGGTTCAAGCAGTTCGCTTGCCTCGGCCTCCTGAGTAGCTGGGATTACAGGTGCCTGTTACCATGCCCGGCTAATTTTTGCATTTTTAGTAGAGATGGGAGTTCACTATGTTGGCTAGGCTGGTCTCGAACTTCTGACCTCAAGTGGTCCTTGGCCTCCCAAAGTGCTGAGACATGAGCCACCACACACTCGGCTTGCCTAAACAGTTTTTAATTTGTTTTTCTCCACACCCCTCTTCCCTACAACCTAGTTTTTGGCTGGAAGAGCTGTTCTAATAAAAATCTACTTGGTCTATTAAATCAATTTTTCCCTAGCTCTAGCATTTTTGGATGCTTTTTGCTAACTTAATTGTCTTTAATAAATCTTGATAGTGGGGTTATAGCTGTCACAGGGGTTCCTGGTGTGACCATTAACCATTCTGATGTGGATTTAACCTGTGCAGTCTCAGGAAGGAGAGGACTAGGCCAGAATAATGCATAGATGGTTTAAAACTTGTAGCTCAAATGGAACCCCAGATGTAAGATTTCCCTAAAAATACAATTATAGCAACGATCATTACTTAATACATCAATAATAATAATAATAATAACAGTAAAAGCCCCTATTTTGTGTTGAATATTTGTTGTATGCCAAGGATTCTAATATGTGCTTTGCTATCTTTATCCATTTTAATCTTCCCCCAACCTTATGATTTAGATATTTTTTCTCCAACTCACAGTTGAGAGATTAAGAAACATCCTTCTGGATTAGAAAATAAATTGTTTCCAATTAAAAAAAAAAAAAGAAACATCCCCAAGGTCACTCTCAGTAATTAAAAGAATTGTGATGCTTATCAGGTCTGCCTAGTGCCACAGCCCAGGTTTGTAATGTGATATTATGGATTCATTTCACTGGATTAAGAATTGGATTAAGGATTGTCTCTTATATAAAAATACTGTAAAGTGTGGGATAATAATAAAATTCCATAACTCTGTATAAGTGAATGCCTCATTTATTTTCAATTCAGAAGCCATGGGTTCAATAGAGTGGGAAACACAGGACATTTATGAAGGGTCAATTTGCACCAATGTTTAGTGAAAAAGTAGAAAGGAGACAGGGTCATGCAAGCAAGTTTTCCCCATATCACATTTTTGTTTAACTACGTTCTTGATGGGAGGTTTTTAAAAATATATTTATTTTTTAAATTGCTGTATAATAGTTGTACACATTTTTGGGGTACATATGATATTTTGATACAGGTATACAACATGTAATAATCAAATCAGAGGCTCAGTGCAGCCTCTGGTAACCACCATTCAACTCTCTACCTTCATGAGACCCACTTTATTAGCTCCTATATTATGAATGAAAACATGAGATATTTGTCTTTCTAATGACCTCCTGTACCATCCATGTTACCAAAAATGACATGATTTCATTCTTTTTTTCATATCTGAATACTATTCCATTGTGCATATATACCACATTTTCTGTATTCATTCATGAACTGATGGACATTTAGGTTGATTCCATGTTTTGGATATTGTGAATAGTGCTGCAATAAACATGGGAGTACAGATCTCTTTGATACAATGATTTTTTTTTTGTTTGAATATATATCCAGCAGTGGGATTACTGGATCATATGGTAGTTCTATTTTTAGCTGGTTTTTTTTTTTTTTTTTTTTTTTTTTTTTTTTTCAGAATCTCCATCCTCTTTTCCGTAGTGGCTATACTAATTTACATTCCCACCAACAGTGTATTAACATTCTCCTGTCTCAGCATCCTTACGGCCATTTGTTATTTTCTGTCTTTTCGACAATAACCATTTTAACTGGGGTGAGATTATATCTCATAGTGGTTTTG
This sequence comes from Pongo pygmaeus, assembly GCF_028885625.2. Classification (NCBI taxonomy): domain Eukaryota; kingdom Metazoa; phylum Chordata; class Mammalia; order Primates; family Hominidae; genus Pongo; species Pongo pygmaeus. The sequence continues at coordinate 107,039,059 of NC_072382.2, read as the reverse complement.
ATTTACATTTCCCTGATGATAGTGATGTTAAACATTTTTTTTTCATATATCTGTTGGCCATTTGTATGTCTTCTTTTGAGAAATGTTTATTCAGGTCTTTTGCTTATTTTTAAGTTGCATTATTTCATTTATTTGCTTCTGAGCTTTTTGAGTTTTTTATATATTCTGTTATTAAATCCCTTGCCAGATCAATTGTTTAAAAATATTTTCTCCCATTTTGTAGATTATCTCTACAATTTGTTGATACTTTTGCTGTGCAGAAGGTTGGGTTTTGTTTTTGTTTTTGTTGTCTGTTTGTTTTTAACTTGATGTGATCCCATTTGTCAATTTTTGCTTCCGTTTCCCATGCTTTTGAGGTCTTACTCAATAAGTCTTTGACCAGACACATTCAGACCACTGTCCTGAAGCATTTTACCAATGTTTTCTTCTAGTAGTTTCATGTCTTAGATCTAAGTCTTTAGTCCATTTTGATTTTATTTTTGTGTATGGTGAAAGATAGGAGTCTAATTTCATTCTTCTGTATATAAACATTGTTTCCCCAGAATCTTTTATTGAAGTGACTGCCTTTTCCTCCATATATGCTCTTGGCACCTTTGCTGAAAATGAGTTAATTGTAAATGTATGGAATTTTTCTGGGTTATCTATTGTGTTTCATGGTCTGTGTGTTTGTTTTTAATGACAATACTATGCCGTTTTAGTTACTGTAGCTTTGTAGTATAATTTGAAGATCTGAAGTGATGTAGTATGATGCCTCTCTGACTGGACCTTTTTTGTTTTTTTTTTTGAGATGGAATCTCACTCTGTCTCCCAGGCTGGAGTGCAGCAGTGTGATCTCAGCTCATTGCAATCTCTGCCTCCTGGGTTCAAGCAATTCTACATCAGCTTCCTGAGTAGCTGGGATTACAAGCACGTGCCACCACACCCAGCTAATTTTTGTATTTTTAGTAGAGATGTGGTTTCACCATGTTGGCCAGGCTGGTCTCGAACTCCTGACCTCAGGTGATCTGCCTCCCCTTAGCCTCCCACAGTGCTGGAATTACAGGCATGAGCCACCGCACCCAGCCTCTGACTGGAGTTTTTTAAGATTAATTTATTTCTATGAGATAATAACAGCTATGCTGTTTCATGGGGGAATTTAAAACTTTCCACTAGAGCCTCAATCCTGTGATCTTTTAGTAATATAATAAAAGTTATAGTAATCATAATTTATTTGTTTAATATATCCTTAATAGTAGCAATTATTATAGTAGTCCTATTTTGTGTTGAACATTCATTATATGTCTGAAATTCTCATTTGTGTTTTTATCATTTTATTCATTCTAATCCTCACACCCATCCTATAATAAAAACTGGCAAATATTTCAAGAAACCTGAGTACCTAATGCATTAGTGCAACAAGGAATAGTATTAATGCCATCTCTGAATTAAGTTTGGGTCTATTAGAGACTAAAAAAATAAGGAGTAATGAGTGGCAATAAGGACCTTGACTAAAAATAAGAATTGGCTCAAGACCATATGTTACACCTAGATAAATATAAAGCCTTGTCCAGATGTGAGACATCAATGGGCTTTTATGTTTCTAAAATAGACTTGTACAAATTCAAGTTAAGATAACCACATAGAAATATTTCAGGTTAAAAACTAAAGGCACTAGAACCTGGGACTGAAACAGCTGTACAAAGGTTGTCTTGAAGGGCAGAAAGAGTCAAGACTTTGCAGATCTGTGAATGAGGGGACTTTAAAAGCTGTTAAGTTTGGAAATATTAATGAGCCCCTAACATAATCTGTGATGCCATTGATGAACATATCTATGTGATGGTTTCTTTTCAAGGGGACCAACAACCTAATGGTGCTCAAGGCCCCAAAAGGAATTAATTTAAGTATAAAATGGCAGACTTCACTGTGGAGTCCAGTAACTGTTCTCAGTCTGTACAGAGAGGAAAGATTTCCTGAAGGAAGCATGATGACTTCACTGACCTTTGATATATGAGAGAGCTAACTTGTGAAGAAAACTAGGATTTCATTTATGGCAATATGGCAGACTAGATATTGTCATCCAAATGAAACAACTACACTGTTTGATAAGGTATTTAAAACATCCTTTTAAATGCATTGCTGATCTGACATGAAAGCAAGAATCCTGCAAGGCTTATAAGCAGGATGGAAGAAAATACTGCCAGAAATGCATACTAAAGCCATTGTTTCCAGTCCTTTTCAGTAAGGGGTTTCTGCCTCACTCTGGAGTGCAGGCCTAGTGCAATGACATATAAATCTCTATATCTAGAATATTTTAAGTATATATATATATATAAAATAAATTTAATAGAACATTAAGACAATGCATGGAATAAGCAGCAGAGTTTAATAGAGAGCTTGAAGACAGGAAAATAAATTTTAAAAATTATTTAGGTTGCAAAGATGTGAAGATATAAAAGAGTATTTAAAAGTCAGAGAAGAGAGAGTCAAAAGTTGCAACACGTCTTTTCAGAGTTTCAGAATGATGTAAGAGTGAGAATGGGGAGATGGAATATTTGAGGTGAAACAGCAATCAGAAACCTAGGACGCCGCCTAAATCTCAATGATTAATAAAAGAGAATCCAGCTTAGACATCAACATTGATACTGTATTGCACAAAGTAAAAAAGAGATCGTTATTTTATTTATTTATTTATTTATTTATTTAGAGACATAGTCTTGCTCCGTCACCAGGATGGAATGCAGCGGCCCAATTTCAGCTCACTGCAACCTCCACTTCCTGGGTTCAAGCAATTCTCCTGCCTCAGCCCCCCGAGTAGCTGGGACTACAGGCTTGTGCCACCAAGCCCAGCTAATTTTTGTGTTTTTAGTAGAGAGGGGGTTTCAACATGTTGGCTAGGATGGTCTCGATCTCTTGACCTCATGATCCGCTGGCCTCGGCCTCCCAAAGTGCTGGGATTACAGGCATGAGCCACTGTGCCCTGCTGAGATAGTTATCTTAAAAGTAGCCAGAGAGAAAACAGAAATCACCTCCAATCTCATTACAATTAGTTTCATAATTGCTCCCTAATAATACCGGTAGTAACTGGAAGAGTGAAATATCTTAGAAATTCCGAGAGAAAATAATTATAGTTAATAATACTGTGCTGTATACTTAAAATTTGCTAGCAGAATAGATCCTAAACGTACTCATTACACACACACACACACACACAGAGGTAATTGTGTGAGTGATGGATATGTTAATTAGCTTGGTTGTGGCAATCATTTCACAATGTATATACATATCAAAACATTACGTTGTACATTTTAAATATATGCAATATCTGTTTGTCAACTCTACCTAAATAAAGTTGGAAAAAGAGAGTTCAATATCCAGAAAAGTTATCTTTTAAGAATTAGGGAACAAGCAGATACAGAATGACATTCTAAGGTAGGAATTAGTCTCAGAGAGATTTGTGGTCAATACCAGAATGAAGGTTGGACAAAGATACTGGCAAATACGTGGGTAACTTTGAAACAACATTGTGTAAAACACTAACAAATTCGTACGTTTGTAAGGAGGAAAAGAATAAAAACAAAATGCTGAACTAGAAAAGCTTATACATTGATAGAAGACTGATCATAGTTAATGCATTTTATGACTCTTGTTTCGTTGGAGAGGACAGTAAAATATATTTATTGACTGTCCTTTGAATTTAAGTTAAGAATGCATTTTAAATAGGAATTCAGCCACGTTGGAGGATTATTGACATTTTCTTAAAAGGTTAAATATACATCTACACTATGACCCAATAACTTTATTACTAGATATTTATCTAAAAGAAATAAAAATCTTGGATTTAAAAGAAAGAGCATTTAACCTATTTATAGCAGTTTTATTCATAATAGCCCCAAACTGGAAATAATCCTGATGGCCATGAATAGGAAAATGTCTTTTAATAAAACAAAAACAAAAATCAAGCACTAAAGTACATTCCTACAATGGAATACTACCCATGAATTTAAGTAACAAATAACTGATATACACAACATGAGTGAATTTCGAAAACATTATGTTGAGTGAAAGAAGACCAATATAAAAGAGAATATACTGTAGACTTGACCTATATAAAGCTCTTTTACAGATAAAACTAACTTGTTCTGATAGCAATCAGATGAGAGATGTTTCATTAAATGGTGATCAGCACTGACTGAAAAGGGCACAAGAGATCTTTCTGGAAATGTTTTATTTATTGATGGATTATAGATTATGCAGGTATATTTTCAAAATAATCAAATTATACACTTAAAATCTGTGCTATTCAATGTATGTAAATATGCCTCAATAAAATGATACATAAAGCGTGTCGTTTATCAACAAGTAGAGGGAAAAAGAGTGAGAAAACAAAATTACAAATGCAATACTTGCCAAAGAAGGCAAGAAAGTAAGAAAATAAAGAGAATCAAATTGGAAAAAGGGGACAAGTGGAAAGCACAAAATAAGAAGAAAGGCATAAATTCACATTTAATGTACATACAGTCTCTAAAAAAAGACAGATTTTTACCTTTTACATATTGAGAAAATGTAGTCATATGGTATTTTCATATATATATGAAATATATATATGAATATATAAATATGAATATATAAAGAAAGAGAAGGATTGAAAGTCAAAGGATAAGAAAAATATATTAGGTAAAATGCAGCTTAAAGAAAGATGATATGAATGGATTAATATCAGAAGGATGGACAATAAGGCAAAAAGCACTACCATAAATAAAATGGAGTTATATAAAATGATAAAAAGCTAAACTGAGCAAATATATGTATAAAAATTCTGAACTGTATTCTACTAATTACAATTACATAGCCTCCATACATATAAAACAAGGAAAAATGTTCATATGCTATGAATATAAATATAATATTAAACCCAGCAATTGGAAAATAGCCATGGTACACTAATCTAGATCAAAATTGTTCGCATTCTGATGTAAAAATTACCCTAAAATATTTCAAAAATTTGAATAATGCAAACTTCATTCTCCGAATAAAGTGCAATTAAGTTAAAATCCACAGTTAGATATAAGGATAAGGATATATAACGTATATGCCTATATGTGTGCATATAATTGCATATATATGCATGCAAATAATTACACATTAAATACAATTAAGTTAAATCCAGTTATAAGCAACTACAAAGTTACAAAACATCTAGAAGTTACTAAAAGATACTTTTTCAACAACTCACGGTGTTTGAAGAAAAATTGAAAACGGAAATTAGATAACATTTGTAAGTCAGTTGTAATGCTGTATTTTTATGTGGTATATTTCCAAGGAATATGAACCTCCTCCTGATCCACTGAAGATTTTGGCATATGGCAGTTTATGTGCATCAATCTAGTGGCAGAGTGCAGACTGTGGTTAAGGTTGTTTTGAGAGAACACAATTAGAAATAAAATATGATTAAGGCCTGAGAATAGTAAAACAGAAACGGGGAAAAATTCAGAAAATTTTACAGAATACAATGAATACAAAAATACATCATGTGATCATTTGGTACTCAGATGAAGAGTATCATGAAAAGAAGCCCAGGACTGCTGTGAGGTTTCTAACGTTGATGTTTGCAGGATGGGATGGTGGTATCTTTTATGGGGCTGTGAAATACACGAGATAGGACAGGTTTGAGGAAAGATGATAGGTTCAGATTTGAAAGTGTTGATTTTGAGATGGCTGCAAATAAATCTACACTGTGAAATGTCTGAGAAGCTCAAATGTCAATGTGATGAAGAGGAAGAGTCATAAGAAGTAGATGTTGTATCAGATGCCCCAGAGAGAACACAAGATGAAGTTTCCTGATACCAACACATTGGGTTTGGCTACACTGAGACCACTGGTCACCCTCTTGGAAACAAGTTCGGCAAGGCAGGTGGGGTTTAGAACCTGTCTGTTTTGCACTGAAATGTAAAAGAGAAATGAGAACCAGAGACGCTGATTATAGTCCTTTCTTTAAAGAAGTTTGACTAGATGGGAAGAAAAAAAGGAGAGAACTGGAGCTTTGATTAACAACATGAATTCCTTTTAAGAATGGGACAGAACTGAGCATATATATAGTCTGGGAGAAAGGAGTCGATACAGAGGAAGATATTAAAGATGAAGGAGAGAAGAGGATTTTTACTGGATAAAGATTCTAGAAGACAGATGAAATCAAAGGCATTAATGAAGGAATTGGCCTCAAATAGGATATGTTTTCTCAACCTCTGGCTAGAAACAGGAAGTGATTAAGGATGTGGAGGTAAATAATTTTTTCTGGGGGGAGCTGAAAGTTGAATGTGCTTCCTACATAAATGCTATTGTTTTTTTAAAAAAAATATGGGTGGGGATATTTCCTTACGATTCTTTTTTAAGTAGTCTTCTGCCCCAACTTTTAAGATTTAGTAGGGGAATCAGGGAAAATGTGAAACATATTAACCTCACTCAAAGCTTTTCAATTGCCTCATCGTCCTCAAAATAATTTACCTATCTGTTTATATTGCGGCTGGTGATGTACCTCATTACACTCCAGGAAATGTGTGTTAATTTTCTCTAGGCGCATGTTGTAACATTTTACATTAAAAGCAGTTTTTGTTAGAAGAAAATCTTTCTCTTTGAACAGTGGTATTGAGGAAGAGAGGCAAAATATATTTTCCTTACACATACTATAGACAAAATGAAAATCACTCTTTGTTCTAGTAACAGATACCTCTTTTAATTGGCATCTTTGTTGCTAGCTTTGGATGCTTGTTTTCACTAATATAGGGATCTGGAAGGACAGGAGGCTTTGTGTCACTTCAATCTGTAGTTCACTCAGAATTTCTATGAAACTTCTTTAAATTGCTCGGGGTTAGCTCTTAGTGTACATAAGTACAGCAATGTATACATCCTTGTGGGAGGAATTGGGGGTTGGTTTCAAGTAATTGTGTCAACATTTCAAAAAGATGAGTTGTCAACAAAAGTCGAATATTCTCCTTTATCCGTTTGTCTCTGGAAATGATAAACACCTTCTCCAAGTTTAATTTAAAAATGAATACATCCCAGCACTTCCTGCTGCACCAAAATAAGTTTCAGAGTTCTTTTTAATCAATTAGGTAATTGTATTTAAAGAAATTTTATCAGGCATTTATATTAAGAAGCCAAATGGAAACTCAGTGTACAATCCATAAACACACAACCATGAACATTATCTTAAAGATACACAGGATATTTTGTTAGTCAGAAGCAGCAGAAGGTGAGCACGAGGAAGTTAGATGTAGCTGAGTTGTAGAAGATGCACAGTTTGTTTTTAAGTGTGTCAGGCAAATCGGTTTATGTTGCCAGTGGTGTGTAGGCCACCTTATATACTTGATCTAATTTAATCTTTGGAATAATTTGATGAGGTAGGAACTATTCTGATTCTGCATATAAGGATACAGAGACTCAGAATTTAAACAACAAATTTGCATGAGAACATGCAAAATTCTCATGTCAAAGCAGGGACTTGAGACAAACATAATGTGCATCATATGCCTTAAATTTATACACTTATTTCCCCACCCACACCTGCTTCTGAATCTTAGCCATAATGAGAATTGTGCATTTTCAGAGTGAAGTAAATTACATGAAAAGTAGAGGGAACGGATAGAGCAGGATCTCTATCCATGTGAGGGAATAGTGTGGACTCTGGAAAGGATTTAAAAGGGATAGTCAGAATCAGCTTTTTGTAACTGTGTTGTCTGTGGCATTAGACTCTACCTCCTTAACAAAAGCCAGCCTGGCCCACGGGGGTAATTTCAGAAGTTTAGGATGATGAGGATTTCAAAAGTTTAGGATGATGAATATAGTTTCTACCTCATGTAATTTCATCAGCAATCTTCATCATCTTAAACTTCTGAAATTTAGGATTTCAGAAAGCTTAGTGCTCAGCATTTACCTCAACCAATATGCATCTTTAGTAAGTAGTATTCAGAGAGTATTAGAAAAATCACAAATTGGTGCTTTCTGCTTGGGGCTACAGGAAATTGTGGTGGAAAAGGCCTATTTCCTACCAATAGGACCAATTCATGCATCTGTAGATCATCTTCTAGGCTAATAGCAGAATTCGTGATAAATAATAGGAAATTTAGGTTGTTTTGGAGCTTTTGCTCTTTATAATAAATATTTAGGGAATGGAGTAAAATATTTATTTAAATATTAAACACTGTGTGATTCAAATGTTTCAATTCCTTTGCCATCTCCCCTGATGGATTACCAATAGCGCAAGTGTCTGTGACATGAACATTAAGAGGGAGAATGTAAGTACAACACCCTCAGTCTGGTAGGATGGCTGTCTTTTACCCCAGCGCTTTCTGGGGCAGAGGTGGGAGAATTACTTGAGCCTAGAACTTCCAGGTCAGCCTGGGCAACATACCAAGACCTGGACTCTACTAAAAAACAAACAAACAAACAAAAACCCCCAAACCAAAACCAAACAAAACTTTACATGGAAGAGAAAAGGATTAAGATTAGTTAAGAAAATTTTGAAAAAAAGAAGTTGAGAGAATCTTCTATCAAATAAAGATTATGTTTAAAGGTACGGCAATTAAGAATATGGATCGACAAATAGAAATAAAGTATTGGAGAGAGCCCATACATACATAAAACTTGATAGATACATGATGGTGCTATCACTGAGATTATTGGAAAGAGAAAAGTTTTTTTTTTTTGAGATGGAGTCTTGCTCTGTCACCCAGGCTGGAGTGTAGTAGCGCCATCTTGGCTCACTGCAAGCTCTGCCTCCTGGGTTCATGCCATTCTCCTGCCTCAGCCTCCCGAGTAGCTGGGACTAACAGGTGCCTGCCACCACACCGGGCTAATTTTTTTGTATTTTTAGTAGAGACAGGGTTTCACCACGTTAGCCAGGATGATCTCGATCTCCTGACCTCGTGATCCACCCGCCTCGGCCTCCCAAAGTGCTGGCATTACAGGTGTGAGCCACCATGCCCCGCCCGGAAAGAGAAAAGATATTTTAAAGAAATCATGTTGGAAGAATTGGCTATCCATGTGGAATAGATGATTTTAATTCCTTTGTTATACCACAGGCAATTATCAAATCCAGGTGAAATAAAAATGGAGTGCCCACTCTTCACTTTGCTCAGGTCAATCCTATTTACAGCTGTTACCCTAAATAATTATTATAGGACTCCCTTGTGCTATGGAAGGTGCCAAGATTTAGATGGTAAGTTATGTATTAAAAAACTAAATATGTCAAAACATACCTGTAAAGATGCAAAAGGAAAATCCAGAGAAGTATTTATATTATAGGGGTTGTCAAAGGATTTCATAAATGATAACCAAAAAACCCACACCATTTACATTGCAAAAATGATTGGCACATTGCTATTTAGGATTTCTAGACAACATAGTTATAATTTATTTTTCTAATTAGAGTAATTTAGGAGTTAGGAATAAAGATAATACTCAGAGAAGCAGCAATAAGACTAGGACAATTTCAACTTAGGAAAACTAGAGAAGATAGAAAATGAGAATTGTGGGAGCTCAATTCAAGCCGTTGAGAAGTCCTCATTCTTTCTAATTTTCTTTCTTTTTTCCTCCAAAAGCTAAAGGTTTTTTTTCCAGTTTTACTGATGTATACTTAGTATATAAAATTGCACATAATAATGTATACAATTGTATACATATATGTGTTCAAAATATATGTATATAGTCATGTCACCATCCCTACAATTCAGCTAATAAACATATGTAGCACCTCCAGAAGTTTTCCTGTGTTTTTTTGTTGTTCTTTTATGGTAAGAACACAACATAAAATCCACCCTCTTAAATGTTTAACTACACAATACCTTATCACTAACTGTAAGCACTATGTTGTACAACAGATTTCTGGACCTTACTTATTTCGTATAAGTTCATCTTGTGTTCTCTCTGGGGCATCTGATACAATAGGTTAGAATAATTTATATTGTTAAAATGTACATAATACCCATAGTGAACCATAGAATCAATGTAAATTCCTTTTGAATTTCTAAGCATGGGTGAGATGACTAAAGCATGTGGAACATTGGAAGATGAGAACTTCCTAAAAACGTTTTTGTTTTTCTTGTCCCAATCTCTAGAGCCTCCTTGCGATAGTTTGCTGAGAATGATGGTTTCCAGCTTCATCCATGTCCCTACAAAGACATGAACTCATCATTTTTTATGGCTGCATAGTATTCCATGGTGTATATGTGCCACATTTTCTTAATCCAGTCTATCATTGTTAGACATTTCGGTTAGTTCCAAGTCTTTGCTATTGTGAATAGTGCCGCAATAAACATACGTGTGCATGTGTCTTTATAGCAGCATGATTTATAATCCTGTGGGTATATACCCAGTAATGGGATTGCTGGGTCAAATGGTATTTCTAGTTCTAGATCCCTGAGGAATCGCCACGCTGACTTCCACAAGGGTTGAACTAGTTTACAGTCTCACCAACAGTGTAAAAGTGTTCTTATTTCTCCACATCCTCTCCAGCACCTGTTGTTTCCTGACTTTTTAATGATCGCCATTCTAACTGGTGTGAGATGGTATCTCATTGTGGTTTTGATTTGCGTTTCTCTGATGGCCAGTGATGATGAGCATTTTTTCATGTGTGTTTTGGCTGCATAAATGTCTTCTTTTGAGAAGTCTCTGTTCATATCCTTCGCCCACTTTTTGATGGGGTTGCTTGTTTTTTTCTTGTAAATTTGTTTGAGTTCATTGTAGATTCTGGATATTAGCTCTTTGTCAGATGAGTAGATTGCAAAAATATTCTCCCATTCTGTAGGTTGCCTGTTCACTCATGGTAGTTTCTTTTGCTGTGCAGAAGCTCTTTAGTTTAATGAGATCCCGTTTGTCAATTTTAGCTTTTGTTGCTATTGCTTTTGGTGTTTTAGACATGAAGTCCTTGCCCATGCCTAAGTCCTGAATGGTATTGCCTAGGTTTTCTTCTAGGGTTTTTATGGTTTTAGGTCTAACATTTAAGTCTTTAATCCATCTTGAATTAATTTTTGTATAAGATGTAAGGAAGGGATCCAGTTTCAGCTTTCTACATATGGCTAGCTGGTTTTCCCATCACCATTTATTAAATAGGGAATCCTTTCCCCATTTCTTGTTTTTGTCAGGTTTGTCAAAGATCAGATGGTTGTAGATATGCGGCATTATTTCTGAGGGCTCTGTTCTGTTCCATTGGTCTATATCTCTGTTTTGGTACCAGTACCATCCTGCTTTGGTTACTGTAGCCTTATAGTATAGTTTGAAGTCAGGTAGCGTGATGCCTCCAGCTTTGTTCTTTTGGCTTAGGATTGACTTGGTGATGCGGGCTCTTTTTTGGTTCCATATGAACTTTAAAGTAGTTTTTTCCAATTCTGTGAAGAAAGTCATTGGTAGCTTGATGGGGATGGCATTGAATCTATAAATTACCTTTGGCAGTATGGCCATTTTCATGATATTGATTCTTCCTACCCATGAGCATGGAATGGTCTTTCATTTGTTTGTATCTTCTTTTATTTCATTGAGCAGTGGTTTGTAGTTCTCCTTGAAGAGGTCCTTCCCATCCCTTGTAAGTTGGATTCCTCGATATTTTATTCTGTTTGAAGCAATTGTGAATGGGAGTTCATTCATGATTTGGCTCTCTGTTTAGAGTAGAAAGAACATGCACTTAAAATAGAAGACTCTGGAAAATATGTGAAATTTACTTGAAAATATAAAATGATTTGTAAACAACTTTTAATACATCATTTTCGCAAGTAAAACTCTATCGATTATTTTTGCTGGAGTTTGTGGCTTGGCACGTGCTTTTGGATAATTTGTGTTTATTTTCTTACCTCCTTTACCACAACCCCACCTGCTTGTTCAACAAAAGATTTGGGGAAAATCAATTCTTAATTTTATTTTGAATCTGACACAAAGGTACAGTAAAGGGTTTAAAAACATACATTCAACTAAGTCAGGAAAACAGATTTTATGTTGATAATTTCAAATTTGCACATAAAATGCAATTTCTTATAGCATGAAATAGAGGCCAGCGTTGCTTCTTCTATTGGATTTAAAAATAAGAACACAATTATTTTATTGTAATGCAAACTTTGATTAGATGATACAATTGACCTTAGAGATTATCTTCTTGCTCCTAGCATCTGAAACTTCTAGTTTCCACATGATTGCATTTTTAGCCCTAAGCAGTGTTTATTACATGGTTCAAATCTGTCATTGTTGTTTAACTCTATGCTATAAAAATCCTTAATTAAAGGACTTTTCATATCATCAGTGGGTGTGGTATTCATGCTTTTTTTTTCTTGTTAAAATTGAAACATGAACCAGTAGAAAACATGAAGGTTTTTAAAAATTAGTTTTATTGTCCTCTATTGTATTATAATTTACCATCACAAAATGAAATTACCCAGAATTTAGTCTTCTCACAAATTGGCAGAAGGCAACATTGGTCCCCATAGTATGTAACTTACAGATCTATTCTCAAAATAAATTCTTTAAAAATAAATTACAGAACCTAGTTAAGAGTGTTACAGTGCATGGGAAGTAGCAATTAATGCTTAAAACATAAAAAGCTAAAATACTACCTTTTCTAAGCTTTTAGCAAAAAGGACCATATAAAAGCCAAGGCATCTCAGTAGGAAAACTGCATTTACTTGGTGTTCCTCCTTACTTTTGAACTCATCTAGTTGTAAAAAGAAAAATTAGTATAAAATAGACACCAACCAGAACTTCTGAATTTGCATTAATGAGGACATTTGAGCTCTTAAAAAGTAATATGCACTATAAAGTGTTAGACTGAGTTTTTAATGCTTCCTTGAAGAACATTATGATTACAGTAACACTAGCAGTTTATCTATTACCTCAAATTTAATAATACAGAAATGTGGGTTTGCAAATAAATATTAGAAATTTCCAAACTTAGAAACAATTTATATACCTGTCTTTATGTTCTCATAACTAATTTTAAATCAATATACATTTTGAATTTCTTTTTAAAATCTGACATGGTAAGTTTATAAGTCTAAAATAACATTTTAAATATTCCACTTTGTTTAGAGCACATTTTCAGTTTACTTTTAAGAATCTTGAACAGATTCTCTTTGACTTACTAAGGAATTACATCCCAATGAACCCACCATAAGTCAAAAACATTGTAAGTCATTAATAAAGCCACTTTTAAATTGAAAAGCTCGTAAGTCAAGCCATAGTAAGTCAGTACCTTCTGTACTTTTATATATCTCTTTTATATTCTGCAGTATTTAGAATTCTGGTACTATATTATTTTTGTTTACATATGGTACAGTCCTGGGCTCAGAATGGTTACTATCCATGTCTGCATCTTATCTATGTGTATAAGTAAGGTTTATAATTGGATGAGATACTCATGCCTTTCATTGTAGAGTAGAACTGATTTCATTACTCCATTCACTAGTAGTTATGATTTTTCTGCTGAGGATACTATAATCTCTGCAGTATACTGTAAACTGTAATATTGATGGATTGCAAGACCAAAATGGATAATGTGTATCACAAGGTCTCCAGTCTGTGCAGCAACATGGTGTTTGCTGAAGGAATTCTTAAGCACTCCTCACCACCTCGGTGACAGGAAAGCTACTTCAATCCTTTGCTCTGAAATTGTTTTTAGTATCACCCCTCCTTCTCTCCTTGTGATAAGAATAACAAGCATTTGGACGGTGGATTTAATATATGCCAAGCATTATGTGAGGTGATTTCCATACATTTTTCTCAATCCTCACAATATTGTAAGGTAGGTATTATTATTAAGGAAGTGAAGCTCAGAGATGTTAAGACACTTGCATAAACCCAAATAGTTAATGTAAAGAAACAGATTAAAAAAAAAATATTCTACAGTCTATAGTCTGAACCATAGACTTTGTTACACATTGGTCTTGCAGACGTGTTGTTGATAAGGAAAGTTTAGGTCTCTACACTGGCATAAACCATTGATTCTATCATTCATTTGCTCATGCATAGAGATCCTGTAGAAAATCTAGTCCAAATTCTGAGACACTAAGCCGGAGAAAAATTTGATCACATTTTCCATCATGTTTACTACCCAATTCAAGGTCTCTTGACATCTGTAATTCTCCTTAACTTTCTCTCTCCAGTCCCATTTAGGATATATTGAATAAAAAGTGGGCATTGTTCCCCTTGGGGTTAGTCATCAACTTATTTTTGAAGAGGTTAATTTTACATGTAGTCTGCCTTACTGACCTCCCAATTTAGTCCCAATTTTGAAATGGGTATACAATTTATTCCCTAGCTTTTGAAGCTAATGTATAGAGAATTATTAAAATTTGAGTACAAGAACAAGTGCATCATAGATTGAAATTTGGTCTTCATCTGCATCTCTGGGCTCTAGGTATATTTTGATTTTATTGAACATTTGTTCGACCATGGGTTTGATTTCAATAAAAGGCTGATTTATAATATTTCTGTTTTTTAATCTTTTCATTTAAAGGACTTGGTCAAGCATAAAATATCTAGAAGTCAGGCATCTGTCTACTTCAATGGTAAAGCAGTATCCTTTGTAAGAAGAAAATACTTTCTTCGACTTCAATTTTTTGTTCCTTGAAAAAATTAAGATCATACAATATCAATTTGTTCTATGAAAATTGAGAGAAAACAATTGCATAGATATGTTCAACTTCAGAAAAATAATCATTTGGAAAAATTTATCTAATAATTGGTATTAGTAAACCCCCATCACTAAACCTACACACGTTTTATATTTTACTTTTTCATTTTTATTTATTTCATATAGTCACATATTTCATAAACTTGCATGGGTCAGATCAAATGACTCACTTTTTCCTATTGCCTTGTACATTTTCTTGTGAAAGCTTCTGACTGTGATAGTGTTTTTTTAATAAATTGAAATCCAATATTAGCAAAGCCAAGGATTTATCTTTGTTAATCAGTCTCTCTGAAGGGCATGAAGGGGGGCTCTTGCCCTCTGTTTCTGGAAGGAAACCTTTAAATACTTAAAGTAGTTATTTTAACCTCATCTTGGTGTTACAGGGGCTTGATTCTAACCTTGCTTTAAACGGATACAAGTTTTTAGAGAATTAAGCCTAAGCATTCAAAGGGAAAGTATGACTGTCTCAACATTGATCCATTCTCATTCAGATGACTTATAGGAGAACGCTAAAGAGAAGCCATTTAGTCTCAAGTGTGCAATTTTATGGTACTTCAAGGATGCAACAGTCCATAGTTCTTGGCAAAAAAACCTTAAATCTCAAGAGAGATAAAATGTTGACTTGCGAAAAGCTGAGCAGTGTATATACTAAAACCAAATTTTATATTCTGTATCTAGAAAAAAAGTTGACAAATCCTGTAATACATGGCCTGACAGATTTTGAATATTAAGATGTTGCATTTTATAAAATAGATTATATAAATAAATTATATGAAATAACCATATGTTGACAACAACAGCAACAGCAACAACAACACAACAATTTGCTTTCAGCACATCCTGGTAATGGTTTATAATGACTGAATTAATAAAAATCCAACTAACTCATTCTTTCAGCCTTCAAAATCTTTGCTTGCTGATAACTGATTGAAATGCTACATCATTCATCCAACTGAGTGATTATAATTATCAAATTAATTGTTTCTAAACTATCAAGGTCTAGTTATTTAGATCACTTTACCACTATAATTTCCAGAGTCATTTCCGATTAATAACCACATATAGCTGCTTAGTTTTTGATATCTGGTAAACATTTGCATATTTGGGAGTAAAAATAACAAATTACATCTTAACTTTGAATTTGTACTTCAATGCATAGATTTTATAATTGTTTCTGAATGTCAGATGGTTAAGAAACAATTATCTTGACAATGGTGCTTATTTCATATGTGCAGAAAAAAAGTTTTTTTTCAGATTATGCAATGAGTACTTTTTCTCATTATTACTATTATTATTAGTTACTTAGGATTGGTTCTCCTTACCCATTTAGAAAGATTAAAAGACAAAACTAAACAAAACAAAACATGAGAACAAAAAGGAGAGAAGCTTCCTGATAATTAAATGATGACCAATAATCTCTTAAGTACTTAAATATTTAGTAATTGCACAAAACATATCTAAGTACTGATGGCACAAAACCTGACTCCCTGCTGTGAGATGTGAGCTT
This sequence comes from Pongo pygmaeus, assembly GCF_028885625.2. Classification (NCBI taxonomy): domain Eukaryota; kingdom Metazoa; phylum Chordata; class Mammalia; order Primates; family Hominidae; genus Pongo; species Pongo pygmaeus. Next base: position 107,022,905 of record NC_072382.2, on the reverse strand, counting down.
GTCCAGTTGTGAAGAAAGACCATAATATAGTCATAGATTCTCTAAAGAGAAAAATATAGGCAAGAAGTATACAAAGGATTTGGAAGATGAATGATTTAATTTGTTCATTTGGTTAGCATTATAGGTGAAAATTGTACCTTAGCCATCTGATATTAGGTATATCACAATGGCCAAGACAGTCAATACCTCAATCTCCTTATAGTTTAATGTCCGTCTACAGTAAAACAAACAATGACAACACACATCATTTTAGAAGAAAAAATGAAGTATCATAGAAGTCTCAGAGGAGAAGGCAGACAGTTTTTCAGGAAGGTAAAGGAATGAATTATTCTAAGACTATCTGGTGGCAATATGAATAAACTGAAATTTACAGATAGATAACATTCTTCATTTTTAACGAAAAGTATTATTTCCCAAGTATTATTCTAGTTGTTTCCACTGTCTTCCAAGAATTTACAGTATGAATGGCTGCTATTTTTTTCTATGAGAGCTGTCCTTTTCTTAAGAACTAGAAGCCTCCATCAATAGAGACTGCTGTTTTAATTGTTTCTCTTTTTCCCACACAGGGAGAGGGTTGGTTTTTACTGATGACATTGTAATTTGTTACATAAAGCAAAATTCCTTGAGAGAGTGTCTATACTCCTTTTCCTCTCCTCACGTTTATTCTTGAACCTATTTGAATCAGGCTTTCATCTCCATCCCCCTACAGAAACCAGTATTGTCAAGGTAACAAATAACCTGCACATTGCTTATTACAATAGTCAATTTCTAATCCTCAAGGTATTTGATCAGCAAGCCCTTCATCACTTTTTCTTTCTCCAATGATTTATTTTACTTGATATTCAGGGCACCATTCTCTGTTTTCCTCTGCACTATTGACCATTTCGTTATAGACTCTTCTCCTAATTTAGCCAGAGCTGTAAAATCTGGAGTGCCTGGGCATTGGACTTCTACTCTTTCCTATGATTACTTTCTTGGTGATTTACCCAGACAGGGCTTTAACTAGTGTTTTTGTGCTGGTGATGCCCAAATTTATATACTTTATCTTTGTAATAGATTGAAATTATGGTTTCCCTCTTTCCTAGATGATAATTATATCCCCCAACTCTAAAAAACAAAATTCAGACTTGACCATGCGACTTACTCTGGATAATGAAATGGTAATGGAGATTATTTTGTCCATCTCCAGGAGAAGCTTCATGACCAGTGTGAGACCCATGTTGTTTTTCCTTGTGCTATGAGTCTGGCAAAGTGTTAAACACATCTGCTCTGTCATTCTGGGTCTCATAGTCAAAGCAACTTGGAGTACAGCCTTAGCAGCCCCAGGGTGGCTATGTAATATGAGTGAGTATTTAAAAATGTGTTTGTCATAAGCCACTGAGGTTTGGGAGTCCCTTGTTTTTGCTGCATATGAAGTATTTTGACTGGTGCAAACCTCTCTTTTCCCAGATCTCACGTACTAACTCTTTAGTGAACACCTGCACACTGTTGTTTTACATGGTCCAAATAAACTCCTCATGATTTTCCTCTAAGTTTTTTCTTCCTGCAATCTTCTTTATCTCACTAAATAGCAATTCCGTTCCTTCTGATGTTCGGGCCTTGATTTGTATTTTCTCTCACAGTTGCAAATCAATCTATTGGCAGATCCTGTGAACTTCAAGATATACTATTTTGCATCTATAAATATATGATTGCTTTTAAAATTACGTTTTAAATTTGTACTATTTATTTATTTTTTGTTGTAGAGGTTAGGTTTCATGTTGTCCGGGCTGATCTCAAACTCCTGGGCTCAAGCCGTCCTCCTGCCTCAGCCTCCCAAAGTGCTGGGATTAAAGGTGTGAGCCCCTGTGTTTGGCAATATGACTTTTTTTGTTGTTGCTGCTTTGTTTTTACAATTTCCCCTCTAATACAAGTCATCATCTTCTCTAAACTGAAAAAAATCCTAACTGATCATTCTGGCTCTCTTTTGCCTCTTTGCCCCTCCTTTATATTCCATTCATTGTTCCTGCAGCCTGAGTGATCACATTATTCCTGTGCTCAGAAGTCCTTAGAGTCATTAGAGATTTTTGCCATTGCCTAGAGAACCTTTATAATCTACTCTCTGACCTACCTGCACCCATTCTGTCCCTCTCCCTACTCTATTTCAGCCACATAGGGCCCCTGTGGTTCTTCCTCAGGGTCTTTGCATTGCTGTTCCCTAGGTCTGGAATGCTTTTTCCCTAATACCAAGAGGGCTCACTCTTTCACCGACTTTAGATCTTTTCCTGAAATATCACTGGATTTGTGGGCCCACCCTTGTCTACTGTATAGAAATAGCAAGTCTGACCTGTGCACACTGCTCTTCTAATTACCTTCATCTTAATTTTTCTCCAAAGTGCTTAACACCATGTGACAAATCATACATATACTTGTTTTATCTATCTTCTCCCACTTGACTACAACCAGGATTTAACTGTCTTGCCCACAACCGAAACTCTTGTGCCCAGATCAGAGTCTGGCGTATAGATGTGCTCAGTAATACATGTCAATCAATGATGGGCAGGGATACAGAGAGCTATAAGGTCCTGGCTGTTCCACTTACTGCCTTTGGGGCCTTGGACAACTTATTAACTTCTATGCCTTAGTTTTTATACTCTGGAAAGTGAGAATAATTGAACCTATCTCATACGATTTATGCGAACCATTTTAAAGGAAAAAATATAGATACAGGACTTAGAACATGGCTGGTACAAAGTAAGTGATAATACATATTACCAAAAAAGGAAGACAGGAATAAAATAGTAGACAAGCAGTGAGTGTAAGGTACACCACAAATTCGTAGTCTCTGATTTCACCTGAGCCGCTGCAAACTGAATCAGCTCGCATAATCCTTACCCTCTATGCCTCTGTGTTCTTCTCTATAAATCAATAAAAATAATAGAATTTAAAGAACTGGAGATAATGTATATGTAACGTCCAGCCCAAGGTTTACCCACAGTAGGCATGAAAATAGTTACCATTATAATGACAAAGATTTTTTGAGTGATTAATTTGCATCAGAAAGTTACTTCTTTGGCAATCTTGTAAGATAGCTATTGCTATTATTCAACTTTTCCAAATAAGTTGTGCACAGGTTTGGAAACTTGTACAAGAACATGTGCTAATAAGTGGTGGAGTGGGGATTTTCTGTCTATTTACTGACTTACTAATTAATACGTATGAGTGTTCATCCTCATAGAATTTAAAATCAATCTGGCAGGGAGGTGGTTGATATAAAGAAAGTTGAGTAAATAGTGATGTGGGATTTAAATAACAATCCAAGCCAAAATTAAAAGCTTCTACATGGCAGATATGGAACTTTTATGCCATGGGTTGTGTTAACTGTGGGAATTCAGATCAAAGAAAGAGCAACAAGGGAATTTTTGAAGAAGAAAAATAACTCTGGTTGTGTGTTGACATGGTAAGTAAGATTTAAACAGATTCACCTGTGGATTTACCAATCACACCTTGTGCTGTCATTTCTGAGTCTTCATCTCCTCCTTCCCCTCTCCGTGGAAAGATTGTCATCTCTGGCTTCTTTTGCTACATCCAGAAGCATAGCTGTTCTTTAGGATTTGTTCTGTTATACGTATATTCCAGATAAAAGGCTTATGGATGTTTTTCTGAATAGATGTAATAAATCTGAAAAGAGAAGCTGTTTGTGTTATTTCTAGAGCTAATAAAATGTCCAATAACTCATCCAAAATCTTAATTTCTCATAAGCAAAGAAAGAAGGAAAATAACATTGGGGGTTATCTATTATGCTTTACATAATATCACCTAATCCTCGGAAAACCATTTAAGGTAAATAATAGATCTCTATTTTATAGATGACAGAATTGATGTTTAGAGAGATAAAGTAACTTGTTCAAAGTCATGCAGTTTTGGTGAAGGTGTGAATACAGGAGGATCTTCCTTCCAACAGACACTTTTCCTGGCCTCTTCATTCTACTAAATATACCTGAAGGATGTTAAGGAGGTAAAATGAAAAGTAGAGCAAACATTTTCAGTTTTTAGCTCTGAATTTTTGGCTGACATTTTAATTCATCTGTTTAAAACTTATGTTAACTTAAAACCCTGAAGCTCCATTGGGAAAAGAAAGAAAAATTATTCTATATTTTAACTTTTGGAAAATATATAGGGAAAAATATTAACAACTAAAGAGAGATCTAACACTAGTAAGATATACGTGTATATATATGATTATTTAAATATATATATTTCTATATCTACATATGCTTATTTGAATATATATACTCTGTCTGTATCCATATGTTAATTCATATGATATCTATATCTATATGCACATCCATATCTACCATTTGATTCTTTAATGTGTTGATCTATCTCTATTAGATAAGATGATTCTCCCAATGTATCACCATGCTCTTCTTCCTATGTTGAAACAAATTACTATGTACTTGCCAATATATCTTTAAAAATAGAAGCTATAATCCAAATCTAATGCATTTCCTTCCCCACAAGCTAGAATCCTTTTTCCTGGGCAACAATAAATGTAAAAGAAGGCTTAATAAATGTTATCGGGGAGGCAGTGATGGACATGCAGCTATATACAACCTGTATTAGCAGGTGTCAAGTAGTATTGCTATCTTTCCAGATAAAACCAGCAAAATGTTTTGTAGGGAGGATGCCTGGGTTTTCTGAGTAAAGGGTTTGCCCAGGCATTGAAAAAAACATAGCGAAGAAAAGGAGATGCCAAAACTAGGACCAGAGAAGGGATCCAGAAGGCTCTTTCATGCAGGTAAAACTGTGAGGATTGTATAATTTGCTACCTGGGAATTATTAATAATAAAGTGATGTGCTATGTGGGTACCGTCATCCGGTTTTCCCTGCAGGTTTTCAGACAAAAGTTATCCCTAACTACAAAGACATATCACTGCCTCAGGCTGGTGCAAAAGACGCCATTGTCAGATTGCTCTGAGAAATCTGGACCTGCCTCTATCCTCACTGTCTGAATCCTTGTTTCAAAAAAGCAGCCTCGTCACTGCCTGTCAGAAGTATGACTGGCTGGTCTGCCACTGCTGTTTCTTAACATGGGTAAGAAATCCCACTACATGCTGTTTCCAGCCTGTCTAAATGTTTATTTTGTGCTTTAGCTGCAAACCTTACACCTCTTTCTCCATTTTATTTTCCATTGTGTTAAAATACTGAGCAAGTGCTCTGGTCTACACCAGGTCACACATTCTTTTTAAAGATTGTTCTTGGAGACCTTGTACTTGTTAGTCTTATGTAACCCGCTGAGTTTTTTCAGAGAAATAAATTGAGTGAAATTATCATTTAGTATAGCTTAACGCAGGTCCAAAGACAAGGAAAATCACACTGTGAAAAATTAAAATTAAAATTAAAAAGGCACACCTTTTTATTTTTCCTTTTTCTGTTCTACAATGTTATACAGAATGTGGCTTTGTCCAGGTCACTCCTCTACTCATTTACTTCAGTGGCCCCACATTGCCTACTGGAAAAAGGAGAAATACTGTGTTCTGTGTGTCGATGACAAGTTAGCGACTTTATACAATGTATTTAATCCTCAGAAACCTGCTACTCTACTTTCCCAATAGTACATGTAGCTATAAATGGATAAACTGCAAGTCTGGCTTTCTATGCCCTTTGCAGCGTTAAGGTTATATCCCTCTATGCCTTTATGGATTCCACCTCCTAGCCAAAGCCAACCACTCTGGTTTCTATGCTTTTCTCACCATTGAGATTTTGTTCATGTGGTTCCTCCCTGCACCCCCTCCCAAAAATGCCCTTCTCCTTGTATTTCACCTTCAGATCCTAATATTCTAGCATTCCCTTATTCTACATGCAGCTTCCTGTTATCTCTCTGCTGTGCTCCAATCTGCTATCCCAAGCACATTGTGATCTCTTCCTCCTCTGAATGGCCAATGGCCAAAATAAGGTATGTGAAATTCCTAAACACACGTTCTACCTCTGCCATCTTTTTCCATGTGCATGTTGTTCTACGAGACCTGAAGATCTTGTGTAAATAGGAACTTTCATTATATTTTATACCATATATTAGTAAATGATTTAATAGGCTAAATGATCTAACATCCAAGTTTTAGATAATGTGAATATTTAAAAGTCTGTTTTATTCTAAATTCTAAGTTCCAATGAAATTTTTTTATGCTTTGAATATTTATTATATTAATTACATGGAATCAACCGAAATGCCCACCAACAGTTGATTGGATAAAGAAAATGTGGTACATATATACCATAAAATAGTATGCAGCCATAAAAAGACAAAGCATTTCCTTTCCAGAAACATGAGTGCAGCTGAAAGCCATTATCCTATGTGAATTAATGCAGGAACAGAAAACCAAATACCATGTGTTATCACTTTTAAGTAACAGCTCAATATTGGGTGCTCATGAACATAAATATGACAATAATAGATAATGAAGACTACTAGAGGCGGGAAAGGAGGGGAGAAAACGTTTGAAAAACTAATTGTTGGGTACTATGCTTAGTACCTAGGTGGTGGGTGGTGGGGTCATTTGTACTTCAAAGCTCAGCATCAGACAGTATACACAGCTGGCAAACTCGCACATGTACCCGCTGAATCTAAACTAAAAGTTGAAAAACAGAAAAAAGGAAACATAAAGAAAGTGTTAGAATAGAAAATGTTAAAAAAGAACAAAGGAAGAGATGAAGACAAACAGCAACAACAACAAAAAGAGAGAGTTGAAGGTAAAATAGTGAGTTTTGAGTATGGAGTGACATTACAGAAAGTACAATTTCATTAACCTGTGAATATAAGAAAAGTGGTGTGGTGGTGCCATTTTGTAAACAATGACAGTCCTTCAATATTAAATACTCACAGGAAAAGTAAACTCATTGCCATATAAATACAAATCACTGGGCTAAGTGAATATACATACATCTTCTCACACAGACGTGTAATGTCAAAATTAGTATCAACTTTTTATAGGAGAGAAATTCAGGCTGAGAGACATTATTGCTTGCCTAATGTCACAGAGCATCAAGATGACAAATAAAAATGTGCTCTATCTGAACTGAAAGTTCATGAGATGGAGAGTAGCTTCACAGGATCTTGTGGAACAGGATGCCAGTTTGTGGAGCATGTCTGGTTTGCATCAGTGATCCCAGTGCACCAATTTGTATCTCTGGCTGCTTTTTCTTGCTTTTTTGCCCCACAGGCATAGTGCTCCCACATTACTTTGAATACCTCTGCAAGCTCCGTTACATAAAATTCATACCCAGCTGCTGAGGAACACAAATACTGTTCTACCCAAGACGGTTTGCATTTTGAAAGGAAAGAGATAGCTAGACCTGTGGTAAATATGAACAATTTTTATTTGTCCATTAAAATAAAATGGTCCAAAAAAATAAAAATGATAGAATGAATATTAGCAATAGTCTAGTGATTTTATAAAATTGGGAGCATTCTTGGAAATTTAATCTAGGAAAAACATATACATTTATTGCACAATAGAGAACACTCTTGAGAGTGTCCTTAGACACTCTTTTAGACAAATTAGAATGATGGTCACACTATTTAAAACACCTGCTGAGTAAACAGACAACCTAAAGAATAGGAGAAGATATTCACAAACTATACATCCAACAATGTTTGAATATCCAGAATCTAAAAGGAACTTAAACAATTCAACAAGCAAAAAAACCAAATAACCCCATTAAAAAGTGGACAAAATACATGAACAGACACTTTTCAAAAAAAGACATACAAAACAGCCAGCAAACACTTAAAAAATGCTCAACATCGTAATCATCAGGGGAATGCAAGTCAAAACCATAATGTGATATATCACAATAGTCAGAAGGGCTATTATTAAACATCCAAAAATAACAGATGCTGGCAAGGCTACAGAGAAAAGGGACACTTATACTTTGTTGGTCAGAATGTAAATTAGCTCAGTCACTGTGGAAAGCAGTTTGGAGATTTCTAAAATAACTTAAAACAGAACTGCCATTCGATTTGGCAATCCCATTACTGGGTATATACCAAAGGAAAGTAAATAGTTCTACCAAAAAAGACACATGAACTCATATGTTCATCACAGCCCCATTCACAATAGCAAAGATATGGAATCAACCTAGATGACAACCAACAGTGAATTGGGGAAAGAAAATGTAGTACATATACACCATGGAATGGTACACAGCCATAAAAAAGAATGAAATCATGTCCTTAGCTGCAACATAGATTCAACTGGAGGCCATTTTCCTAAGTAAATTAACACAGGAACAGAAAACCAAATACAACATGTTCTCACTCATAAGTGGGAGCTAAATATTGGGTACTCATGGATGTAAAGATAAGAACAATAGACACAGGGGACTACTAGAGGGAGGAGAATGCGAGGAGGGCAAGGGCTGAAAAACTACCTATCGGGTATTATGCTCATTCCCAGGATGACAAGATCATTTGCACACCAAACCTCAGTGTGACACAATGTAGCCATGTAACAAATCTGCACATGCACTTTCTGAATCTAAAATAAAGGTTGAAATAATAAAAATAAATAAGTAAATAAGATATTTGCTCAACTATGCATGAGTGTCTTGTCTTTGATTTTAGGTTTTAAAGAAATGATATTTGGAAGATTGACAAATTGTTAAAGGTTTTAAGATGCTTCACTAAACACTCTTTAAATATAACCTATATACTTAATGTGGTGAACCTGAATGTGTGATGCTTAAATTCCAGAACACGAGACGTTGTCTCAATTTGCTCTAGGTCATGGAGTAAATTACTGTAATCTTTAACTTGTTCAGATTTTAAAAGGACCACGTGCAAGTCTTGTAATGAATTAACTTCCTTTTACCCAGCTGCTTATGTATGCAGTTTTGGGCAGCACAGTTCATGTTATGCAAGACAATAGTTTCTATTGTTGCTATCACTGTGGTTATCAGAGAGATAATTCTTTTTCTTTGTAAAAACGAAACACTTTAAAATTAATGTGAAGAATGGAGTAAGATAAACGCCAGGAAATATATCAGGTTAGAAAAATGATGAGATTTTATAAAATACCTAACATGTCAAGAAGAGTTGATTATAAAATTATTACATTAATGTACTATCCACTATGATCTATGAAATTTTTAGCTTCCATCTGTCTATGCTAGAATGCTAGAATAACTTATTAAACATGCATATTTATTTTTCAGTCTTTTTTTTTGCAGCTGCTATATTTTACATTATTGTTAGAAGGAGTGAAGCATAAATAACAAATAAACAGGATTAATTCCTTGGTTATTGGCACATGAGACATTTTTCTTGAAACATATTGTGTGTTGAACCAATATTTGAGCATTTGCTATTAAGAAATCATGCTTATAGATGGTGAGGACCAAAAAAATACTTTATTTCATCAAATTTAAAATGTCATTTCTTTCAAGATGCTACATTTTTATATATGATTCTGAAGGAAAAAAATGCTAGATGCCATTGATTGTAAGACACATCCTTCATGTTTTCCTTGAGAGTGATAACAAAGAAAAAATATATATATCATGTTTTCAAGGATGTGGAATTGCAACACTGTTTTAAATTCAATAAAAAATTGTATGGTCTGGTTTACTAAGACAGTGAATTCAGTGCACAGTTAAGAGAACAGAAAATCTATAGGAGAGGCACCTTTACACATTTTTACCAGAGGGAATGACAAAATGAAAATTGATGTCTCATTTGCATTGGGCCTAGAAAGCTAATTTAAGGAAACTGGATGTGGTTAATTCTTGGAACAATTAAATACTCTTGGAGAGTAGGTGGTCATAATTTGAAGAATTAATTCAATATGAAGGAATTCAATATGAAGAATAAATTTACGATGAGAAATTCTGGAGTCAGGAAAATAAAGAGAACTCACAAAATTAAAGTAACAAGATCCTGGTCATAAGTAAAGGCAGAAAGATTAAACAGAAACTTTGCCATGAATAAATTATTCTAATAGATGCTGGTGAATGAAGAGGGAGTGAAATTAGTAGAATCTAGTATATTAATACTTGACTTCAAAATTTGAAGTGTGAATGATGGACACAAGCTGGTATACTACTTGTGGAGAGAATAAAGCTAAGAAATAAAGCTAAGAAATGATTTTAGTGTTAGATGTTGTAGATGGTTATAGACGGTTAGATGGTGTAGACAGGACTACTGATTAACTACTAAGATTATATAGGAAATTTGTAGTTACAGCAAAAAGGAAAACTTACGGCTTATGTGATAAATTTAAGAATAATGATAGCAGAAACATAATGCCTTCTCTTCCTCCTCCTCTCACTAAGGAAAAGGTAAAATGCAGAATTTAATTACATATTTTGGCCACATATGCAGTGGCCCCTTGCAGTCATCCTCTGTGTGTTTTTTCCTCACATATAACTTGACTATTTCTCTCTCTTTCCCTCTGCCCCCTCCCTCTCACTCTCCTTATTTCTTTCTCTCTCTCTTTCACTCACTCAACCTTGTTTAAGAAATTGACTGATAAAGCATGATTGATGTCTGATCAGGTTGTTTATAATTTAATGCATAAGGCAGATACACACATATACAATTCTACACAAGGAAAATGCAAGCAGCAAAACACAACATTTGTAAGCAAAATATTATTAGGGTTCAGAGACTGGGAAATTCTTCTGGCCAAAGAGAATTCCTTCTGCCAGATGAAGTCTGTGCAGTAGGAGAATATGAGTTCTACTGTGAATCCTGGTTAGAATTATTCAGAAATAAGTATTGTTGATGTTTGCCTAGTTTAAAAAAGTGAACTGTAAAACAGTATAGAAAAGAATGAAAATTATTCATTATCTCACAAAAGAAATAACCACAGTAAATAACAAGTCCTTCCTCTCATCTATATTGTTTTTTATAGATGGACCATACTGTGTGTATGTTGCATAACTTGATTTTACCACTTAATGTTACATCCTAAGCATTTACCCAACTCTTTAAAGAATATAGACAGCAATACTTACGAATTATATATACTGTCTCAGGTGGATACATTATATTTTACTTAATCTTTTATTATTACACATTTTGATATTTCCAAGTTTCTTGATTATAAGTAATGCCTCAACGCTTGTCAGATTAGTTTCTTAGGATAGGTTGCTATCAGTGACATTACTGCATAAAAGGTGTGAACAATTTGAAAACTTGTAAACCGGTAAACATGGGAAACTGGTAAACTGGTAACTTTTACATGGAAACATGGAAAACTTGTAAACTAGTAAACTTTTGAAAACTGGTAAACACGACCAAACAGCTTTCTCTATAGATTGTGAAAATGTTCAATGCCATTTGAGTGTGAGAGTGTCTGTCTTAAATACTGTTATATTTGTTCAATGTTTTTACTTCCATTATGAATGTATAACGATTGGAATGAGAAAAAAATCATTTTTAACAACTGTGTATTTCATTAATTTAAAACATTAAACACTTATAAAATAATTTGTTAGATAGACACAGTCTGTCTTTTAGATGCTCTGTTTAACATAATTTGACCATGTGTTGAGGTTTATAACTATGCAATAGATTTATTGTATGATTTCGTTATAGGTTAGAATAGTAATCCTCTGTCAGATTTCTTTGAAATGTATTTCAACTTATATTGTTTAGGATTAACAGATGATTCAGAAAATCGATTCTATAAACCCTTCAATTTTTGGTTTCTTTCATTGCTTACCATCAAATCCTTTCCATATTTTATAATTAATTACTAAGTATATAATTTATTTAAGTGTTGAAATAATGTATTAAAGTATATTTTATTATTTAACCCTTCTTTATTAAAAAATAAAGTAGGCCAGGCACGGTGACTCACGCGTGTAATCCCACCACTTTGGGAGGCCGAGGCTGGTGGATCACGAGGTCAGGAGATCCAGATCATCCTGGCTAACACGGTGAAACCCCATCTCTACTAAAAATACAAAAAATTAGCTGGGCGTGGTAGGGGGCGCCTGTAGTTCCAGCTACTCTGGAGGCTGAGGCAGGAGAATGGCGTCAACCCAGGAGGCGGAGCTTGCAGTGAGCCGAGATTGAGCCACTGCACGGAGCGAGACTCCGTCTCAAAAAAAAAAAAAAAAAAAGCAGAATTTATCAAGTACCAATTTTTTGGATAACCTCTTTGTCTATTCACTTTGTGATTTTTCCTTTAAGACACATTAACCAATTACATACCTCCGGGTCTACTTCTGGTCTCTCTATTCTATTCACTTGATATTACTGTCTATCACTATGCCAAAACCAAACTCATTTAAACTATTTGAGCTTTAAGATTTGTTTAGTTTCAGCTGGGCGTGGTGACTCACACCTGTAATCCCAGAACTTTGGGAGGCCAAGGCGGGCAGATCACGATGTCAGGAGTTCAAGATCAGCCTGGCCAACATGGTGAACCCCCGTCTCTACTAAAAATACAAAAATTAGCTGGTCATGGTGGCGCATGTCTGTAATCCCAGCTACTTGGGAGGCTGAAGCAGGAGAATCTTTGAATCTGGGAGGCGGAGGTTGCAGTGAGCGGAGATCGCACCATTGCACTCCAGCCTGCGCGATGAACGATGAAGCAAGACTCCATCTCAATAAATAAATAAATAAATAAATAAATAAATAAATACATAAAATTTGTTTTGTTTATCCATCCAAGCTCATTATGAAAGCATGTATTAGTTTAAATTTTTCTTTAAGTATCTCAGTGGGATTATGGTTTCTTTAAAATCTTGCTCCGTTTATATTGGGATATTTTACATATTTTAATGCTACTACGATTTAGTGCTTTTTTTAAACTTTTTTTTTCCTCTTTGAAAGACTGATTTTATATCCTTTCTGTATATACCCAGAAATGGAATTGCTGGATCATATGGTAGTTCTGTTTTTTTTTTTTTTTTTTATACTTTAAGTTCCAGGGTACATGTGCACAACGTGCAGGTTCTCACTCATAGGTGGGAATTGAACAATGAGAACACTTGGACACAGGAACAGGAACATCACACACCGGGGCTTTTTTGAACTTTATGTAATCTAAATAATTATTGATGATAAAAAGAAACATTTTTGAATGTTGTATAATTACCCTTTAATCCATAAATTTAGGGAACTTTAATTAGTTCAGTTAATAATCTTAGTTTTAAAAATGTTTAAAGATTCTTTTCTTCTCAAATAATTATCTTTTCTTCTTCTCCTTTGATTTATTCTATGCTTTATTATATTGACCATTATTTCCTGGATAACGTTTTAAAAATGTTTTAAAAACGGTGGTAACAGACAGCTTTTTTTTTTTTTTTTCTGATCTTAGTGAGAAGAAAATTTTGTTTCACTGTTAAGCATGCTATTGACTGTCGGTTTAAAATAGTCTTTTGAGTTAATATGTATTTAATGCCTTTCTAAAGTCAATTCAACATATTTTATCTTCTGAATCACTTGATCTGCTATTCTATATTAATATATTTCATAGCATTATAATAGAAATTCACTTCTAAGATAAATCCTATTTAGACGAGATAGGGCATATTTAGGGTGATATGGCTATAGACAATGAACCCTATTTTGTAGTTATAAGTTATTCTGTTAACTAAATCTCTATAATTCCTTTGTGTATAACCTTGTCACTTATTTTTACCAAAGTAAAAATATTTATTTTGTGATTATCTTTTCAGGTTTTGACTTTAAGACTATACCATATCCAGAAAATAAATTATTGAGTTTTCTGCTACTCCTTTACTTTGCAAGCATTATTATTATTTCTTTTTTAATGTTAGTAAAGTTAAAAGTGTATAGGTCTGAAAGAAAGATCACTCCTAAAATATTTGAGCTTAAAGATTTTTATTGAGAAAAATTATCTCATAGATTTTATATTCTGTATTATAATTACTTCAATAAAAATTTCTGGCCAGCATATTATTAAACCACATTATAGAAAATTTAGAAACTTGAGAGAAATCAAATCACCTAAATTCAATTTATCAATAATCTATCTATTTATCTACCGATCTACCTATATATTAATTTATACAAATTGACATTGTACTTTATATATAATTTTGATTTATTTTTTATTATACATCATCTCGGCAGTACTGTTGATATTTCAGCTTAAAATACATGGTAACAATTATTTTAACTCAGCTCTAAATTTGAGATATTTCAATAATTCATATCTTAAAGTTTCATATCATTGCAACCCCATTATATATTTTAATTTTGATTTTAAAATGTCCTTAAGTTATTTTTATTAATGATTTGTTGATACTATGATTTTTCAGCCTTTGCATGAATAAAACTATATCTGAGTTTGAAGACAGATGATTTTTTTTGTCTTTCCTCTACTTACATGCTTTTTTGTTGTTTATTTTTTGTAAGCTATCAAATTATCACAATGTGCCTATAGCCTGATACAATAAACATACTCAAACTACATGCTCAAATTTATTTTTGGCTTAGATTCATTGCTTAAGTTTATGTTAGATACTGAATAATTTTTAAAGGAACACATTGGTATTTCTGGACTTCTTCTGTTTCTTTATAAAGAAATTCCAATTACTTAAGGCTATATAATAATAAATTATTCCTAGAGTAATAAAAAAACAGCATAATGTTGCCTAGAGCTAACACTTTCTTACATTCTTGAGGAAAGGAAGAAATTTTCTGACATGTGTTGTTCTTTTCATTTCTAGAAATCTATTCCTTCTCTTAGTTTTTAGGCAACATTTCCTGTCTTTTGACAGGAAGTTTCTGAGGTTTCTTCATCACCTCAATTTCTGACAATAGAGTGTTCAGTTTGATTTTCCACCGTTCCATTAACTGTCCTGGTGCTCTTATTATCCCCCATTTTATATATAAAACGAAGAGCAGTATAATGTGCCCACTTCCTAGTCCTGTCTCAATTTCCTAATGGGCATTTATCTAATTGGTTCATCTAGAGCTAAATGCCTCTTTTGTCACTCCTCTCTCATTCCTCACAAGGTTTCTGATTATCAGCAGATCACTCCAAGGCTATCTGTGGTCTCCCTTCATTAAATGAGTTATATCCTTCGCCTGAAAATCACAAGTCCCACACACAATGTGAAGAAAATGTTCTGTTTCCTGTTATGCCTTTTTTTTTTGGCTGAAATTGTAGCCTTTCAATGGATTTAGAAAGGCAGTTTCTGAGGGTGGTAGGTTGAGGAGGAAAAACATCTGCCAATATTACTTGATGTTGTGCTGGGGTTTCTGATTGAGGCAGGCTTCTGTTCTTCAATCAAAGTATACAGAGTGGAAGAGGGGCTAATATTTCCCTAGCATAACTCCAAAGAAGAGTTTACTTTAAAATTCAATTTATCCATCTGTCTTGATTTTCTAGAAATCACTTCTGAAGTTGTACAAATATTTTGCTGTTTCCATTAGTGTTGATGACTACTATACTCTGTTGTCTTTTTCTGTCTCCACAAATATTTAAATAATAAGTTATGAGAAGCATATTATGAAAAGTTAGCTTGATGTCATCTTCACTTGGATTTCCACCTTATGCAGAAGAAACAATATAAGCGGTCAGAAGTGTGAGAAAATGGGGGTATTTCTGGGAAAAAGCTGAGTTATACAGTTTTATATTGGATTGTAAAAGGAAGATCCATTAACATTTTTCACCTAAAATTTGGCATTATGAAGCTGTATGTAATGAAAATTTGACCACGATTCATCCAATGAGTCAGGGATTTATGAGGTATATTGCAATGGTTCAAGTGAGAGGGAATTCAGGGTACTGTTAGATTGAGACATTTATGACAGTATGTAGGACTTAGGAGGTCAAATTGTGCAATGGCTAGTTGTCAAAATTAGAGTGCTTTTTCACTTTAGAGTAACTTACTGTGAAGCCACTTACTAACCACATAATCTTGGGCATGCTTCTTAACTTCTCTGTGCCGCATTTACCTCAGAATTGGAGGTGCATACTGGGTGTTCTTTATAGGATTGGCAATTGCGCCAATACTAAGAGCTCAATAAATTTAAGCCATTATTATTACTCACATATTATTACTTCCTCAAAAGTGAGCTTACTATAAGCAGTAACCACACAGGTGGAACAATCCCCTTGAATACTGAGCTTTCTACCCCAAAAAAGTGTCATAAGGACGCATTTATAGCTTTCCTGCTCAGCTAGCTAGGGTTGTTGAGAAATGGTCCTTAAATTGGTATTAGTATGTTCAGAACCTTGTTTAGTTATTTATAAATGTGGATATCACTTCCAAGTGTTGTCATCTGAATTCTGGTTTTTATTTGGAGTTAATAATATGGACATATTTACCCTCTCTTAAACTCTAATAAATAAATCTATGTCTATTTTATAAGTATTTGACTCCACTGGCGAACTTTGTTTTTCCTGCTTTTTGTGAACTTGAGAGCTTTGATTTCTCTGTTATGCTAATCAAAGTGTTTTCACTTGCATATCTTTCATTTACTTATGAGGGTGAGAAGAATGAGATAATATTGGGTTAGTACTTCGTTTGTTTAATTTTTTGTAATAGGCAATTGGAATGTATGTAAATGAAGATGATTTTCTTATTAGAGGCAATTGGTAAGTTCTTCCTACTAAAATTAAGTGCCCTCTTGGAAACTTCCAAAAACAACAAATACATAATCTTGGAACTTCTGTCAGTATTTCATCACTTGGAGAGAGATCAGTAAATGTTAGAGATTAGGACATATCTGCCTTGTGACATCAAAAATTTATTTTGCTTGTTAGGATTTTGATACCTCAGCCCAGTCCAGGAATAACAGTTATTTGTTCAGCTCGACATGTTAAAGGAACACCTGTGACTTTTGCAATTTAAAATGAGAGAGTCTAATTTATTGCCACAGGAAATGTAGCTGTTTATGTGTAAGACACCTTTATGTCAAATGTCTCTAGAACAGAGTGCAAGTTTGAAAAGCAAAATAATTCCTGGGGAAGAGAAGCTGAATTTTGTTTATAGTAAAAGTATTAATAGTAAAAAAAAAAAAAAAAAAAAAGACTGGCATTTAAGTACTTGCCATTTTGCAGGCATGGCCTAACTTATCCAATCTCCATGATGACATAAGTATTTTTATTTTTTTAACTTTACAAAAGAAGAGACTCTTAGACTTGCCCAGATTATGCAGACAGTAAATAGACTATTTGGACAAAGACATTTTGATTCAGAACTGGGGCATAGAGGTACTACACACAACTTCCTAATAATTCAAATGTGTAAACAGCTTTAATCACAAAAGTGACTCCTTGAAAATGATGGAATATGAAAAGATATCATCACTGCTGTGGAAGAAAGGCATTCATCCCTTTTGTAATTCTAACATGCCAAAGTAGGGGAAATCAGCCATCTTAATCAGAAGGCTCTGGGACAAAAATAAAAACTATTATTGAGTAGCAATAAAAGGTCACTTGGTTCTGAGAGGAGACTGTTAATAAACTATCTTATGAGCAAAAATGATGGCAATTGGTGGCAATTGTTTAATCAAATAAAAATAAACTTTACTAAGGCAGAATTTACACATAATGATATTTACCAAATTTAAATGTGGAACTTGATGAGTTTTAGAATATACATACACATACTGAAAAATACATATAGCCAAATATCATACATAGAATATTTCTGCTACCTCAAAAATTTAGCTTATGTTCTTTTGCACTAAATCATCTCTTCTAACCTATCATCTCTGGCAACCATTGATATGCTATTTCTCTTTATAGTGTTTTCATTTTCTAGAATTTCTTATAAATGAAATTATTATACAGTATGTAGTTCTTTATGTCTGGCTTGTTTTACTTAGCATTATGCTTTGGACACTTACCTATGTTGTTGTGTGTATCACTTATTTCTTTTTATTGTTGAGTAGTATCTCATTATAAAAATATACCTCAATTTATTCATCTGTTCAAAAATTGGTGGATATTTCAGTTTTTTCCCATTTTTGGCTATTGTTGACAAAGCCGCTTTGAACCTCTAAGTCCATTTGTGTGTGTGTGTGTGTGTGTGTGTGGGTGGGTGGGTGTAGTGATGCAGAACCTAGAACGAAATTATTTAGGCAGATAGTGAGGGCCACTCTCGAGGTTTCACTTTTAACAAAAAGCAGCCCCAAATCGCTTATTTTCTAACAAGAGTAGCCTGAAAAATAGAGCTGCAAACATAGATAAGCAAGATGGAAGCTAGCAAAGGTAAATGTCTGCAGCTGTGCTAATAGGAAAGGATAGGCTACCTGGGAGCCAGGGCTATCCATCATGGAAGATCCATCTTCCCTTTTCTTTTTCACCACATGTGCAGTAAGGGAATAGGCAACTTGTCACCAACAGGCCAGGTAGAGAATCCATCTGCATAATAAAAGATTAGGGTGGGGCGGCCAGCTTCTTTGCACACTATGTAAATGCACACCTCGTCCAACCAATCTTTTGGGGCCTATGTAAATCAGACACCACCACCTCAAGCTAGTCTGTAAAACCCCGAGCATATCACCACAGAACCAGAAGAGCTGCTCCAGGGCCCCTCTCTCCCTGCAAGAGAGAGAACTTTTCTTTTTCTTTCACCTATTAAACCTCCACTCTTAACCTCAATCCTGTGTGTTCCCGTCCTTGATTTCCTTGGCATGTGGCAATTAACCTCAGGTATCACCCTAGAAGCATGACTCCGCTTCAAAAGGTTTCCATTTGTATTGGATTAATGTCTAGGAGTGAGATTTCTTGGTCACATGGAAAGTATATATTTAACTTTGTAAGAAACTGCCAAACTGTCTACCAAGAGGAGGTAACATTTTATATTCTAATTAGCAATATATGAAAGTTTCTCTCACTTTTGATATTGGCCAAATTTTAAATTTTAGCCATTTTAGATGTGTAGTGGTTTCTTATTGTGGCATTAATTTTATTTTCTTAATTATCAATAATGCTGAACATATTTTTGCATTCTTACTTGCCATTCATAGAATATTTAATTAGCACATGTTTAGATCTAATTTACGTGCCATAAAAGCTACCTCTTGAAAGTATGCAATTCCCTGGGTTTGATGATATTTACAAAGTTGTACAATTGTTACCATAATCTAATTTTAGAACATTTTTATTATCCCCAAAAGGCCAGGCCACCACTAATCCACTTTTTGTCTCTATAGATTCACCTATTCTGAACTTTTCATATAAATAGAATCATATAATATGTGATCTTTTCTGACTAGAGTCTTCTACTTAGCATAATGTTTTTACATTCATCTTATTGTAATTATCATTACTTTACTCCTGAAGCATCTGTGCAAATCTTTTCCTCACTTGTTAAAACAGTTTTTTTAGTATTGAGTTATAAGTGCTTTTAAAATGTACTCTCAATCCAAGTCCTTTATCAGTTACACATTTTACAAATATTTTCTTCCAGTGTATGCTATGCTTCTTCATTATTTAGTGGTGTCTTTTGAAGAAGAAATGTTTTTAATTTTGGTGCGATACAACTTATCCATTTTTTATTTGTGGTTTGTGATTTTTATGTTGAATATAAGAAAGCTAGCTTAACCCAAGGACTCAATATTTTCTCTTTTGTTTTCTACAAGAGGTTTAAAAGTTTTATTAATATATTAAATCTATTGTCTCCTATAAATTGATTTTTATACGATATAAGACATGGGTCAAGGTTTATTTTCTTTTGTATATGGATATCTAATTGTAATAGAATCATTTATTTAAAAAAAAATCCTTTTCCCATTCAATTAGTTTGGTTCCTTAGTTGAAAATCAATTGACCAAATATGCTTGTTTCTATATCTGAACTCTGTATTATCTCCATTAATATGTACATCTACCCTTACACTGATACCATATTCTCTTGATTACCAAACATTTATAGTATCTCTTGCCGTCAGATATGTATGCCGTTCAAATTTGTTCTGCTTTTTCAAAGTTATTTTTACTATTCTAATTCCTCTCATTTGCATATACATTTAAACAAGAGATTTTCAAGTTCTTCAAAAATTAAACCTGTCAAGACTTTGATAGGGATTACGTTGAACCTATAGTTCTGTTTGGGAAGAGTTTCTGTCTTAACAATACTGTGTCTTCTGATTAATGAACATGTTATATATCTCTGTTTTAAAATTTTGTCTTTATTAGTTTTCAATGTTTTATTGTTTTCATTTATAGATCTTACATATATTGTTGAATTCATTCCTAAATATTTCATATTTTTACTTACTATTGTAAGTAATATTTGTTTTCAATTTCAATTTTCATTTAATCATAATTCAGATACAGAAACACAATCACATTTTGTATATTGACTTCATATGTTGTGACGCTGCTAAATTTGTTTATTCATTCTAGTTACTTTTCTGTACTTTAGGATTTTCCTCATAAACAATCATGTCATCTGTGATTAAAACAGTTTACTTCCTCCTCTTTGATTTGTATGCTTTACTTGTCTTATTGCATTGACTAGGTCCTTTATTTCAACATAGAATAAAAGTGGTATGAATAGACATCTTATAATGTTTTTATTGTAAAGGGATAGTATTCTATTTTTCACTATTAATTATGAAGTCAGCTGTAGGTTTTTATACATGCCTTTGATTAGGTTGAGATTTCCCTTCAATTTCTAATTTGATGATAGTCCCTTTGCCGTTTAATTATGAAAAGGTGTGAGTCTTGCCAAATTTATTTTTGCATCTTTTGGGATGATTACATATATATATATACACACACATATATATGATTACACTCGGTAAGATCCTTATTCTTTGTATGTATTTTCGGATTCTATTTTCAAAAATTTGTTAAAGACATTGCATCTAAATTAATGAGGCATTTTGATCTCTAATTTTTTTTTTCCTTGTAAAGCCTGGATTTTGTATCAGGGTATGTGTGACCTTATTACAATAAGATTGAAAGACCATTTGCTGAAGAATTTGTGTGAAAGTACTGTGATTTCTTCCATAAGTGTTTGGTTGCATTCATCTCAGCCTGGAGTTTTCGCTGGAGGGGAGATTTTAAACACTTAGATTCAATTTATCTAACACATAAAAAACTGTTTAGGTTGTTTTTTTCTTATGTAAGCTTTAACAGTTTTTATCTTGCAGATGATGTGCATATTTCATCTTCATTGTCAATTTATTGGCATAAATTGTTTATAATATTATTTATTAGTCTTTAGATGCTTGTAGGATTTGTGGTGATGCTTGTAGGATCTGTGATTCATGTCTCTTGCTTGTTCTGGTTACTATGACTACACTTTATATATTTCAATTATCTTTGCAAAGAACCAGCTTATGGTTACATTGTTTTTCTCTATTATTTCTGTTTTTATTTTATTCTTTTGGATTTTATTATTAGAATTTCTTTTTGTCTGCTTACTTTGTGTTCAATTTCTTTTTCTGGTTTCTTAAGATAGAAGATAAAACCATTAATATGAGAACTTTCTTATTTTCTAATATGACTGTTTACAGTTATAATTTTTCCTCTAAGCATTGCTCAGCTTCTTTCAACAAATAGTGATATATTTCATTTTGATTTTCATTTAATTCAGAATTTCTTAGTTTTGCTTGTAATTTCTTCTTTAATTTATGGATTGTACTTATGGATTTTGGAATGTGTTGATTTGTTTTCAAATATCAGGGGACTTTCCAGATTTCACCTTATTTATGTCTGGTATACTTTCATTTGGTCAGAGAACATTATTTTGCATAAGTTCACTCCATTCCAGTTAATATTTGCTTTGCAGGTCAGAATGTGGCCTTAGTAAATGTTCCATGTTAACCTAAAAAGAAGGCATGTTTAATGTGGTTTTTGAGTGCACTGTTCTCTAAATGTAAGTATGTGCAAGTTGGTTAACAGTATTGTTCAAGCCTTCGATATTCTTGGTGGTTTTCTGGCTGCTTGTTTAATTACTGAAAGAGAAGTGCTAAAATCTCCAGTGATAATCATAGATATGTCTATTTCTCCTCTCATAAAATTTTACTCCATATATTTTGAAGTTCTGTTACTGGGTCCCTACACATTTAGGATTGTTATGCCCTCTTGATGAAACTTTCTATGAAATCTTTATGAAATTTCCTTCTTTGTCACTGGTAACATGTACTTTGTTCTATGATGTACTTTGTCTAATGTTAATAAAGCAACTCCAGCTTTCTTTCAATTTTTGTTTTTCATCGAATTTCTTTTTAAATCTTCTTACTTTTAACTTCTTTGTGTCTTCATATTTAAAATGAATTTCTTACAGTCACCATATAATTAGTCCTTGCTTTTTAATCCAATCCAACAATTCATGCCTTTTTTAGTGTCAGTGCCTAGATATAATTTTTGATAATGCGGGTTTTTAATCTACCTTAAGATTTGTTTCTGTTTGTCCCACCTGTTCTTTGTTTCTTTTTCCTCTTATTTTCTTCATCTCCTACTTTGACTTAAGAGCTATACCTCGGTTTTATTGGGCTGGTAGTTGTTTCCACTCTTTCAATAAGTATCTTTAACTTTTCACAGCCTGCTTTCAAATAATATTATAATACTTCATATATAATACAAGTACCTTACCAGAGTGTACTTAAATTTTCCTCACCATTCTGTAGATAGTGTGGTCATAACACTGGTTCTGCAAAAGTCAGAAACTCCAAAATATATGGCTATTATATTTGTTAAACAATTGATTACCAATTAAAGATGTTTTAAATAACAATGTCTTTTATATCTGCCTATATATTTACCATTCTTAGCACTCCTCATTTCTTGTGCAAAGGCAATTCTTCTGGCATCATTTTCCTTCTGCCTGAAGAATTTTTTTTTTTTAGTTCAGGATTGTTGATTTTTTTTTTAACTTTTGTTTACAAGAAACTCTATTTTGTTTCCTTTTTGAAGGACAGTGACATTACCTTAAATTGTAAACAAATTTAGGGAAAGAGACATCTTTAAAGCACAGTCATATGCCACATTCAGAACGTATTGGTCAATGACAGACCGCATATACTATAGTGACCCTGTAAGATTGTTGTGGAGCTGAAAAATTCCTATCGCTTAGTGACTGTTGCAGCTATCATAATAATGCAACATGTTGCACATATGTTTGTGGTGATGCTGGTGTTAACAGTCCTACTTTGCTGCCAGTCTTATAAAAGTATACCGTGTACAATTATGTAAAGTACATAATACTTGACAATGGTAACAAACTACTATGTTACTGGTTTGTATATTTGTTATCCTATACTTTTTATCATTATTTTAGAGTGTGGTCCTCCTTATAAAAAACAGCCTCATGCAGGTTCTTCCGGAGGCATTCTAGAAGAAGGCATTATTGTCATACAAGATGACAGTTCCATGTTTGTTATTGCCCCTGAAGACCTTCTAGGGGAACAAAATACGGAGGTAGAAGACAGTAATATTGATGATCTTCACCCAGTGTAGGTCTAGGCTAATTTTATTTGTTTGTGTCTAAGTTTTTAACCAAAAGTTTAAAAAGTTAAAAAAAAAAAGTAGAAAAAAAATTTTTACAATAAGAATATAAAAAATGAAATTCTTTAATATTTTTAATTGAAGAAAGAAATTAAAAATAAATTTAATGTAGCCAAAGTATACAGTGTTTATAAAGCCTACAATAGTGTATAGTAATGTCCTAGGCCTTCACATTCTCTCACCACTCATTCACTGACAACCAGAACAACTTCCAGTTCTGCAAGCTCCATTTATGTTAAGTGCCCTATGCAGATATACCACTTTTTAACCTTTTATACCATATTTTTACCTACCTTTTGTGTGTTTAGATATATAAATACCATTGCATTACAATTGTCTATAGTATTTAATATAGTAGCAGGCTGTAGAGATTACAGCCTAGGAGCAATAGGCTATACCATGTAGCCTATGTGTGTAGTAGGTTACACCATCTAGACTCATGTAAGTACACTTTATAATGTATGCACATAGACAAAATTTCTTAGAACGTATTCCTGTCATTAAGCGACACATAATGGTACTCCATTTTCTGATCTAGAAACTCTGTATATGTATTTATCTAACATTATATTTTTTGTAAACTTTAAAGACTATGTACCCCTAATTTTTGCTGTTAAGCTTATTCCTTTCTCTTTTTTATGCTTATGTCATTGCTGCATATGCAATTCTTATTTAAATTATCTTTTAAAGGGTTATTATTGGCTTTAAGAAAGCTAAATTTTTAATATTTACTTTTAATTTGGCTTTTTATCAGAAATGTGAATGAGAGTTTTACAAGTCTGATGTGGGTTGATAAGAGCAGTGGAATTGACTCTCTCCATTAAACAAACCTATCTATTGGTGGGACAGAAACTCCCATTTCCGATTGGTACAAACCTTAGAACTCTGAGCCATGGCAAGCAATACCATGAACTGGAAAGTCTCCCTACTTATTGGTGGGACTGCACTCCTTTTTAAGTTAAAATATGCATGTATTTCCCCCAATATTTCTGTATTCAATTCTGTGGACTTTTTTTTAAAATCAAATATATCAGAATTTGCTAATTTCTTACCTGGAAGACTTGCCTTACCAAGTTGTAATCTTTGCTTCTTTTTCTCAGTCTTTATGAATATTTCACTGAAAATTCAATAAGGATAATTCGTGGATTCTTAATTAAATACCCTTTTGAAGAGAAAGTCTGAATGTACCATTGTTAGAGCATCATTGAACCAAAGAACAAATTTTCAAAGAAAAAGAATCAGAACACTATTTTGAGGAAATCCATTCAAGAACAATAGTGTGTTGTAGTTCAAGTCAAGCATTTTTTAAGGTGTTATGCCTTTCCTTGTGCAAAACACACATACATTATGATCTTGAGAAGCTCTTAGCTTTACATTAGAATAATGTATTATTTGAGCCCTTCATACAGCATTTCTCTGAACACTCGGTCTAAGGAACTTTCCACTTTTTATTGTACTTCCTTTGTTTGCATTATTGCATTTATTCTTGTCTACATGTATCTTCCACAATAATTTGCTTGTATTTATTATGTCTCCCTTCACGAGAATGTAAGCTCAAGAGAGCAGGACCTTGCATGTCTTACTGACATGTCTAAAATAGTATGTGGCATGTAGTAGGTATGTAATAAATAATATGGGATAAATACATAATAAAAGTGCTTAATATAAGTGTCATATGTTCCATTAAGAAACAGAGGGAAGGCCGGGCACGGTGGCTCCTGCCTGTAATCCCAGCGCTTTGGGAGGCCGAGGCGGGCGGATCACGAGGTCAGGAGATCGAGACCATCCTAGTTAACACGGTGAAACCCCGTCTCTACTGAAAATACAAAAAATTAGCCAGGCGTGGTGGCAGGCGCCTGTAGTCCCAGTTACTCGGGAGGTTGAGGCAGGAGAATGGCGTGAACCTGGGAGGTGGAGGTTGCAGTGAGCCGAGATTGCGCCACTGCACTCCAGCCTGGGCAACAGAGAGACTCCATCTCAAAAAAAAAAAAAAAAAAAAAAAAAAACCAGAGGGAAAACATTAGTTTTGCTAGGGATATTAGGGTGGAGGAAATATACAGAAAAAACTTTAAAGAAAATACAAGTGAGCTGGACTTTGCAGAGTAATAGCAAATTATACAGTGGAAAAGGATGGGAATGGTAATTGTCTTAGTATACAGTGGAAAAGGATGGGAATGGTAACTGTCTTAGATCAGGTTCTCTGGAAGCACAGCTTAAGGCAAAGATTCAAGTACATATGATTTATTAATGAAGAGCTCCCCAGGAAACCCTGTAAGACAGGCGAGCAGAATACAGAAGGGAAAGGAGCTCCTGAAACATGGGGTCTCCAGTAAAGTCTAGCCTTGGCACATACACTGAGGACTTTTGAGAATAAACTCTCCTGGCATCTTGGAATAGCCAAGACAATTCTTTGGAGAAAACCTCAGGTGTAAGGCATTAGTTTCAGGCCTAGCAGCAGCTGGGGATGACTGCACCCCAGCCAGGTAAAGGGGATTTGGGTTAGTTCCAGATGTGTCTGCTATTGTAATCCTTGTTGGAGGAACATGCGCAGAGGCATAGAGATACACAACTTTATGATGTGTTAGGAAGGAATAATCAAATATTGATAACATTTGATTTTAAGTGACAATCTGGGGTAAACAAAAATTGAAAATGTGCACTTTGCCTTAATCACAGTTTATTCTTTGTTCTCTAAAATATTACTATAATACACAGCCACTCAAATTCAGCAGCACATGCACTAAGTAGTTAACAAACTAATTAATAAATAATAAATAAAAAGTATTAAGAAATAATACATAGTGTTTTAATAAAGCTGGTTTTTTATTCATACTATAGTCTTTTCTGGAGAAATCAATCATTTATTCAGAATACTAGGTGTTCTGTATAACCCAAGCGTTTCACTTCCCCAGCTCCCATTTTAATTGGATAATTTTCAATAGCTACTGCTCCAGAAGGCAGACCAGACATGTTTTGCGAATCATCAGACACGTCTCAAATCATAAATGCTAGTATCTTCTGAGTTCAAATGGACCTCTTTAAAATTATAATTAAAATAATTCTATAAGTTGATTTTTTTAAATCTAAAATACCTCTCTTATCCACAGATCGAAGAAGACTTGATTTGGGGATTCAACAATTACTTTGCACCAATAAAATCTAAAATACACACAAGGCTTGGGAAATTGCTTTAGGTTACTTGTTAGGATAAGTTGAGGTAAAAAGTTAAGTCTTGTTACAAATTGAGAAGATATAAACAAACTTTTATTCTTTTACCTCTTTTTTTTTTTAATCAAGAGGAAATGAACATTTCTGAGCCAGGGCTTCTGCAAAAAAAAAAAAATAATAAAATGCCTAACTTTATTCCTGCAGATTTCGGAGAAAAGATAAACTGTTATTGTGTCATCACTAAAAAAGATGCTATCTAGCTAGACTGAATGAAAGATGATGGTTTCAGTCAAGAAACAGCAATTTCCTAAGACTTTCTTTCATTTAAATTCTCTTTGCAAGATTGTTCTTATCTTTTGTAGGCCTAATGTCGAAACTGTTTTCATTTCAAAGGAATTTAATATTGAAGCACTGGGGTTGAAAAGATGTCAAGTCTTGACTAAACTTTCAAATCTAAACCTGTCTGGGCTTTTGGTTCTACATGAGTAGAACAGTGTATAATACCTAGTCAGGTGGGCCAGCCACAAGCAGAAATTACCATATAAAAGGGATTTAAGTACCTGGATTTCTCTGTTTATCTCGGTCCCTCTCTTGTTTACTCATCTATTCTTCTTATTAAAAATTGTATTATTAACCTCTTCCAATTAGGTAAAACTTCTTACATATAGCTGACCTTAATGCATGAATATCAGTCAAGTGCAGCATAATAATTAAGCGCTGAGACAGTAAAGACAGACTGCTCAAATTACAGCTCCATCACTTACTAGTTGTGTGACACTGGGCGAGATATTTATGGATTCTACACTCTCATTTATTGTTCTACAAAGTGGAATAAATAATAGAACCAGTCTCTTTCTTGTGTTCATATACACGCATGTGTGTAGGTGCATGTGTGTAAAAATTAAATGAATTAGTATTTGTAACATGCAGCAAGAAAATCTCTGGCACTAGCATTGTGATTGATCTATCCCTAACTCTTTGAATCTCATAATTTCCATTTCATTCATAATTTCATGTATATCAGAAAGTAGGATATCTTTAGGTCAGGCATGGTGGCTTACACCTGTAATCCCAGCACTATGGGAGGCCAAAGAAGGCAGATTGAGTGGAAGAGTTCGAGACCAGCCTAGGCAACATGGCAAAGCTCCATCTCTGAAAAAAAAACTAAAAAAAATAGCCAGGCTTTGTGGTTCATGCCTGTAGTCCTAGCCATTTGGGAGGGCGAGGTAGGAGGGTCATTCAAACCTGGGAAGCAAGGTTGCAGTGAGCTGAGATTCTGCTACTGCACTCCAGCTTGGGTGATAGAGCAAGACCCTGTCTCAAAAAAAAAAAAAAGGTGAAGAAATAAAAAAGAAATCTTCAAATGTGTCAGACCCCAAGTAGGTGCTCAATACATATTTAAATTAGTAATGTACAAACAATAAAAATCCTAAGCTTACCTAATCTTTATCTGAGGAAGCTATGAGAATTGAGAAAAGTCACTTCTTCTGACTATAGAATTATCCATTCACAAATGGTTTCACATAAGATTCACTGATTTCACAATTGTGATTATCACAATGTGAGAGTTATTGATTGGAAAGGCAATAAGTAGTAGCAGGCCTGCAATTCATTCTTTCCCTTTCTATGGGAGAGGGTATGGTAATACTACAAGAGAAGGAAGGGAGGAAGGAAAGTAGGGAGGGAGGGAGGAAAGGAGAGATATGGTGGAAGGCAGAAAAAACTTTCACACTGACCGTCACATCCAAGTGACATAGCCCTACACCTTGTTATTTTTACCCTTTTATAGATCTTCAATTGGCCAGAGAAGCCCAGTTCACTGAATTTTGCTTTACCAATAGATCTGGCCCAGGGTCTCAGAAAACACTTGATATTTCCGTCCACTCTGCTTACACAGATAACACTAAAAAGCAAATTCCACATTTGTCTATTGAAATACGTCTTACTCTTTTGTGCTGCTGTAACAAAATACCTGAGACTGTGTAATATCTATAGAAAAAAATTTTATTTCTCACAGTTCCGAAGGCTGGGAAGTCCAAGATTAAGGCACTGGCAGGTTTAGTGTCGGGTGAGAGCTACACTCTCAACCGTGTTGCTGCATGCTTCAGAGGAGATAAATGCTGTGTTCTCACATGGTGGAGGTGGAAGAGCAAAAGGGAAAGAACTCATTTCCTTAAGCCTTTTATAAAGGCCCCAATCCCTTCCATGAGGGCTTTGCTCTACATCAATAAGTTAATCACCTCCTAAAGGCCCAACTTCTTAATACTGTCACACTGGTGATTAAGTTTCAACATATGGATTTTGGGAGACATTCAGACCATATCAGGTTATAAATTTTCATAGAACCAAAACCATTTTACAGAGGAGGACTTAAAGCTCTGTTTAAAGCTAGATGCAAAGCAAAATCTCTCCTGCTGCAACAATTATAGTTAAGTACAGGTAAGAGTGTTCCAAAAGATTAAGGAGACAGACATGTATCTCTCTGTTTTGATTTTCCTTTTTTGTCTCATATAGTATCTAAGCCCAGGCCTATCATTCTAGCCTGAGAAGACTGAGTAAGTTGAGTAGATCTCCAACAGATATTAAGAAAAGATTTTCTTTCTTTCTTAAGCATGCATGTGAATAACACTGCCTGCATTCTTGGACATGTGCCCATATATGTTGACTGTTTTGTTGTGCTTTGAATTGACTCCTTTAACTATTGGAATGGCACAATCCAAAATTTTAGTCTGGACATTAAAGGAAGTATTTGCTGTCTTTTGTTTGAACATTTATAGAGAAAATAAAAACACCACTGTATAGAAGTTCTATATTGGGCCTTGTGACCAAATCACCAATTAATGTAAAGGTTTACTTGACTCTGTTTTCAATTATTTTCTATGCATATATATGTATGTGTGTGTATATATATATATATATAAATAAAATATATGTATGTGTACACATATAAACTATATATGTATGAATATATGTATGTGTACACATATAAACTATATATGTATGTATATATGTATGTGTGTATGAGCTTGAATGTAGGAATATGTGTGTGTAAATATGTATGTGTGTGTATATATGTTAATATAGGTATATATTCTATGTGTATATATAGAATATATATAAAGAAATGTGTGTATGTATGTGTATATACATATATATACACACACAATCACAAACAAACACAGATTTCTTTTTTGCCCGGCAGGTAGGATAGGAGGACTGGTTGGGTCAGAATTTAAATATTCTTGGATCTTTGCATAAAATCCCACTGTCATATAATGCTTTCTTCATGACATTTCAGCCTAACCCTTACATCCAGCAAAAGTAACTTCATAAAATTCCTTAAATACGGGCTTAAGTATGTTTTCTTGCGTCTTCTTGCACTGAAGTTAGTCCCGTAGTTGAATTCATAATATGTGTTCCCTTAAGCTCTCAATCTTGTGCAAATAAATCTTTACAGATAGCTATAGCAACAAATTCAAGGACAACAGGAAAACACTGACAAATAAAACAAACAGACTAGAGAGAACAGTAGAGAAAGGTTCACAAGATATGACATAACTACCAGTGACTTGTTTTTCCCATGCTAAGAAAAAGAATGCAGCAAGAGAGCTGGGGGTTTACCTCATCTCAAACCTTGCAAGTGTTTAACATTTTAATTCCCCTAACACCAAGAAGCTTGAGAAACAGGGATGTCAAGTCTGACTTTCTACTGAATTATGATCAAACAGGGACATATGTTTGTTACATTTGTAGAAAAGAAATCCAGGTATGGATTTGGAATGATTAAAACCAGATCAAGAAGACAGCCCCCAAAGCATTTCACTCATATTAATGTAACAGTTTTCCTCATAAATCTCTTATGCCTCTATTTGGTTTCTGTAGACAGGCTAAGTCTCCTGGGTTTCATCTCAGTGAAGGTTTAATTTGTCTCATTTCCACCTCTGTGGGAGAATTTTTGATGGTTGTCTAGATTCTCTCTAAAACATCTATTTTAGAATAATAGGTCATATTTTCATTTGACACTTAAAATGCCTATTTCTAAAGCAAAAAGTGGGAAATTTTTAGTTCACTGTAAAGTAAATTTGAGCTTAGAGAGCCCTGAGGGCTTATGTTAATTAGCGAAGAAGAAAACATCAATAAATAACTAAGATTTCAACGCAAAGGAAATCCTCAAAATTTGATGAGCAGTTATATACCAGAGATGAAGAATTTGAACATAAAATCAGAAAACAAAATGTTAATATAGTCAATCTAAGAATGTTTCCACTGTGCAGAAGAAGCAAAAGGATAATTTTCATTGCCCTGCAGCTTGTATGTTTTTGTACTTAATAGGAAATGTGAGTAACAAAAGAATACCACTTTATAAAGTGGAACAGAATTGATTTTCATTTATCAGTGCTCTCCTAGAAAGCACTGGGATTTGAAGGTGAATTCCACTGGGTTAATGTGAAAACAATTTGCATTGGCATTAAAATACTCTTCAAGGAGCAAATACAACAAAATAAACATACTTCAGGCAAACATATGAAAAATAACTGTATAACAGTGCCTATATTTCAATGATCTAAACAGAATTTAGATACTTTTAGGTTGAATTCAAACAAATTAAAAACATTTTCTAAAATAATTTAAAAGTTCCATGTTTGCCTTCATTAGCCTATTTATTTCACTTTCATTACTGTAATTTATTGCTGTCTTTAAGCATCAAATGTTTACAAGGGTACCCTTAATGCATAGTGTTTTAGGTGCCCAAGTCCACATCTTCGTAAATAAAAGTAGCTAGGCTATCTACTCTCTGTTTCACAGCTGTGAGTCACAACAGTAACATAAAAACAAAAGAAAACAAAAAAAAAATACAAAAATCAACAGTAATCTAATTTTTGCCAAAATATCTGGATAGTTGGCTTAGTTTGTCAGCTTGAAGTTCACTTTTATCCTGGTATCAGAGTAAAGGACCAACTGTCTACATGCATGGTAGCCAGAATCTTTCTGAGATGGTCTAAATGTGGGCGTACTTTAATTAATGATATGGTTTGGCTGTGTCCCCACCCAAATCCCATCTTGCATTGTAGCTCCCATAATTCCCACATGTTGTGGGAGGGACCCAGTGAGAGACAATTGAATCATGGGGGTGGTTTCTCCCATACTGTTCTCACAGTAGTGAATAAGTCTCATGAGATCTGATGGTTTTAGAAGGGGTTTCCTCTTTCACTTGGTTCTCATGCTTTCCTGACTGCTGCCATGTAAAATGTGACCTTGCTCCTTATTCACCTTCTGCCATAATTGCAAGGCCTCCCTAGTTGTGTGGAACTGTGGGTCAATTAAACCTCTTTCCTTTATAAATTACCCAGTCTCAGGTATGTCTTTATCAGCAGTGTAAAAACAGACTAATACAGTGTATTAGCAGTGTAAAACAGACTAAGCAGTGGGAGTGGGGCACTGCTCTAAAGATATCCAAAAATATGGAAGTGACTTTGGAACTGTGTAACAGGCAGAGGTTGGAACAGTTTGGAGGGCTCAGAGAAACACAGGAAAATGTGGGAAACTTTGGAACTCCTAGAAACTTGTTAAATGTCTTTGACCAAACTGCTGATAGTGATATGGACAATGAAGTCCAGGCTGAGATGGTCTCAGATGGAGATGAGTAACTTGTTGGGATCTGGAGCAAAGGTGACTCTTGCTATGTTTTATCAAAGAGACTAGTGTCACTTTGCCTCTGCCCTAGAGATTTGTGGAACTTTTAACTTGAGAGAAATGATTTAGGGCATCTGGCAGAAGAAATTTCTGAGCAGCAAAGCATTCAAGAAGTGACCTAAGTACTGTTAAAAGCATTCAGTTTTATGTATTCACAAAGATATGGTTTGAAATAGGAACTTATGTTTAAAAGGGAAGCAGAGCATAAAAGATCAGAAAATTTGCAGCCTGATGAGGCAATAGAAAAGAAAAACCCATTTTCTGGGAAGAAATTCAAGCTGGCTGCAGAAATTTGCAAAAGTAATGAGGAGCCAAATGTTAGTCGCCAAGACAACAGGAAAAATATCTCCAGGACATGTCAGAGGTCTTCATGGCAGCCCCTCCAATCACAAGCCAGGAGGCCTAGGAGGAAAAAATGGTTTTATGGGCTGGGCCCAGGGCCTTGCTGCTTTGTGCAGTCTTGGGACTTGGTGCCCTGCATCCCACCTGTGCCTAAAAGAGGCCAACATGGAGCTCAGGCCATTGCTTCAGAGGACGCAAGACCCAAGCCTTGGTGGCTTACACGTGGAGTTGGGCCTTCACTTGCACAGAAGTCAAGAATTGAGGTTTGGGAACCTCCACCTAGATTTAGAGGATTTATGGAAATGCCTGGAAGTCCAAGCAGAGATGTGCTGGAGGGACAGGACCTTCATGGAGAACCTCTGCTAGTGCGGTGTGAAAGGGAAATGTGGGGTGCAAGACTCCACACAGAGTCCCCAGTGAGGCACTACCTAGTGGAGTTGTAAGAAAAGGGCCACCATCCTCCACACACCAGAATGGTAAATCTACCAACACCTTGCACTGTGTGCCTGCAAGAGCCACAGACACAACACCAACCCATGAAAGCAGCCAGGAGGAGGGCTGCACCCTGCAAAGCCATAGGGGCGGAGCTTCCCAAGACTATGGGAACCCACCTCTTGCATCAGAGTGACCTGGATGTGAGACATGGAATCAAAGGAGATCATTTCAAAGCTTTAAGGTTTGACTGCCCTGTTGTATTTAGGACTTGCATGGGGCCTTTAGCTCCTTTATTTTGGCCAATTTCTCCCATTTAAAATGGGTGTGTTTATCCAATGCCTATACTTCCATTGTATCTAGGAAGTAACTAATGTGCTTTTGACTTTACAGACTCATAGGCAGAAGGGACTTGACTTATCTCAGATGAGCCTTTGGACTGTGGATTTTTGAATTAATGCTGAAATGAGTTAAGACTTCGGGGGAGTGTTGGAAAGACATGATTGGTTTTGAAATGTGAGGACATGAGATTTGGGTGGGGCCGGGGGGTGATGATATGGTTTGGCTGTGTCCTTGTCTAAATCTCTTCTTGAACTGTAGCTCTCATAATTACCCTATGTTGTGGGAGGCACCTGGTGGAAGATAATTGAATCATGGGGGCAGTTTCCCCCATACTGTTCTCATGGTAATGAATAAGTCTCACGGGATCTGATGGTTTTATAAGGGGTTTCCCCTTTCACTTGGCTCTCATGCTGTCTTGCATGCCGCCATGTGAGACATGACTTTGCTCCTCATTCACCTTCCACCATAATTGTGAGGCCTCTACAGCCACGTGGAACTGTGAGGCAATTAAACCTCTTTCCTTGTAAATTACCCAGTTTTGGCTGTGTCTTTATCAGCAGTGTGAAAACAAACTAATACAATTAATGATTGATTTTATAACACATGAAAATGCGCTGTTCTATAAAGTCTTAATGTCTCTTGTTATTCTAATTGACTGAAGAGAAGAAAAACACCTGGGGCTTAGTCAAAGTCACATTGTCTGAATGATTTCTAAGACATCATTGCCTCCTTCCTCATTTTTCTGTTGATTAATTTCAAATATACAGGGAAAGTGATCTGGACTGGAAATTCAGGAAGCTAGACCACCATTCTAGGAGTTGCTCTAGCTTCCTGAATTTTCAGACCAGATCACTTTCCTATATATTCCTTTGGCTTTTTTTTTCAAGTCTAAAATCTAGATGGAGAATTGAAAATAGATGACATTGGCTGGGTGCAGTGGCTCATGCTTGTAATCCCAGCACTTTGGGAGGCCAAGGCATGTGGATCACCTGAGGTCAGGAGTTCGAGAACAGCCAGACCAACATGGAGAAATCCTGTCTTTACTAAAAATACAAAATTAGCTTGGCATGGTGGTGCATGCCTGTAATCCCAGCTACTCAGGAGGTTGAGGCAGGAGAATCGCTTGAAACTGGGATGCAGAGGTGATGGTGAGCTGAGATTGTGCCCTTGCACTCCAGCCTGGACAACATCTCAAAAAAAAAAAGAAACTCCATCTCAAAAAAAAAAAAAAAGAAAGAAAATAGATGACATTAAGTATTGGCATTTAATTTCAGGTATTTCTCTGCATGAAAATTCTTAAACTATTAACTTAGTTAATGCTATTTTGAGCACACCGAAGGCAATCATAATGGTACACACTGGTACAGTCAGACTAGGAAAAAATTAGGAAAGAGATGATGATAGGTTAGAAATTTAACACTTATTTTAACATTTAATATATTTGCCTGTATGTAACTATGTAATTGACCTTATCATAGTGGTAGATAGATTTGATTTTAAAATTATTTTATGCTTGGTATTTAGTGGACAGTAACTTGATTTTTTGCTTTGTTAATTTAACGATAAAATTATTTTTTCTCCTTGTCTTGCACATTTGAAAATTTTAGATAATCTGGCCGGGTATGGGGGCTCACACCTGTAATCAAAGCACTTTGGGAGGCCGAGGCGGGCATATCACCTGAGGTCGGGATTTTTGAGACCAGCCTGGCCAACATGGTGAAACCCCGTCTCTACTAAAAATACAAAAATTAGCCAGGTGTGGTGGCACACACCTGTAATCCCAGCTACTCGGGAGGCTGAGGCAGGAGAATCGCTTGAACCCAGGAGGCAGAGGTTGCAGTGAGCCAAGATTGCGCCAGTGCACTCCAGCCTGGGCAACAAGAGCAAAACTCCATCTCAAAAAAAAAATTAGATAATCTATCCAGACTTTTGTGATATAGTTTGTAACACTGGCCCTGATGTGAAATTACTGGAGGCTCACTTCAACAACCTGTCTTTCTCAGTCCTCTCCTCATCCACCTCTCAATTCCAAATAACTAACACTATGAAGTGATGCATATGTTTTTAATTTTTTTGTTAGGAAAATCTTATATTTTACATATTAATATACAACCATTTTCAAATACTCCTTTTCAAGAAGACAATGGTTGAAAAAAATAAGGTTACATAAAACAAGATTATTATGTTAAGATGTAAAAGGGGATTATTTTTTCCCAAAAAATTTGATAAACTCAATCTTTAGGAAAATCACCAACAAGATCATATGGATGATAACAATGACAGTAAACCTAGTTTCTTATTAGTGGGCATTAGCTTGCAGAAAACAAAATTAGCTTTGTAAATGGATATTATTTGTATTACTATCTACAAACCATTATTTTTAGGAAAAGATGAAGTAGTTACACTATTTCACCCAAGATAAACGAATTCAGAAAAAAAAATACATTTTTATAGTTACTATTTACAGAGAATTTTATAAATGTTAAGATTCTAAAGAAGCCTTAAGCTTATTGAGCTAGTGTTCTCATTTTAACATGTGTGTGATTACAGTAAGCTGTATTAAAAGTCATCCTCTGAGTAAGGTTACTGAGGGAAAAGTGAGAGCCAAAACATTATAAATAACTCTAAACTGACTTTCGTAGGCAGTTTTGTTTTCAAAAAGCATACACAAGGCATACTGCTGATTTATTCTTCAATTTTGTTGAGCCTTAAATCTGCATGGAGAGCATGATCAGTGTTCTGAATGTCTGTTGACAGATACTCATAAAGAAAGGAAAGTCACTCAGCATGTTGTCTGAACTCTCAGACTGTATTAACAGTGTTGTGTCATATTTCCTTCCTGGCATATCATAGTGATATTTAAATCTCTCCTTTTATGCTTCCATATATTCACACGACTTATTTCAAAGTTTCCCTGCGTGTCAGAATTTGTAATTGCACACAAAAATATGAGGGAGCTGTAACTACATTTGAAATACAGTGTTAAGAATTATGTCTGATCCTGGTAAATTATCTGATATATGTATGTAAGGCTATTTAGAAATAAAAAATAATTGTTTCATGTAATGTATTAAGCAAATTATGGAAATTTTTTAAAATAAAGTGTTCCAAAATGAAATCAAATGTGCTGGATAATGGCCATGCTTGGGCTTGCCCGTTTTCCTGAAAGAAGCACATTCTAAAATAATATCATCTGATATAAAACCACTTTTCATTTTTGGAAGTTTTGAATGCACTTGACCTCTTTGAAACTATCAGATATATAGCATATTGGAAATATGGAAAATATAGATAAAAACGCTCAATAATTTTTAAATAACAGGTTATTTCCTCCTCTTCTGAAATTTTTAATTTAAAAAATTAAATGACATGGTATTTAAATGATGTTTTATCATTTAAGCTTGAGGAGATTTTGATGTAATTATTTATATTATAATTCTTCAGGTTGTTCTGCAGTAAGCAAGTCTATGCAAACCTCTTCCCAAAGTCCAAGGAAACTGAGAGACCAAAGAAAGAGGCTGACAAATCCAATTTTTCAGAAAGTAACATCTAATGGAAACTTATGAACAGAAACCATGTCTGTGTTTCGGGCAGCTGTGAGACAAGATGATGGATCCCAGTGCCATTATCCCCCAGACCCAGGTTTTATAAACCACAGGGAAGGAATGTGTAGGATAACCGAAGTTGACACCTGAAGGAAAAGCAAAAATGGTACGTGAATCTGCCCAAGGGCAGGATTTATTGTCAAGGTTGTTTTGACCTAAGGGTAGGATTTATGTTAAGTACACAAGAAACAGTGATAAAATAGAAATCTTAGAGGCATTTCTGGAACTGGAGTTAGTCAGAAGCCAACATGGCAGATTTGCATCAAAGATGATTTGCCTTTAGCCTCCATGTAAGTACATACTACTGAACTCTAAATGCTTAAAGGAAAAGACTGTTTCCATTTTAGTATAGATTTAATATACTTACTAAATCTATATGGCATCAAAACTTCATGAATATTGTTAGCAAATGATTTTGGTAGCTCAGATAAGCATTATTACATTGTTGTTTATCTGTACATTTTTCACAGAAGTGCTTTTCAAATTCTTTTGAAAATTTAGTTTTACAGGGGGTTTGTAGTTTCAATAATTATACACACACACACACACAAAGGAGTCAGACAATAAAGAATTTTTCATCTTGCTATGAAGATTTTAACTGCCATAGATTCCTGTTCTTGATTTGTATTAATTCTATGTTTTTACTATTTTTAATAAATGTCTAGAATCATGTAATCATCACCCCAATGAAGAAATGGGACATTTTTATCTCAGGAGAAAGTTCCCTTTGCAGTCAATCCTACTTCCTCCCTCCACATCACAAAAGTGATTTGATTTCTATCATTATAGATTAGTTTTATTTGTTCTGAAGTTTAAATAAATTGATCATACAGTGTATAGTCATTTGCATCTAGCTTCTTTTGCTCAACATAATGTCTCTGAAATTCAATCATATTGTTTTCTGTATCTGTAATTAGTTCATTTTCATTGCTGACGACTATTCCATTGTTTAAATTTACCATGAATTGTTATCCACCCACCTGTCAATGGACAGTTTGTTTCCAACTCTTTACCAGGAATAAAGTTGCTATGAGCATTCTTGTATAAGTCTTTTTTTGGAAAGATGTTTTTATTTCTCTTGGGTGAATGCCCAGGAGTGAAATTGATGAGGTATATGGAAAGTGGATATTTAACTCTAAAGTGGCTGTACACTATTGCATTTCCACTCATAATGTATTAGAGTTTCAGTTACTCTGTATCCTCTCCAGCCATTGTAATGCTGATGCTTCTTAAATTTAGAGATTCTACTGGGGATGCAGCAGTATTTAATCTGGATTAGATTAGTTATTAATCTAAATCAATTTATTTGAATTTCTCTGATAACTAATGATATTGAGTATCTTTTCCTGTGCTTATTGGCAATTTACTAATTCTCTTTTGTAAAGTTTCCTCAAGTTTTTTTATAGTAGGTTTTTTCATACTATTGGGTTATGAGTTACTTTGATATTCACCTGTCAAGTCCTTTCCAGGGATATGTATTGAAATTTTTTCTACCATTATGTGGCATGCCTTTACATGTCCTTTAATGATATTTTTGAAAAGCAAACATTTAAATTTGCTGACATTATGTTTGATCTTTTACATTTTTTATTTCCTTTTTCATAAATGGATTTACCTTACAACAATTTAATTCCATTTACCTAACCTCCTCCTTTGCTCTTTTATTATGAAAACACAGTTAATAGTTAATAGTTAATATATATTAAACACCTGACACTATTATATTTTTTAGACAATAATTTTTTATAAAGAAGTCACAAGAAGAAACTACTATGTTTGATTAATTCTGAAGCTCTTTATCCTTTCTTTCGGATTCAAGGTTTTATTTGGTATCATTTTACTTCAGCCTGAAGAATATCTTTCAACACTTCTTGTAGTGCAGGTTTACTAGTGACAATTACCTTCAATTTTCATTTATCTAACTATGTCTTTATTTCAACATCTTTTTGGGAGTACATTATAATTAGAAATTATATTTTGGTATTTGTAAAGTTTTATTTATATTTTTTAGAAGTTTCACAATTATATGTCTAAATAAGGGTTTTGTTTGCTTGTTTGTTTGTATTCACCCTACTTGGGCTTCACTGAGGGTCTTGAGTCTATAATTTGATAATTTAAACCAAATTTAGGACTATTTTATTCTTTATTTTTAAACATCTTTTTTTCTTTCCTTCTTTCTCTCTCTCTTTCTTTCTTTCTCTTTCTTGGTTTTTGTTAGACTTAAGTTAATCCATTTAATGTTTTCTCACAGATTCCTGAGGCTCTGTTATTCTTTAATGCTATTCTCTCTATTTTTCAGAAGGGGTAATTTCTATTTATATGTCTTTGATTTCACTGATATTGATTTTCTGACATCTTCAAGCTACTGTTATTGAAGCCCAAATTCAGATTTGTGAACCCATGTGCAGCTGATGCTGAATGCTGACAAACAGGTGTTTGGAGGCAGAGAAAGGTTTATTTGATTTGGCCAAAGTGAGAAGGCAAGGTGGCAAGATCTCTCAAATCTACCTTAACAAAAAGAAGACGCAGAGAGTTTTCATGTGGCCAGGTAGTAAGGGAGGGGAGGTTTCAGGGAATCAAAAGAAAAGGCTATATTTCATCAGTCTCAGATAACACCTTGAGCAACCAGGTTTCTGGGGGTCAGCAGCTGGTTCACAAAGTCCTTCGAGGCATTCATTCCTTCTGGAAAACCTTTGTGTGAACCCAGAGTTATCACTTTCTGCTCGACAAACAAACTATACATCAGCAGTTTATAATTACGTTGTAGAAAAAAAGAATACTGGGCAAAAAGCTAGTGCAAGCAAGCAAGGACCTGACCCAAATTTTTATTATTTAAGTCACTAAAAGTGCTGGGGTGCTGAAATCTCGAGTGCCCTGGTAACACAACAGTTGAATTAATTTTGGAAAAATTCCATATTCATTTGGAGACTTTTTATAGTTTCTTTTTTTTGTTTGCTGATATTTCATTTATTGATTATGATACACTTTTGCTATAATACTTTAAATATATATTTCTTTATTTCTTCGAACCTATTTATAGTAGTTGCTTTAAAGGTTTTGTTCATTAATCTTAACATTTATGTGATCCTCAAGTTAATTTTTATTGAGTGATTATTTTGTTGGTGTGGTTAGGTGCATGTTTAACTATTTAAGAAACTACTACACTATTTTCCAAAATTGTTGTACCATTTACATTTTCATCGGTAGTGTATGAAAGTTCCAGTTCTTCTACATCCTTTTTAGCACTCTGTTTTTTGGTATTTTTAGTTTTAAACTTTCTAATAGTTGTATAGTAGTATCTCATTGTAGTCTTAATTTAAATTTCCCTAAAGACAAATGATATTGAGCATTTCTTCATGTCTTTATTTGCCAGCCACATATCTTTTTTGGTGAAATGTCTGTTTAAATATTTTCTAATTTTTAAAATTGGATTGCCTGTTTTCCATTGAGTTTGAAAGGCTTTTATATACTCTAAACTCAATTCTTTTATCAGATGTACTATTTGCAAACATTTTCTCTCAGTATGTGGCTTATCTTTTCATCTTCAACTTTGTCTTTTGAAGAGCAGAGGTTATTAATTTGATGAAATCCCACTTAACAGTTTGTTCTATCATCTAGCATGCTTTTAGTGTCACATCTAAGTAATCTTTACAATCTTAAGACTACAACGGTTTTTCCCTATATTCTCATAGATGTTTCAAACTTTTAGGTTTTGAATTTTGACCTGTGATCCACTTTGAATTATTTTTGATATGTGGTGAAAAGTATAAATGGAAGCTGTTGGTTTATTTTGCCTGTGGGTATCCAATTGATGTAAGACAATTTGTTAAAAAGACCTCCAATTTTTGCCTCCTCATTGAACATGACCATCACACTCTGCTTGGTCTCTATCTCTCTGTGCTGTGTTTTGGAAACTGTTCTCAGCCAAAGTGCAGAGATGTTCACGGGCTTCACCTATCGAGTTTTTCTTCTTTCAGGTATTGCTGTTTTGCAGTGATCATATTCCAGTGCTGAAAAAAGAGGGACCTTGCATATTTATTTAGTTTTATGTCAAGGGAGAGAAAGAGACACAAGGAGAAAGAGAGATTAAAAACTGATACTTCTATTTCCAGGATCACTATATAACTGTCCAATCACTCAGGTGAGACCATCTTCTTAAAATGCCTAAACTTCCTAATTCTATGCCTAAGAAATTTGGCAATATTTGAGTGTTGGAGTAATTTTGATGATTCATCAAGCAAATGCCTTTATTATTAACTTTAACTTTTATTTTTTTTCATTTATACAGCCATTGTTTGGTGCTTAACCTTCCACACACTGTAATTTAAGCCCTTTGGGAAGAGTAATATGTCTTCAGTGACACAATTTTGACCTATAGTTATGTAATTCCAAATCAGTATGATAGAAAAAATCTTCCAATCACCCTTTTGTAGAATCTTCTCTTGTTTCTTGAATGTTAAACGCCAAATATTGTTTTTATATATGCTAAGCAACTGTAAATTGTTGGGAGATGATTACTGAGCAAAACAATAATAAAGAAATATACTCTCTAATTACATTAAGACAACATGACACTTCAGTTTCAATAAAAGAACAGATGAAATGGAAGTGATATTCATAGTGAGGAGAAAAACACAGTGTGAGTTGAGGGTGAAAGTGGGGCTGGGAATCATCTACTTTGGAGTAGCCAGGGTAACTGAATTGGAAGTAGAAGCTGTAAGAAGGAGGAAAAAAGTTATAATTTAAGTAACTTAGAAAGAAGATTTTGACTTGCAATAGGAGATTACTAATGAAAACAATATATTTTTAAGATCTATCCTACTTTAGACCAAGTAAAAAAAACTCTGAAAAAAGAAATTTTTACTAAACTTAACACCTATAGGTAATAAAGATAGACCATGAGTAATTTTTAAAAATTACTCTTTAAGCCTGTCTGTGTTTAATTTCCTTATTTTATATATATTTTTATATATATATATATGCAGAAAGAATTTTGTTAAGAACATAACTTTGAGATAAGACAGATGTGGATTCAAATCCTAATTCCAGCACTTATAAGAGGTGTCACCTTAGTGAAATTACCTTTTAACTTCAGTGTCCTCTGTTAAAGTGGGTTGTAGTACTATATGTAGTTTTGGTAAGATAAAATTAGATAATTTACATGTTTTTGGTATAGTGTCTGGCATATAAAAACACCAGTTGTTCATTGATTATTATTTATTATTATTAATGTTGCTATTATTTTCATCATCAATCAAGAAATCCATCCTGAGAGCTGGTTATTTCTGTGATCATTTCACCGCACAAAAAGATATAGTGATTCAGAGGTAAAATCGTTCCCAGGCAGGAGACTCAAGAAAAAGCCTAAACCCTTGGAAGGAGGAAAGATGGGGAAGTAGACTGAGGAGGTGAGAAAACTATTGTACTGACAGTAAGCATGGAATCTAGACCATCGTACAGGATCAGAGCTATATATGATTATTGCTGCCTTATTCACCTTTACAAAAGCCATCTATGTTTTACTTAGTTTTCAGATAGGTAAATTCCCATACTTTCTCTTGGATATGCCTATTTGGACAGAAAGATTACAGAATGTGTTATATTTGAAAAGACAGTGAAATAAGAATACCTCATATTGCAAGTGTTAATAGCATTTACAAAAACCATAACAGAAAGGTAGTTAATGAATTTCTGAAATTAAAATCAAATTGACGGCTGAATAAAAAATGCAGCACTTTTGGAAGCAATTTGGTACTCTACACAATGAGCCTTAAACTCTCCATGTTGTGTGACTTAGAAAGAATACTTCTACGAAGCCATTCTACAAATGTAATCCAATATACAGGGGAATCTACTTGCATTAGTTTTAAAAATCTTGGTATTAT